>NC_047134.1:25879448-26499448 GCF_009829125.3 Periophthalmus magnuspinnatus
ATTCGACTGCGGCAAACACCACTTTAAATATAATAGTAAACACCTGTTTATATTTCTCATATTCAATTCCATTGAACAATTATAATCTTTTTTCAAACTGCCATTTGTATTCATGAGCTTTCTGTCACATGGTTGGTCGGGTGACAATCTGGACTTGTATAAAATACGGGTGAAACTGAATCCTTCATGTCTGAAAAATGGTTTGACCCAGAAACGTTACATTATGGTGCTATTAAAATAATACAAAACTGGGAGCGCCAAAGAACTGCAGTGTGGATTTCTTCTATTTTACCATGGTTACGAAAAAACAAAAATGGGGCACCTCCTTATAAAATGCATTAGTATTAGTTTTAGTAATAAAATAGTACAATAAGCATGTATTAGTATATAAAAAGAACCAAGAACCTCCTATGAATCAAAGTCAAATTTGAATATAGCTTCGGCCTATGACACAAAGAAAAAGAAATGCAACATCCAAATGATTGAAACCATGAGCAGAAACTCAAGTTAATCTTTTTTAGGCCAGTTTAACATAGCTGTAGAATAATGTTGTTCTGATGGGATAACCAAATTCTTTATCATGTGTAGGTCTATTTTATGACGAGACAAAATACATTAACTCAAACCAACTACCTAAATGCTGCCAGATTTAAAATTTGGCAAGTTGAGTTTTACTTAGATTTTAACATTCCTTGTAGTCCCAAATTTCTGCCTTTCAAAACTAAATCTACAAAATCAAAACTGACTCTTCTGAGCTTTAAGCCATATTATATTGTTACCTTCTCAAAAACATACCTGTATTGTTGTATTTAGTTTCATTCGCACATGTTTGATAATCCTGCATTATTAGGTTTTCTGCATTCCCAAAGCTCAAATTGCTCTGTTCCACCTTGTGATGTCATGAAGCAGTAGTGTTTACAGTTAGTTAACAGCTACCTTTTACCTTTAGTTCAGTGAAAATGGGAAATTCCAGGGCTGAAATTATCCAAATGATGTATGGAGTTTAAAAACACATTGGAGCACTTCCTGTATCACCATCTGACATCACAAGGTGGAACAGAGTGTTTTCAGTATGACAGAAGAACTCAGCCTAAATATGCAGGATTTGTGTGTTAAACATGTGAATGAAACAAAACACAACTCCAGGAATGTTTGTGATGAGAAAACAACATTATAACATAGATCAGAAAATAGTGTAATATGGGCCCTTTAAGTGTCCAATGACATCGGAATATAGGTCAATTATTTCATTTCATTTTGTTATTATAGCCTGTATGAGTTCTATTATCAAAGTTCTCTTGGATATTTCTTACAACTGGGATAACTGCCCCTTGGATATTGAAAATCCCACACAGACACTTGACACTGAATGCCACATGAGCAGACCACATACCCGACCCACAGATAAATAAGAAAAGAACAGTCTGGCATTTGAATGAATATTTGATCTGGTCGTCTCCGGCTCGGTGTGTTGTAATATTGATGTGGTCCAAAGGCTAAAGGACAAGTACATGACTCCTGCACATATGGGCTTTCATACACTGTTGTTTACTATGGCCTGTACTGAGGGGTTCACTGACCACTCAATGCATCAGCCAGTATCAGGCTACAGCTCTAGTGTAAAATGGCAAGGCAAGATAAGTTTATTTGTATGCTTTACAGAATAAGAAAGACATTAAAATCACAATGCAACAAATGAAAACATAAACAATCACAAATAATCATAATAAAATGACCATTAAAAGGGTGCAGTACAAAAACCCTTTAGTCATATGCACAGCTAAACAGAACTGTTTCGAGCCTGGATTTAAATATTGTCAAAGTAGAGGCCTGTCTCACAT
This sequence comes from Periophthalmus magnuspinnatus, assembly GCF_009829125.3. Classification (NCBI taxonomy): domain Eukaryota; kingdom Metazoa; phylum Chordata; class Actinopteri; order Gobiiformes; family Gobiidae; genus Periophthalmus; species Periophthalmus magnuspinnatus. Next base: position 25,881,290 of record NC_047134.1, read on the forward strand.
CTTCAGGAAGACTGTTCCAGGTTTTAGCTGCACAAAACTGCAACGCTGATTCCCCATGTTTAGTCTTGGCTCTGGGCACCAGCAGGAGGCCGGTCCCTGAAGTCCTCAGAGTGTGTGATGGTTCATATGGCACTAACATGTGGGAGATGTACTTTGGTGCTGGGCCATGGAGAGACTTGTTCACAAACAGAGCTGCTTTAAAGTCTATTCTCTGAGCCACAGAAGGCAGTGCAGAGACTTGAGCACAGGACTTATGTGCTTGTACTTCCTGGTTTTAGTCAGGACTCGAGCATTCTGGATGTACTGAGTACACACACTCAGTTCATGGGGACCTGCTTCTCTCACGAGGACAAAAGTCCTTAATTATTAGATTAACAACATTGTATTTATTTATTTATCTTTATCTATACAGGAAAAGCCCAAGGAGAACACTCCGACTCTCCTTTTCATGTGTGCCCTGTTAAAATACAAAACAAAAAAAAGCATGGAAACCTACATATCTGTAAGGATGTGTGTGATTTTATTTTTTCTATGCAATATTCATTTGGAATAGGTTACTAGCATATAATGAGAAAAAGCTGAGTTTGTGTGTTGAAAAAAGCCTGACACTAAGTAGATGCTCTGACTAAAAAGGAGCTGACGCTGCATGTTCTCAACTTAAATTACTTGCAAGTTTGACCAAAGACGTTCCATTTCCCAACACAAGATGGCAGTGTGGCCTGTAGACCAATCCTAAAGGAAACACTAGTACATTGATAATTTACTGCTCCTTGGAGAATGCCTGTTTTTTTCCACATGTTGACAAAAGGATAAGGAAGTCCTTGTTTTCTTCACTCTGCACCTGTGTGATTTCATTTCACACTAAACTAGAACTGTAAAGACTCAAATAGAAGGCTTGACAATATAAGTCAATGGTTTGAAGCTATGGCAACAGTTCTCCACTAATTCCCCACTAAATATTACATTAAAGATTGACACAAAGTTTTTAAACCCAGGAAAGAATAATTTGCTTGAATCTAATGAGTAATGGAAGAGACAGAAGATAGTGTGTCTGCGATGTGTTATGCAGACCGAGGAGCACAGGGATTGAGGTGATTAATAATAGGGTCTTCTTATTAGACAAGAAACCTTATTAGAGCCATAAACTGTAAAGAAGGGAACTGAGTGTGACGTCACACATAGCGTTTGGTTCTGTTCAAATGAACCTCAGCGAGGCTAGTGGTTACAGGGCAAATTTGGAGCTGAGTTCCATATTAGGATTTCCGATCATGAGTATCATTGCAACCAAAGAGCCAATCTGGATCGAAGGTGTGGAAGGTAATGCCCCTTACCAAAGCTGGTTTAGCAGGGGGTGGGCGCTTAGCAACACTGTCAATCAATCCCACTAACTCTAGCGGGAATGACCTCTGGGAAAGAAGGCCGCTGATTTGTCACTTATTAATGTTTATATCTTGAGTTACAGACACAAAAGCAAAATAAAGATACCAGGATCACGTTGAAGGTCAATACGAACATTTTAAGATGAAAATGACGAGGCTGACAGCAGCAGTTACAGAAAAAAGGGGGGACAGTTTTCTAATGTAAAGTGAATTGGAGTGAGATTGATGGAGCTCTGTCCAGGGCACTAAACTCTGGAACTCTTAAAACTTGAGCTGAAACTGGACCAAGAGTGTTTTGGTTTTTTTTAAAAACATGAACATGAACGTGTCTTTAAGAGCAGTCAGACATGTCATCACAGATAAACCAGTGAGGACCTGCATTTGCCTTTGTATACTGTTAAATCATAAAGTGAACCCTGTGTGTGTTTTTGCCTTTTGTAAAATTTGCTAAAAGTAGCAAATTATCCTTAGCTATAAATGCTGTATGCAACACGTCTAAGGTACATATTTGTCTCTATCAAATAAATAAATAACAAGACATTAAGACAGTGATTAGTGCTGACTTCAACATGTTAACCCATTGGCAACAAAATATGCTCCTAATTAAATACATAGTGGCAAAATACTGGAAACTGAGCTATTTTAACAGTAAAGATTCATTCCTCAAAGAGTTACATGACTATACATTTATCCAGGGACCAAACCAAGGAGCTAAGGGGGTGCTAAGGTCTGTGAGTGCTCACTTAAAAAGTTAATTTAAAGCTTTTTAACAACGCAGTGAACCCCCCCACCCCTTACCATGTTTTCTTCACTGTTTAAACAAGCTTAAGCCCTTGTAGTGGTACATAAAACCTAATATGGAATCATGGAGTCTCATTTTGAACACTCATTTTTTTGTCGAAATTGGATGTAAAGAATGAAAGTGGGGTAACAATTTTTGGGGGGGCTATGAGGGAGCATTGGCCATTCTACGGGAATAGTAGAAGTGCCCCCCTCAAGCCCCACACTGGCACCGCCCCTACATTTATCTAGTTGAAAAGTGAAAAAAAAAATGTTGATCATGCTAAGAAAATAGTGATTGTTTATACTTTTTGCTTTTACTTAAACAAAACTACCAAACGTAAAACCAGACTATTAGAAACAAAAGCAGCAAAAATGTTTTACGTACTGGACTGGACTTGGAAATGCGTTGTCTCTCATCCCAACGGTTTAGTCAATTCTGAAGAAAAAAGAAGAAAAACATCACTTATGAAACAAATAATTACATAACATTACTCCTGACAAGTGACAAATTAAATATGGCTGACATCCTTCCTGTTCCAGTCAGATGCAGTGACCTTTGACCTTGTGTGTATAACATGTCGTTGTCAATTAGTGTTTTATGACAATCTCCCAAACCTTGACCTGTGACCCCAAAAAAAAACCCCACTTCCTATCTGGCAGCATGCATGAGTGAAGGCGCATGCAGCTATGAGGTGTGTCCCAGTTCTGTTCACTTGTCTCCTCGATTCCTTGGCTCCTCAGCTGTCAGTCAAATTTACTAAGAAGAGACAGCCAATTGGGAACACCCTGCCTCTCTCAGTGGGCGGAGTTTATTTAACTGATGGGCAAAATATTGAATACTGTCCGAGAGAGTCACTGAAGTCGTTTTGAAGCTACGCAAAATTAGAATGTTGAGTATATTGTTTAAAAAGATTTAACTAAAAAAAAAAAAAAAAGAACTTGCAATGTAATTTGAGAGGAAGCTATTTCTATACTTGAGAGTTTAAAGAGCCTAGTTTACAATATTTTCTGATCTATATTATACAGTAGTCCCTCGCTATATCGCGGTCTCACTGTTTTGTGGATTTTTTTTTTGTGGAAGTTTGCATGCTTTTTTTACATAAATGTTCGATCGCAGTGTGACTCTGAAATGCTGTATGTTTGAAGGTTTTCTCCCCGACAAAACACACAACTCACAATGTTGATGAAACGTTCTGCACCGACAAATGCGCCTACGCTCGCACACAAAAGGCCAAGGAAGATGCTAACCATCTCAAAAAAAGTTGGACTTCTGGACATGCCGAGGAAAGATAGAAGTTACGCAGCTGTAGGGCGCCATTACAGAATAAATTCATTTTCGCTTCGTCACATAAAGAAGGATGAAAATAACATAAGGACAACAGCAGCAATAAGTTTTAAGAAAGATGCAAAAAGGGTTGTAACTGCCCACAACAAGACCATCGTGTGGATAAAGTCTGCTTTAGATTTGTGGATCAGTGACTGAAGGAAAAAGAACATCATGAGACATTACAGCGGAACGGCGCCAGGATGACGAGGAACTGTGAAATATGTGTGAGTCACTATTAATCATTTCTTATGTATCCAACCTCGTAGGTTGATCATTAAAATAAAATTTGTTACAGTATTTCTAAAAGCTGTCATTTTTATTTACAGTACAATATAGTATTTGGTTTCGTACCAAATACTGTACTAATAATAAAGGATAACTCAAACATGTGAGAATGAAAAAACAACTCCAGGTTTGTTTTTGAGGAGGTAACAACATTATAACACGACTTAAAGATCACAAGAGTCAGTTTTGTGTAATATACGACCTTTAATATTATACCACTGTTTAAATACATTCAGAATACTTGAACCTCAAACAACACATTTATAGGCACATTTTAGCACTTTGATATTACCTGACTCTAGTTATTCAGAAAATTGAAAAAGAAACTTGCAATTTTAATATTTGTTTATACTGCACACTCTTACAAGGACGCAAGTGAACAGAAATTGGATGCAGCCAAAGTGTCCGTCAAACCTAAGCCTTAACCTGATCAGTAACAGCAGCCTTCACCTGGAAGCCAACCACAGAATAAATCTAAAGTGTAATTTGTGGAGCAGGAGCAGCCAGTGTGTGGACAGAGGGAGAATACAAGGCCATGGCTAAAGCGGCCGCATGCAATTTATCAGCTCACAACCTTGTACTTAAGGTCTCTGTCAGCTTATTTTCTCTGCCTCCTATTTTAAGTATCCTCACTCATTAGGTCCAGTTTTATCTTCCTTCCCACTTCAGTCTGTACTGTACGTGTGTTTCAATGTTGTGTAATGCTTAAAATAGCTTCTGTGTGCGATTTAAAGGGCCCATGTTACACTATTTCTTGATCGATGTTATAATGTTGTTTCCTCATCACAAACATAACTGGAGTTGTGTTTTGTTTCATTCACACATGTTTAACACACAAACCCTGCATATTTAGGTTGAGTTCTTCTCTCAAACAGGAAACACCTGTCTCTCTGTAACTGCTGCTGTCAGGCTCATCATTTTGATTTTAAAATGTTTGTATTAACCCATTCTACATGATCCTGGTGTTTCTATTTTACTATTGTGTCCATAAATCAAGATATGAACATTAATAACAGACAAATCAGGCGCCTTCTTTCCCTTAGGTTGCTCCTGCTAACGTTAGCAACAGGTTTGATTGACAGTGCTGCTATGCATCCATTCCCTGCTAAAACAGTAGTTACCTTCAACAGCCTCGCTCTGGATTGGCTCTCTCCAAATTGATGCCACACCCACTAAGTCCACTTCTTCACACAGTCTATGGTTCCACCTTGTGATGTCATGTGGTAATACAGGAAGTGCTTCACTGTGTTTTTAAATCGTCTCCTTCTTTCTTGCTTCCTCCCTCCTTTTGTCTTCCTTCTCCTCTCTTCTCGTATCATCCCTCCTTGTTTCCTCCCCCTGTCCTCCCTCCTCTTCTCCTCCCTTGTTTCCTCCCTCCTCCTCTCCTCCCTCCTTGACTCACCCCTCCTTGTTTCCTCCCTCTCTTCTCCTCCCCCCATGTTTCCTCCCTCCTTGTATCATCCCTCCTTGTTTCCTGCTCTTCTCCTCCCTCCTTGTGTCCTTCCTCCTCCTCTCCGTGCTTGTCTCGCCCCTCCTTGTTTCCTCCCCCTCTTCTCCCTTCTCCTCTCCTCCCTGTTTCCTCCCTCCTCCTCTCCTCTCTTCTCGTATCATCCCTCCTTGTTTCCTCCTCCTCTCCTCCCTCCTTGTTTCCGCCCTCCTCCTCTCCTCCCTCCTTGTCTTGCCCCTTCTTGTTTCCTCCTCCTCTCCTCCCTCCTTGTTTCCGCCCTCCTCCTCTCCTCCCTCCTTGTGTCGCCCCTTCTTGTTTCCTCCCCCTCTCCTCCCTGCTTGTTTCCTCCCTTCTTATTTCCTCCGTCCTTGCCCCCCTCGTGGCCTCAGAGTCTCTCATCAGCGTCATAGAGGAGCGTCTCTAGGCTGAGGCACAGACAACACCTGCCCCAAACGCTCCTGTGGGAGGCAAAGGCCCTGTCATAGAGAATTAACAATGAGCAACTTTAACAACAATAACAGCAGCCCAACCTCTCATTTAAAAAAAATACAGGTCTAACAGCTGAATGGAATGAATCAGAGTCAATACAACTCATCATTATCATGTTTGATCAAAACCGTCATTAAAGAAAACATTTTGGGCGTGTGTCGGCTGTATAATTTACACCTATGACACCCGTGGATCATATAATTTGCACATTTTAAACCGCAATATTTATCTAACAAATTAAAAGAAACAAGTCCGCTGACGTCTGTGTTCGAAAACTGCATCGCCCAATGGGAGCTGACGCCGCCATCATCGAAACAACGAGTCATGCAGTTGATGGATAACTGCACATCACACTAACGAGTAGCAGATTTTTCTTTTTTCTTTTTTTCATTTGAACCAAAATGACTACACTACGCTGCCGAATCCTACGTGTATCACTGATCGAAAAAATAAAATTGGAGAACAGAGTAAGTACAGAGCAGTGGGCGTGGACCGGTGGCGACGAAAACCAGGGTTGATCGGAGCGATGACGTCTTGAAGAATAAAGATTACGCAAATATGCATGAATCACAATGAAAATGAAAATGGGAAATGATTATAACAAGGTCCATTGTGCATAATAGGCTTCAAGGTTTGCCAATAGAACTGTACAGTGTGAGGTTCCAATGTCAATATGAAGTTTGCGTATTGATTTGAAAACCATAAAGGAGAAAGTGGGTATTTAAATTGGTCAGACAAGTTATAGCTCTCTTTGGAACATATTTCTGGCACTATCCCCACGCATTAATTTTTGGGCACAGCTTCAGAACAGCTCTTTCAGATGGAGAAGTAAAGCCACCAGAGAATAGGCCAATCAGCTCTTATCCCAAAGCATTATAGTGACTCACAAAGCGCTTTCTTACAAGTTTGCAATAGATAACGTGTTTTATAATTTGAGGGAAACAATCTGGAGTTGGGTCCCTGAGAGTGCAATTAAAGGATGGGTCAAATCCAGAGCACAGGAACAAAGGAGTCCTAAAATGTGTTAGTATTACATCAGTTTTCCAGACACACATAGTCTCTCCGACCATCTCCAACAGTCACATACTATTTCCATACTAGACAATGTGGGTGAAGTGTCTTGCTTAAGAACACTACAACAGTTTTTCCGGGTACAGGTGACGTCGGGTATTCCCAGCAGTCCCCATCCAAGTGCTAACCTAGCCCTGCCTTGGTTCGCTTAAGGAGGTTTGGCCAAATCAGCTTCAATCAAATCCCATCACTCTCTGTATATATTAATGATGTCTTGTGCAGTTCATGGAAACCATCGATGAAAATATGATTTGACAAGATGTTTCTCCTGTTTTCCCCTCAGGCAGGTCACATGCACACTAAAGTTCTATCAATGTCTCAGACTCAGCCCTGTCAGTGCATTACGGCTCCTCTTTGTAGTGTCCGCCTGCTTCCTGCTGCATTATTAAAACCTGCTGTTCACAGTTGACCTGTCGCTCACACACCTCGCTCGGGCTGCGTGAATGAACCAAACGTCTTTGTGTGTGGGGCACAAGGAGAGATTACGGAATAAATTGTATTCAGACTAGACAAAGCATAACCCAATCCATCATGAATCTGTTGTTTGTAAATGGCTCATAAATTAATGAACTACAACACAAAAAAGCAGAAATATCATCTTGCAAAATCAACTCAATACTCACGTTTTTTTATATCTTCAAAATAACTATTGTGTAGGTTGTAGACATAGTGCCCATCCTGGTTTAGTCCATGGTAACCCAGTTAAATTTAAGATTAATTTCATGCAAAAAGTATTCAAAATATTCCAGTAGAACTACCAAGTATGAGTGCAAGAAATGACTAAAAGTAAGAGTAATTGTAACATCTTAACGTAATTGGAAAGAACAAATTTGGTATAGATTTAAATGGTAAAAGGCCACATGTTTATAGAGCACTTTTCCATTTATCTGTGGGAGCTGGAATTGCACCGCCAACCTGTGGGTCACTGGATCTGACCGCGCTACCAATGATGTTTTTAGGTCAAGAGGAGGATTCGAACCACCAACCTTCAGGTCAGTGGACAAGTATTAGAGCTACTGTTGTCCAGATTTACAAACCACAAAAATAAGATGAAGAAAATCATAACTGAAGGAGTCGTGAAAGAAGCATGTTAATATTAATTAATACTGTCAACATAAAGCTTTTAGACTATCAACTACTGTCTATAGACTCACAGACTATCACAGTGGGAAGAGTAAAACAGTGGGTCTTAAGGGCCCAGAATTGTACCCTCTTCCTAGTCATTTATATTAAAGGGGGGCCCATGTGAGGTTTCTTGACCCGGGCCCCCAAATTTCTGTTAACGGACCTGACTGTTACACTGTAAATATATATCTCAAGTATGCTCTCTGAAAACTACTCACAGAAGTTAAATTGTAAAAAGTGACTTGAAATTCTCTTGAAAACGTTGGCAATCAAGCTATAATTTTTACCAAACTATTAAACTAAGCTGAAGCTGGGTAGTGTTGTAGTTCCCACCTAAAATGAAGGTGACGTGAGACAAAGGATATGGTCCACGCAGTTGCTTATATCTAGCTGAGATTGTCACAACATTACATGAAATATACTTTATTTTTTGGAGCTGTGCAACCTTATCAAATTGTCCCTCATGGGTTGCCATACCTCTAGCCGGTGATGTTCATTGGTTCCTTAAATGGGAGTTTAGACTATATATATAAATGGACATAGTTAACCTGCTAGCCACCGCGTTCCAAATGTCACCCCTTTCTGCTGTCAGCCTCGTCATTTTTTGTTTTAACATGCTCTACATGGTCCTGGTGTTTCGCTATTGTGTCCATAAATCAAGATATGAACATTAATAAAAGAAAAATCGCGCAGCATCTTTTCCCAAGATCACTCCCGCTAGCATTAGCAACAAGTCTGATTGGCCATGCTAAGGGGGCGAAGGGGCGTTACCATCAACAGCCTCGCTCCAGGTTGGCTTTTTGGCTGCTATGATATTCACAATCCAAATTCCAAGCATAGAATTCATCTCCAAATTCACTCCTAACTGCTAACCTCGACGAGCTTCATTTGACTGGAGCCGGACGCTGTGGGTGACGTCACACTCCCTTAGTCCACTTCTTTATACAGTCTATGAAGTTTACACAAATACAGCCCAGTGTAATATAGATAATGTCCCCTGAAAAGAGGACCGAGCTGAGCAATCCGTCAACAGCACTGTGAGAAAACGCCACTGACAACCCAATAATGAGGATCTCCCAGTGCTTCTTTGTGTCTTTATCTGCTCTCTAAAACCACACGGCTAAAAAGAGGGTTTGAAGTAAATTACCCATGCTTATTTATTCAGGGATGTTGCCACGTACTGCACCCACTACCCCCCTGGGTCTGTTCACAAGCCCCCAGGAGCGCCCAATGTCTGCTCCAGCGAGAGGAACCGGGCTGATGCGAAAAGAGGAAGACAATGGCGTGATTGTACAAGAAGCTGGAGGTCAAGAGCGGAGGAGATTAGGAAAATAAGACTAAGAGAGGGTTTAGGCATGAAGGGATGCACTGTAAAAACGAGAAAGTTAAAGACGCACTTTGTAACTTTTCTTGTGGTGGTGGACAGAACTGTCTTCATGGAGGTGCTACTGTTTTGGTTATCATGTTCCACAGTATGGCGTTGTACTAATAAATGAAGCCACCAAGCCAAGTTACAGTCAGGTCTATGGAGAGGTAACCCCCCTCACAATAAAACAAAAAAAAATTAAAAAGAAAAAAAAATTACTAAAATATTTTTGAGCAACAGAAACACTTAAAAGCAATTTTATTTAAGCTATTTTATTCACGTTATTTTCTGAATTATGTTATAATGTTTCCTCATCACAGACCTGGAGTTGTGTTTTGTTTCATTCACATGTTTAACACACAAATCCTGCATATTTAGTTCTTCTCTCAAACTGAAAATGCTCTGTTCCATGTGGCAAAACAGGAAGTGCTCCACTGTGTTTTTAAACTCCATACACCTTCACTAGAATCACTTGGATCATTTCAGCTCTGGAACTGCCCATTTCTACTGAACAAAAGGTAAAAGGTAGCCATTAACTACCACTTCATGACATCACAAGGTACAACAGAGCATTTGGAGCTTTGGAGATGTAGACAGACTAATAATAAAGGATTACTCTAGCATGTGTGAATGAAATAAAATATTAGGAATATTTTTGTGGAGGTAACAACAACATAACATAACTTGAAGGTCACAAGAGTCAATTTTGTGTAATCTATGACCTTTAATGAATAAACACAAGACAGATATGTTAAACGCCATCCTTGACATTTTTGCAGTGTATCAGATCATTCTTGAATCTTACTTTGTACATTTTTGTATATACTCTTGACCTCAAACTTCATGTACACACTTTTTGCAGTGTGAGATTTGAAAAGCCCCTGTGGTGGGTGAGGAGGAAGGGGAGGAGGAAGAGGAGGAGGGGTGCTGGTGGAGTCTCCCAAGGGTCTCAGAGGGAGAGGAAGATGGCACCCCCCGCGTGCTAAACTCCACAGGGGGGCTGTTTTTTGTTTTGCTGAGAGAACGGCTCCGCTCTGCAGGCATAACACACACACGTACACTCCACAACTGAGCTTTGTTTGAGGCAGCTCTGTCTAATTTAGGCGAAGAAACAACAAAGAATTCAAATTATGGAATAAATTTGTCGAAGCATCAAAAAACATGTAAAGCACTATATCCCTGTTTGGATAATTTCACGAGTTCATTTACATTGGAAATACTGGCAGTGTTTGAACTATTGACTTCCCCAGACTTCGCTGTGAAGGTGGTGTAACGTTAATGATAATAATTCAACAAACTGTGCAAAGGGAGATCTGTGTCATATTGAGCTGGTGAAGCAACTCAATATGTCACACACATCCAGGCTGAGGACAGAACTTAAAAAGTATACAAGCCTGTCAAGCTTTTCTGGCTGGCTGAGAAGACATTTGCCAGTGAACATGTACCAACATCAAAGTCCTATATTAGACATAAAGGATTAATGTGAGTTTTAAGCCTTGTTGTAATGTTGTCAAAAACATTCCTGGAGTTGTGTTTTCTTGCATTCACACGTTATTGTTAGTCTGTTTACATGCTCTGTTCCACCTTGTGATGTCATGTAGTTTTCAATTTAATGGCTTTTACCTTTTGTTCATTAGAGATTTGCAATTCCAGGGCTGAAATATGATTCTAGTGAAGGTGTACGGAGTTTAGAAACACAGTGGAGCACTTCCTGGACTCACCTAAACCTAAATATGGAAGGTTTTTATGTTATACTTATGTGACTGGAACAAAACACAACTCCAGTTATGTTTGTGATGAGAAAACAACATTATAACATAAATCAGAAAATAGTGTAATATGGTATTCTGTGGAGTTTAATAACTTTATAACTGTTCTTTGTTATTCTCTAGATAATGATTAATGCAGGAAGTGGTACCAGAAATTGCACCATTAACATACTAGTGCCGAAAACCAGGCATTGCACTGGTACTGCCAAAAGTTGGTAAGTACCACACTGTATTTACAATAACAATAAAGATGCATTTACCCATCCATCCTGTCATAGTTACAAAATTGAAATCTATGTCACTGATAAAAATTAAACGAAACCATTCATGACTTGAACAAGGATACAATAGTAAAAGAAAAATCAAATCTGTCATCTGGACAAAAGGTTGTTTGGGTGAAGTTGTTTCGCTGTTCATCCAAGCTGCTTTTTCAGTTCTGGTCAGATTACTGGTGGACACTGCCTTATATCTATCTGAAGAGAGGAGCTAACTACAGTGATACTAACACACTTATTAGCATACTGGCTAGCCCTAGTGTTGTCCTTGTTTAGATTTAGGTCTGAGGATGGAGTTATAAATGAAGACAGATGATGTCTAAGCCCACCATTCCTGTTCAAAAATTGATTGTCTTTCCTAACAAAAATTGCCTCTTTAACTCCTCTCTCAAACAACTTATTTTCTTTGGCTAAAATCTGTACCTCACTATCTCCAAAGAAGTGGTTAGTGGTTTTCCCTTGCGATGGTGTTGGTACATTCTCTTATGGAGTGGCTGCTTTCTTTCTCAAGATCAATAGTTCAACATGTCTAAACTAACAGCTATTCTCTTTATCATTCTGTTTGTGTTTTTGCATTACTCTATCTGCTTCTCTCAAAGAAGATATAGGTACAGGGATAGTAATTATTATCCCCCAGCGAGTGTGGCGTGGCGTCCTGAGGAGCGCTTTAAAACGATGTGGAGCAGATTAACAGCTCTACATATGCATTATTGTGTAGCCACTGTCATGGGCTTAAAGCAGACTGAGAGAGAAAGGGAGAAAGGGAGGGGGAGCTTTTCAAGGTTAAACTGAGTGCTGTCATCGGCAATCAGGTCTGGAGGACTAGTCAGGCGATATGAGTCTGTGTGTTGTCAAAATATAGAATAGAATTTGTAAGTATGGCTAGGATCGTTGAAGCACGGGGGAGCTAAAATCTCAAAATTAGGGATGACATAAAATTTTTGTGTTGCGATTATTGTGAAAAAAAATCACAAGAATATGAATGGCTCTATTATGAAATCAAGCTTCATTATTGACAAAGTAACAGTAACAATAATGAAACATAACACTTGTATAGTGCTTTTCACGACACTCAAAGACTCTTCACACAGTACAAGACAAAACACAAATGAACCAAACAGACACAAAAGGAGATGCAGGCAGCAGCGGAGAAGGCCCTGCCCATCTCAGTAAAGTTAATGTGACATATACAACCAGAAAACAAAGGACTTTTTTGAGAATATATTAACTGAAATGACTGAATTTGGCTTCTAATAATCATAAGTAGTATTTCCAGATTATACTCTGACCTTGTTTAAGAAATAAATCATAGGCTATACAGCTCATTTCAGTGTTTGTTACTAGATGTTTTTTTACTCCTTTAAAGACTAGGGATACTGAAAAATTTAGCTGGGTCGGATATTGGCTTCCAAATATCGGTCCAGCCAATATCCTGGTTGGACATTTAAATTGATGTAATAAGACTATTCATGTGAGTCATGAGAGAAAGTCTCATAATATTTGAACAGTGACAGTAGCTCAGTTGGTAGAGTGTTTGCCCACTGATCTAAATGTTGGCTGTTCAAATCCCAATCTCAATATAAAAACATAGACACTGACCCTGTGTCTGCATATACTGGTGTGTGAATGGGTGAGTGGTTCCTTTATGTAAAGTGAATTGAAGGTGGAAAGGCACTGTATAAAAATGTGACCATTTACCAATTTCTATTTATACAAAGCTTTTCTGTCATTACTTGAGGCGTAAATTACAGCTACACAACACACCTGGATCAGTTCTGTTTAATATTATTTTTGTTTTAAGGAGTTTTCAGTTTTCAGTCGCTGCCCTGGTATCCATTGATATAGGGTACAGGAAGATTCTTAAAGCCATTAGTATTGGAATCGGTATTGGAACTGAAAAAGCTGAATCAGTGCCTCCCTATTAAAGAATACATCAGTCAAGGCACTGCATTTAAAAACCCTCATTTATAGATAAAACTCATTTGGAGTAATCAAACTGTGTCCCTGGAATAAGGTGAAAAGGTCAAAATGATTACTGCTAATTAAAAGCTACAAACATATTCAATGCTTTTCAGTTGTATAGAACGTGAAGAGGTTCAGTCCTATAGAACGTGAAGGTTGTGCTGGTTTGTGCCTGCTGCTCCCTGTGACTTATTTATGACTTTGTGAAGCAGCCAGAGCAAAAACAACAGCACAAGGTTAAAATGAAATGTGGGGGGTGGGCGATACTCACAAAAGGTCTTTATATAAATATGTAATTAACCAGGGCACAATTTGCAAATCATTCAGAAATGTGTTCAAAGGTGCCTGTCTATGGAACTAAACTGAGACTAAAACCAGAACTACACCTAGACTAGACCAGGACTAAATGAGGAATAGAGGAGGACAAAACCAAGTCTTTTGAGGTCAACAGACTGCAAAATGAAACACAAAATTGCAGAGATAGTACCTTGGAATATTACGGTAATTTTTTCATAAAATCTTTTAGGAATTTTTCATTTTTTTTCCAATTTTTGATTCTCAACATTCTAATTCATATCGCGCAAATGGTAAAAGGACTGCAGAATAAAACACAAAAATTCCAAAAATATGTTATACCGTTGTCTCAGATATTACAAAAGTTCTTTTAGCACATTTTCAAGTTTATTTTCAGTTATCGACAACATACTTAGAGGTTCTATATTACACAAAATGGACTCTTGTGAGTTTTAAGTCATGTTATAATGTTGTTACCTTATTACCCGGAGTTGTGTTTTGTTTCATTCCGCCATCTCCAAGCTTAAAATGCTCTCTTCCACTTTGTGATGTCATGAAGCGGTAGTTTTCAAGTTAACAGTTACCTTTTACCTTTAATTCAGTAGAGACGGCAACACCAGGGCTGAAAGAGAAGAGAGAAGAACACAACTCCAGGTATGTTTTTGACAAGGAAACAACATTATACTATAGATCAAAAAATAGTGTAATATGTACACTTTCATTCAGAGAAGCTTGTATATCGTATCCGATGGAGGCGTGGCCTGTGAAGAGAGAGGGGGAAAACACAGGGGCAGGGCTAAAGGGAGGTACCCCCCGGCAGCGCTGGGGTAGACACAGACTTACCAGCCTCTCGTGTAGTCATTCAGACAGTGGCTCTAGTGCACTCGGTGAGTGAGGACAGCATCACACCCCTCCCTCTCTCGCTCTCTCCATCTCTCCTTCTCTCCATCTTTCAAGCAGACGCATAAGAAAGGAAAGGAGCTGACGATCTACAGAAGAGAAAACAGGTAAGATGTTTTAATATATTTGCTTGCACTTGGGAAATATATATATATGGGAAACAAGGTGTTTTTTTTTTTTTTTCTGAAAGTTGGGGAGCAACTTTATACTCAGAATCTACAGAGTTACAGAAGGATTGCTTTAAGATGTTATGAATCGTAATTATTCTGTGATTTATTTCTACTAAATCATAAATGTGTCATGTATTGTAATATTAAGTCTGCATGTTGGAAACTTTCTCTAGTTTCTTACCGTTTACTTGTTGATGTAGTCCTGTTTAATAATGATAAAAGCTTCATTCAAATACCATAACATCAACTTCTGAATCTTTCCATATATTGTGTCTCAAAAGGAGCACTGTGTAACTTTTCCTGCAGAGGGTATGCCACCTGCTCATCTCCATGGTGTTACTGCTTTGTATGGTGTATCCATGTTGCATTTATCCAATTACAGATGTTTTCATTGCTAAAAAGAACACTGTGCCTTGCATTGGCTTGCCTTTCTACAGATCTGACCTGTAACTTGACCTGATGACGTTAGTGTAATACTATAATGTGAAAAAACACAACAATACATGAAGACAAGCAGGTAGCAGATGCTCCATGATGAAAGTTTAAAAGTGCAACTTCAAAATATGCATCTTTTTTGTAGTAGTATTAGTGGTGGTAGTCGTAGTAGTGGTAGTGGTAGTAGTAGTAATATTAGTAGTGATAGTAGTGGTGGTGGTAGTAGTGATAGTGGTAGTGGTAATAGTAGTGGTAGAAGTAGCGGTAGAAGTGGTAGAAGTGGTAGTGGTAGTAGTAGTAGTAGTAGTGGTAGTAGTAGTAATATTAGTAGTGATAGTAGTGGTGGTGGTAGTAGCAGTAATATTAGTAGTGGTAGTAGTAGTGGTAGTAGCAGTAGTTGTAGTAGTGGTAGTAGTGGTGGTGGTAGTAGTGATAGTGGTAGTGGTAGTAGTAGTGGTAGAAGTAGCGGTAGAAGTGGTAGAAGTGGTAGTGGTAGTAGTAGTAGTAGTAGTAGTAGTAGTAGTAGTGGTAGTAGTAGTAATATTAGTAGTGATAGTAGTGGTGGTGGTAGTAGCAGTAATATTAGTAGTGGTAGTAGTAGTGGTAGTAGCAGTAGTTGTAGTAGCAGTAATAGTAGTAGTAGTAGTAGTAGTAGTAGTAGTAGTAGTAGTAGTAGTAGTAGTAGCAGTAGTCAGATGAATGTATTGTTATTGGCTGTAAACGTCTGAAAATGCAGTTTTTAAACAACTATTACTTCAGTAAACTCACTTATTTGCAAAGCTTACGAGGATTTTTAGTTTTGCATTAAGCCAATCACTGCTGTAGGCGGGGGATTTGTAATGAACTTGTGTACTTCATATGATTCAGTGTGAAGCTCTAAGCCGATAACACTGGAGGTAAGCACTTATAATGATGACATAGGCTGGATGTAATGAGATGAGAGCATGTGGCACCCAAAGGAGCAGGGTGAGCCTAAAGGAAGGGTGGATGCTTTTGACAAAAATGGAAACGATATTCAGATATTTTTTTGCAATGCATCAGAAATGTGTTAAAACTTGTCTGCAGCATGCATTACACAAAAAGTAACACAAAATTCCATTAGTATTCAGGGTCAATATTGAAAAAAAAACTTTATATATCAAATCTTTATAATATTTTGACAATTCATGAGAAACGTGCGTGAAATGTGTTTTTAAAATAAATGTGTTAGCTCAGGTTTAAGTTTCAGATAGACTAGTTTGCATTAGTACCTCTTTTTGCTGCATTTTGAGAAGTTTTTTTATTAAGACAATATACATGATATTCTAATTTTACATATTTGAAACAACATTCATAATATTATCACAAGAGTTTTCCATTCTGGGGCGACAGTAGCTCAGTCTGTCCTTGGTTTGTCCACTGATCTGAAGGTTGGTGGTTTGAAACATCACTGGTTGAGCGTTCTGTCAGATTATTTGTTATAGATGCTATACTTAATATTTAAATAATTATTTTTGCAAACAACAGTGTCTATATTATCATCTTGTAGCATAAATGATTTGTTGCCCACAGAGGAGAGAGTGCAGAGACAAGCAGGGGCAGACCGGGGGCAGACCGGGGGCAGACCGGGGGCAGACCGGGGGCAGACCGGGGGCAGACGGGGGGCACAGTGGCGACCATGGCACAGTCAGTGTCCCTGAGCTTGAAGGGAGAGTGAGGGAGAAAGAAGGAGAAAGAGAGGAAGAAGAGAGGAGAGTGAAGAGAAAGAGAGAGGGACGGGGGAGTGGAAAGAAAGTAAGGTAAGAGAGAGTGGGAAGACAGAGAGGAAAGAAATAGAGAGAGGCGACAAAGTACGGGACAGAGACAGAAGAGAGAGATGAAGATAGAAGAGAAAGAGAGAGAAAAAGGGGGGCAAGAGAGAGAAAGAGGAGTGAGAAGAGAGAATAAGAGAGAGAAAGAAGGGAGAGGCGGAGAGGGAGGGAGAGAAAGACAGAACGGAGTGAAAGTAAAGGGAGAGTGAGACTGAGGAGAGCAATGCAGATAGGAGAGAAAGCAGAGAAAGAGAGAGAAAAAGGGGGCAAGAGAGAGAAAGAGGAGTGAGAAGAGAGAATGAGAGAGAGGAAGCAGAGAGGGGGGGAGAGAAAGAGAGGGTGGAGAGAAAGTAAAGGGAGAGAGAGACAGAGGAGAGCGATGGAGATAGGAGAGAGAGCAAAGAAAGAGAGATAGGGGGACAAGAGAGAGAAAGAGAGGGACAAGAGAGAGAAGAGAATGAGAGATGAGAAGAGAGGGAGAGAAAAGGAGAAAAAGAGGAAAAGGAGTTGGGGAGAGGACCAGAACAAAAGAGAGAGAAAGTAAATGTAGGAGGAGAGGAGAGAAAAGTGAGAAGAGCAAAAGGGAAAAGAGATAAAGAGAGAGAAAAGCGGGCAAGAGAAAGATAGAGGCGGAAACAGATAGAGTGCGAGAGAGGGGGTAGAGAACGAGAGCGACAGTGAGGAAGGGAGGGAAAGCGAGACAGAGAGAGTGAAGGATGAGTGGATTCATTATGGTGCTGTTGCTCGTGGCTCTGTGTGTCTCAAAACAAACTGTGAATAATCAGAGTTAAGCCAAAGGTGAATGTCACTTTAAGATTAAACTGGTGGAAGTTCATAGACACAACAAAAGACGTCCTCTGCAGATATCTTTGTTTCCTTTACACATTTGATCCACGTTTTCGGCCTCTTTCTTTGCAAGTTTGTGATCCAGATTAGACCTAATTTAGTCCTGGGATAGATCTGGTGGTAAATGGAAAGCGGGTTGTAATTATAGTCACTAGTTGTTTATACATAATCACACTGCAGTTATACTTTACAGCTTATAGTAAAAAAAAAGATTGAATTGAGTCTTTTATTTGAACCAGTATAAAGGGAATGTGTTGTTTTGTTGAGGCTCCTTGTTAAGGCAAACCGGAAAAATAATCTCATACTTTGCCATGAAATATCCAAAAGGTAAATGCACAAGTGTTGAACCTGATCATTTCTATTACTGACTAAACCAAAGAACTTGCTGTATTACAAACAAAAATCTGCATTTTAACAATATTCTTTTTAGCTGCCCCCATCTGTATTAAATATTATTGGCCTATAGAATGTTATGATGTCATCTGAAACCCTGCAATTATTGTAATTCTTTGCATGTGGGTCTGGACCAGGGCTTCCTGCAGCACTTACAGAATGTCCAGAACACTGTAGCCTCTGCTGGCAAAAACTAAGAGACAAGACCACATTAAGCCTGTGCTGTGACACCTGCACTGGCTTCTATTTGATATCAGGTGCAATTCAAAATGTTATTGTTTTTAAATGTCTGCACTTTATGGGTCCTCTTTATTTAAGGGAGTTACTATGGAGCCCAATGGAGTTACTGGAGCCCTATACTCCCCCCATAGTCACTCCACCTGCGCCCAAAACCAGGCTCAAGTCCAGACGAGACAGCGCCCAGACTATGGACCAGCGCTCTCTGCCAGTCAGATCCTCTTAGTCTTTATCATAGTTAAAGACAAGACTGAAAACCCACCTCTTCTCCCTGGCATTTAATACGAGCTATACAGAATATCTAAGTGATTTATTGTTCTTTTCCTATGTATCGTCTTATCTGTACATTTGGTTTTTTACTAACCTTTATGTGAAGCAATTTGCTGCAGCTAAAGTTGTTTTAAATGTGCTATAAAATAAAATTGAATTGAATTAGTTAACATGTCGATTGCAGAGGGCTGACTATATAAACACATCGTTGACTCATTCAAGATAAAAGTGCTGTCATATTGAGAGTGGACTGAAAGATGAACTGCTAAACAAATAATACAAGAATCCCATGGTATTCTTGGTAGAGGTCTAAACTAAAGTGTTAGCATTTTGTTTTTAGAAAAGATGGGATATCAAGTCATTTGGAAAGTTTTGTGGGGGTTTTTTAGCTTTTACTATTTTCTAATTGGAACCATGCAAATTGTAATTCAGTTTCACTTTGGATGAATCCAGCAGCCCATATAAGCCAACCATTCCATTACCACCTCAGCAGACACAAACCATAATGTTGAGTAAGTGCGGATCAAAAAAGTTAAAGTGCTATTTGAAAACACAACCACAAAGGAATGGAATCAACCAATTACAACAGACAGCTAAGAGGCAAATCAGTTACAGAGTGATTGGAACATAAAAAACTCTGGCTGTAAAAACAAACAACCTTAAACCAATTTTATGTTTGGAGAGAAAATTAACAGCAAACAGTTTACAGATCTCAATCCAAAGTGCTTCAGACAACACACTCTATGGCAAGAAAGAGACAAAGGTCCCATATTGCACAAAATTGACTCTTGTGAGCTTTAAGTTGTGTTATAATGTTGTTGCTTCCACAAAAACATATCTGGAGGTGTGTTTTGTTTCATTCACACGTTTGAGTAATCCTTTATTACTAGTTTATCTACATCTCCAAAGCTTAAAATGCTCTGTTCCACCTTGTGGTGTCATGTAGTGGTAGTTTTCATGTTAACAGCTACATTGTCCCTTTAGTTCAGTAGAGATTGGCATTTTCCTGGCTGAAATTATCCAAATGATTCTAGTGAAGATGTATGGAGTTTAAAGTATGAAGAACTTCCTGTATTACTATCATAGACTGTATATATAAATGAACATAGCTAATCTGCTAGCGTAAGAAGTGATCATGGGCGCACTTCTGGCTCCAGTTCACTTTACATTAGAAAACTGTCTCCCCTCTCTCTGTAACTGCTGCTCTCAGGCTCGTCATTTTGATCTTAAAATGTTTATATTGACCCGCTCTACATGATCCTGGTGTTTTTATATTGCTATATATACGCTAGCAGGAGTGACTGAGGTTGCTAAGTTTGATTGACGTAGGAAGGACCTTACCTTCAACAGACTGACTCCGGAATGACTTTTCTGATACTCGTGGTCAGAATTCCAAATGTGGAACTCTGCTTCAAATTCATCCCTATAACTTCTCGCCTCGATGACCTTCATTTGGCTTGAGTCAGATGCTTTGGGTCACACTCCCTTAGTCCACTTCTGTATACAGTCTATGGTTATCACAAGATGGATTGTTTTCTGTTTGAGAAAAGAATTCTAAAGCCTAAATATGCATGGTATGTGTGTTAAACATGTGTGGTGACATTATTTCAGAGATCAGAAAATAGCATAATATGGGGACTTTAATATTAATTCAGTGTGATATATGATATACCTTAATAAAGTGTGAAGAAAAACCTAATTCATAATTTTCCATGTATCGTTATTTCTATAGGGAGAGCCTTATGAGAGCACCAGACTCTTTTTCATGAGCACCCTGTTAAAATACAGAACAATACAAACAAAAATAACTGCATAGGTCTGTTGAAGGTCGTTTTCAGACTGCCGCTAGTTTGGTCTATGAAAAAGAACATTCGCTCTGAGAAAGGTGCTTGGGCCAGTGTGAAACCAACAGTCTCACCCTAGGCTGCAGTAAACGGCCGGCCCATGGGCGCTTCAAACAGGTCTCGGACATTCTCCACTCACTCTGGAGCAGGGTGAGTGCGGTGTGAGTGTGGCCAACCGCAGTCCGCTGTGACAGTAGCACAGCAAAAAACGCTTGAATCACGTATATTTGTATGAATGGGTGATACAGAGCTGCTGTTTGACACCTTTTTCTGACAAGGCCATTTGGATCAAGTCTCCTCCTGTGTCTGTCTGCGCAGGTGAGCCTGGGTCTGTCTGTGTGTCGTTCCAAAAGCTTTTTCTCCTCTACCACCAGCGCATACAGTCCTCATGTTGTATCTAGCCACAGGTGAAAGAAAAGACCACCGTGTAGACATAAGTTCTTTGATCAGCTGATGGACTCTCACATGGCTCATGGTGTTTGGGGTGAATGATGTGCAGTACATGTGAACAAGGCTGAACTAAATCTAGTGTGGAAAATGACTTAAAACATTAAAAATAGCAGATTTATCACCAGATTACCACCAGATTATTAAAGTGCATTAGTGGCACCTGTGTTCGCATGTCCTTGAAATGTATTCCATTTTCGGGAAGCAAAATAATCAAAAGCTTTGTTCCCATTTAATTTCTAAAGTGGCCAGGTTTTAGACATAGACAATCATGAGATGTTGTCTTAAAAGTTCCTGAATCAAAGTTCAACAAACAAATGTCAGGCAGTCTATCCTTGTAGTCCCTTATAGATACATTTTATACAGTGTTGTTCTCTTCTGGCAGATAGCGATGGCCAACCTACTTTTCAAGCTTTGTAACTATATAATTAATACCTTAACCTTAACTCAAACTCATAACCTTAACCCTTTAATTAACCCTGAATCATTCTTATTAAACTATTTGTTCGTTATGAAGTCTTTGTTAATGGGTTTTTAAGACTATAATTAAGGTGTAGCCTGCTATATCTTCCCTGCCTCTGTATGGGGCAAGGCACAAATCAAGTAGTAAAGAAGACTTGTGCCCGTGAACTCGTCAGACTAAATGAACCCAAATTAGTGCCATGGGACGTTTAGAGAGGCCGACTGGAGACAGCGAGTGGTCTGCCCAGGACAAAGACTGCGGCCAGTGTGCCACCCTGCAGGGAGCTAGAACATTATTACCGCTGGGCACATTAAGGGGCATTAGTGGAAGGAGCAGCCCTGAATAATGCATGGCTTTTATTTATGAGCAAAGTGCATGTGAAGCCCACTGAAGCAGAAGAGGTCTTAATTTGCCTGAACTCGCTAAAATCAGGCACATGCACTGTCCCATGTACAAGGTGTAGTGTGTGTGTGTGTGTGTGTGTGTGTGTGTGTGTCTGTGTGTGTGCAGGTAACAGCATCCCGTGTCTTTAAAGAACCCATACTACACTGTTTTCTGATCTCACAAATATACCTGGAGCTGTGTTTTGTTTCATTCACACATGCTGAACTCACAACTCCTACATATTAATAGTTCTTTTCTCAAACAGAAAACACTCTGTTCCACCTTGTGATGTCATGTGGTAATACAGGAAGTGGTAAAATGTGTTTTTAATCTCCATACACCTTCACAAGAGTTATTTGGATGATTTCAGTCCTAGAATTGCAAATCTGTATTAAATAAAAGGTAAAAGGTATCTGTTAATTTGAAAACTATCACTTCATGATATCAAAAGGTGGAACAGAGCGTTTTGAGCTTTGGAGATGTAGACAGACTAATAATAAAGAATAACTCAGGCATGTGTGAATGAAACAAAACACAACCCCAGGTATGTTTTTGAAGAGGGAACAACATTATTACATGGCTTAAAGCTCACAAGAGCCAGTTTTACTATAGGACCTTACAGGAAGCCATGTTCTTTTTTCTGGGCATTTTGTTCATTGTAAACTGAAATATTGATCTAAAATGGCTTTATAATAAAAACAGATGCATAGGCGGCAGATCTGGTTTTCTGATACGAATCCTGCATTTTCATAGTGGCATTTCATTGCAGCAAATTAAATCAAATTTAAAAACCAAAATTGCTTTTATTGTTGAAAAATTGTCACGTGACATGTTTGAACTTTGACCTCTACATATATGATCCTTAGTCTAAATTTTTTAAATAAGAAAAGAACTGTGCGTGGAGATGGGGGGTAGATGAAACAGCAATGAAACACAGCTCTGAGTAAGCCATAGACTGTATAAAGAATTAGAGTAAATGCGTGGGTACTTGATGGAGCCGGAAGCGTGCCCATGAGCACTTCCTATTTGGAATGGTTAGCGTGTTAGCTATGTCCATTTATATACACAACCTATGGAGTAAGCCAATGATGAAGGAACACTGCTATCACTTGTTTAAAAGCTCATATAGATTGTTTTATGTCTCCTTTAAAGCATTTTATTCTGATGGTGCGACCTGAGATCCTTTCTGACACCTTTCAAGTCAAGTCCGACTGGAGCAGAGGAAGTGAAGCAGCTTCACTGAACAGTAAGAGCTGACAGAGCAGAGAGGCCATTAACCCCAAAGACTATGTACTTATATTCAGCTGACTGCCCACTATTGGACTTTTAGATGTCACTTTTGATAACTTCCTACATTCAGGTCACTTTATGAAAAAAAAAAGTCTATACTAATTCTCTTAGAAGGAAATTCCTGCTCTGCATTTAACCCATCTTGATCCATGTTTCAACCAGGCAATCTGTCTGGAGGACCCGCTGGAGCATGGCCTGTTGTGCCTGTTTTGAGTTGGCAATAATTTCAATGATATATGATTTATCTTCACTTTGTGGCTTTATTCTCGTCTCTCTCTTCTTCTGAGAGTTCACACTTCACTCTGATTGGTTAAATCCATCTGCCACTCAAAACATGACAGAGGCTGAAATATATGGTTGGTGAAGCAGCATGAGCATATGGCTGGATTAATCAGAAAAGCATTGTATGACAATCGAAGACTGTATAAAGAAGTGGACTAAGTAAGCATCCCCAAAGCTCAAAATGCTCTGTTCCACTTTGTGATGTCATGAAGCTGTAGTTTTCAAGTTAACAGTGACCTTTTACCTTTTTGTTCAGTAGATTAGTAATTCCTTGGTTGAAATTATCAAGGTGATACAACTTAAAGTGTATAGATTTTAAAAACATGGTGGGGCACTTCCTGTTTTACCACATGACATTACAAGGTGGAACAGTATTTTCTGTTTGAGAGAAGAACTCAGCCTAAATATGTGCGTTAAACATGTGAATGAAACAATGAAACAAACACAACTCAAGGTATGCTTGTGATGTGGAAACAGCATTATAACAGATCAGAAAACAGAGTAATAGTTCATCTATCTAGTCTAGTCATCAGGTTAAACATTTGTGCATTTACCTTTTGGATATTTCATGGCAAAGCACAATGTAATCAATTTAGATATAGGGAATCGCTGTCTCTTTCCCCCATTGGGCAGTATGACATCTTCACCTTGTAGAATCTCAAACCCACCAAAAATAATATAGTGGTTCTTGTAAGTTCTGGACATGGGCCTTGTACAAACGTCTGTGGTGTTTGTGAACCGCGGGGTAGAACTTGATGAGTCCAAAAACAGCACCTGCTTGGCTTAGGGAGAGAGGTGACAAGAGTCCTGCAGGCGTCCAGATGGCGAGTGCTACGGCAACACCTTTGTCAGCCCACCAAAGTGTGTGGGAACAGTTTGGTGTGCTTTGGACTTTAGTACTACATGCAATTATGGATTGGGGAGGGTGCTGTTAATCTTTTCATACCAAGATAATGAGCTTGTCAGGTCTTCAGACAGTATTATAGGCAGTTCCTTGGCATAAAAAAGTATAATTTTTGTAGTGTAAGTGGAATTGTGGCATTGGTTAAGTAGGGATGTAACCCGTAGGGATGTAATGATGTACAAATCTCATGGTACCATATTGTCACGATGTTCACTTAACGATACCATATTTATTGCAATATTGTGGAGATGCTAAAAGAATTAAAGAAATGCTACATTTTCCTCTTAAAAAGCCTTGACAAACCTTTAGAGCATTCCTGCCGTATTACATAGAATTAAGGTGGAAAAGTTACACAGACTTATATAAGGCTTTTTTTGGACACTCAAAGACACTTTACAAATAATCCAAAAACAGAAGGTGGAAATCATGGGGGGAACAGAGCTGATGGAGGAGACTGGTGGGATAGGGAGGAGCCAGGTTATGGAGGGACTTGGTGCTGAGGAGGACCTTGTATGGTATGCGGAGTCAGTGGAGGTGTTTGAGGACAAGGGTGATGTGGTATAATAGTTATGTTTTCATACTGTTTGCAGTGAAAATGAGCAAAGGATAATGGTCTGTGTGATTCTGCCTTTTATTGCTGTAGCTACAACAAAACACAGCATTTAAGTAAAGAAGTTTATCATTTGATATGTTGTGAATGTCAACCATTGTTGTTATGGCTGGTGGATCAAAAGATGCAGACACGGGACTCAAAAAATGAACAGGATTTAAGAAAAAAAAGCAAAATGCAAAAATGCAAAGACCCTTCTGGCAAGGGACGTCTGGGAGCCGTCTCAAAAAACTTTTACTTGAGTATTTCTTTGGTCCGGTATCTGTGTACTTTTACTTAAGTAACAAAGTCAAGTACTTCTTCCACCACAAGACAGTTTGACATGGCTAAAATTCTTAGCATTTGACAAAGCACTGATAAAGTGTTTAAGTCAGAGAATCCACCTAAAAACAGAGATGAAAATGTTTCAGTTAGTCACATCTTATAACAGTTAGACAACAACACATTTTGAGAACTGTGATGCAAAGCTGTTGTCTCATTTGTACTTATGACAAATGATGGAAGGTCACTGCTTCATAGAGCAGAAAGTTGTTGTTTAAAAGTTTTGGTCAGACAGTTCATGTTGTTTGTCTGCTACACTGGTTTCAAATAATGACTGTATATATAAATGGACGTAGCTAACCTACTAGCTGCAGCATTCCAAATAGGAAGTGACTCGGCTCCAGTTCACTTTCTATTGAAAACCTGTCACCCCTGTCTCTGTATCTGCTGCAGTGAGCCTTGTCATTTTGGTCTTAAAATGTCCATGTTAACCCGCTGTTGTTGTGGAGTTTTTATTTTGTTATTTTGTCTGTAAATCAAAACATGAACATTAATGACAGACCAAAGTCATTGGTCATTCTTTCCCTAAGGTCACTCCTGCTAGCATTAGCAACAGGGTTGATTGACAACGTTGCTAAGCACCTGCTTCTTACTAAACCAGCAGTGCGGGCAGGACAGGGGTGTTACCTTCAACAGCCTCTCTCCAGATTGGATCTTTAGTTGCTCTGATACTCGTGGTCAGAATTCTAAACATGGAACTCGGCTCCAAATTCTCCCTATAACTGCTAGCCACGATGAGCTTCATTTGGTTGGAGCCGCGATGCTATGGGTGACATCACACTCACTTAGTCCACTTCTTTACACAGTTTACAGTTTATGGCTATTTCCTGTTACCCTTATGGCATCACTTCATGGGGCTGTCATGAGTGTTGAAGGCTGCTTAAATCTCTAAACAACAACAAAAAAGTTGAATTAAATATTTCTGTTTTCTTTATTTTTACAACTTTCTACATTTTATACACATACAGAAGATATCAATTATATGAAGCAAGATATAGTAAAGAAAGAAAGTGAAAGAACTCTACTAAATATTTTTCAACAAAGCAAAGCATGGATACTTTGAGGATTTGAATATAAAATATAAACACATATTTAGTGATTTCACTTTTCTTCTTTACTATATAATTCCATATATCTTACTTCCTATTTGATGTCTTCTTTGTGTATATAAAATGTAGAAAGTAGTAAAAAAAATAAAATAAATAAAAACATTGAACGGGTGTGTGTCCAAACTTTTGCCTGGGGAAGCATATGTCTAGCAGAAGTCTTCGTTAGCATGTTTACTTCCTCCATGTTGAACTCCTACACAGCATCCGCTTCCCCTCGACCTCACCACAACACAGCACCTTAATGAGAGCCATCCGTAACACGCTTCCACCCAAACCAGCACCCGGCTCCCCTCCTGCTGTCTTTCAAAGTGACCCAATCACACCCCTCCCTCTGCGCGCTTTCTGACCTTGCTCTAGATTTGGGTTCAGTGGGGGGGCGTTTTGCTTTCAGGGCTCTATTAGTGTAGTGGACTGTCGTCGATTAATGGGATTGGTCAGATGAATTCACTTGCTCAGATACCATATGCAGGCAGGGCAAATTATAGTTGTTCTGTGGTATCTGTATGTTTCAGTGGAGTTTTCACGCTGCATATAACCAGTACAACCAATATGGAAACAATATAGAAGCTAGTAATTAACTGAATCATGGCAAAAATGATGAAGATGAAGTTTTTGTAGATTCATTCTGTCTTGTACTTGTATTTCCTAGTGAGCGTCTACCTCTGTTTGTCTCAGTCCAGACAGTTTATTCCATCAGATGCTTTTAAAGGTGCACTACATAACTTTTTCTGGTAGAGTAACACTATGATAATAAACTTCGCTATTCTATTTTGGAACAAACAACACTAACGGTAGGGATGCACCAATTTGAAATACTGGGATTGGATATCGGTTTCCAAATATCAGTTCAGGTGATATCCTGGTTGGACATATACATTGATGTAATGACAGTGTTTCCTGGTTGTAGTAGGCCCAGAAAGTTGAATTTTTATTTATACAAAACTGCAGTGGGTTTAAATTGTTATTTCACTTTTATAATACATTTTCCCACTCTATTGCCAAAACAGGGCAATGGCTGAGTGTGGCAGTCTGCCTGTGCACTGAGGGGGTCATAAGCCAGTCTGTGGAGTCAGTGGGAGGTCAAACAGAAAAGCAACAGTAAATAGCATCACACAGGCCATGCTGATTTGGGGTCATGTGTCTAGTGTTGTTGTTATCCTGTCAGTTTGACCACAGGATGTAGAAAAAAGAAGTGAGATTATTTAGACAGTTTAGAGAGTTCCCAGAGAAATGTCCCAAGAAGTTCTACTGGTGATGTTTTATATAAGGTAGGAAATCACAAGGTACAAGGTTGTTTAAAAATGGGCAAAAAGTAAAAGAATTTTGCAGTGTTGTTAATTTGTTAAAGTGTAAATGTAGTGATATAGATTAAAAACAGTACATATTTTGGTCAACAGTGGCAATATGAATCAATTTCTGAATTCTTCTTATGAATTTTGTGTATTTATTTTAATTTGCTCAAAGTCGAAGCTTGAACTTGAAAACTTAAGTCAGGATGTTACCACAAACATAGTAAAAATAACCCCTCAAATCATATGAAAAGTGCTTTTTATATTTCAGTCCTGTTCAAAAATATGGTAAATAAGTAGAAAACCTTCCACCACTGACAATAGATAATATAAGAATTCATATATTGCACAGGATATTCTTGTTAGTATTATTTCCTCTTTCAAAAAAAAAAAAAACTTTAGCCGAGTGCTACCACAACAGGTTTTGTGAAACACTTTACCACAACATGTACCAATCCAGCTGCCTGTGATACAGCCAATCAAAGTGATTGCTCGTTTGGATCACAAATCCAGCCGCTTTACAACCATCGCTGCAGGGCATAAGCTTGGCCAAAACACTGCACCAACTGTGTCTCCTCTGCACATCCCTCCCTGCTTCCCCCCTTCTCTTCTTGTCTCTATCTTTTTCTTTCATTTTGTCTCTCATTTCAAACCCCCTGTCTTCAATAATCCCTGGTCTCTGGGGAGAACAGCCAGGTGAGTGGGGTTTGAAGAGCTGTTGCCATGGTGAGCTGCCAGCGGGTGTCCAAACGCACCTGGTGAGGGAGGTACTTTTTGTCAGTCTGTGTCGCCCCTTTTCCAAACCTGTCATGATAAAAAATATATTGACTCATTATTCAATAGATGAGAGATGAACAATATTTTGGTGGCTCAAAATTTTTATCATGAGTACATTTCATTTGTATAAGGAGCTATGTTTGCAGTATGTAAACATTGACTTCCATTAGGTTCAAATTTCTTTTAGAATTGATTTTAAAATTGTATTGTTTTTAAAGCTCTTAATGGTCCTGGTCCTTATTTGACTAAACTCCTGTCTGTCCCAAACTCAAACAGAGCCTTGAGGTCAACAAACCAACTTCTGCTCGAATCCCCAGAGTCTGGCTCAAACACTGAGGTGATGGGACTTTCCCTGACGCTGGCCCCAGACTCTAGAACAAACTGCCCCTTGATATGCCACTATCACAGACTTTGGCCTGTTTAAATCCAGGCTCAAAACGTATCTATTCAGACTTTAGCACTCAGTAATACAGTGACACTTTGCACAATTTTGCACGTTT
Source organism: Periophthalmus magnuspinnatus (assembly GCF_009829125.3). Taxonomy (NCBI): domain Eukaryota; kingdom Metazoa; phylum Chordata; class Actinopteri; order Gobiiformes; family Gobiidae; genus Periophthalmus; species Periophthalmus magnuspinnatus. The sequence continues at coordinate 25,910,123 of NC_047134.1, forward strand.
TTACATTATGTTGATTTGATTGGAAAGCACTTTGGTCTCCTTGAGTGTTGTAAAGGGCTATAAAAATAAAGGTTGATTGGAGCTGTTAAAGTTTGAATAATTTATACAACAATCTATCCTCACATCCAGGCCCATCAACAGAAATTTGGGGACAAAAAGCCTCACATGGGCTCCCCTTTAATACAAATTAATAGAAGGAGAGTTCTGTTTTGGGGCCTTAAGCCAATAGACCCCCTTTTTCCTCCCCCTTGTCTACACCCCTGCACACATGTATTCAATTTCTACAGGTTTTCCAAAATACGTTCTGATTATAATTAGTATACTCCATAAATAACAAGATATCACTTTCGTCAACATCATCAACCCGTATTCACGCCTGTCCCCTTTATAACCCAAACAAAACGCACGGCCCACACATATTTGGACTCAGCGGCCCGTGATGTTATTGCTCAGACACTATGAGCCCGTCCCATCTGTCACTTTCCCTGAGTACAGACGCCCATATGTACAAAAGTGTGCCACACATGTACAGGGCGCGGTGTTAACAACAACACACCCCCCCAAGGCAGATTAACGGATGCCCCTCAGAGTCCCGGCCCGGGCACAGAGGGGTTAAGTCCATTTTGACAGGTCAGACTGATCTCACTGTTGAGCCAAGCTGTTGTACAGTCACTGAGTAGCCAAACGCCTCATGATGAAGTGTGGAGGATTTCACATAGTCACTGCTTAAGGTCACAGGCCAGTATCTACCAAACACAGATTCTGTCCCATTTAAAGGTCCCATATTGCACAAAATGGACGGTGAGCTTTAAGCCATACTATAATGCTGTTACCTCATCAAAAACATACCTGAAGTTGTGTTTTGTTTCATTCACAGATGTTTGAGTAACCCTTTATTAGTCTGTCTACATCTCCAAAGCTCAAAATGCTCTGTTCCACCTTGTGATGTCATGAAGTGATCGTTTTCAAGTTAACAGATACCTTTTACCTTTTGTTTAAAAGAGATTTGCAATTCTAGGACTGAAATCCTCCAAATGATTATTGTGAAAGTATATGGAGATTAAAAACACATTGGAGCACTTCCTGTATTACCACATGACATCACAAGGTGGAACAGAGTGTTTTCTGTTTTTGAAAGAAGAACTCAGCCTAAATATCCAGGGTTTGTGTGTTAAACTTGTGTGAATGAAACAAAACACAACTCCAGGTCTGTTTGTGATGAGGAAACATTATAACAGATCAGAAAATGGCGTAATATGGGCCCTTTAAAATCACTCAATATTAGGTCCATGTTGTTTTTATTTTTTAAGTTGTTTTGTTGTTGCACTCTGATTGGCTGAACTTGGACGGTCCACCTCAATTTCACTTTGTTATTTGAAAAAAGCTGGTGCTAAAGTCACATTCACATCAAATCTGTGGAGAGGTGACCGCACTCACAGTTAAGCTATTTTTGCAAGGTATTTCACAGAATGTTAAACACATGTTATTGAATTAATGGAGACAAGCAGGTGGCAGACATCCTACAAGAAAAGTTACATAGTGTATTTAAGTATAAAGTTCTAGTACATATTTCTCAGTAATATTTATTATTGCAAACTCTGAAACAAACTTCTTTTTGAGTTGCCCCATACAGAGATTCATGTCCCAATGTAATATGAAAACTGAGCATCCAGGGACACAAACAACGGGACCATTTGTAATACAAGTAAACATACTCAATTCAAAACACACTTTTAAAAATGCAAAACAAGCTGAAAAGTAGTTTAAATTGCGAAATATTCTTGGCTATTGTGACAACCTCATTTTTAAAGCATTTGGGTGAAGTCGTGGGCCGGATCATATGGAGGGGAGAACTGGTTTAAGTTTCTTTTTGTTTCAATGTCTTTGTGTGTTTTGGTTTATAGTTTTATTTTAAATGCTTTGGTAAACAGGGCCTCGTAAATTACACAGTTAGGTTTTCATATACTATAAGTTAAAACTTAATTGGTGCCTGTGAAAATAATTTTACCGTATGAATCGGGCTTGCTTATTTTCTGTTTAGCTATGTGAATAGTTTGTTGTTTTCTTGGGTGAATTTGCTCTTCAACTGGAGTCATCTTTTAATAAATTCCGTCTGGTCAAAGATCCTTTTTATGTAAGTCTGCCTCCTACTTTGACCACAGTAGGCCAGCTTCCCCACAGCTATAGGCCTATATGAGTGAAACTTAAGACCTAATATAGGCCGCAGACATCGCACATGTTTCTGTTAGCAGTAACGCGCACATGTTGTTAGGCTTAATATACTGTACAAAATCATTACAGACTTTAAAAGTGGAGTTCTCTGGAAGTATTGGTGCTATCAACATGAAATAAAAAACTGTAGTGATTCTCATACCCTGCTCTTGATATCTGAAGTCCACCTTTCTGTGTTTTCAATAAGATGGACAAAAATCAAATCAATTCCTTTTTTCCCCATATTGCCCAGCCCTAGCTTACACCAAGACACTGTCCTGAGAAATGGGCCTATATACACTAAATATACCTAGAGTAATGCATGTGATAACCTTACTGAGAGAAGAAACAAACAACTTTCACAATTATCCAAGCACTGACACCAATACCAAACATTAAAATCCTCCATTCACATTCACTCATAGAGTACCACGGCTCTCGAATGTGATCATCTTTGCGAAACCAAAGTGTCTGAAAAGGCTACGTTACATGGAGTAATATGCTCTGTACACAGCAGCACACTAGCTAACTCACTGTGTCTCAAACATGGATCTAATAAAATAACTGGATAGGGTATTGCTAGCTTAGTGCTGTCGTGAGTTGGATTACTGGCCACTCATTGGTACTACAACGAAAAAATCCCTCCTGCTGAGAGAGGATTTTTTTTTCATAGAGAGAAATGTAATCACAAACTGCTCGCGTTCGGCTGACAGGAACTGACGGGGACTGAAAGAGCACCTACAGCTTTCACAAAGGGTTGAATTTTGTGGCAATTTTTACCTATTTTCAGATCATAAACATTTTCTCAGCTCAAAATCCGTCTGTTATCTTAAAATAAACGCTTTTTAATCATTACCTTTAGCTACGCTGTACATCCGCTCTAGCTTTGCTCAGGCGCTGATTGGTCTCAAAATTAACTGTCCCTTTTATTAAAATTGAAAAGCATAAAATGAACAACCAAATCAATCAAATTAATTCAAATCAAGACTACCTGATTATTTTTATATGTCGAATACGTCAGTTTGTGGTGTTTTTAATATTTATTATGCCTCAAAGTTAGCATTAGCATTAGCCTTGAAACACAACAACATCTCTCTTTCTAAACACAGAATTGTCCTCCGGTGAAGTATTCATTTTATTTGTGTAGTATTTAACATGTTGTCAGTGACATCCACCTGCAGCTCCCTGTCCACTGCCTGATCTTTAAATATTTATTATTATTTTAGCATAGTCTCATATAAAACCTCGTATAAAATTGGACAGGAAGTATTGATACTAATATTGTAGACAGAGCTTCTAAATTTTTCTCACAATACTTATTTTTTCATTCTTGGGATTATATTGTGACTTGAATAATCCTCCATTAGTGATTAACCAAACTTTGGCCTGATTACAGCACAGCCCAATTCCTATCCTGCTTGGCCCTTTGACCTTAACGTGACAGAACCGCTCAATTTTACTGGGACACTCTACAATATTCACCTCCATCTTGTGCCGTTCACTTAAGCTTAGACAAACCCACACACGTTTGGGTGTTTAATACATGACCCAGATCTCGTGAGCGACTGAAGACGTGGGGATGGGGCGGGAGAAAGGGGGAGGGGAGAGATAGAGAAGTGTTTTGTGTAAGTGAATAAGATGATGAGGGGTGAAAGGATGGTCGGCCTGGGTTTTTTCTAAAGGGTCCAATTTGAAACGCGACGGGGGGCTGATGTGTAATCGACAGACAGAGCTCAGAGAGGGTTGGGCTGTGAGGGATGTGTGAGTGGAGAAATGAAAGGAGGAAAAATAGGGAGGGAATTAGAATTTGGACTTGAGCTGAAGACAAAACTTGTTCAGCCAAATGATTATTCAGGATGTATGGAGATATTGGAAATTGTATTATTATTATTATTATTATTATTATTATTATTATTGTTATTGTTGTTGTTGTTGTTGTTGTTGTTGTTGTTGTTGTTGTTGTTGTTGTTGTTGTTGTTGTTGTTGTTGTTGTTGTTGTTGTTGTTGTTAATATTGTTATAGTTTTATTTATTTTATTCATTTATTTGTTTGTTTGTTTATTTTATTTTTATTTTTTTTGGCACAAACTGCTGTTGGGAAATATGATTTTAAAAAATAATCATTTTTTAATTTTTTTTTTAATCAATTACAATTTTCATCATTTAACAGTGTCTAGAGTATCTGATTAGTAGGAGACTTTTGGCGTTATAAGCATAGACTGTATGTATAAATAGCTAACCCATTAGCCACCATGTTCCAAATAGAGAGGTGACAATGTTTCAATGTAAAGTGAACTGGAGCCAGAGTCTATATAGCCTGAAGCACGCCCATTCTCACTTCCAATTTGGAGCGTGGCAGCTAGCAGGTTAGCTATATCCATTTATATATACAGTCTATGATTTGTAATAATTCTAGATGGGAGTCGAAATATCTATTTGATTTCAACAAAGAGCTCCCAGATAACTACCTTTGTCATTCTGTCTTCTTAACTTCCATAGTTTCAACAAGTATTGGAATCAAATGTAAGGCTTTGTTTAAGTTCTTGGATCATCTCTGTGATTTAAAATGTATGTAAACCGTGTTACTGAATGTCTTAGGTGTATGCTTTGTATGCACAGCAAGTGGGATGTGAAAAGTAACATTATCTTGTGGTTTAATTAACACTAAGACTTTTGTTATAATCAAGAGAAAAATGCAGGAGGAGAAAAGGCTGCAATTTTTCCCACATACAAATGACTGGTTGTTATCAGTGTGAATATATTGAAAAAACCTGAAGAAAAACTAAAACTTACAACTGGCGAAGATGAGAGCTGTACTTCTGTTGAGTTGAATGTTTTATAGTCTTAAAAGTCAGTAATCTATCCCCTATCTAGCCCCATTATAAGCTGATTTGTCTAGATTAATTAAAGCTGCTTTACGCAACATATCTGGTGGAGGGTGTCTTTGATAGTCTCCATGGAGATGCTGTTTCTTTGCCTACAAGCAGGTGGCAGTCTATTCACCAGAAAAGTTAAACAGTGCACCTTTACATTCCTAAGAACATGGTAAAATGCTATATAGTCACATTTTTATATAGCACTTTTCCACCTTCAACTCAAAGCGCTTTACATCAAGGAACCGCTCACCCATTCAGACACCAGTGTACGGAGACACTGGGGGTGAGGTGGGTTAAGTGTCATGCTCAAGGACACGACGACAGCATTCATGTGTGGGAGCTGGAATCACACCGCCAACCTGTGGGTCGGTGGACAAACACGCTACCAACTTACTACCAACTACCAACCATTAACACATTGGATTGGATTGCTTTGGTTTCGAAGCGAGACCAAATTAACAACTCCTTTTTTACATAGCTTCATCTTCATCTGACTGTTGCCGAGCTCCTCCTCAGGCAACAATGAGAACAAATAAGAAACACATTGTTACGCAGTCTTTGTTACTCCGCAGGCAATCATCTCTGAGGCGGTAACGAAAGAGCGTGTGATTGGTCGAGAGCCAGACTAAGAAACATGGGACTTAAGACGAAGAAAATATCTGCGGAAAACCCCCTGTGATTTCCATTTGGCCTCAATCTATATTTCAAACCCAATTTTTGATACTAAGAAAAAAACTCTACCAAACACCAATGTCAATACTAATCATAGTAACACTCTTTTCATTACAGTATAACGTACTTAACTGTTATGTTTCTTTAGTAGTACTATGTGGTCTTACAGTTCTAATATACACTACCAGTCAAAGGTTTGGACGCACATTTTCAAAGTATTCTTCCCATCACTGCACATTTTGTATATTTCACATTACAAGAAATGGCAGCGTTATTCAAATTATATCACTGGACAAAGCAATTGTATTTAAAAAAGTGCAAGTACTGGCTGTGTATTGGCAGTTTTAATTATACATGCTACAGTTACATGTAGAAAACTTAGGGTCCCACACGATTTAGGATACCTTTAGTATCATAACACAGCATTGCTACTATAAATACTGCACAGGAAAAAAGGTCAAGAGGTAAAATTTGGGTTATTTCACTTTTTTTCTTTACTACATAATTCCATATATCTTGCTTTGTATATTTGATGTTTCTGTATGTATCTAAAATGTAGAAAGTAGTAAAGAAGTAGTGAAAATAAAAATAAAAAATAACTTTTGACTGTAGTGTAGGCCAAGACTTTTGTAAAAACTACTCAGAAAATGTCCCATTTTGAAACCAGTTAGGTGATTTTTTTCAGTATCAAGTTTCAATACTAGTTTCTGTATCAGTTAGTATATGAGAATGGATTTTTTTCAACAACTGTACCAAGAATCCCCTGCTAAATATTCACATACTCAGGAAACCCGGATTGCGAAACACTGCTGTAAACCACAGATTCAAAAAGCAAAGGCAGGAGAGCAAACCAATGGAAAAAAGAGAAGGATGAAGGGACAGTAGTGAAGAAAAGAAAGTAGACACAGGGCCTTTATCTGTCTCCTGCAGCCTCTGCCATTTCACAGCCATGGCAAAATCTCCATGCCACCCCCTACCAGGGACAATCTCGCTCTTAGCCTGGCGCACATGTTCGCTCTGTACCTAAGGCGGCCTCCTGCGAAGGCGCGACTCTGAGCCCTAATCCGCTCTCTATCCCCGCCCCCCAAAATACCAGCGCTTTGACTGATATTTGTGAGGAGCTGCACAGACAAAGAGACACGACACACAGATGGAACACCGGAAGTTACATGAAACCAGGGGCAGTGCCAGGCATTTTGTTGAGGAGGAGCTATGGGGGTGCTAAGTTCTTCAATGGAGGTCCTCACTTAATATGTTAATTTACAGATTGGATGCGCTATGAAAATGGGGTAAAAGTCTTTGGGGGAGCTATGTGGGAGCACTGCTGCATGAAATCAGGGCTATACCGAATAAGAACACACTATTATGGAGGTTTGTCTAAATATTCCAGTGTGGATCTGTGATATTTTGTTGACTGCCATGCTGACTGCCATGACATATTTAGTATATTTCACATGTCAGAAATTGGCGGAATTATTCTAATTATATCACTGGACAAAGAAAATGTATTTTAAACAGAGGCTTTACATTGGTGGTTTTATTTATACATGATACGGGGGAGACAGTAGCACAGTTGGGGGAGTGTTTGTCCACTGATTTGAAGACTGGCGGGTCAAATTCCACTCCCAATAAAAACATCATGAGTAGAGCAGTCTGATCCACAGGTGGTCAGTGTGATTTCAGCTCTCATCAGATGAATGCTGTTTTTGTGTCCTTGGGCAAGACACTTAACCCATCTCGTCCCCAGTGTCTGTGTACACTGGTGTGTGAATGTGTGTGTGTGAATGTGTGTGTGAATGGGTGAGTGGTTCCTTGATGTAAAGCTCTTTGAATGATTTAAAGGTGGAAAAGTGCTATATAAAAATGACAATGTGAAATGTTACTCTTTCATCTGGCGGTACTCAGAATACAGTTACTTTCCTAAAATCAAAGGAATACATGATGGAACTTCATCATTCTATTTTGGGTTTGAACTGCACAGTATTAGAGAGAAAAATAGAAAACACAGCTCCTGCAGTGTGTACACGACGTGTGATTTTTAGTCTCATATTAGGCATAAATTAATGCATAACAACAAAAATAAAGCTGTTTGTAATTATGTGTTATGTTTTACACTAATATAATGCAGCTCAGTGTAAAAGTATTTTAAATATTCAGAATATAGCACTCTGATGAGCCCATTAACAGAATGCATTACAATGCGTTACATTTTAATTTGGGTAGTATTCTGCAACTAAAGAGATTTTCAAAGTATACTTCCCATCACAGCATATTTTGTATATCTTACAAGACAAAATTTGGCGAAGCTGTACTAATTATATCACTGGACAAAGAAAGTGTATTTAAAATAGTGCAAGTATGGGCATTATATTGGCGGTTTTAATTATACATGGTACGGTTAGATTTGGGAAACTTTCAATTCCTCACACTTTGATACGGATCCAATATCTCTAAATAACTTTAGTATCACAACACAGAATTGCTACTACAAATACTTCACATGATATTCTACAAAATATCACAAGAAATACATTTTTAAAATAGTATTTCTTTGTTATACCACTACATGCACATTTTGTTACATTTAATTTAATAATGAAAATAGACAAATCAGTAGTGCTGCCAACTTAGACAAATAAAAAAAACACACACACAAAAATATGATGATATATTTATCAGTGGTGGAACGTAATGAAGTAGAAACAGTAAAGTACTGTACTTACATGGAATTTTTAGGTATCTACTTTATTTAAGTACATTTTACAGTAGATACTTTTTACTTTTACTTCACTACATTTGAGAGCAGTAGAGTTGAGAGCTGTATTTTCTACTCCACTACATTTTTGAACAGGACTGAAATCTCCTGCTGTATATCTGTGATCCCAAATAAAGTCCACACACCTAATAAGAAGAAGACTATATCTCAAAGTTTTAATATTGTAAATTATCTCGCAATATATGAATAATTGACAGTGGTATCCATATTGTGAGCTGTTTTAAATCGTGAATTGTGAATCGTGAATCATACCTCATGATTCCCAGCCCCTGCAGGCCAAAACAGCATCTGCCTTCACAGATAACTGCACTCCGCCGCTCTGGTTCCGTCTTCTCCCATTCGTCTGTTTTCTCTGGTGTTTGTCAATATGGTAAATTCATGCATCATTGACGACCTTGGCTTTGTTCTGGATTTGTTCCTCTCTTAGTCCATGTGGGCTGATGGGAAACACAAGGAGCAATCAGAAGGGACAATAACAACTCAAAATGATGCGTAAAAGCTTCATCAATCTGGCAAAATTTCAGGTTCAAAATTAGATGAAGGGAAGTGAAGAGGCTTTTTGGTGTTTCAACATTAGGAAGTTAAAGGGACGGTATGAAACTCAGCTGTCGACATATTGTGCTTGTGTCTGCTCTATCGTTATAATCTAAGACATCCATGGATTATTATGTTACAATTTGCACATTTTAAATCACAATATTCACCTAAAACGACTTAAGAAAAGAAACATGTCTTCTGTGTTAGAAAACTGTGGAGTTGACGTCACTGTAAACATCGTCACAACAAAGAGCCATGTGGCTGTCGGACCCTCCTATGGATAGCTGCAGATCACACTAGCAAGTAGCTGATTTTTTTTTAACCAAAATGACAACGCAACACTGCCGAATCCTACGTATATCGTCGATTAAGAAAATAAAATTGGAGAACGAAGTACATCACGGTGGCCATGTACTGGGGGACTGATCGGCAATATGGCATGTTGAAAATAACCAATTAAAGATTACGCGAACATTCACGAATCACTCCAATTACAACTATGAGAGGGTAAATGAGAAGAGGAAACAACTATAACTGGTTAAAAGCTCTGAAAAGTTGATTTCGCAGAATAGGTCCTCTTTTAACCTGCATAGAGCACACACACACACACACACACACAAGTTGTTTTTATTGTCAGTACATGGACAGGTCATGCTTCATGTGAAAGCTCAGAACCACTGAGCTGCAAAGGCTGCACTAGCACTGATGAATGATTGGCTGCAGGTGCTGGGGTTCAGGTAGTGAGGATTCAGATCAGAGAGAGTCCTTTTAGCTACAAACACTGAAACTGGAAACCCAAATGAGAGACTCTTCTGTTTTCTGACTGTATGATCATCTCAAGAACTTAAATAGCAAATTCTAACAACTTTCTGTACAGTGTTTTTGTAATTAGGAGATTTTAACATGTTGGACCTCTTATGGGGAAACAGACCAGTCACATTTACGAAATTTGAAATTGAAATTCTACATAAACCCAACCAACATTTAACAAGCTACCCAATTATCAGCATGTACACACTGACTTTCAATATGCCTAAACTTGTCATTCTAACAGCAGCAGTAGAAGTTGAGGGCGTGAGTGTGTCCATCCTTCCTAAACTGTCTCCTTTCCTATTCTCAGATTAAGAAGTTCATTTAATAGAGAGAGTTCGGGCGGGGAAGGTGTGCAGAGCTGGTGTTTTATTTATGAGCGGCTGACAGCGTGCTGCAGGGCATCCCCATTAGCACTGTGCTGCGGTTTGCTATAGACAGGGACCCAAACAGACAGAGCAGAGACAGGAGCAGACAGAGGGAGTTCAGGGTTAAACAGGGCATGCAGAGGTGAGAGAGAGGGGAAAGAAAAGAGGAAAATACAACTACTACTACTACTGAACTATCACAATGTCTGAGTGTCCATATTGTGTCCACATTATAAAGTTGCACTGTGTAACTTTTCTGCTGAGGGGGTCCGTCAGTTGCTTGATGTGTTCCACAGTATGACAAAACCGTATCTGTCTCCATGAAAATAAGAAGATGACTCCATCCAGGGGAGTAGACAAAATGGGTCTGTTGTGCCGGGCCCCAGGGTTTAGGGGCCCAGAACTGGAGCTTTATCGTATTTATATTTTTTTATGTTAAATGATAATTATTAAAAGTCTGTATTGTTTAAGTGTGGTAAATTAATATTGAAGGAAAAGTGTAAAGGGGAGAGTATAAGAAAGTGTGAGGATGTAAGTGTGGGGACATAGACTTTTGTATGTGACACTTGGTTACCATGCCGACGAGTTGATGTGAAGTTTATATTCATCAGTTACTGGTCAGTTTTGGAGACTGGCTCGAGTGAGTTGAGTCTGTTGTTGTTTTGCTCTTGTTGTGGTGCGGGTTATAGCTGACAGCCCTTGTGTTCAGAAAATAAACACCCCGAAGAAATTTGGAGTGTTTCCTTACACCAGAACGCTACATTATATATTTTTGTTTTAAAATATTTATGGCAACAGTTCTACTTTCTATAATTCTCAAATCCATGTAGGTGTTATATAGACCTGACTGAGCCCCCAGTAAGGCTCTGCAGCTGTAAAGTAATTATCTAAAACAACAGATGGATGAAAACAGGGTATTTTTGCAAGTAAGTCGAACATGGACTTGCTATTTGCCTATATACTACTACCAACGAAATAAAAGGAAATAATAATTGTTAAACATAGGCTATTGAATTAATACTGTAACTAATGCTAATTTGCTACAGAAATTAGAAACTTCTGCTAAAATAGCCAATGACAATATAGTTATAGTTTGGGTATTTGCTCTGATGTATTTGAAATAAGCACCGTTATGTTGAACAAACTCATATATTTTTAAGTTGTTGTTATTTTAAGTAATTATTTTGTTAATCTAGCCGAGATGGAATGATTGATTTGAATGATTGCACTTAAAGAAAGACCTATTCAGCATAATTAACTTTTCAGAGCTTTTAATCATGTAATAGTTGCTTCCTTCTCAATTACCCTCTAGAAATTGTTTTTGGAGTGATTAATGCATATTTCATGCCCACTGATCTGTACTTACTTCGTTCTTCAATTTAATTTTCTTAATCAGTGATACGCGTAAGATTCAGCAGTGTCGTATAGTCATTTTGGTACAAATGGAAAAAAAATTTGGTACTCGCTAGTGTGATCTACAGCTATCCATAGGAGGGGCCGTCAGCTTCTCAGTTCTTTGTTGTGAAGACGTCAGTTCCCATTGGGCACCGCAGTTTTCTATTGCAAACGCCAGCAGACTTTTTTTATTAAGTCGTTTAAGATGAATATTGCTATTAAAAATGTGCAAATTATAACATAATGATCCACTGGTGTCATAGATTATAACTATAGAGCAGATACAAGCACAATAGGTCTTCTTTAATGTAAAGTAACAACTGGGAAACATGTTTAAATATTTTTTTGTTTCTTTTTAGCCATATAAAAGTCCTATATTTTGGAACTGTAAATGTTTGCTCTTGATGCACTTGCTTTTCTTGTGCGTTATCGTTTTAATATATTAGTTATATATATGAATCTACCTCATCTAAAGATGCAGAAGACCGTATGACGCCACCATCTCCAGGCCGGGGGATAGAAGCAGGAGGTCAGGGGTAAGCGCATCTCCCTAAAGGTGCAATTAGAGAACAGCTTCAGGAACAGGCAGACACACTTCTGTTCGGCAGCACAACACTGTTACAAATTAATAATGTGTCATGTGAGGACTACAACAACAACAAGAGCCAAGAGGTTTAGACTTACCTACTGGAAAGTATCAGTGGTTGCCTAACTATATGATAAGACACTGTAAAGCAAAGGATTGGATTTGTTGTTTCTTACACTACAATTTATTATCGTATGGACAGCAGTAGGTCAGTTGGTTTAGTTGGGGTGTCAACACTGACCACATGACTGACAAAGTTATACTAAACTGACATGCCAATGTTTATGAATAAACAGTGGTGTGTCAGTGCACTTACTTCTGACTTTGTGTAATCCCTCAGTCATCCAGGTTAGGCTCATAAAGTCCACACAGTCCTGTTGAGCTCCTTTTTACTACTTTGGCCACTCCTAAATACAGGAAAATGAAGTGTAATGAAGTGTATGCACTTCCTTTGGACAAGTAGCCAGCTATAATAAGCTTATTCAAATGACTTTTACTCTGTACACAAAGCACAGGCAATACTACTTCACAAAGTGCAAAATATTTTACCTTTTGTTATTTTTGTTAGAGGTAAGCTGATATATCTGTTGGCCAATATATCAGGCCGATATTTTTGACTTTTTTAATGCATCTGTTCGGCCTTCAATCTCCAGCACAGGTCGATATTTTGTTTTGACCGACCTGCTGCCTAAAGAATCCACATGAAGCTTAATTTGACTGCACAACACATGACTACACAGCTCTCTTAATAGTTATAAAAAGGGGCTGTGGATGAGTTTGTGACCAATTTAAATAGCATAATTTGGGTGGAAAATATCTAAATTGGCTAAAATATCAGCCCTAAAATATCGGCAGAGCTTATCCACCATTGATTTCTATGGATTCTAAACAATCAGCATCGACCATGAAAAAACTCATATCGTTCGAGCTCTAATTTTTGTAATATCTATTCATGTAATCGATGTGGGCTACATCTCAGTAAAGTTCAGAATTATTAGGAGTTTTATTGTGCTCATTTGCGTGTTATTACAGTTTTATTTTTAAATAATGCCTCCTTAAACTCTTTGAAACACCAGAGTAGGCTACGTAACCCTGCTCATTTACTTCTTTAAAAACAGCTCGGATCCTCTCAGATGGGGGTGGTGGTCTTCGGGGACGAGCTTCAAAACAGCATAAATTTTACAAGTGCTGCACCCGTGTCTGCTTTAGCTGGAAATTAATATTTAAAATGTTCTGGCAATAATCACGCTGGGCCTGTATTTTGAGTTATAGTAAGTCTTTGACTGGCGCTCTGTGGATGGCCCATTTGTACAGAGCAGCTCTCATATGGGATCATGAAACAGCAGAGCAAAAAGTAGCACACTGGAATCTTGCTAGATAAAAGACACTTCCTCTTCGCTCTCCACAGTTTCTCCCCTGCTATGGGGAAATAATCAGGTCTTTATTTTAAGAATTCAACTGGGTGAATAATTATTAAGACAATCAAAACCATAAGTTGGTAGAGCTGGCAGAATGTTTGTCCTCTGATCTCTAGGTTAGTGGTTTGAATCCTGCTCTCAACATAAAAATCATCATTGGCGATGTGATACCGGCTCTCACAGATGAATACTGTTTGTTGTGTCCTTGGGCAAAAACTCAAACCCACCCCGCCCCCAGTGTCTGCGTACACTAGTGTATGAATTTGTGCATGAATGGGTAACTGCCTTGAAGGTGGAAAAATGCTATATAAAAATGTGACAATTTACTGTAGGAACGACTTGCTTATGAGCATAAGAGGTCTCTTGGGTTAAATTGTGATCACGGGCCAAATGAGTGGTATAGGGTTGTTAAAAGTATCAATACCCAGATCTTAATCAATACTGAAACTAGTATTGAAACTATTTAAACAAGTGACACTACTGAATAAAAATTGCACCATGTCAGAATAGTGTTAAAATGGTATTTAAAAAATGTGTTCTATATTATCACTGAGGGATCAAAATTGCTATTGTGTATTGAGCCTTTCCCTTAGTATTGAAGTTGAGTTTGAAATGTATACTTTGACCACACTGAACAGGTGTAGTGGCAAGTAAAGTGGCCATGTCTCTCAGGCGCAGTCTGGTAATGAGCAAATTGCTGAGAATATTTATAGGAGAAAGTGAAAGCAAATATGTTTGTAATGCTCCAAGAATCACTTCCTTTGGCTTGTATAAGTGTTTGATTTCAGTGTGTTACAGTGCCAAAGTAATAAAGTACTGTACTTAAGTAGAATTTTTAGATATCTGTATTTTACTTAAGTACATTTTACAGTAGATACTTTTTACTTTTACTCCACTACGTTTTTGAACAAGCCTGAAAAGTAAAAAGTACTTTTCATCTGATTTGAGGGGTTATTTTTACCATGTTCGTGGAAACATATTGATTAAAATTTTCGAGTTCACGCTTCGGCCTTGAGTAAACAAAAATAAATACACAAAACTCGTAAGAAAAAATAAATCGATCCGTATTGCTACTGTTAACCAAAACATGTATAATTTTTTAATCAATATGACTAAATTTAACACTGTAACAAATGAACAACACTTGTGTGAAATACTTTTAGTACATTTTTTAACAAGTACTTAAATCATTTTACATTTTAGTAGATATTTTTATGTGATAATTTTACAGTTCTACAGTTCTATTTTAAAGTGTGTAACAGAACAGTAATTCTCAGGTCACGTGTTTTTCTCACAGGTGGTCCAGTGAGGTGCTTCCTTTGTGGCCCCCTGCTGTTGGACAACAATCTGACAGCTTCATGAGTGAGCGCTGATTGACCCACTCGCTTTGTAAGAGGCACCATGCTGTGGACTGTGCTCCTCGCTCTGCTGGTACTGGTGCTGCTGCAGACTCAACTGTCAGTGTGCCTGAGGGAATTACGCTCCGGGAGCTCTAGCCCTCACACCTCTTCCTCCTCCCCCTCCTCCTCCTCCTCTTCTGCCCCGTACAATGGCACCCAACAGCGCCTGCCCGGGGCCATCATCATCGGTGTGAGGAAAGGGGGAACCCGGGCTCTGCTGGAGATGCTCAGCCTGCACCCTGACGTGGAGGTGGCAAAAGCTGAGGTAAAACTATACTGTCCAAACTTGCATTGCACCTTGGGAGTGAGATAGCATAAAGATGAGACGTGACCTACTTTTGAAAAATTGTGATAGCAAAAGAGCCTGGTTTGCACCCGTCCATCTGTATTCAAATGGGTGGTTTCTGTTGAGTTGTTAGGACGGCTACTATCATAAATGGTCCCATTGGGCACCGCAATTTTCTAACACGAAGTCAGCGGTCCACAGGTGTCAGAGATTATAACTGTATAGCAGACACAGGTACAATAGGTCTTCTTTAAACATATTTACTCCTGAGGACACCGATAGGTAATACTTATGAAATGTTTAAAAATAATCCTACATATACTACTTTTAAGTTGCTCCTCTTGTGGTTGTCAGGTGCACTACTTCAATGTGGAAGAGCACTACCGCCGTGGCCTGTCTTGGTATCGCTCCCAGATGCCCTTCACACTCCCCAGCCAACTCACCGTGGAGAAGACCCCCGGCTACTTCTGCGCCCCCCTCGTGCCCGCTCGCGTGTGGGACATGAACCCGGCCGTGCGCTTACTCTTGATCGTCCGAGACCCCGCGGAGAGGGTGGTATCCGACTACACCCAAGTCCTCCACAACCGACTGACCCGACACAAGCCCTACCAACCTCTGGAGGAACTGCTACTACAAAAGGGACGCATCAACCCCAAATACAAGGCCCTACAGAGAAGTCTATACTACCAGCACTTGTCCCGCTGGTTGGAGGTCTTCCCCAGAGATCAAATTCACGTTGTCGATGGTGACGCACTCATCCGGGACCCCTTTCCAGAGCTCAAGAAGGCCGAACGCTTTCTACAACTGCCTCCAAAAATAAACCCCAGCAATTTCTATTACAATACAACTAAGGGGTTCTACTGCATGTTAACTGCAGGACATGACAAGTGCCTGGATGACTCAAAAGGCAGGCCGCACGCTCCACTAAGCACCCAGGCATTCAAGAAGCTCTGCCACTATTTCAGAAAGCCAAACAAGCTGTTCTTTGAAATAGTGGGTCGGTCTTTTTCCTGGTGCTGATTCAGGAGTTTGGACTAAAGACATTTGGGACATTGCTAGACATTCAGGGTTGCAATTGTTTAAACTGTAACTTATTTACTCAGGTATAAAAGTGGCCAGAAAAGAGAACTTTAGATGGCTACAATGCAAATCTTTACAATGTGATCATTCTGGTGCCTCTAAGAATGACATGGCTTGAACCATAGACTGTATATATAAATGGACGTAGCTAACTTGCTAGCCGCTGCGTTCCAAATAGAGCGCGCTTCCAGCTCCATTGACTCTAGTTCCAACTCACTTTCTATTGAAAAACTGTCACCTTTCTCTCTGTAACTTTTGCCGTCAAGCTTGTCATTTTGGTCTAAGAGTGTTCATATTAAGCCACTCTACATAATTTTTGCATTTTTATTTCACTACTGTGTCTGTAAATCAAGATATGAACATTAATAACAGACAAATCAGGTGCCTCTTTTCCCAGAGGTTACTCCCACTAGCATTAGCAACAAGTTTGATTGACAGTGTTGCCAAGGGTCTGGCGGGAAGGGGCATTATCGTCGACAGCCTGGCTCCAGATTGGCTGTTTGGTTGCTATGATACTCACGGTTGGAAATTCCAAATATATAATTCAGCTCCAAATTCACTCCTTTAGCTGCTAGCCTTGATGAGCTTCATTTCACTATGCGTCAAACTCCCTTAGTCCACTTCTTTATACAGTCTATGGCTTGAACACAATGACCCCTGTGCCATAAGTGTTGACTTTTAAGTGCAAAAAAACTGTACAGATAAATGTGGATAACTCATTGTTGCACTATTTGGACTATCATAAAGGTGCACTGTGTGACTTTTCAAATGTAGGGTCCACCTTGTGCTTGTCTCCATGGAGATGTTATTATGATTGATGTGTGGCCTGTGAAATAGCAATCAATTTAAGTACAACTCTGAAAACACATTACCCTGCAGGACAAAAACGTAACTACTAACAATTGCTTGCCTGAAATGTTTCACAGTATGGCATTAAAAGTATCTATGAATGAAGGCAAGCAAGTGTCGCCACAAGGTCAAGTTACAGGTCAGATCAATGTAGAGGCAAGTCCACTCACATAAGACTTCACGTGTTTCAACTCAAGCAATAAAAGCACCTGTAACTGATGCAAGATACGTTTAATGCTATACTGTGGAACATCAAAAGAAATCTCCATGGAGACAAGCAGGTTGCAGACCCTCCACCAAAAAGTTACACTGTCCCTCTTTAAATCTACTAATCAATTTTGGGTGTTTATTTTTGTGGGTTTCTAGAAGTATTTTAGCTTAATCATTGTGTTTACTTCAGGTTGGCAATTCACTTGATATTTTTTGTTACTTTTAAAATAGTGTTTTGCTTTTGTTCTTTTTCATTTCAAGGCCAGTGCATTGGTACATTTTGTGCCCGTGATTTTTGTAAATTTCCAATAAAACTAGTTTAGCCTTACACTCTCTTTGTGCTTGTTTTGCATTAAAGGGTAAACATTTAAGTCTCCCTATCCCTGCTACAACCTTGGACATTATTCTGATGTACTATTACCTTTCCTCAATAGCCAGTAATGTACAAAAAATATATTTCTTATTTAATCATATACTCCTTTTCAGAATCAGAATCAGAATCAGAAGACTTTTATTGCCATAGTCTGTGAACACAGTTCACAAACTAGGAACTTGATACGGTGAAAAAGTGCAACATAAACACACTGAATAAATACAAATACAAATAAGAGCATGCACAAAGTTAAAAAGATATGCTTAAAAAAATCAAATGAAATACTTAAAGGGAAAAAATATGTACAATAGCAGCATCAGAACAACAACTGTTGCTGAATTACTAAATAAACAGATCAGCATAGTAACATGTTTTAATGTTAACATAATCAAAGGAATAGCAAATTAATAGGCTACTAGGAAAATTACATCTCATTCAGGTCTAGCCCGGCCTTAAAGCAGTTTCAGAAAGTAGTAAGGGAAGAGAACAAAACAGTTGTTGAATCCCTTTTTCTATAGCACATTTAAAGCAACTTGAGCTGATCAAAGTGCTTCACATAAAAGTCAACAAAAAACAAATATACAGATAACACAATACATAGGAAAAGAACAATAAAACACCAAGATATCCTGTGTAGCTAGTATTAAATGCCGGGGAGAAGAGGTGAGTTTTCAGTCTAGTCGTAAACTGCATTAAAGACTGTGAGGATCTGACAGGCAGAGGGCGCTGTTCCATCTTGGCGCCACCACAGAAAAGGTAACTCCCTTAAATAAAGAGGACCCATAGAGTGCACATATTATTCTATACTCTCCTTCTATTAGACTTAATTATAATTTCTCATAGTTTCCAGATTTACCTTAATTTTTACCGGATCTTTTAAAATAGAAAGAAAACATACACAACTAGAAAGGCAGTAGTTGTACAGTTAAACCTCCTATAAATGTCCTCTAAGCCATGTTATAATGTTGTTACCTCCTCAAAAACATACCTGGAGTTGTGTTTTGTTTCATTCACACATGCTTGATTTACTTTTGATTGACTTTATTATTAGTCTGTCTACATCTCCAGAGCTCAAAATGCTCTGTTCGACCTTGTGATGTCATGAAGCAGTAGTTTTCAAGTTAACAGCTACGTTTCACCTTTAGTTCAGTAGAGTTTGGCAATTCCACGGCTGAAATTATCCAAATGATTCCAGTGAAGGTGTATGGAGTTTAAAAACACAGTGGAGCCTGTATTACCATAAGACATCACAAGGTGGAACTGAGTGTTTTCTGTTTGAGAGAAGAACTCAGCCTAAAAATGCAGGGTTTGTGTGTTTAACATGTGTGAATGCAACAAAACATAACTCCGGGTATGTTTGAGATGAGGAAATAACATTAAAACACAGATCAGAAAAAAGCGTAATATGGGCCCTTTAAGCTAAGCCCGTCATTGCAGACTCAGGGTTTAGTGGGTTTAAAAGCATCTCATAACCTGTACCTGTCAGACGTACATAAAGGCGCAGTTCTCAGAGGAGGCAGCTGTGTTCGATGGAGTCGTCCTCTGTCAGCTTAAGTTTAGAATGTTCTTTACATTCAGGATCAAAAGAAGCCCACGTTTACTTTCATCATCAACTAATTCTGGTAGAGGAATTACCACGGATTTCACCAGCGTAGCGGCTACAAGTGTCTGCACACACCTGTCAGCTTAAATCTCTATATGGATTCATTTAGGGCATGAGTAGCCTATGGATAAGCTGGACAGTGCAAATCAAAACACTTTACTATTCAAAGAGATGCATCAAGAAAAATGTGTTAATTAAGAACATCAGCTTAAAATGCCCTGAACCCGACATACTATCCTGCACTGTGTATACTCCAGTGGTGGATGAAGTACTCAGTTTTGTTACTTTGGTAAAATTACAGATACAGAAGTAAAAAGTTACTCACATAAAAGTATCACATGAAAAAATCTGCTTAAGTAAAAGTATTTAAGTACCCGTTTAAAAATGTACTTTAAGAGTAAAAAGTAGAAGTATTTCACACAGGTGGCTCATTTGTTCAAGGGTTAAATGTAGTGATATTGATTTAAAATTATATATATTTTGCTTACAGTAAAAATCCGAATAAATTTCTTAATTTTTCTTATGAATTTTGTGTATTTATTTTTGTTTGCTCAAAGCCAAAGCTTGACCTCAAAAACTTGAGTCAGGATGTTAAAAACGAACATGATAAAAATAACCCTTCAAATCATATGAAAAGTAATTTTTACTTTTCAGGCCAGTTAAAAAATGTAGTGGAGTAGAAATTATAGATACCTGCTCTCAAATGTAGTTAAGTAAAAGTAAAAAATATCCATTGTAAACTGTACTTAAAAAAGTAAAGTAAAAATTCCACTTAAGTACCGGTACAGTATTGTGTTGGTTTAACTTTAGACGATTAACTGCCAGTTAGTCATTGCATGATCTTGAATCACTTATATACATACACTTATATACATACTACACTTTTTGCCTCTACAATTTGGTGATGTCATAATTTCAGATGGAGGGCGGGGCCTATATAACTCCATGGGAGATTCACTGTGTTGGAAAGAAATCTGCAAACTTATGATCCACAAATTGCAAAAGTATACAAATAAAAACAGGTTTAAAAAAAACGATAGATTCACTTGTTTTTACTCAACAAACTTCAGCTCAAATCTTTATCTAAATTACTACATTTGAAGCTTTATAAGATCTCAAAATCCACCCTCAATACTTTTTACTCTTTACGTACATTTTTAAACTAGTACTTTTTTAATTTAAGTAAAAGTATCACATGAAAAAATCTACTAAAGTATTTTTTTGCTCCAGTATCTGTACTTTTAACACAATCACGTACCATTTCCATCACTGGGGATAGATTCCACAAACTTGTCGTATTAATGTTATGGCTTAAAGTCCCTTCAGCTGACAACAATCACGTCTTTGGGGTTGAATAAAAACTTTAGTATATTTACGACCCAGAACTTTGTGCCATTAAGTAGTCTAATTTATTCAAGCTCATAATCACAGTGGTAGGTATAGGATTAAACTAAACTGAACTGAGTTAAATGAATAAATTCTACTTTAAATTATTCAAACAGATTCGCATGTACTTGGACATCCAGCTCTCACGACCTACCCCTGCTTACTAGTATCCTGTAGATAGAAATGGAAGATGATGGCTGACCTCTAGCCGTCACGCTCTGAATGTTCTTGAGAGCCGATTCACTGTAAAGGCAGAGAGAGAGATGTGAGAATAAACAAATGGCCCGATCTCTTTGAAGATGTGAGGCAGCTGCGGCTTTTATGTATCTCCATGGAGACCCGAGCTCATGCAGACAGTATATGTGATGCCAGAGTCAATCGCCTTCATCTGAGGAAAAATCATGGGGTCACAGAAGTTTATCAAAGGAAAAGTAACATCTTCACCATCGCTGCACATGATGGTAGGGTTTCTATTAAGGCTTATAACTAACTTTGAGGACTATTACCTAGTGGTGTAAGGTAACGGGGTAAAAGTAGTAAAGTAAAGTTTTAGGCATCTGTACTTTACTTAAGTCATTTTTAAAGTGGATACATTTTACTTTTACTTCACTACATCTGAGAGCAGGTATCTGTACTTACTACCGCTACATTTTTTTTTACTGAACTGAACAGTAAAAGTATCTTTATTATTGTTTGAGACCTGCTACTTTGAGCAAACAAAAATTTAAAAAACGATTGATTTAATTAATTTTGTTGAACAAAATTAATTACAAGTCTTTATCAAAATCACTACATTTGAAACTTTATTAAATCTTATCTGTACATTTACTTAAGTAACAAAATTGAGCGCTTCTTCCACCACTGCCATTAGCCTATGTGTAAATAGTTCTCATTGATCATAATTAGTGGTGCAAATGTAAAAAACAAAAAAACATTCATTAAAATATTAAAGAGATAAGTTAATATGAAAGGTGCACTTTAAACAACTTTTGGAGGGTTCACCACCTGCAAATCCAGTGTTATGGCTTTCTTCTATTGTACGGCATTTAACAAGTTCATCTCCACTGAAACACTGAAAAGGTAACAGGTCAGGCCTGTGGAGAAGTGAGTCCACTTACAGTAAAACAATGCATGTTCTAAGTTAAAGCCATACAGTTTAAAGGAATGACATCTCAGCGAAGAGGAGCAGGTGGCAGAAAAGTTACATAGTGCATCTTTAAAGGGCCCATATTATGCTATTTTCTGGTCTATGTTATAATGTTGTTTCCTAATCACAAACAGACCTGGAGTTGTGTTTTGTTTCATTCACACATGTTTAACACACAAAACCTGCATATTTAGGCTGAGTTCTTCTCTCAAATGGAAAACACACTGTTCCACATTGTGATGTCATGTGGTAATATAGGAAGTGCTCCACTGTGTTTTTAAACTCCATACACCTTCACTAGAATCATTTGGATAATTTCAGCCCTGCAAATGGCAATCTCTATCGAACTAAAGATAAAAGGTTAACTTGAAAACTGCCTCTATATGACATCACAAAGTGGAACAGAGTATTTTGAGTTTTGGAGATGCTGACAGTCTAATAATCCAGGATTAATCAAACATGTGTAAATGAAAAAAAAACAACACAGAACACAAATCTGGGTATGTTTCTGATGAGGTAACAACATTATAACAGGACAAACGAAATCATAAATGGCTTTTTGAATAGGATTAGCCACAAAATCCACTGATCAAAAATAGTAAATAAAGCAGTTATTGAGTTTCCTAAATAAATATTAATACGATTTCTTGTCATAGCACTGAAACTTTAGCATTGCTGTGGTATTGTTTTGACACACAGCTTTTTGTTCCTGTTACCCTTTGAAATGATGTCTTCTGATGATGCCTCCATATCATTTGTAGATCATACAAATACGATCTCACACTGACACTGTGAACTGCAAAGGCAATAATGGGATGGCACTGGTGTTTATACACTTAAAGAAACATGCTAATGATTAAGATTTTGTTACAGCAGAAACTCTAGAGAGCCTTGACAAGAAAGCATATTGTGCTGTAACCTCAAGCAGTGGTGGAAGGTAGCAAAGTAAAATATATTGTTACTGCTAACCAAAATATGTATAATTTTAAACAATATAACTACAAATTACACTACACATTAGCAACACTTCTGTAAAATAATTTTATTTAAGTAGATTTGTCATGTGATATTTTTACTTTTTACCTCTGTATCTGTACTTTTACTTCACTAACACAATTGAGTACATCATCCACCTCTGACCTTAAGTATACCGAGAGTAAACTAACACATTTTCCAGATAGACGGAGATCATGGAGGAAAAGGATATATAATGGATATATTAACATAATTCCCTCCCTGTTTTTTTTTTTTTTTTGAAGAAGAAGAAGAAGAAGAGAATTGCTGTACATAGTAGAAGTAAAACAAAACAACAAAAGTCTCCACTCCGCTGAAAAATATACCCACATTTTAAGTAGTAACCAAAACTTTTCAACCCGAAGAATACTCAAAAACTTGCAAATACATGTTAACAGATGTGTATGTAGTTTGTGATTATAATTTAAAGGGGGTAGTCTGCCCCCTGGTGGACAAAGGTGAAAGCAACAACGTTCTCTTGACGGATGAACTGTGCTTGACAACAAGATCAAATTAACACTTGGAACCATATGACCATTGTTGTATTGTTACAGTTAAAAGTGCCAAAGAAATGCATTGTGTACAAGACAATTGTTAACAGTAAGATTAAGCCTCTAGAATCTTACGTTTTTACACCTAGATCTGTTTTCACTTCATCTATTGAGTACCCCAGTCTCTAAACGTGGTCTCCTACTCCAAGTACGCTATAACTTTTGATTGTAAAGTCGTCAAACTAATATATGAAGTATATATGTTTGTTACTTATTTAGGGTGACCATACGTCCCTATATATACCCGGGACTGTCTCAATTTTGACCTGATTTATACAAGAAATGTCCCATGTATCCACATTTTTGACTAATCTGATGCTCGCCAACGTAAATAGGGTGACATATTGTCATTTATGTAGCCGAAATACAAACTCTTATTACACTTATATATTTTTGTTCTAACTATATTAATGTTCAAGACTACTTAAAGATGTAAAATGTACTTACTTCAAACACCAATTCACTTTCATCTTCCTGTTAATCGTTAGCATGATCCATTGATTAGCATAGCCCTGATTGACAGAGAGCCCACCGTAGAAGAAGACACTTTTCCGGAAACACATTTTGAAAAAGTCATGTTTTTAATACAACACTATTTTGTGCAGTTCAAAATATTACAGTAAAGGTCAAGAATAAAACAGAGCACCATTTCATATTTGCCGTTTTGTTTTTCTGTCCAAGTTTCATTTAAAAAGTTTGTATTATAGTAAATATTGTAACACAAAAATAACCACAGGAACAAGTTCTGTATATAAAAATGGTTTAACAATTTCTTTCAGTATAAAACATTACAGAATCCAAAGCCAATCAAACAAATTCACTGTCATCGACTGAAATCATCATGAACTTCCCAGTCAAACTCTAAATGACATACAAAAGGATTGCGATTAAAGAGGTTTCTGTACTTTTTTTTTTTACTAAATATGGGAGTAAATAACACAAAGTCTAACAATCACTCTTTGTTTGCTAAAATAACAATAAAAAAGGACAAAAGTGAAAACTCCTGGTCCACCAAACACCAAGCCCAAATATTTCTGGTCAATGTGGCATCTACACAGTCTTCTGTTGGCCCTTCTTCCCAATAAGGGATTTATGGATGTGGGGAATGACACCTGAAAAAGAATTCAACAATTTGGTTACAAGTCATTTGCACATACATCTAAAATAATAAAACATTTCCAAACATATTTCCCAAAAAGAATCCAACACGAAATAAAAAATAATAAAATACTCAGGGCAAATTTTACCTCCTCCAGCAATTGTGGCTTTGATGAGGGAATCCAACTCCTCATCACCACGAATGGCCAGCTGCAAGTGACGAGGAGTAATACGCTTCACCTTCAAGTCTTTGGAGGCATTGCCAGCTAACTCTAGTACCTACAACAAAAACAAGGCATAACAAACATTAGAAGTAAATCCAGGGGTAACTCTAACAGCATGTATCATTTATAAGTGCTTACTTCAGCAGTGAGGTACTCAAGGATAGCCGCACTGTACACAGCTGCTGTAGCTCCAACTCGACCATGGCTGGTTGTACGGGTCTTTAAGTGCCTGTGGATACGGCCCACAGGAAACTGCCCAGAAACAAAACGCATCATGTTAAAGGCAAGAGGAGCATGATGTCTGCATAGGGATGTGTTCAACCTTACCTGAAGACCAGCTCTCTGTGAGCGGGACACTGCCTTGGCCTTGGCTTTTCCGCTGTCTTTTCCTGCTTTGCCACCAGCCTGAATTAATGAGAACCATGTGCAATGCATGCAATAAATAAGTACACCATAAATACTGTGACCATGAAGTAGGCCTGTCAAGATAAACAGTACATCAACCTTATCGTTCAATATATGTGAGATGGAACAATACTTTTGGGGGGTTATCGTGGGGACTTTTTCTTTGTACTAGTGGGAATTTTTCTTATTTTTCTGTACTGCTATGGGATTTGAGCTGCAGAAGGTTGAATTATGAATTTCTATGATTCATTATAGATACAAACTAATTAGAAAAGTGTTGCATTCAGCTATTTATTTTTGCAACTCATAGTTTTTAACAATAGTGTACATTTAGAATGCTTTTAGGAATACGCTTTATGTTTTGATTTCAGTATTATCGTTTATTGTCAATATTTAATTCAGCAATATATTGCAGTTCAAAATTTGTTATCGTGACAGGCCTTCCGTTAAGAAAAATAAAAGATAGGGTGCTGCATCCAAAGTTATTCAGCCCAGGTAACACGTCCTCATGTGAAAACACAGATGGGGCCCCATGGCCGGGACAGGCGGGCCATATGCCAGTGTTTACTTCTGCCCAGTCCAACTGTCACACTTTCCCGCCAATCAAATATAACAGCGTTAGCGTTACTTTTTCTACATACAACACTATTCAGCCAATACAATACTAACATTTATCTAGAATGAGCCGAAAACATCCATCTGTATCATTATTAATTTTGAAGTTCAAGCGCCTGTCACTCAGGTGCATCCTGAGCGGGTCAAAACCAAAACAAACCAGCGGCGCCGCTTTTAAAGCTCCGTTTTGTATAAGAAATTCAAGCAAATTATTAAAATGAAACACCTTGAGACTGACAGTGTTTACAACAAGAGGCACTGTCCAATTTCGGCCCATTTGACGAGTAGTTTAGGCTAAAGATTGACACATCTAAACAAACCGCTTTTCAATGATCCCACATTAAAGCATTGAAACGGCTAACGTTAGCTTAGCGCGCTAACGCTGCTTTACCAGCGAGAAGAGAAGCTGCGAACGTCAAAGCAATGCACAATTTTGCAAAGTGTACGGGCCGTATTGGTCCATCCCAGTACCCGAGATAACACAAAACTGTGCTAAAACAGCACTTTCATCTTAAAATGTTACAGCATTTGGACCTGTGCTGATAACGACAGGGGCTAGCTCCAAGCTAGCGCTTTAGCTACCATTGTAACTACACATCTTCTGTTAAAATACCGTTTCAAACCAAAACAGCCATTTTGGGGAAACACTTCAAATGCAATGCAAGCTCTTATGACAGTTTCACACGTGATCCAGGGGCACATACCATTTTTTCGCTTCGTTATTTGATTGTAGAACCAAATCTATGGCCAACAATTTCGGCTCCTGAGAGCAAAGAAACAATAAACCTCTTTGGGAATCTTTTACATGCAAACCCTCGTGGAGACCTTTTGTCCAATCAGAATCACTGTTCTTGCTTCGAATATTGGATCTAACCAATCCACGCACAGTTTGCACAGTGCGCCCATCCCCCACCAGCTCACAGCGGCTTTAGCACGAACCCGGCCTGTAGGCGGGACAGTGCGGAGTGTCCTTCCAGGGACAGCACAAAAATGTCAAAAATACATAAATGCTTCTCTTGTCATTGTGCATATGGTGCTTAATAAATATAATTAACCAATTCTATAGGTCAACAAATGTCCATTTTCGTGGTATCCTTTTTCATTCGGTATCTAAAACAAACGGACCAAAGCACAGTGTTATTGGAATTCTCTGAATACAATATTGAACTCCATAACCCCATTACAGTCGCAGACACTTGTGGACTCCAGCAACGTAGCAACGTATAAAGGCTATTATATATTAATTATAGACAGGGAAATAAACCAATCAAAGCGCTAAGTTGTTCTGCGATCATTAAACTGACATTTCCCTGGGCCAATCACGCTGCTCTTGTCCGCGTCCGGTTTCCTCCGTGGGCTCGGCAGGCTCGGGGGGTGGGGGTCAGAGAAACGCAGAGAGACGGGCTGCTGGTGGCGAAGATGGCGGATGGGGACAGTGGCAGTGAGCGCGGTGGCAGCAGCGGCGGTGGAGGGGGTGGTGGCGGAGGTTTCCAGCATTATCAGCGGGAGTCGGAGACCCAGGAGCTGGCCTCGAAGCGGTTGGACATTCAGAACAAGCGCTTCTACCTGGACGTGAAGCAGAACGCTAAAGGCCGGTTCATTAAAATCGCCGAGGTGGGAGCCGGGGGCTCTAAAAGTCGACTGACCCTGTCCATGTCAGTAGCGGCGGAGTTCCGTGACTACCTGGGGGATTTTATAGAGCACTACGCCCAGCTGGGGCCTAGCACTCCGGAGCAGATTGCTCAGTCATCCGGCGGGGATGACACCGGGCCTAGACGGGCCTTGAAGAGCGAGTTCCTGGTGCGGGAGAACCGCAAATACTACCTCGACCTAAAAGAAAACCAGCGCGGTCGCTTTCTCCGGATCAGACAGACCGTGAACCGAGGCCCCGGGTTCGGAGTGGGAGTGGGCGGCATGCAGGGTGCTGGCATGCAGGCCGGCCAAACCATCGCTCTCCCGGCGCAGGGCTTAATTGAGTTCCGTGACGCCCTTGCAAAGTTAATAGACGACTACGGGGGAGACGAGGAGGAGCTGTCCGGTGGCGGAGGGGCCGGGGGCTACAGCGAGCTCCCGGAGGGCACCTCCATCATGGTGGACTCCAAGCGTTTCTTCTTTGACGTGGGGTCCAACAAGTACGGAGTGTTCCTGCGAGTGAGCGAAGTTAAACCCAGTTACAGAAACTCTATAACTATCCCGTTTAAAGCGTGGAGTAAGTTTGGAGGGGCGTTCAGTCGCTACGCAGAGGAGATGAAAGAGATCCAGGAGCGGCACCGGGATAAGATGTACGAGAGGAGAGGCGGAGAGGAGTCCGAGGGGGACGATGTGGACGACGACTGAGCCAGCGCTGCTGCTCGGGAGGAAGCTGACAACATGATGCAAAGCCTGGAGATTAACAGAAAGAGAGGAGCGACTTATGTGCATGACGAACTTTAAAAACAACGGAGTTAATTAAAAGTATAATTGACTGAGAAATTTACTGTCTATATAAGAGAATGATGTTTAAGTGTAGGTGGATGTTCTAGATAAGTGAGTACAGACTGCAGTAGTCAGCTCCTGTTTGAGATTCCCCGTAATTAAATAATATATAAGTATATATGAATATATATGATTGTCCGTTTGATAACCTCGAGCAGCCCAACAAATTAAGCTTGACAGTGCTGGAGACAGGATGTACCTGTCCCCACATCCTGGTTATGCAGTGCTAGAGCTCACCTGGTGCAGGACAGGTGTAGGGTGGGGGGAGATCCATGGGGAGACAGCCCCCCTGCTCCGTCACCATGGCTGTTGTATGTGTGCTTTTCTGTCCCAAATGTCTCACCTGGACCAGCCCAGATCAAACAACCTACAGAGCCAGCGTGAGGAGGGGCATAGGGCATGGCAGGGCACCCACAACCATTATGATGATCTGTTACAAGCACACTGCTCATTTGGATTTTGAGGATGATCCAAAAGAGCTAAAATGGCCCTGTATCCCTTGTCACTCCTCCCTCAAGTGTTGACGTCTACCCTACTGTTTCACCATGTCTCAGGGTTGGCATGTCCCACCTGTATTTGGGGGTCTATCTTCACCTGTGCATCGCTTGTGTCAGCTGCTGATATCTTGCTTGATGCTGGCCCCTGTGTCATGTGACCTCAGTGACCTTTGTCTCCAAAGGGCAGCAGGTCTCTAGCATTGGTCCTCAAGATAAAGCTTAATATTGCTGGGCTTGAGTGACAGTCTCCAGGGAACTGGCCTTGTTGACCTACATGGGGTGCATCATTTGGATCCTTTAATCTTGAACTCAGACCAATAATGACTGAAGCAGATTCAGTCTGATTGTAAGAATTTAGGTGCTTTTTGGAAAACAAAAACCCATCCGCCGGGTGCTATAAGGAAAGAAAAAGATATATATAACTTACTGGCAGAGATTTAGTTACAACAGATCAATTATAGATAGAATTATTTTTCAAAAGAGATTTATTGCAATATGTCTTAGAGATATAAGACATTTATTAGATAATGCTGCCTAAAGTGGCTTATTTAAAACACTAAGCTTGGATGCAAAAGTCCAGGGTAATATTTCATACCTGCTTTTTCCGAACATTTCTGTTTTTCCTCAGAGGAAGTAAAAAGAGACACAAATTGATAACAGTATGTTATTGCAATTTCTATTAAAACAAATATGACTTCATTGAAGTAGTTTGTCAGCGAACTTTCAGCACTCCAGTTCACTTTACAAAGCATCAAGTTGTTTCAGTCCACCATGTTTCTCACTGTTCGGCTTTACATCAGTTGCCATTCGACGCAAACATAAACACCCGCTACATTTAGTCTGTAGTGTTCTTTTCCGATATGGTCATATTTTTGCATGCCTGCTCTCGCGCGGAGCTGCCTTGTGTTTTTTCTTTTGCATATTCTGATTGCTGTATGATGGTATTTATCCATTTGGAGAGCGGTTTTAAGGTTTCTTTATGTATTGCATTGGAAAGTTTATTCTCAGCCTAATAAAAGCCACAAAGCTCCCACGCTTTGGGGGATGTCACGTTCATTGTCCCGCTTCCTTTGACACCTCGTTGAATTTGACTTTAGCCATGTCGACACAGCAGAGAAATGCCATACTAAAAATATACACCTGGGAGCAATACCTTTCTTTTCTATTGAAGTATATATGATATTACACATACAATTGAACTTCACCCTTCTTCCTGTACTGTGTTATGTGAAATGGCAGCTGTTTCAGTCATGTGTGTTCTGCTGTAATATTCTAAAAAGTTCCTTTCAACGAGAAATAAAATTATGTTTTTGCTCAGGAGAGGTGTGATCTTTGCAATCAACACAGAAGCTATACAAATTGTTATGACTGTTGTAGAAGTTAACATAGAATTAAAGAAAAACTAGACAAGGCAGGATCACATCAGCAAATAAGTGATCTCTTCAGTTCAGATCGATGCTTTCTATCTTAAAATGTATGTAATAATTCTCATTGCAAACTTCAGTTGACTTTGACCACTAGGAGGAGCACTACCGAGATGCAGTACTGAGTCATGACCTTGTGGGAGGATTCAGTTCTGTTATTGGCTTATGCACCACACCTCTAGGGTTAGTTTATAATCAAAGTTATGCTAATAAAGAAAATATTAATCATGTATGAATGTGACCTTTGATTGTAGACAGTTGAGGGGAGGACTGGGATGACGTAAACGGCCTAATGAGAAATACCTAAACTGGAGTCTCAATCAGTATGACATTAACAGACAACATGACAGTGATAGTTATAAAGAACAACTGGGGAAATTTAATGTCTATATTTACAAGACACAACACAAAAACGAAATAAACTTTTAAAAATATGAATCATGACACAAAATTGATGCCATTTTAGTATAGGCAAGGCAATTTCATTTTTATAGCACAGTAATTCAGTAATTCAAAGTTCCTTACAGAATAAAAAATACATTAAAATCACAATACAACAAATCAGTCCTGGTTTAGTCCATGTTTAGTCCTGACTCTGTGCACCAGCAGGAGGCCGGTCCCTGAAGTCCTCAGAGTGTGAGATGGTTCATATGGCACTAACATGTGGGAGATGTACTTTGGTGCTGGTCCACGGAGAGACTTTCACACAAACTGAGCTGCTTTAAAGTTTATTCTCTGAGCCAAAGGGGCCAATGCAGAGACCTGAGCACAGGATTATTTGCTCATATTTCCTTGTTCTAGTCAGGACCTGAGCAGCAGCGTTCTGGATGTACTGCAGCTGTCTTAACACTCGTTTGGAGAGGCCAGTGAGTGGGACGTTACAGTAGTCTAACCTACTGGAGACAAATGCATGGATAAGTCTCTCTAAGTCTGGTTTTGACAGTATAACTTTGATTTTTACTATGTTTTTAGATGGTAAAAAGCTGCAGATAGTATATTGATCTGATGTGGCTGTTAATCTGTATCACGCTAATAGTATTATTGAGTTTGACATTGATCTTGGAATTATAAATAAACAAGTAACTGATCAGATTTTCATGCTGCCGAGCTGTCAGGAATAGTCACATCATTGTGTTTATTTAAAGCATTCATTCACACACCCAAAGCGGCTCTTAGTATTCCTACATTCTCCTCCTCATTAAAACCAACTGGCGGGATAGGATTTATTTAGAGGCACGATACAGAGGTGTTTATAGTTATAGACCTAATTCATCAATGACATCAAATCCTATTTCTACTGACCCTTGAACGCATCACTGTGGGTTAGAGGAAATTATATAGTATACATATGAAAATTCCTGCAGTTTTAATCTTAGTGGTGCAACATAACGAAGTAAAAGTAGTAAAGTACTATACTGAATTACAAATTTTAGGTATCTGTATTTTACTTTTACTTCACTACATTTGAGAGCAGGTATCTGTACCTGTACATTTTTGAACAGGACTGAAAAGTAAAAGTATTCTTCATTATTGTTTGAGACTTGCTGAACAGACTGAAAGGTTTATTTTTAACACGTTCATAATTTGAGTAAACAAAAATATACAAATAAAAACAACTAGAAAAAAATGATTGATTCTATTGTTTCTGTTGAACAAAATTCAGCTCAAATCTGTATCAAAATCACTACATTTTAAGCTCTATAAGACCTCAAAATCACACAAAAATACTTTTACTTTTTACTCTTTAAGTACATTTTTAAACCGGTACTTTAAAACTTTTATTTAAGTGGATTTCTTCATGTGATACCTCTTACTTTTACTTGCGTATGTTTTTTTGGTCCAGTATTTGTAATTTTACTTTAGTAACAAAATTGAGTACTTCTTCCACCACTGTTTAATCTGTGAAGTAAAAAACTGCAATATATATGTAGTAATCTTGAGGCTATTTAGAGCTGTGAGTTTTGCATTCAAACTGTATAAATGATGTGGAAAATAATGCAAACGTGCTAAAATGCTAATGTGCATGTTAAGGGCATGGGAGCTGGGTATTTTATCACTACTGGCTTTATATGAGGATGAGGTGATGAGGTACAATACACAACACTCATGTTTATTCTATTCTTTACAAATATGTTAGTATGAGGTCATAGTGTTTAGGGAGCGAGAGAGAGAGAAAGAGAAAGAGAGAGCAGGAGGACAAATCAAGGGCATGTAGTATTAACCAGCGTGGGCGAGCTGCCAGGGTAAGGGAGAGAGAGAGGGTGCGAGGAGGACAGTGAGAGAGGGGGAGTTATAGAGGAGGGGGTTAAGAGAAAGAGAGAGAGAGGGGAGAGGATGAGAGAAGAAAGGAAGGGAGATATAAAGGAGGGGGGTTAAGGGAGAGAGAGAGGGAGAGGAGGAGAGAGACTAAGGGAGATATAGAGGAGAGGCTTAAAGGAGAGAGAGGGGGAGTAAGGTGAGAATGGGAGTGAGAGAGGAGGGGGAGAGAAAGAAAGGGAGGGAGATATAGAGGAGGGGGTTGAGAGAGAAAGTGTGAGTGAGAGAGGAGGAGGGAGTCAGAGAGTTTTGTGAGAGAGAGGGAGGGTGGGTAGAGAGAGAGAGAGAGAGAGAGAAGAGCCAGAGAAAGAGGGGGCAAGAGGGAGAGAGAAAAAGTAAGGGAGAGAGTGAGGAGAAAGTAGGAAACAGAGGGAGAGAAGGGAGAAGTGGAGTAGAGAGAAAGAGTGGGAGTGAGAAAGGAGGGGGGGTCAAAGAGTGGTGTCTGTGAGAGAGAGAGAGAGAGAGAGAGGACAAGAGGGAGAGAGAAAGGAGAAGCGAGAAGAAGAAAGGGAGAGAGAGGAGAAAGTACAAGCAGAGGGGGTAATAGAAAGGGGGGAGTAAAGAGAGAGTAGGGGGAGTCAGAAAAAAAGAGGCCAAAGGGAGTAAGGAGAGGATGAAAAAATGAGGGAAGAGAAAGTAGGAAGTAGAGGGTGGGATAGAAAGAGGTGAGAGGGAATAAAAGAGAGAGGAAGTGAGAGAAGTGAGGAGCGGGAAGTCAGAGAGAGAGAGAAAAGGGAGTAAGAAGGGGACGAACAAATTAGAGAAGAGAAAGTAGGAAGCAGAGGGAGAGAGAGAAAGAGGTGAGAGTGAGCGTGAAAGAGGAGGGGGAAGTCAGAGAGAGGGAGGGATGATAGATAAATGAGAGAGAGGATTAGTTCACATGGCTTAGGCCCTGATGTGAGCACAAACCAAGCTCACACTCACATCACTGAGGGAAAGACGAGTCTATAGAGATGCACTGGTCCTGTTATATAAGCAATACTTTGACCTATAAATAATATGAAATAGTCTTATTATATTAAACGATACATCTAACTCTACACAATTAAATATTCTGTAGCAAATCTGTCTCTCAAAATATAGATTAGAATTAAGGGGAGCTTGTTTTTATTTCCTAGAATCTGGTGCAAAAATACATGTATGTATATATACTTTATACACATACAATGACCAGTGGTGGAAGAAGTACTCAATACTCAGTACTCAGTGACTTAAGTAAAAGTACAGACATCAGAGCAAAAAATATTCAAGTAAAAGTAACAGTACCACATGAAAAAATCTACTTAAGTAAAAGTGTTAATGTCCCCGTTTAAAAATGTACTTAAAGAGTAAAAAGTAAAAGTATTTCATGCAGATTTTGAGCTCTAATAAATCTTTAAATGTAGTGATTTGGATAAAGAAGCCACTGAATTAATCTTTTTTCAAGCTGTTTTTGTTTTCAGTTTTTTTTGTTGGTGATATTTTTGTTTGTTGCGTGTTAAAGATAAACCCTCAGCCTTTTCAGGAGGTCTCAAACAATAATAAAAAAATACTTTTACTATCCAGTCCTGTTCAAAATGTATTAGAGTAGAAAGTACAGATACCTAAAATTTGCAATTAAGTATAGTACTGTGCTACTTTTACTTCATTATGTTCCACCACTGATACTGCTTGTTTCCTCATTCTTTAAGACTGGACAGGTCTGAAACTGAAGGAATCTAAGTGCTTAGAATTGACCTCCACCCTGATCCACCCTCCCAGCATGCAACACTGGAAGCACACACCTATCTCAGTTTCACAGCACATACCTAAAATAATTCCCAAATCAAAAATATGCCGACATAGAAAAAAGACACATGAAAAGTAAATGGTACAAAACTACACTTTTTATATGGGGCCACAGTAGCTCAGTTGGTAGAGTGTTTGTCCACTGATTCAAATATCATTGGTAGAGCAGACAGATCCACTGACCCATGGGTTGACAATTTGATTCCAGTTCCCACAGATCAATGGTGTTTTTGTGTCCTTGGGCAAGACACTTAACCAATCTCGTCCCCAGTGTCTGTGTACACTGGTGTATGAATGTGTGTGTGAATGGGCGAGTGGTTCCTTGATGTACAGCGCTTTGTTGAAAGTGGAAAAGCGCTATAAAAATTTTGACTGTTTAGTATTTATATGACAAATATAAGAGTAATTATGCAAAATTGAGTTTAAACTATGCTACCACAGCTTACAAAGAGCTGTTTGGTTTAAGTAATCTTTCATTGGGATTTAAGGATGGAGTGGCATTTGTTTGCACCATAATAATCTCTATATGTGATTTTTTTTTTAACAATACTACATCCCTTACAGTATTGTTATTTGAGCCAATCTGTTTGTGTTTGGAAAAAAAAAACATTCTACCGGTATATATATATTAAGAACAGTTTAAGACTAGACTGAAAACCCACCTCTTCTCCCTAGCATTTAATACTGGCTAGACAGGATATCTTGGTGTTTTATTGTTCTTCTTTTGTTCTTCTTTTGTTCTTGTTTTTTTTTTTTTTTATGAGAAGCTCTTTTGTCAGCTCAAGTTGTTTTAAATGTGCTATATAAATACATTTGAATTGAATTGCAGTTTTGATTTCTTGTATTTAACCCACTACACAGACGTCAAGAAAACACACTTTTGACCTGGTTCAAAGTATCACACTTTTAAGCAGTGGTGGAAGGTAACGAAGTACAGGTATGTAAAGTACTGTACTTAAGGAGAATCTTTAGGTATCTGTACTTTACTCAAGTACATTTTACAGTGGATACTTTTTACTTTTACTTCACATTTGAGAGCAAATATCTGTACTTTCAACTCCGCTACATTTTTTTTAACTTAACAGTAAAAAGTACTTTTCATATGTTTTGAGGGTTTATTTTTACCATGTTTGTGGAAACATCCTGACTAAAGTTTTTGAGTTCAAGCTTCGGCTTTGAAGAAACAAAAATAAATACACAAAATTCATAAGAAATTAAGAAAATGTATTCATATTGCAATTGTTGACTAAAATATGTATCATTTTAAAATTAATATCACTACATTTACACTTTAACAAATGAACAAAACTTGTGTAAAATACTTTTACTTTTTGCTCTTAAGGTACATTTTTAAACAAGTACTTAAATACTTTCACTCAAGTACATTTTTTCATGTGGTACTTTTACTTTTACTGGAGTAACCACTGTTTTTAATCACACATTTGTTTAATGAAAGTATTTAGCCTCCGGCCTTCTTTGAGCGTTGGTTAAACCCATGTAAAATCCCCCAAAGACAAGAAAAAAGCAGAAACTGATGATGACAGCTGGTGACAGAATGGACAGAGCAGAGAGGAGGAGCACTGTACAATGCCATCATGAGGTAATTTGAGGTCACTGCAGCAGTTAAATGCCTAAACATTTATTTAATCACAGATGTTTTTATTTCTCAAAAATTAATAGAACTACTTAAGTGTTCAGTTATTTACTGCAGTTCATATCATTTCTTTTCTTTTCTTTTTTTTTTTTTTTTTTAACAATTTTGTACATTTAGAATACTTTTTGGGGGATAATTCTGCTTCATCAACCCATCAAGCTGCTGTCATGAGGTCATTTGAGGTCACTGCAGCAGATCCTGACGGTCCCAAAGCAGCAGATTGGGGACCCCTGCCATGCCTAGCTAAAATCCTATAGTGATGAACGAGGGTCTGGATTGGTTCTATTTTTAGCCGTGTTACCATGTGTGGGGATCCTTCTCTGCTTGTACACTAGGCAAACTGTATAATTTGGTAGCAAGCTGCATCATCCTAATCCTATGCATGAATGGAGAACATTATCAGCTCTATTCCACCCGGAGGACTCAGAGATCCCAGAAATGCAGCGCTGACACACATCTAGTCTAATAAAAAGTGAAAGATATCACTAAAGCGTTTAATTTTCAATGTGCTATGCAGGTATTCTATTCATGGGTTTCTGTTTGTCCTGTTATGGACGCCATTTTGAGGACTTTTGACGATTCAAAAGACATTCTGTTTTGGAATGGTTAATTGCTACGGTACGGTCCTCATTTTTCACTCCAAAATCTCTGTAGAAGTGCTTATTCAGACATAGGGCGAGGACAAGACACCCCAACTATAATTTAATCTGGATACTTTTGAATGTGAGGTATAACAGCATTGTATAATTCAATTTTCCTACTACTACTACTACAACAACTACTACAACTACTACAACTACTAAAACTACTACCAGTGGTGGAATGCAACGAAGTAAAAGTAGTAGAATGGACACTTTTTACTTTTAGGCAAGGCAGATAAGAAAGAACAATAAAACAATAAACAATAAAAACAAATAAAAACATAAATAATCACCATGGAATTAATATTAAAAGAGAAGAGTGCAGAATAAAAACCTTTCAGTCATATGCACAGCTAAACAGAACCATTTTGAGTCTGGATTTAAACATTGTCAAAGTAGAGGCCTGTCTCACATCTTCAGGAAGAATGTTCCAGGTTTTAGTTGCATACCATATGAGATGGTTCATATGGCACTAACATGTCCAAGATTACTTCACTATATTTGAGAACAGCTGTCTGTACTTTCTACTCCACTACATTTTTGTACTAGACTGAAAAGTAAAAGTATTTTCATTACTGTCTAAGACCTGCTGAAAACCCTAAGGGTTTACTTTTAACATGTTCATAATTTGAGCAAACAAAAATATACAACTACAAGCGGCTAGAAAAAGACAATCACTACATTTGAAGCTTCATAAGATCTCAAAATCTAAGTGAAATACTTTTACTTTTTTCTCTTTAAGCACATTGTTTAAGGGCACTTTAATACTTTTACATAAGTAGATTTTTTCATGTGATAATTTTACTTGAGTACTTTTGCCCTGGTATCTACACTTCTACTTAAGTCACAAATTGAATACTTCTTCCATCACTAGCCACTTCTACTACTACTACTACTACTACTACCCCTACCACACCAAAACAGTAAAAAGACATAACATTTTGTAAAAACATCTGATTCATTGCTGATGAAATCCCAGATTTTGAACCATAAGGAACATGATTCAGTTGCCTTTCACTTCCTCTGATGTACAAACACTTGTCTGTTGATCATACTCAGACATTTCTCCTGAATTAGAACAAGTGAAAGTCAAGTACAGGTCAAAGAGGTGACGTTTGAAATAACTGCAGTACCACTTTTACACCACTTGAGAGCAGCAGAGATCAAATTCTATCCACCACAAAACATGTTCATACCAGTGGCTCCTTCCTGAGTAATTTACTGTACTATAAAAACATTTCAGTATTACAAAACAATGTGAGAACTCATTTTAATAACAGACTATCACAGAGAGAAACGACCAAGGCTTAAGTTGGTTTAAAATGGTTCAAACTGAGAGTGAGTTTACCCTTTGAAATTATTCAAAATCTAAAACAGCAGAGATCAAAACATTACACTACAATAATAATAATTTTAAATAACTGTTAACATGATGTCAACTATGTTTCTGCACAAAGTTCTCCCTCTGTCTCTGAAACAGAACTAAATGTAAATAAACAAACATCTCAGCTATTTCTGGTCTTTTCTATTTCTTCTAAAAACCCAAAGATATACGAGTTCAGACATAACGGCTGTGTCAATACACCTCACCACTCTCATAAATCATTTTTAAAACCGTTATGTAATGTAATTGCTTTAGAGGTGACTGCAGGTTACTTTTACCTGGAACAGTCCCAGTTTTGAGCCCTGTGTCCTCTGTTCCAGCAGATTTATCCCAGTTTCATGCAAGAAATGTCCCAGGTGTCGCCATTTTTGACTAATTTGATGCAGACCAGTGGTAAAAAAGGGACATATATTTTTATTTGTAGAGGGCAAAATATAGAAAAATGTTCTTGAAAATGACAGTGAGGCAAACGACCCGGTGTGTCCCAGTTTTTAGTTTTGAAAATCTGTTCACCCTATAATTGTATTTTCTAGCCTCAGGATATAAACTAACCACTACTTTCAGACAGAGCAGAGCCTACAGTTAGCATTACACCCCCAGGGAATGTTGATGAGATGCCACCATGTTCTCTGCACATTTAAAGACTGAGCAGTTGCTTTTGTGGCTGAAACAATCATTGGTAAACAGTGTGAATAATAATGGTGACAATATGCACCCTTGAGGAAATCTGGGAAAACAGTTTAAGTTTACTGCTGAAACATTAATTAATTTTTATAATTAAAAAACTTGTATTCGCACTGTGAATGTGGTCACCTCTCCACAGAACTGACCTGTATTTTGGCCAGGTGGTATCATCAGCTCCACTGGTCGCTGGTCCGGACGGGTTTAACCTGGGAGACGTGGAAAGAGGGATGGATTCGGAGAGACGGGGGTAGCTGTAACTGTATGGCGGATGGGTTGATTATCTTAGTGATCTTGAATGGTCCTAGGAATCAAGGGGAGAGTTTGTGGGAGTCAGTTTTGAGTGGGATGGTTTTGGAGGATAGCCACACCATTTGGCCGGGTTTGTAAGCGGGTGCCGGGACGCAGCGCCGATCCGCTGCCGCTTTGATGCGTCTGCCCACCTGGAGGAGCGCCGCCCTGGTCTTCTTCCATACTCTGCGGCAGCACTGGAGGTGATGCTGGACAGAGGGCACCTCCAGTTCCCTCTCCTCCACCAGGAACAATGGAGGCTGGTACCCGAGGGAGGCCTGGAACGGAGACACACCAGTGGAGGCACTCACCAGCGAGTTGTGGGCATATTCGACCCAGGGTAGGACGGCGCTCCAGGTCGTGGGATTTGCGGACACCACGCACCGGAGGGCCAACTCGAGGTCTTGGTTCGCCCGCTCAGTCTGCCCATTTGATTGGGGGTGGAACCCGGAGGTGAGGCTTACCGTGGCCCCCAGACCTTCACAAAAAGCCTGCCACACCTGTGAGGTGAACTGGGTCCAAGACTATGTCCGTCGGGATCCCGTGAAGGCGGAAGACGTGGGTGGTGAACTGGTCCGCGGTTTCCTTTGCTGTGGGGAGCTTGGGCAGCGCAATGAAGTGGCCGGCCTTAGAAAAGCAGTCCACTACCGTGAGGATAACTGAGTTGCCTTGGGACACGGGAAGGCCGGTGACGAAGTCCACTGCCACGTGGGACCAGGGCCGTTTTGGAACTGGAAGGGGAAGCAGAAGTCCCGAAGGAGGTGAGTGGGATGCTTTCGCCCGGGCACATACCTGGCAGGCAGCCGTATAGTCTCAGGTGTCTCGGTCCATGGTGGGCCACCAGAAATGCCGCTTCAGTAGGGAGAGAGTCCGACTGGCACTAGGATGGCAAGCGAATTTTGAGCAATGGGCCCACTCGAGAACCTGGGAACGGACAGGATTAGGCACGAATAATTTGCCCGAACAACGTCCTCAATTCCCCAATGTACGGCCGCTACAACACAGGAGGAGGGAAGGATGGGTTCAGAGGTCGTCAAACTCTCCTCGTGAGTGAACTGCCGTGAGAGGGCGTCAGGCTTAACATTCCGGGACCTGGGGCGATAGGTAAGGGTGAAATTGAATCGGCTAAAGAAAAGGGACCAACGGGCTTGGCGAGCGTTCAGGGGTTTAGCG
The DNA here is from genome assembly GCF_009829125.3 of Periophthalmus magnuspinnatus. Taxonomy (NCBI): domain Eukaryota; kingdom Metazoa; phylum Chordata; class Actinopteri; order Gobiiformes; family Gobiidae; genus Periophthalmus; species Periophthalmus magnuspinnatus. Next base: position 25,950,315 of record NC_047134.1, read on the forward strand.
GCCTGGATGTAAGCGAGGTTTTTATGGTCCTTCCAAACTAAAAATGGCAACTCCGCCCCCTCGAGCCAGTGACGCCACTCTTCCAGGGCCAATTTTACAGCGAGGAGTTCCCGGTCCCTCACGTCATAATTCGCTTCTGCTGAGGACAGGCGGCGGGAGAAAAAGGCACAGGGACAAAGGCGATTATGAGGGTCAAACCTTTGCAAGAGGACCGCCCCCACCCCAGTGTCCGACGCGTTCACCTCAACCACAAACTGCCGAGACGGGTTGGGCTGGTGGAGGATAGGAGCCGAGGTGAACAAGTGCTTAAGTTTATCAAACGTGGACTGTGCTTCTGGAGTCCAAGTGTATGGCAATGCGGGCAAGGTCAATTTCGTGAGGGGTGAGACAACCCGACTGAAGTCACGGATGAACCGTCTATAAAAATTTGCAAAGCCGATGAATCGTTGGAGCTGCTTGCGGTTGGCAGGAGCCGGCCAATCTGTGACTGCCTGGACTTTCCCGGGATCTGCTTTAACCTGCCCCCATCCCACTACGAAACCCAGGAAACTAACCTCCTCGGCGTGGAATTCACACTTTTCTGCTTTAACGAATAGCTTATTCTCCAGGAGGCGCTGGAGGACTTGGCGAACATGATGACGGTGTTCCTGTGGAGAATTGCAAAAAATCAAAATGTCATCAAGATAGACAAACACAAATCGATTAAGGAAATCCCGCAGCACGTCGTTGATCAAGGCCTGAAATACAGCTGGGGCATTAGTAAGGCCGAATGGCATAACCAAATATTCGAAATGGCTAAGGGGAGTCTTAAAAGCGGTTTTCCATTCGTCCCCCTCCCTTATGCGCACCAGGTGGTACGCGTTCCGTAAGTCGAGTTTTGAAAAGATGGTTGTGCCGTGGAGAGGTGTGAATGCGGAGTCTAAGAGAGGAAGTGGATACTTGTTTTTTACAGTTATGTTATTTAGCCCCCTATAATCAATGCAGGGACGTAATGTCTTGTCTTTTTGGCTACAAAGAAGAACCCCGCACCTACTGGGGAGGAGGACGGACGGATGATACCAGCGGCCAACGAGTTCCGTATATATTCCTCCATAGTCTCTCGTTTGGGTCTGGACAAGTTATACAGGCGGCTAGACGGTAAGGGGCCACCCGGTAAGAGGTCAATTGCACAGACATAGGGCCGGTGTGGCGGCAACGAGAGTGCCCTACTCTTACTAAATACCTCCTGGAGATTGTGGTACTCCGCTGGAACTGCTGCAAAGTTCGGGACGTCCGAGGCAGGGCTGGAAGTGGGATCGACCCGCCCACCTGGGGACAGGGCTGACTGGAGGCACTGGGCATGGCATGTGGGGCTCCAGCCAGACACTTTCCTCCTGACCCAGTCGAAAACCGGGTTGTGAGTCTGTAGCCACGGGTAGCCCAGGACCAGCGGCAAAGAGGGGGAGGAGAGAACGTGGAACCGGCGAACCTCGCGGTGATTTCCTGATACCACCAGCGTGAGGGGCTCCGTGACCAGGGTCACGTGGGCAAGAGAGCGTCCATCCAGTGCCCGCGCATCCAGGGGCCGTTCCAGGGCCTCTAGTTTAATTCCGAACTGTTCCGCAAGCCACTTATCAATGAAGTCCTCCTCGGCCCCAGAGTCGACGAGAGCAACCACCGGTAAAGTATCTGATTTAAGACACAGAGTTGCATTTAACATGAGTCTATTACTTCCTTCCGGGATGTGCGACTGAACCACCAGTACTCCCAGTCCTACTGGTGGGCTCCCCCTTGTAAGAAATGTTCGTTTCTGATGCAAGCGTCAAAGAGGACTAAGAGACTGAAATATAAGTCAGAAGGGTTTAATGAGTTCATCACAGGTAAAGTTAACAATGAAGCACCGGACTCTCAGGAAAGGATAGGAAGAGAGTCCTGAGATGTTTGTGTTTCCAGCTTTTATAGGCCTCCCAGTGTGTGAGGCGGGTCTTCCTCTCGGCAACATGTGGTTACACATTAAAAACCTTTTGGCAAAATCCCTGAATGTGCATTTTTAAGTCAATCAATCTCATTGTTTTATGACCCTCACAGGATGGGGGGCACTCAGTCCTTGGTGAACAGGGCCACAGATAAGAAGTGGCCCTGGTCCTAGGTGTTATCTTCTTGGCCCCAGTGCTGTAGATTGCTTTACGACCCTCTCAGGGTGGGGGTCTTTGGTGAGTAGGGCTACAGGCATCTGGGGGTAGTATTACATTGTTAAAAAATACCTTACACCCTTTTGGCCGAACCGGGTAGACAGTGATGAAATGTCCCCGCTCTCCGCAGTAGAGACACTCCCCCGCCCGGCGACGACGCCAACTGCGTTCCTCGGCAGACACGCTGGTTCGACCCACCTGCATAGGCTCCTCCTGAGGCAACGGGCAAACACCTGTCTCTCGCGCGACCGGCGTCTCTCCCTCCGTCGAGTCTGCAGCCGGTTGTCGATCCGGTGGGCCAGCGAGATGAGCGACTGTAAGTCTGGGGCTCGTCCCGGGACGCCAATTCATCTTTTAAAAGTTCATTCAGTCCCTTTAAGAAGGCAGCCCGCATCCGCTTGGTAGTGCGGGTGATCGAATACTAGTTTGAAGGCCGTCACAAAGTTCTCATAGTTCAGATTGTCCGGGGCCATATTAGACAGCCGTGCCTCCGCCAACTGGAGCGCTCTTCCCCTAAGTAGTCCGCAGATGTACCTTATCTTAGCAGCGTCAGAGTCAAAACGGGCAGGGCACTGCTGGAACAAGAACGTACACTGGAACATAAATCCACGGAATAGTCCGGGCTGACCTGAGTAGGGGTCTGGGTCTGTGCCCCTCGACTCCGGGGAGCGTAGCAGCGGCGCAGTACCAACGGCAGCAGCAGCGGGAGGCGGAGGCGAGCTGGCGAGCAGGGCCGCGACTTGACCGGTGAGTTGGGACACTTGTTGAACGAGAGTCTGGTTCTGGTCCAACAGGGTCCGGAGGGACTGGTCGTGCTGCCCAATAATCGCTTCGTGGTGGGAAAAGGCTTGGCGCAGCGCCTAATCCGGTCCCGAGTCTGCTTGGTCCATTTTAGGGCCAGATCGTACTGTTGTAACGGTGGGTGTAGGTGCGGACCAAAGGATGCAGATCTCGGGACAGATATACAGTGTTTTATTTACAAGGTGCGGGATTCAAAGTCAATAGTAATAGTCACAACTGGGGGCAAGGTGCAGGAGGCAAAGCAGGTGGGCGCAGGACGGGACAAGGTAGGACAGACCAGAACCGGAGTGGAGATAGCCAGAACCGGGACAAGACGGGACCAAGAACAGGACCAGGAGAGACCGAGCAGGAATAACCCAACAGGTGAGAGCCGAGGCGGAGGACGGGAGACGAGCCGGGAACCCAGACGGGACACGAGGCGAAGACAAAGGGTGAACTTTACCGGAGCTGGTGCGCAGAGGCAGGAGCAGGAACGAGCGGGAGAACAGGCATCTGAGGAGTGGCAAAAATACGGTCAGAGGCAAGCAAGCAGGTAACAAAATACAAAGACTTAAACTGGAGCATTCACATTTACACGCGGACGATCTGGCTCTGAGTGTATTCTGCCGAGCCCTCAAATACTCGGCAGCAGGTGACGGTGATTGCGGTGATGCACTCCAGGTGCGTGCAGGAGGAGTCAGGGACTCCTCTCAGCTCCAGGCAGACAAGTAGGAGAGGGGGAGAGGACACAGGAGGACAGGCAAAACAGGCATCGTGGCATTTTACTATGTAAGGGTAGGCCTATTATAAGGTGCTCTGCAAAATAACAAAATATCCTGTGTCCTTGGTGTCTTAATAGTCATCAAACCCGCTAGAGTAGTTTAGATCTTGACAAAATCTCTTGAAATGTACGTGAGAGTTAGCCTGTATAACTTTCCCATTCTCCAAACGTTACACCCTCTGATGTACCATGATTAGAACAATAACTTTAACACATGAACTAAAAATCTAATTGAGCTCAGTATTAAAATAGCTTTATTATTAGACAATTTTTGAAACCATTCGTTATTCCAGATGAGTTCAGAGATAGACCGGTATATCGGGCCTATATTTGGACTTTTTTGCATATTGGCTATAGACCTTAAATCTCCAGCATAAGCCGATATTTTGTGTTGGTTGATCTGATGCCTAAAGAATGGACACAAAGCTTTATATTAACACTTTAATATGAATAGATATCTGAACAAAACATGACTACACAGTTCTCTTATAGGTTTATAGTAAACAGGGGCTGTGGGTTTGTAGTAAATTTAAATTACAGAATCTGAGGAAAATAATCAAAATCGGCCCCACATATCGGCAGCACTCATTGGTTGATTTGCATTCTAAAAAAATAAATAAATGAATAAAAAACGGTATCGGCATTGGCCATGAAATAACCCATATCGGTTGATCTCTAATGTCTATATCAAACAAGTTCTTCAAAGAAGATCCAGAGGGAGCACGGGTACAGTTATTTTGCATGTATATTATGGTAAGTGAAATAGTATTTTTATTCTTTGCTTTAGACCTTAGGCTACATTATCGATATAGATATATTTATTTAAAAAAAAATCTAATGCCCCAAACCCACATGCAACAATCCATTGCAGTACACACACCCTACACTTGTGTTACTTTGAGCCAGTCACAGATGTCAATAATCATCACACAATGTTTGTGGCAGTTTAAATCTCACTTCTAAACCAGGTGCATAAACTGAATTTCAAAAAGCAAACATTAGTGCTGGGAAAGCATTTCAGACACCTCATCAGCACAAGCTCATACAGGAGAATGAGTGTGAAAGACACTGTCCAGGATGAATCATCAACGACAAGGCCCCAATGTCTGACGTGCTCAGTGAATGTCTCAGAAGGTGGAGTGAAGATGAAGAGGTGCTGGAGGAACAAGAAATTCAACCAATGACAAGAGAAAGCTGGTCTGATGGACAGCACAGAGACACTCATCCTTTGTTTCATTTTAGTATTTAAGTATTCTTAACATAAATAAACAAGTGCAAGTTATTACTGTACAAATACTACAGCATTCACAAATAAAACCCACACACACATGCACACACACGCACATGCACACCCACACGCACACACGCACATGCACACGCACACATGCGCGCGCACACACACACACACGCACCCCCCCCACACACACACACACACACACACACGCACACACGTACTCCGACATAAACACTGTTCCCATGGGTCATATCATAGTGAAGCCTTTCATCATTGTGTTTTGTGAATATTTCCTTTAAAAATATGAGGTAAGATTTTTATTGGAAAAGCAGCAGAATAGTGCAAAATCAGGAATCAGGAATGTGTGACTCAGGGCCATCCAGACAATGTTGTACAAATGTTAATCTTGCACAATACAGTTTTTTTTTTTTTTCCCATTTTACGCCAGCGGAAGATAACCTCACGATGGAGCAGACAGGGGTTAAAGCCATTTTTATGTTAGAAATACTTCCAACCAGTATTGTAATGTCTTTGGACACATTAAACCAGGGGTGTTCATTACGTCGATCGCGATCTACCAGTCGAGGCATTTTGGATAGATCACGTCCAGTCCAGTCACATGACTAATATACAGGACAACAGTCAGATTACACCTGACCCTAGGTCAGATCATGGACGCTGCACACGCATAAACAAGTGCGAGTTAGTTTAACCCTATAGCGTTGGATCCTATCATCGCTGAGTGGGTTGCAGACTTTCCAGCAGCGTAACTCCGCACCTAGTCGCACCCACCCCTAGGCCTGGAGCCAGGCCTGGGGTGGGTGCTCGACAGCGAGCACCTGGTGGCCAGGCCTTTCCCCACGGGGCCCGGCCGGGCTCAGCCCGAAGGAGTGACATGGGGCCGTCCTCATGTGGACCCACCACCCGCAAGAGGATCCATAAGGGGCCGCTGCTTGAAGATCTGGGTGACAGTCGAAGGCGGGGGCCTCGACGACCGGATCTCTGGACATGGAGACTGGCTCTGGGGACATGCAGGTGGAGAGCTGCTGACCTCGACTGGGGATGTTGTCGGGCGGTGAAAGGAATACTTTGAGGATCTCCTCAATCCCCCCCGTCATGTCTTCCGAGGAGGAAGCAGAGACTGGGGACCCGGAGGCGGACTCGTACATCACCCTGGCTGAAGTCACCGAGGTGGTTAGTGTGTTCGCATTGCCGGCAGTAAGTTAGACCTGTTCCCGGTGCATGTTGGACTCCGCCAGGGCTGCCCTTTGTCACCGGTTCTGTTCATTATATTTATGGACAGAATTTCTAGGCGCAGCCAGGGGTCAGAGGGGGTCTGGTTTGGGAACCACAGGATTTCATCTCTGCTGTTTGCGGATGATGTCCTGATGGCTTCATCGAGCCAGGACCTGCAGCAGGCACTGGGGCGGTTTGCAGCCGAGTGTGAAGTGGCTGGGATGAGAATCAGCTCCTCTAAATCCGAGGCCATGGTTCTCGACCGGAAAAAGGTGGTTTGCCCTCTCCGGGTGGGTGGTGAGTCTCTGCCCCAAGTGGAGGAGTTCAAGTATCTCGGGGTCTTGTTCACGAGTGAGGGAAGGATGGAGCGTGAGATTGACAGGCGGATCGGTGCAGCGTCTGCAGTGATGCGGTCGCTGTATCGGTCTGTTGTGGTAAAGAAGGAGCTGAGCCCAAAGGCGAAGCTCTCGATTTACCGGTCAATCTACGTTCCTACCCTCACCTATGATCATGAGCTCTGGGTAATGACCGAAAGGACAAGATCACGGATACAAGCGGCTGAAACGGGTTTCCTCCCCAGAGTGGCTGGGCGCACCCTTAGGGATAGGGTGAGGAGCTCAGTCACATGGGAGGAGCTCGGAGTAGAACCGCTGCTCCTACAAGTTGAGAGGAGCCAGCTGAGGTGGCTCGGGCATCTGCTCAGGATTCCTCCTGGACGCCTCCCTAGGGAGGTGTTCTGGGCATGTCCCACCGGGAGGATGCCCAGGACACGCTGGAGGGACTATGTCTCTCGGCTGGCCTGGGAACGCCTTGGGGTCCCACCGGAGGAGCTGGAGGACGTGTCCGGGGTGAGGGAAGTCTGGGAGTCCCTGCTTAGACTGCTGCCTTAGTCTCTGCCTTGATCCAGTTAGGCCTGAGTGCTGCCTTTGACACTGTCGATCATGTGATCCTCTTACAGAGACTAGAGGACTGGGTGGGCAGCTCTGGTACCACACTGAACTGGTTCAAGTCCTACCTAGAAAACAGGGAGTACTTTGTTGGAATCAGAAAATGTGTCTCAAATAAAAGGTCCCTGAGCTGTGGGGTGCCCCAGGGTTCAATCCTGGGACCCCTGTTGTTCAATTTCTACATGCTGCTGTTAGGCCAGTTAATACACCGCAATAATGTGTCCTACCACAACTCTGCAGATGACACTCAGATCTCTGTCTCACTGGCAGCAGGTAAATATGGACCAGTGGATTCACTCTGCCTCTGCATCCAACAGATCAGTGTGTGGATGCAAAACAACTTTCTCCAGCTTCACTCAGACAAGACTGAAGTCATCATCTTTGGCCACAGAAACACAGAGAAAGTGTCAGCAGTCACCTCCAGTCTCTCTCTCTCTGAAACCTTCAAATCAGGCTAGAAATCTAAGGGTAATAATGGACTCGACTTGAACTTTAACAGCTACGTCAAATCAGTAACATCTGCAGCTTTTTACAATCTAAAAAAACATTGCAAAAATCAAAGGTATACTGTCAAAGTCAGACTTTGAGAGACTTATCCAAGCATTTGTCTCCAGTAGGTTAGACTACTGTAACAGTCTGCTCACTGGCCTCTACAAATGAGTCTTAAGACAAATGCAGTACATCCAGGACACTGCTGCTTGGGTCCTGACTAGAACCAGGAAATACGAGCACATAAGTCCTGTGCTCAGGTCTCTGCACTGGCTCCTGTAGCTCAAAGAATAGACTTTAAAGCAGCTCTATTTGTGAACAAGTCTCTCCATGGCCTAGGTCCAAAGTACATCTCCCACATGTTAGAGCCATATGAACCATCTCACACTCTGAGGACTTTGACAATGTTTAAATCCAGGCTCAAAACAGTTGTGTTTATCTGTACATATGACTGAAAGGGTTTTATTCTGCACTTTTCTGTTTTAATGTTAATTTTATGATGATTATTTGTGATTATTTATGTTTTGATTAGTGTAGATGAGGTGCTGGGAAGAAACCCAAACTTGTGCCCTCAGGGAAGGACTGTATTTAGGACTAATTTAGTATCCACAATCTCCCCAGGTTGTTCGGCAAGAACAAAGTGACCAGACGCCAGTCCACACTCTACCACTCTTTATTGAAGTTGTGTTTACGGTTTATGCTCATGTTCATGATTCATGTTCATAGTTGTTCATGGTTTCTAAAAGGCAGAAAATAAATGCTATGAATGTGATGAATGATACAACAAATGAAATATCAGATATATGGTATTAATAAACATAACAAATATGTAAATACACAATATAGAATACAGAACACATTAGAAATAAGCTACAGATGATAATACAAAGCAATAATGAACTAAGAGTCAGAGGCCGTGTCCCAATTCGCCAAATGCACCCTTTGAAGGGTCCCTGCGAAGTACTCTTCAAAGTGTAGTTTGAAGGTTCCGGTCGAGAATCTGCCCTCCTCAGTGTAGCCGCCATCTTGCTGAAGTGGGACAGGCCTACACCATGGACCGCACTTCCACCGCTGTCTTTGAGCGTACGATACGTACATTATGTACGTTATTTTTAATGATTCATTATTTAATAGAAGAAAAGTCAAGATGTCGTCGTCACAGCCGTTTCTTTCTATTTAGATTGAATATCAATAGGCAAATATAACGTTCGAGGTGATTTTTTTACTCATTGTAGCTACTTCATAACTTTAACAAAATATACCTTGTGAAAACGTAATAACAGAGACAGAGGTAACAATATCATTTTGACATTCATAGTCTATAAACCAGAGAACACTGATTAGTTGTATATAAAGTGGGATATTGCAGTTTAATCGTTCGGTATTTTGGCCAGTGGCTACACCACTTTAATAACAGTAGAGGGCGCTGTTTCCCTTCTATGTCGTGCCAGTTCTTTCCATCTGATTATTATAAGGTATTTTCTAGCAGTGCAGCGCTACATCAAGCTAGTGTCTTGATTTACTAACACGAAAGTAAATGACACGTGCCCACGAGGGGCGCAGACGTATGGAATGTACGGAACTCATGAAGATTTTGTGCACGTCTCAGGACTCTGTTCTGTCCTTTCCTCAGAGTCCGTTGCTTCATTGTTCACATTAACTGTGTGGAACTCATTAAACATTCTGACTTTATGTTTCAGTCTCTTGGTCTTTGACACTTACAATAGAAACAAACATTCTTACATTATTCTTATTGCAGTAATAATTTTTAATGATAATAATATCTTCTTATTGTCTAGCAATAACTGCACATTCCTTTATTCCATGTAACTCCCCTCCTTTTTAATCATCAAACACACGGCCTGTACTTATCTTTATTCAGATTTAACAGTTTCATGTCGCACTGATGAGGTAAACCAGTACGAACATTTGAACGTGTAATGTGCAACGGACTCCATTTTCTTCTCTTTTTTGCGCAGCCGCGGTGTATGATGGGATATAGAAGTGCGTGAAGCGTGCACGGATGCACGCTTTGGTTACGTCCAATCTCCATGGAAACGGTGCAAAGGGAAGGGCAGGTTTGTCGGCCGCATTCAATAGGGTGCGTTGAAATGGGACAGCCCTTGTCGCACCGGAAATTACGTAACTGCCCTTCGATGCACACTTCGAATGGTGATTCTAAGGCCAGTTTGGCTAATTGGGACACGGCCAGAGAATGGCACTTTCTCGCCTAAAGTACAAAATTCCAACTGTCCTTGAATGCACCACAGACGGCAGCAGAGAGCAGTGAAAATACAAAGGTCTGCCTGTCCGTTGCCTTCCACCTCTGCTGTATAGTAAAAGGAAAATTGAAATCAGTCAACTGGATAAAAAGTTGTAGGAATGAACACATTTCGCTGCTCATCCAAGTTCACCTTTTCACATTTTGTCCCGTTGACAGATTTTTATTTATTTTTTTGTTACTATAAATCATAACTGAACGACTGAGGGATTACACAGACATCTTAGCCCCTTATAGTTATTTCTACAACCCAATATGTGTTCTTTCTTTTACTGTAGTCTTTTGGGGAGCTATTTGGGAGCATTGGCCATTCTAGGGGAGGGTAGTTCCCCCTCAAGCCCCCATCTGGTGCCGCCCCTGTTTCCCACACAGACCATCCTCTTCTCCACTACTCCTAAAATTCATGTTACTCATCACTGGGACGTAATCTATTGCGTCGTGATGCAACCCCAACCCCACACGTGCTTGCCTATTTAAAGGCTGCAGTAGCGCGCTCCTACAGCCTTGGATCAAACATGTTACTGCGCAGGGCCAAAGCTTGTACGCCTTTATACTGCTGCCTTCCGAACATGAGGCCACCCCGGCGGAGACCACGACCCCGGAGAAAATCACGGTCCCGGCGCCGCTCTCACACGTGAGTACGGATCCATGCAGACTGCAAACAATGTGTTTAAATCAGCAGTGGCGGATGGAGTACACAGGTTTGATACTTAAGTAAAAGTACAGATACAGAGGTAAAAGTTACTCAAGTAAAAGTAAAAGTATCACATGAAAAAAAATCTACTTAAGTAAAAGTATTTCTCACAAGTGTTGTTCATTTGGTAAATTATGATATTGTAGTTGTGATATTGATTAAAAATGATACATATTTTGGTCAACAGTAGCAGTAAGTATCAGTTTCTTAATTTGTCTTTATCATTTGGTGTGTTTATTTTTGTTTGCTCAAAGCTGAACCTTGAACTCGATAACTTTTCGGTCCTGTTCAAAAGTGTAGTGGAGTTGAAAGTACAGATACCTGCTGTCAAATGTTGTGAAGTAAAAGTAAATAGTATTCACTGTAACATGTACTTAAGTAAAGTGCAGATACCTAAAGATTTTACAGTACTTTACTACTTGTACTTTGTTTCAGTCCAAAATCAAGTCTTTCATGCTGAATTCCTGTGTATTTGCCTATATATTTTTATTAGTATTATTGTTTCAACAGAGTAGCTCTAAAATACTACAGAAACGAGGCATATGATGGCACACCTCACAAATGTGCAACAACCTTTATGAAGAATAAATATGGAAAATACGTTAAATTAACCAAAAAGAATGGATTGAAGCTGGTAGCGACTGACACTCAAGACGGAGCTATCACTTGTAAGACTAAAATTAATTTTTTAATTAGCATAGAAATCATGTCTGATCCTGCTATTTTTGTCTTGCAGGTAACTTGGAGATATGGAAATGGAACACGAACATTGCATTCTGTTTTAAGTATGGTGAGAGTGAAGTCTATGTGGTTACTGAAGACGAAAATAAACTTGAGGTATGAAAATTTCACTGCCTATAGGCTATAATGGATAAGCTAAGTTACCACTCTATGTTTATTTTGCATAATTTGAAGTGTTTTATAAGCTATATTCAATTCAGTTGACTTGGTGTTTTACCTTCACAGCTGACCCGGCTGGAGCAAATCACGGATGATGGCATTAAAGAAACTATCCAGAGCTTGAGGCCTTGGTTTCAAATTGAACCCGTTGGGAATCATTTCTGTATCCGGGCAGCGAACTCAAAAAAATATTTAACAATAGAAGAAAATAGGTGCATTACCCTCAGTAACAGGGTATGTGTCCTAATATTGTTACTGTTTAGGCTGTATTAATATGAATGAAGGTAAAACTCATATTTTTGTGTTTCCTTTCAGCAAGGCTTGGACAGCACCTTTTGTACACTTCCCTGTCGATGTAACGAAGAAGGGTGCTCTGGGGTGTGAGTCTTCAGGATGAGCTGACATGGGTGTTACAGAAATATTGAGAGTTAGTTACTAACCAGGTTCAACCTGATTAACCTTCTAATCTTATCGAAATCTGTTTTTAAACATTTGTACTGCTGGCTTGTGCATATTGTAGGCCATTTAATAATGTGCTTGTACTTGCATAAATGTGCTTTGTATAAAGCTTTTACATATTGCTTCTTAATAAAAAAAAATCTTGAACACACCAATCCAAACAGGATAAAAAAATATAGGTTATAGTTTATGGACTTTAAACTGTGGTGGAAGAAGTACTTGATTGTGTTACTTAAGTAAAAGTACTGATACTATGGTAAAAAAAAAAATAATCACATGAAAAAATACTTAAGTGAAAGGTTTTTTTTTTTAAATAATTAATTAAAAGTAAAATTCGTGGGTGCTTCTTCTAAAATTTTCTAAGACGATCTCTATCTGTTTGTAGTTTGGACTTCCGCATGATTCTCGGAAAAGCCATCAACATCCATTCACTGCTGTACTATGAGTGACAGTGCTGTTATCTGTTGTGTGAAAGTTGTTTGCAGTATTCCTTATCATTTCCTGGGTGTGTCACATGTTTCAACAGAAGAATGCTGTGAAAGTTAATAGGCTTTGTGGTGTCAATCAGAACTCAAGAAAGTTGCTCAATTCGTTACTGTCAATCAAAGAGTAAAACTTAAAGTACATTTTTGTAATGGCAATGCGGAGGTGTATAGTTACATTTACTTAAAGTAACTTTTTATAGAAAAAGTACTTTTCTAGTTGCCTACTTTTACTCCTGTTGAGGAAAACAGCCCTTTCCTCTCATGTTCATTAGTTTCTGCTAAGACAAAGAATAACCTTGAAACAAAGATGAAGCTCAAAGAAGAATTTACTTATTCAGTCAGTAAAGAGCAATACCTGTACAAGGATTCCCAGACAGAGACTGAATGACTGAATGTTTACACCCATACAATGAGTGTTATATGCATGCCATAGTGAGAGGCCACCGCAGGTCAGCCAGACCTCTTGGCTTGTCGCATCCTTTGGGGGTGTGTTTGTCTCTTGCTCCGATTGCTAAAGCATATTTTGCTTGCTTGACCAGGGTGACGAGTGAGTCATCACACGCCCATCAGTAAGTCATTGCCCTACTTAGTTTGGCCATATAGATATAGAACATCTTGCATTTCCTGGACATATGTCTGTGTCACACAGCTGTAATCTAGTCCGTGTCTTCCCATGAGCACTGGTACAATAATAAACTATGCAGTGGTTGTGCAGAATAGCTAAGTATAGTTTTTTATTCTAACACTTCCACTTGAGTAGTTTTTTATTGAAGTAACAGTTCTCTTACTTGTTTTGGTTCCTCTTTCTACTGTGAATAAGTCTACAAGTGACAAAAGCTTTATGAATATATGAACCAGTGTTTCAGTTTTATGCAGCTAAAACCTGGAACAGTCTTCCTGAAGATGTGAGACAGGTCCCTACTTTAACAAAGTTTAAATCCAGATTCAAACTTTTTAGCTGTGCATATAACTGAAAAGTTTTTATTCTGCATTTAATGTTCATTTTATGATCATTATTTGTGATTATTTATATTTTGATTTGTTGTATTATAATTTTAATTACTTTCTTATTCTGTAAAGAACTTTGAATTACTTCGTGTACCAATTGTGCTGTATAAATAATAAAAAAAAAAAAATTGCCTTGCCTTTGTTGATCATATGAAATTATTTGAATATTTGTGTTTCTTGCACCGCTCCTTCAGATATGATCTTGTAAATTTTCGTGTCTATCACTTTTTTCCAAACTCAGGTCCTCAGAGGCCTGGGAGCTTGAGGGTTCTGCAGTATCTTTGCTGTTCCTAGTGCTGCACTGTACTGACTGAAATGTCTGATGTTTTTTCTGGGATCTGCTGCAGCCACTCCTCCAGTTTTGCAGTTTACTGCCCCTAGTGCTCCGATGACCACAGGCCAAACTAACAGCGGCAGTTATTCAAAGGAGACACATAAATAAACAGAAAGAACCATGGAAGAATGATGACTTGGTCAGTGCACAGAAAAGGGAGTGCCGGAGGGTCGAGCGGAAATGGCGCAAATCAAAGTGCCAGGTTCATTATTTACAGAGGTTAGAGATTCACAAAGATGTAAATGTACAACCACAGTTTATGCAGAACAAGGGAGAGTAATTTTTCAGACATTACTGGAAGATGCAGGAACAACTCTTGTGTCCTATGTGTACAGTAAACAGATTAAGATCAAACCCTCCAGCTCCACCACCGTTTCCTAACTAATTTCCACATCTAAGTGCAGTATTCTTTAATGACAAGGTTCAAGGCAGTAAAAATTACATCAATTCCATGGAAAGATTTGGCTTTGGACCAAATTTTGTAAGGTGGATCAAATTACTATACAAAGCACCAACAGCTTCGGTCTTAACTAATAGTCTGTTGTCTTCTCCATCCATCCAACTGGGCAGAGGTACAGCTCAGGGCAGCCCCTTGTCACCATTATTGTTCGCTTTGGCGATTGAACCTCTGGCTATGGTCATTAGACAAAATCCAAATGTTCATGGGGTCACAATTGGGGATAAAGAACCTAAGATACTGTTGTATGCAGATGACATCCTTCTGACATTGACTAATCCTTCTAATTCTCTACCAGTGCTGATAAGATGTATTGGAGAGTTTGGTCTTACATCCGGATATAAAGTGAATTATGACAAATCTGTTATTATGGCTTTGGCTGATTCAGGAAATGTTGAACCTGTATATGTTAAGCCCTTTCGTTGGGAGCTGTCAGGTTTTATATACCTTGGAGTTAAAGGTACTCCAACATTGAGTCTGTTATACAAGGAACACGTGAATGAAATGATTGTGGGTCTTCGTGAGATGCTGACGTGGTGAAGGGCTCTTCCAGTTTCATTTCTGGGGTAAATTAGTCTTATAAAAATGATTATCTTACCCAAAAGATTATACCCTACTTGAATGCTTAATGTGATGTTAAAATCTGAAGATATAAAAGTAATTAACAAAGCCATGATGGATTTCATCTGGGAAGGAAGGAAACCAAAACTCAAATTAGAGACACTTCAGTTACACAAAGAACAGGGTGGATGGGGCTAACATGGAATATTATGTCCTTTCAGTGCAAGCTAGGATTCTTCCTGCCTGGATACATGAAAATTCAGATTTACCCTGGTTAAGTATCCAGGCTGTATTGTGCAAACAATCATCTGTCGTTAGGGAGCAAGTTAATCAGTTTAACAGATATAGTAAAAAAAATAATCCTCTACTATATAATGGCCTATGAGCTTGCGGAAGACTGTTTCAAAGTCAAACTCATTGTTCCATATCTTATTGACTTTAATAAATAATTCAGACCTATTTCCACAAACTATAGGAACACGTTTTACAAGATGGCACTGAGTTCATCTACATGCTGCCTCAATGTGTTACCCACTAGATTCCTAAAGTCTGTGCTCAGCAGTTTGCTGTCAGCATCGCTTGCATAGTTAACATGCCAGTTCAATCTGGAACATTTCCAAGAGTCTTGAAAACTGCAGGTATCAAGCCTCTCCTAAGTGAGAGCAGTCTTGATGCCACAATATTGAACAGTTAACGACCCATCTCAAATCTGCCGTTTTTAGGCACAGTGCTTGAAAAAGTTGTTTACCAAGAGCTGATTCATTTATCCAAATGAACAACTCCTTTGATGTTTTCCAGTCATGTTTTAGACCCCACCACAGCACTGAGACTGCTCTTATCAAGGTGACAAATGACATCCGCCTGAACAAGTCTCAATGCTGTTAGATCTGAGTGCTGCCTTTGACACTGTCGATCATGATCTTTCAGAGACTAGCGGACTGGGTGGGCATCTCTGGTTCTGCACTAAACTGGCTCGAGTCCTATCTAGAAGACAGGGAGTACTTTGTTGAAATTGGAAAATGTGTCTCAGATAAAATGTCCTTGGCTTGTGGCCAGGTCAATCCTGGGACCCCGTTGTTTAATTTCTACATGCTGCCGTTAGGCCAGTTAATACTGAAGGATGTAAGTAATAAATCTTCTTAGGTGCATCACACATATATATCGAAACACTGAATTCATATATTTGTGTGAATTCTGTTTGATGAAGTCACACATTGATTTGAACACTGTTTTAATGCTTAAACATTGAAATAATGTTTTCATTTTAATAGGGCCCTTTAAATGCAACATTGTATGTTCTGAATAACAGGAGGCAGCTTTCTGCTTTGCAGAAACTCCTTTACACCAGCCGGAGATGACTCAAGGCCAAAAAACAGACCGATGCAGCTGTGGGTATCCGAGAGAAGTGAAAGAGGTCGGAAGGAGGAACCAAGGCGTGAACCTGTCCAACATACTATTTGCATATTCATGTTGTTTTTTACCTCTGGGTCTAGGGCAGGGGTCTCAAACTCAAATTATCTGGGGGCCGCAGGAGGCAGAATCTGGGTGAGCCTGGGCCACATCAGGTATTCCACAAAAAAGCGCTGTTAAAATCTTCACAAACATTACCACTGTTTTCAACATACATGAGGAAATGTTCCAATTCTTGTGGATTTAATGCATACATCATTATTTGTTGACTCTTTTGTGATGAGAGTACACAGGACTAGTGACAAGTGTGTTTGGGGTTTACCGATTTGACGGAGCCTTCTACATACTAACATTAAACTTTCATATTGTCCTGCGGGCCACAAAATATTGTCTCTTGGGACGCAATTGGCCACCGGGCTGTGGGTTTGAGACTCCTAATCTAGGGAGAGGCAGGCAGTCAGAGCGCCTGGCTTAAGTCCTGCATACGTCGGCTGTTAGGGATAATGGTCTGACCCAGAGTTCTCTATTAGGATTGTATTTGACAGGGAATACATTTTTGTGATTTTAACTGATCGATTCCAGTTGTCATTTTTGATAGAATACGACTTACAATACGCAGCAATAATGTGTCCTACCACAACTATGCAGATGACACTCAGATCTATGTCTCATTGGCAGCAGGTGAATATGGACCAGTGGATTCACTCTGCCTCTGCATCCAACAAATCAGTGTGTGGATGCAAAACAACTTTCTCCAGCTAAACTCAGACAAGACTGAAGTCATAGTTTTTGTCCCACAGAAGCAAAGTGAAAGTGTCAGCAGTCACCTCCAGTCTCTCTCTCTAAAACCTTAAAATCAGGCTAGAAATCTAGAGGTAATAATGGACTCAGACTTGAACTTTAACATCGGTCTTGTTTGGTGTGGAGGATCTGGGTCTTGTTTGGTGTGGAAGATCTGGGTCTTGGTTGGTGTGGTAAATCTGGGCTTCTGTCGCCTGGTGCTCAAGGCCTGCTCCTGTGCAGCCAGGATGATTTTGGAAATTTCAATCTAGAATTGGAAACATTATGATGTAACGACCAACTTCTTTCAAAAGCCCCTCTTTACCAAGCTAACAGTTACTAGTAAAAATCATTTCAAATTTAGCAATATTTTAATATTCATTTCTAGCTCCCATATCTGATAACCCAGTTGTGTTCCTTCCTGCATGGAAGTTGGTTTCAATGGAAGAATTATGGCATTAGTGTTATTCTTGATTTATGTGGAGGCAATAAGCCAGATACTTACAAATTACACATTTTCTCAATTCAATTTCACAATACAAGCAACGTGTAGGGCCACATTGTCTAGAAAAATTACTCGAATGAATGAATTTCAAATTAATTCACAGAAAAAAAGGAAAATTTCATGTATTCAAGTGGCTTAATTACTCAGAACAGCAAGAGACTTTGGGAGCCTGATCTTGGCATGAACATAAACAATGGGATATAATCACACTCATTGTCAAAAAAAAATAAAAATACATTGCAAAATATATCACAAGAAATTAAGATAATACATAAAGTGGACTAAGTCTGACAAGAACTGTTCAGCTTTATGCAAACAATATAAACATCATGTGCATACCTTCTGTTTAATGCAGGGGTGCTCAGACTTTTGCAGTATGTGAGCTACTTTTAAAATGATTGTGTCTGAAAGATCCATCCATCCATCCATTTTCTTCCGCTTATCCGGGGCCGGGTCGCGGGGGCAGCAGTCTAAGCAGGGACTCTCAAACTTCCCTCACCCCAGACACATCCTCCAGCTCCTCCGGTGGGATCCCAAGGCGTTCCCAGGCCAGCCGAGAGACATAGTCTCTCCAGCGTGTCCTGGGTCTTCCCCGGGGCCTCCTCCCGGTGGGACATGCCCAGAACACCTCCCTAGGGAGGCGTCCAGGAGGCATCCTGAGCAGATGCCCGAGCCACCTCAGCTGGTTCCTCTCAACGTGTAGGAGCAGCGGCTCTACTCCGAGCTCCTCCCGTGTGACTGAGCTCCTCACCCTATCCCTAAGGGTGCGCCCAGCCACTCTGCGGAGGAAACCCGTTTTGGCCGCTTGTATCCGTGATCTTGTCCTTTCGGTCATTACCCAGAGCTCATGACCATAGGTGAGGGTAGGAACGCAGATTGACCGGTAAATTGAGAGCTTCGCCTTTGGGCTCAGCTCCTTCTTTACCACAACGGACCGATACAGCGACCGCATCACTGCAGACGCTGCACCGATCCGCCTGTCAATCTCACGCTCCATCCTTCCCTCACTCATGAACAAGACCCCGAGATACTTGAACTCCTCCACTTGGGGCAGAGACTCACCACCCACCCGGAGAGGGCAAACCACCTTTTTCCGGTCGAGAACCATGGCCTCGGATTTAGAGGAGCTGATTCTCATCCCAGCCACTTCACACTCGGCTGCAAACCGCCCCAGTGCCTGCGGCAGGTCCTGGCTCGATGAAGCCATCAGGACATCATCCGCAAACAGCAGAGATGAAATCCTGTGGTTCCCAAACCAGACCCCCTCCGACCCCTGGCTGCGCCTAGAAATTCTGTCCATAAATATAATGAACAGAACCGGTGACAAAGGGCAGCCCTGGCGGAGTCCAACATGCACCGGGAACAGGTCTGACTTACTGCCGGCAATGCGAATACAGCTCCTGCTCCGGTCATACAGGGACCGGACAACCCTTAGCAAAGGGCCCCGGACCCCATACTCCCAGAGCACCCCCCAAAGGACACCACGAGGGACACGGTCGAATGCCTTCTCCAAATCCACAAAACACATGTGGACTGGTTGGGCAAACTCCCATGAACCCTCGAGGACCTGATGGAGAGTATAAAGCTGGTCCAGTGTTCCACGACCAGGACGAAAACCACACTGCTCCTCCTGAATCCGAGGTTCGACTATCGGTCGGATTCTCCTCTCCAGTACCCTGGAATAGACCTTACCGGGAAGGCTGAGGAGTGTGATTCCCCTGTAATAGGAACACACCCTCCGGTCCCCCTTTTTATACAGAGGGACCACCACCCCGGTCTGCCACTCCACAGGTACTGTCCCCGACCGCCACGCGATGTTGCAGAGACGTGTCAGCCAAGACAGCCCCACAACATCCAGAGACTTGAGGTACTCAGGACGGATCTCATCCACCCCCGGAGCCTTGCCACCGAGGAGCTTGCCAACCACCTCAGTGACTTCAGCCAGGGTGATGGACGAGTCCGCCTCCGGGTCCCCAGTTTCTGCTTCCTCCTCGGAAGACGTGACAGTGGGATTGAGGAGATCCTCAAAG
This sequence comes from Periophthalmus magnuspinnatus, assembly GCF_009829125.3. Lineage (NCBI taxonomy): Eukaryota > Metazoa > Chordata > Actinopteri > Gobiiformes > Gobiidae > Periophthalmus > Periophthalmus magnuspinnatus. Next base: position 25,969,857 of record NC_047134.1, read on the forward strand.
TATTCCTTCCACCGCCCGACAACATCCCCAGTCGAGGTCAGCAGCTCTCCACCCGCACTGTAAACAGTGTTGGTGAAGCACTGCTTCCCCCTCCTGAGGCGTCGGACGGTTTACCAGAATCTCTTTGAGGCCGTGTGATAGTCCTCCTCCATGGTCTCCCCGAACTCCTCCCAACCCCGAGTTTTTGCCTCTGTGACTGCCCGAGCCGCGGCACGCTTGGCCCGCTGATACTCATCAGCTGCCTCAGGAGTCCCATGAGCCAACAAGGCTCGATAGGACTCCTTCTTCAGCTTGACGGCATCCCTTACTTCCGGTGTCCACCAACGGGTTCGGGGATTGCCGCAGCGACAAGCACCGCAGACCTTACGACCACAACTACGAACAGCCGCATCGACAATAGAGGTGGAGAACATGGCCCACTCAGAGTCCATGTCCCCAGCCTCCCTCGGGATCAGGGAGAAGCTCTCCCGGAGGTGGGAGTTGAAGACCCCTCTGACAGAGGGCTCTGCCAGGCATTCCCAGCAGACCCTCACGATGCGCTTGGGCCTGCCAGGTCAACTCACCACCAGGTGGTGATCAGTTGACAGCTCAGCCCTTCTCTTCACCTGAGTGTCCAAGACATTCAGTCGGAGGTCAGATGACACAACAACAAAGCCGATCATCGACCTCCGACCTAGAGTGTCCTGGTGCCACGTGCACCGATGGACACCCTTGTGCTCGAACATGGTGTTTGTTAAGGACAAACTGTGACTAGCACACAAGTCCTATAACAAAACATCACTCGGGTTCAGATCAGGGAGGCCATTTCTCCCAATCACGCCCCTCCAAGTGTCACTGTCATTACCCACATGGGCATTGAAGTCCCCCCGGTAGCGCTCAACCTCCCGCACAAGCTCAGGCTCCTTCCCCCCCAGCGAGGTGACATTCCATGTCCCCAGAGCTAGTCTCCATGTCCGGAGTTCCGGTCGTCGAGGTCCCCACCTTCGACTGCCGCCCAGATCTCTCTGCACCCGCCCCTCATGGCTCCTCTCGCAGGTGGTGGGTCCACGGGAGGACGGCCCCACGTCGTTCCTTCGGGCTGGGCCTGGCCGGGCCCCATGGGGAAAGGCCCGGCCACCAGGCGCTCGCTGCCGAGCACCCACCCCAGGCCTGGCTCCAGGGTGGGGCCCCGGTAACGCCAGTCCGGGCGACGTAAACGGCCTTGTTGTTTTTCTCTTCATGATGGGCTTCTGAACTGCTCTTAGTCTGACCGGTCCCCCTGGACCTGTTTGCCATGAGTGACCCTACCAGGGGCATGAAGCCCCCGACAACATAGCCCCCAGGATCATTCGGGTGCTCAAACCCCTCCACCACGTTAAGGTGGCGGTTCGGGGAGGGGTGTCACATAAGTGTCACTTGAAAAAAAAAAAAAAGTCTACTTAAGTAAAAGCGTAACCTTTGATTTATTTGATGTATGTTATTTTATATATTAACATTAATTTGGGGCATTTGTATTTTGTTTATTACTTTGTACTTGTTTTATTAATAAGTAATATTTATTTATATTATGTTTGGGTAAATTACATTTAATGTTGGTTCCTATTGTTGTTGCGGTGCAGTGCATTTGGGGAGTGTGAACGCACACAGGGCGCGCACGTGTTAAGAGTGTCGGTTGTTCAATAAAGAGATGAGCTGTGCACTGTCCTGCCTTGTTGGTGATTTTAGCTAGGAAAAGAGCAAGAAAGTCAATAACTCATATCTAAATGTAACCCGCCGTACTCACAGCCTCCGGAGACTGGGAAGACCGATATTTAAGGGTTACAAAAGTATTAAAGTACCGGTGTAAACATGTACTTAAAGAGTAAAAAGCAAAAATATTTCATGCAGATTTTGAGATTTTATAAAGCTTAAGATGTAGGCAGATAATGAAAAATGATGATCATAGTTGTGATAAGGCTTGACAGAGAGGGAGGCGTGAACGCTGTAGGAGCTATTGGCCTATTTTACAGTAGTTTATTATTTTTGATTATAGGAAATTAGTTTGCCAGTTTATTTTAGGTTAATTTGCATATTTAATATATCTTTTTGATTTTTTACTATTTCTTATGTTTTGCTTTTCTGGGTCGGAATTCCAAATGTGGAACTCTGCTCCAAATTCACCCCTATAAGTGCCAGCCTTGATGGGCTTTATTTGGCTGGAGTCAAAGGCTATGGATGACGTCACACTCCCTTAGTCCACTTTATAGTCTATGGTTACCACAAGGTGGAGTGTTTTCTGTTTCAGAAAATAACTCATCCTAGATATGGAGGGTTTGTGTGTTAAACATGTGTGAATGAAACAAAACACAACTCCAGGTCTGTTTGTGATGAGGAAACAACATTATAACACTAGCAAACCCTTCATCGTAATGTCTTCTGCCGGGGTCTGATCGCCAAAGACAACTCATTCAATAAAGCTTACTAATACTTCTCAAGAAATTTGTTCAAGAAAAATGGCTTGGCCCTATGTTACACAAAACTAACTCTTGTGAGGCCCAAGCCATGTTATAATGTTGTTACCTCATCAAAAACATATCTGGAGTTGTGTTTTGCTTCATTTAGACATGTTTGAGTAATCCTGGTTTATTAGTCTGTACATCTCCAAAGATCAAAATGCTCTGTTTCATCTTGTGATCTCATGAAGCAATAGTTTTAAAGTTAAGTTACTTTTTATCTTTTAATTCAGTAGAGATGGGCAATTACAGGGCTGAAATAGTCCAAATGATTATAGTGAAGTTGTGTGGAGTTTAAAAACACAGTGGAGCACTTCCTGTATTGCCACATCACATCACACGGGGGAAGTGTTTTCTGTTTGAGAGAAGAACTCAGCCTAAATATGGAGGGTTTGTGTTTTAAAATTGTGTAAATGAAACAAAACAAAACTCCCAGGATGTTTTTGATGAGGAACATTATAACAGACCAGAAAATTGCGTAACATGAGCCTTTTAATAAAGTATTTTTGGTACTGTTACAATTTTCCCTGTGTGCTCATTACAAGTGGAAGTTGGAGAACTTGTTTTGTCAGCAGCAATGTGCTCATTATTGGGTTCGTTGGAAAGGTCATGCTGATACTCATCCTGCTCAGAAATGATTGTCGAATTCCTGGTAAAAACATGAAGCCCAAATATCACGCCACCTCCTCGTGTCAATAAAGAGTTCTTTTACTGATGACTGGATGAATCTTTAATTGATACAAGTGCAAACTTGATTGTAGATGACAACAATGCTGTCAAACCACCAAACCACCGAACCACCGTCGAACTAAATCATTTACATAAATTACAATTAGAAATATAATAATTGAAGACATAAAATAACAAATGAAACTACAAACACATACCTCGCTGGCTGACCCAAATTTAGGAGGTAGAGTGAGCTTTACTTTGATTAACTTTGTGTAACTTTAATATATCTTGCAAACACGCCACACTTTTCAGGTAAAAACCAGGCGTGCGTTCCCTTTCAGCGGTCGAGCGGAACCAAACAAAAAACAACAGTTCCTACCTCACTACCAAAATAAAACACTAAAATACCATATAACATATTATTAACATTAACATTATTTAAATAAACTATAAATCAAAATGATGGCAGTAAAACCAAAAATCAAGCTCTGGGCAGTCAGCAGAGGTGCTGCCAGCAGCTTAAAAACGTTTGGATAAGAAGTAAAAGTATAACTAAAATCTGAGACCTATTGTGTACAGTTTCGTCTTGTAGGCTACACTAAGTGTGAATTGTGCCTGCGTCATACATAGCATAATCATTCAGGCCCCTAATGTAAACTGTAAACATAAGGTGTGTCAGTTTCAGTGTTGTTAGCTCCTCCCTTCAGACAGATATAAGGCAGTGTCCAGCAGTAATCTGACCAGAACTGAAGAAGTGGTTTGGATGAGCAGCGACATGTCTTCACTTCTACAACTTTTTGTCCAATTGACAGATTTTAATTTTTCAAATAACAAATATATATTTTTTTCAAATAACAAATGAACAACAAATAAAACAAATGGTACAAAGAATTTGTAGCCCTTTCTCTCAAGCCCACAATGACATGTGTCGTGTTCATGCACACGTGACTTACAGGACTTTGACAATGAGACGCACTAACTGCGATCCTCTCAGAACAATCAGAACTATTGTTTTGTAATAATTATTAATTAAGTACTTAAACGCTTAATCATCCTACTTCAATTCACCCTAAAAAAAAAAACATTGTTAGGCTTTATTAAGAAAATAAATGTCCAAACTAGCAAAACTACAAAAGCAGAAATGCTCTAAACGATGAATAGATCTGCTACACACGCTACAGCCAACATGAAGACAAAATCCAACAGAACGATCTGCTTTTAAGTTTCATATATGTGTACTACTCTAAACTATCATCTGTAATAGGCATATAGTTTTATCTTAGATCAGTTTACTGTTTGTTTTGTTCTTTATAAATTTTCATTATAAAGCAAAAGGGTGAAAACAACAAGATTTATCCAAAACAATTTTACTTTAATATAATCACATTATTACATAAAAATGTAAATATTGAACTGAACCCAATGACCTGCATTTAGCAAATAATAAGAATAACAAACATGTAGGGTCTCCATGCTTTATCAAAATATTACACTGAATTGAACATTTTTACAGATATTTTTTTGTTCCCACATTCTGATAAATATCTATCCACAGATTCAGCGTTATCAGAATGCTGACGCTGCCGTTAATATTTAATAATTGTTGGAGCAGTGAACGCCCATATTATTCATGTCATTGTTGACTTTGGTCATCTCTAATAGCAGGCTTATTGTCTTTTTAGTTGTCACCATCTCACACTGGCCCGTTGCTGGAGAGTTACACCCCAGTTCGCTCATTGTCATTACATGGTATATGGAGATATTATAAAGGTGCTGGTCAGGTCTTGCTGGAAAAAAAAAAAAAGCAGAAAAGGCCCAAAAAGATTCATATTAATTCATACTGATTGTAGGCTATAATAAAATGTACAGTGTCCCCTACCTCATCACTAAGAGTCAGGTATGAGGCCCTCCCTTCCCGAAATAGTGTTACATATTTATTACAGTTTTCTGCCCGGATACAGAAGTAGTGATTTTGAACATTTTCTATTTGAAACCAAGGCTCCAAATTCTGGATATGTTCCTTAATAATGGCTTCATCTTTGGTTTGTATCAACGGGGTCAGCTGTGAACATAAAACAAAGTCTACTCAAAGTTTTTTTTAAGTCCATAAACACACAGACAGACAGTGGTGGATGAAGTACTCAATTCTGTTGCTCAAGTAAAAGTACAGATACTGAGGCAAAAAGTCACTCAAGTAAAAGTATCACATAAAAAAAATCTACTTAAGTAAAAAATATTTAAGGATATATTTAAAAATGTACTTTTAGAGTAAAAAGTAAAACAATTTCACACAAGTATTCTTAATTTGTTAGTGTTAAATGTAGTGATATTGATTAAAAATTATACATATTTTGGTCAACAGTTACAATACAAATCCATTTCATTTTTCTTATGAATTTTATGCAGGCTATTTATTTTTGTTTGACCAAAGCCAAAGCTTGAACTCGAAAGCTTTAGTGAGGATGTTGGTAAAAAATAACCCCTCAAATCATATCAAAAGTACTTTTTCCTTTTCAGTCCAGTTAAAAATGCAATGGAGTAAAAGTAAAAAGAACCCACTTTAAAATTTTATAAGTACAGATACTTATCTTTTTTTTTAGTACAGTACTTTAGTACTTTTACTTTGTTACCTTCCACCGCAGATTAGATCAGGGGTCAGGAACCTATGGCTCGTGAGCCAGATGTGGCTCTTTTGATGACTGCACCTGGCTCTCAGATAAATCCTAACACAATAAGTAATGAATAAATCGTCTGATATTCAAGTAAAACATTACAGAAACCACAGTGTTAAAAATAATCTTTAAAAAAAAAATCTTGTGCATTTTAATCCATAAATAAATGTTTTACTGCACCTGTTCAGGGCGGAGCTGGAGCCAGTCACCCCTGTTCTTTAGGGTGTGGGAGTATAGGAGAGTCCACGCCTGTTTGTATTGGATTATATGCAGTAGCCTACACGAGTCATTGTGAGGTTAAGTAAACTTGCTGCCTTTTAACCAGTAAATCAGCTAGCTAATTTATGGAGAGAAGATGACGAAAAGAAAAAAAAGGATGAGGAGTACGGTACATTTTCAGTATGAATGGACAGTCTAATATGCAATGATAAAATGTCATTGCTGAAACGCTCAGATATAAAGCGACACTTTTACACATGCCATGCCACATTTGCATCGAAATATCCAGCGGGGGACACTAAACAGAGAGCAAGCAACAGCAGCACCTCCTGTATGGACCCATCAAGATGACAGATAGTTTACAAAAACATTCAGGCATGATATGGCTAATAAACTTTTTGAAGACTTTACGAATAAAGATAAGATAATCAAAGTAATAAAAGACAAGCCTTTATCAGCAAGAAGTGTTCATGATCGTCATCTTTGGATGAGTCAACAGTTCAGTGTGATCGTAAAGTATGCTGCTTGTAACACTGCGTGAGGAAAGTCTCAACAAGGAGAGGATTTATTCAAGTCTTTCATGGAGTTTGCAAAAGAAAGACCTATTCAGATGGATAAACGTATTTATCCATCACCATTAATGGCAAGAAGTATTTTATGTATTAGATACCACTGGATAACATTCAGACCTCTTATACTCTCAACTTGTTGGTCTTATTTAAAAATTCACACATTTAGTTGTATTCAGAGTTAAACAAATTGTATGGCTCTCACATTGTAAAATATGTGACTTTTTTGGCTCTCTCAGCTAAAAAGGTTCCCAACCCCTGGATTAGATTATGCAAAACAAATCTCCCACCACCATTATCATCTCCTACCTCCAGTTTACTTTGTTTCACTGTCACCACGTAGGTTTCACTGCTACCATACTGAAAAAGTAATGCAATTCTGTTGCCAATTTTCCATATCACCAGGTCTCCTATAAAGACAGAAAAATACTCAAAGACACAGAAAAATGCTCAAAACACACAATATCAAAAAGCCATACTCTTGATGGCTCCGTCTTGGACGAACATCGCTTCCAACTTCAACCCAGTCTTTTTGGTTAGTTTTACGCATGTCCCACGTTTACACATCAGGGTGGTCGGTGCGCATTTGTGAAGCGTGGGGGATGCCCCACTGAAAAAACAATTATGAAAAATTTACTGCAACATTTTGATCAGCCCAATTAGGGTCAACACTTACCCAACACACATCCCTCCATTATCCTGGGACTGTGATCTTCGTCCATAAAAAAGCCCATAGTGAAACATCAAGAAAAATAATGTAAATAGGAAAACAAAAGAGCTGTGGAACAACCACATAAGCTGCTGGATCACTCCTGGCAAATGCATTTTTGTAATACTCAAGTCAGAATACTTTTGAAATGAAAGCTTGGTTTAGCATTTAGTGTCCATAAATCTCAACTTTCTGGAATGGTGCAGCGTTTAAATAGCTCAAGCTGAGAGTTGTGTAGTGCGGGTGTTGCCAAACGTTCTGATATGAGAATAATAACAAAAAGCAAATGGTGATGACTAATGAGGCAGGGAAAATCAGATAAACATGAATTTATCTCAAGTTAGGCCTAGTAAAAGAGTAAATGAACAGTACTGAGCAGGTAAATGTTTTTGTTATCAAAGAAGCCATTTACTTATTATGTACATTATATGAATACATAGACCATCACATGGTAAAAAGAACATACTTTTAACTTATTACAATGCTATGACCTGAAACAATGAGACACTGCAAAGAACTAAATATCCCTTAAATGTGCATTATGTAACATTTTGGCATTTAAAAAAGCAAATGGCACCACCAGGCCAAGTTACAGGTCACACACAGTTTAACACTGTATAAGACATACTAGGTAAAGGAATAACATCTCCATAGAGACAAAATGCTGGCTCCCACCAAAAAGTTGCATAATGCACCTTTAAAGAGCCCATATTATGCTGTTTTTTAAATCTATTTTCTAATGTTGTTTCCTCACTCACTCTGTTCCACCTTGTGATGTCATGTGGTAATACAGGAAGTGCTCCACTGTGTTTTTAAAACTCGATACACCTTCACCAGAATCATTTGGATGATTTCAGCCCTTGAATTGCGAATCTCTACTGAACTAATGGTAAAAGTTAGCTGTTAACTTGAAAACTATCACTTCATGACATCAGAAGGTGGAACAGAGCATTTTGAGCTTTGGATGTGTAGACAACCCAATAATTGTTTCATTCACACAAACATGTGTGAATGAAACAAAACAACTCCAGGTATATGTTTTTTAGGAGGTACCAACATTCTAACATGGCTGAATGCTCACAAGGGTCAATTTTGTGCAATATAGGACCTTTAAAGACAAATCACAAGACATAACTGTATTGACAACATCACTTGTTACATTTAAAATAAATATAAAAAACTGGATATTGATAAAAGACACCAATCCCTCCCCAAAACAAGTTTTCATATGACAACACTGTACAAGGTAAAAAACATCTTTTCTATGTATTAAAGATAGTTAATTCATTCATCGTTGCAGACATATTCTACAAACACCTTATCTCTCAGTGCTTCGTTCTCCCTGTAGATGTACATGGGTGAGTTGTGCACAGCAGGGGAGCCTTCAGACTGGCCTTGCTGTGCAATCTGCCTCTCTTCCTCAGCGATCAGATCATTGTATGAAGCAACGCAAAGGTCGTGGTCTTGGAGGGACACCGGGTACCGAGGAGCTGCCTTCTCGATACGAACAGAGCGCCGCACCGGAGTGAAGAAGCGCACTTCCTGTCCATTCACAACTGTGGAGTCTCGGCGCTGACTCGGGTGACCACTGCATAGAAGAAATTAGATAAAGAAGGTTTATTTGCACACACATCAGTAAAAACTGACACACTTTTTTATGTAGTCTGAAAACAAGAAAAAATACAAAATGGAGTTTAACAACACATTTTCAGGAGCTTGTGATCAATATAAGCATTCATGGTTCTGTTTAGGAGTTTGATTTTCAATAAAAAGGTGAGTAAAACACTGCTAAGCTTGTGATAGTAATTTTACATGTGAGACTTGTTTAATTGCACAAACCATTGCAAAGACCAGCCCAATTGCATAGACCAGCTAAATCAGCTCTTTCTAGTCAGATTGTGTTAAAATAAAGCTCAGATTAAAGCCTAAATTGAGTAACAGTGTTTCAGGAAGAGTAGTGCTTACAGTTAGCTTCACACCCCCAGGGAATGTTGATGACATCAGCTGCAACCTATTAAAGCATTTTGCTAAATCTTGTGTTTGAAATGGCCTTTGTGGACTTAAAACAACTGCATTATGGATATTAGTTAGCACGTAGCAGGTTAGCCTGGTTAGAACTCTTAAGGTTAGATTTTTCAAAAAGTCTATGGGAAAAATTAATGGAAAATTTACTTCTGGAACCTGAGCAAAATCACTGATACAGTAAGTAAATATAGACGATAAACGATAATATTTAAAACAAACCGTAAACACACACACACCACAAAAGGTATTAATTAATGTACAAAATAGTTATGAACTGCAATAAATAAATAAGAGAAAACCAGCTTGTGTCTATATTGAGTCATAGAAGTTCATAATTCTACCTTCTACAGCTCAAATCTCATCGTAGAACAGAAATATACCGGTAACCAAAACGTTCCCCACTAGTGCAAACAAAGTCCCCACGATAAACACTGACCACCCAAAAATAATTGTTCCATCTGTCATGTATTGAACAATAAGTAGATATAGTAATTATTGTGCGAGGTCTAATGAAAATAGTCCAATCTGCATTCCAATAACACAAAAGAACATTTACCCTGGTGTGGCTGTAATCTTGTATTTGACCATGGAGGAGTTTCCTTTCTCTGCACAAATCAGGGCTCTGGAAGGTTTTGGTGTTACAGGGTTCAGCGCTTCCAAAGAATCTCCAGTTTGTTCCGTTTCTTTATCTAAAAATCAGAAACAAAAGATAAACAAAGTTTAAGTGTTTCTTTATGGAAACACAAAATTACATCAAAACTAGGCTAAATATGATGTTGATGATGGATGTATTGGAGTGCTGTGGCCCTTTACAGTACATATTAGGAAGACACAAGGTTCAAGGTTACCGGTACTTTATTGGTACCAACCATAGACTGTATATATAAATGGACATAGTCAACTTGCTAGCCGCCGCATTCCAAATAGGAAGTGGTCAACAGTTTTACAAAAAACTGTTTTCCCTCCTTCCATAACTGCTGCTATCAGGCTCATCATTTTGGTCTTAAAATGTCCATATTAACCCGCTCTACATGATCCTGGTATTTTTTATTTCACTATTGTGTCCATAACTCAACACATGAACATTAATTACAGACAAATCAGGTGCCCTCTTTCCCCGAGGTCACTCCCACTAGTGTTAACAATGGGTTTGACTGACAGCATTGCTAAGTGCCACCCCCTGCTAAACAAGCGATGCGGACGGGAAGGGGCGTCACCTTACAGGTAACAGGTAAATTTTGTTTGGCAGCGAGTCAGCTCATTCATTCATTCACTCATAAAATAAGCACATGTTCATCTGGAGAAGTGACAACAGTGAATAGTGCAGAATAAAAGAAATAAAACCCCATTAGAAACAACAGTAAAACCATTCTCTTGACAAATCACTGTATCTATTGCTTTTTCTACAAATCATCCCAGTGCTTTTTAGTGAAATATCAACAGTTTTAAAAGCCCTTCTGTGGATTGGTGTTGTGAATTAGCCTAGGCTATAAACACTATGATACCTGCAAGAGATTACTGAATTGTTAATCTATGTTTGTTGCATCTGTCCCTATTCAAAAAACAAACAAACAAACAAACAAAAAAGAACATGCTTTTGTAGCGAAAAAAAAACATAGGCCAAATACTAGATTACTCAAGAAACAGAAGCATGATTTTAAATAAAGAAATAAGGAAAAATGCAGAATAACTTCTCTAAACAGAAATCATGGGAAAATCATTAGTTCAAAAATATGGGAAACATGCCACAACATAACCGATACATGTGAGGCAAATAAGTATTTGAACACCCTGTGATTTTGCAAGTTCTCCCATTTGGAAATCATGGAGGGGTCTGAAATTTTCATCTTAGGTGCATGTCCACTGTGAGAGACATAATCTAAAAAGATCTGGAAATCACATTGTATGATTTAAAAAATAAAATAAAATTTGTATGTTACTGCTGCAAATAAGTATTTGAACACCTGTCTATCAGCTAGAATTCTGACCCTCAGAGACCTGTTAGTCCACCTTTAAAAAATCCACCTACACTCCACTTATTATCCTAAATTAGAAGCACATGTTTGAGATCGTTAGCTGCTTAAAAGACACCTGTCCACCCCATACAATCAGTAAGACTCCAACTATTAACATTAACATGGCACGGAAGTTTCCTCTGCTTAAACCAGCACATGTACAGGCCTGTCTTAAGTTCGCCAATGACCATTTGGATGATCCCAGAGGAGTCATAGGAGAAAGTCATGTGGTCAGATGAGACCAAAATAGAACTTTTTGATCTTAATTCCACTCACCGTGTTTGGAGGAAGAAGCATGATGGGTACCATCAAAAGAACACCATCGCTACTGTGAAGCTGGGGGTGGAAACATCATGTTTTGGGGGTATTTTTCTGCACATGGGACAGGACGACTGCACTGTATTAAGGAGAGGATGACCGGGGCCATGTATTGCGATATTTTGGGGAACAACCTCCTTCCCTCAGTTAGAGAATTGAAGATGGGTCGTGGCTGGGTCTTCCAACATGGCAATGACCCGAAGCACACAGCCAGGATAACCAAGGAGTGGCTCCGTAAGAGGCATATCAAGGTTCTGGAGTGGCCTAGCCAGTCTCCAGACCTAAACCCAATAGAAAATCTTTGGAGGGAGCTCAAACTCTGTGTTTCTCAGCGATAGCCAGAAATCTGACTGATCTAGAGAAGATCTGTGTGGAGGAGTGGGTCAAAATCCCTCCTGCAGTGTGTGCAAACCTGGTGAAAAACTACAGGAAACGTTTGACCTCTGTAATTGCACAACAAAGGCTACTGTACCAAATATTAACATTGATTTTCTCAGGTGTTCAAATACTTATTTGCAGCAGTAAAATCATACAATGCGATTTCCACATTTTGTTTTAGATTATGTCTCTCACAGTGGACATGCACCTACGATGAAAATTTCAGACCCCTCCATGATTTCTAAGTGGGAGAACTTGCAAAATCACAGGGTGTTTAAATACTTATTTGCCTCACTGTATAACAGCACAACAGATATACATAATGTTACCTTGGTTGTCATCCCTTTTCTTCAGAATCTCAAACACCACAGTGCGGAGCTCATCTATGGGCTGTCAAAGAAAAACAACTCATAAGATTCTTTTGACATTCGTAACGTGCCTGCTACATTCCGACATGACAACAAAGTCTTAAAGAAACTTAAAATCTCACCTCCAAAACAAGTCCAACTGCCTTCTCAAACACGGGGAGAACATCTAGGTCTCCCTCCTGTTCCATCAGACGGACCTGGCAAATCCAATACTTTGCAAACTTCTGCGAAACTACTGGTAGTCTGGAGAGCACTTCTTTGACCTGGTGTGTAGAACAACCCTGTGGTACAAAATAATTTAAATTAACTACAGGTGTAGCCCTTTAGACAATTAATCACTACGTAGATTAGAAGGTTTTATGGGAAAATCATAACATTATGGATAAGTAGCTTTTTTCTGCAGTCTGGAGATATAAAAGTGATTGTCTGTGTTGTGATCATCATGATTATGCAAAATGTCCTATGAACGATTACTGTCTACCCTTTTTATCATGATAAATGATATTATATTGTTTACTGTCATATCCCTAATCGTGACAACACTAAAAGGGCACTGTACCTCCCCCAAAAGTTTGATGCAATCTTCCAGGGAGCGGTCTACAGCACAAATCAGGGTGTGTGCTTTGTCCTCCTCTCCCATGTGGGACCAGAAGGGCTGAGGTACTGCAACAGTGCGTCTGGCCTGAGACTTGACGAACATCGGAGGACGCTTGTATGAAATTCCCTTCGCCGCTCTCCATTCCTGAAGCTTTTTTCTACAAAATACAAATGGATATTATTTTATATTATATTATAAGTCTAATTCATACATGATTATCTCTCCATACGGGCTAAATACAAGTTGAACAACAAATTTGAACAGAAACTAATGACACGTTTTGCTTCTTGTGGTCAGAATAGGATTGATGCATGATTAAATAAAAGGCAAATTTCACTTTTTCTCCATCCAAAAGTGATACTTTAAAAGGTCCTATATTACACAAAATTGACTCTTGTGAGCTTTGAGCCATGTTAGAATGTTGTCACCTTCTCAAAAACATACCTGGAGATGTTTTATTTCAGAATCAGAATCCTTTTATTGCCATCGTTCATTCACACATGTCTGAGTAACTCCAAAGCTCAAAATGCTATGGTAGTTTATGGCTACCCTTTTATCTTTAGTTCAGTGGAGATAGGCTGAAATTACCCAATTATTGCGTGTATTTGTGTGTTAAACTTGTGTGAATGAAACGATACAAAACATAACTCCAGGTATGTTTGTGATGAGGACGCATAGATCAGAAAATAGCATAATATGGGCCCTTTAATAAACATTACTTGAACAAATTGTCCGTACCCCCACAGTCAAAGCAGAAGTCTATGAACAATGCACTATGTTCATATTGTTTGATGCAATTTTGAGGACTTTTCACCATGCAGTATTTAATTAATTGCTATTGTGGTAGTCCTACTTTCTGAACCACTCTGAAACCTATACATAATGTGTTATTTTTTCAGTTATTGCAAATGGGGTAAACCTTTTATTGTTTCCTTCCTACTTATTTAAACAAACCAAAGGAGGTCAGACTTTTGCAATCGACACAATCACCCACACATCACATCCATACTCATAATCTAATGCATACATTAGCAAAAAAATTAAGAAAAAGAAAAATATTAGAAAAAGAAACAACTCATCAACTAAATGAAACCGAAACCATTTAAATAAAAATCTACAGAAGATGTGGGGTAAACTTACATTCGGTCCTGAGCAGCAGTAAGTGGTTTGGTATCAGGCTGTGGAGTGCTCCTCTCTGGGGTCTTCATGCTGGTGGGCCGGCTGCTGAGGTTCCGGGCCCTGGACGGTTGTGGAGCGGACTGTGGTACTATGGGCCTTTTATTTTCTTTTGGTGCAACAGGTGCATGGAACGGTTTTGATGTTTTCTTGGTTTGAATCTCTTTGGAAATCTTGCTTTTGTCTCCGTGGTTACATGCAGTAGCCACTCTGTGCACTCTGAAATTATCCCGATTTGTTGTCATGGTGCTTGGTGGTTTTCCGAGGCCTGGCTTATTTTTGTCCACTTTGAGAGCAACTGTAGATTTCGTCTTAGTAGTTTGTACCTTTGTGTCTGGATTTACAGACCTTGTAGAGCATCTTGATAATGACTGCAGTCTATCAGAAAGCGTATTACATCGCGGTTTCTCAACAATTTTACTTGTCGCAGTTGAAGGACGAGACTTGTTTTGTGCTTTATTTTCCCCTCTTGTCGCCATAGTAACTGTCTTCTCACTCACAGGTCTAAGAGCGACTGTAGAGATGGTTTTTCTCAAAGAAGTAATTGAAGGCTGTGAAACAGGTCTGTGTGACAAGCTTTTGGATCGCGCCTTGTAGGTAGACATTTTTGTGTCGGCAACAGTTGACAAAATGTTTGGTTTTGAGTTTCTGGGTTGAATTACCGCAGGCATCAGTCCCGTTCTGGTCTTAATAATGGGTCCATGGATCATTCTTCCATTTTCAGTTTTGTTCATAGTAGCAGATGCAGCATTTGTACATAGGGCTGTAGTGATGTTTGACACTTTAACAGCACAAGAATCAGAGAGGGTCTTTGATGAAATCTTGCCAACAGAGGGCACTCTTGTAAATGGCTGCTTTTGACTGGCTGCATTTGATGTGGATTTGGAGTTTACAATTGTGTAGATCTTTGTGAAAACTGGTATTTGGTATTGACCTTTTGCATCTTTAGTCGCTGTGGTGGATATATTTTTACTGTTCTGCTTTCCATACAGGTTGCTGGAACTTGTTTTGGTTGAGTTTTTAAGACCCAGAGGTTTTTGAACAGAAGTGGGCTGTAGTGTTTTAACTTTAACATCGTTGTTGGGAGCAGGAATCTTGTTCTCTTTGCCATTGGGCACCTAAATATAAAAAACTGAAATAAAATAGGTTGCAATAGATAGTTATATTGGCCATCAGTGAAACAAGCAATCACTTACTTTAGAAGAGCTTTTCAATGTCTCATCTTTACCCATGTTCGGTCTGGAGGAAAACATGGTTCCATAAATGTGGCGCTCCAAATTGAATAAAAATGTTTACAAACACAAAAAATCTCTTACTTTTTACTGGATAGAGTCAGGTTTGCTTTTGCTGCGAGGAATTCCATCAACTTTTGACGCCGAATTTCTAAAATTATAAAATCCAAAAATCAGTTTGGTCAATCTCAATCTCGCGGTCAAAGTCACCCTATCGGCCTCTCTCTCTCGGCAAGTTGTAATAACCATATTATTATGTACAAGACTCGGTCATAGGTCCTGGCTCAAGATACAACCTGATACAACTGACATATTTCACAGTACATATTAACAGTACACATTAATTTAGCTAACAAGACTAGGTTAAACCAGTAAGCTATAGAATAGAAATAAATGCAAAAAAAATAGTTTTCAACATGTAGTCCTGTCATGATAATTACTATATCAACACACCATTCTATATATGGAAGCTGGAACAATATTTTTTGGTGTCTGTACTCATCATTTGGGGTCAGTATGTATTATTTGAGGTTTTTGGTTATTTTTTTTTAGCAATATAAAGATTTAAACTGTAAAATGTTGAATTAATAACTTCTATGATCAATTACACGTGCAAACTAACTACTAAAGTGCTACTAAACTGTTGTTAAAATACATTGTACATTTAGAACAGTTTCTGTGGTTTACATCTGCTCTTGGGTTATTGTGTCAGTGGCATAAATTAGTTTTAACATTATGTTTTATTGTCTGTATTTGTCTGCAAAATATCCTACTTCAAAATATGTTATTGTGACAGGCCTATCAACATGGCTTATTCATACACTGCCATCTTGTGGAGCTTTCCACTAATACAGAGGTGAGTAGTACTCAGTCACATTTACTTTTTTTTGTACTTTTCTAGCAGCCTACTTTTTCTCCTACTTGAGTAATATTTTTTATTGTAATAACAGTACTATTACTTGAGTAAAAGTTGTGGTTCTTCGTCCCATTTTATGTAAGTACAAGCACAAAAGCTTTATTTTGAGAACATGAAATGATTTAAACTTGTGTTTCTTGCACTGCTCCTTCAGATATATTGTCGTTTTTTTCAAATTTTTTGTGTCAGTCTTTTGAAAAGACCAGATTTCTGCATTATTTAAGGTTTTGTCCTTCTAATTTCATTAACCTCAAGTTATAAATCAGATGTTATTTCCCAACATTTACTTT
Source organism: Periophthalmus magnuspinnatus (assembly GCF_009829125.3). Classification (NCBI taxonomy): domain Eukaryota; kingdom Metazoa; phylum Chordata; class Actinopteri; order Gobiiformes; family Gobiidae; genus Periophthalmus; species Periophthalmus magnuspinnatus. The sequence continues at coordinate 25,986,485 of NC_047134.1, forward strand.
TACTTGAGTGGTAGTTTTCACAAATACTTTTATTCTTAAATTTGAGTAATTTCTAGGATCACTATGTATTTATTGTATTGTAATTTTTACTTTTGTTTTTAGGTGTTTTTAGGTGGACAGTATCTGCTGTCAAGGGACAACGGATGAAAAATAGCCTTTGGCTAATTCTGGCATATTTACAGAAATGTTGATCAATATGCACTGTCCCTGAAATAAATAAATAAACAAACAACTTTGTACTTCTAATTTAACAACTTCTACTTTATCAATTTTGGCTACTCATCTGAACATATATTGATAAAACGCAACTACTATGAAGAAATGGTCAGACGAAGTTTTAGTTTAAGTTACCTTCGTCCTGCATGAGCTTTTTTTTGTTTTGTTTGTTTTAGTATTTATTCAAATATACAATGCATGATGCTTAGGTATTTACATTCACAAAAATAAATAAATACAATATTACATTTTATATTTCAAATTCTGTACATAGTGCTTTTGTTTTCAAAGCTTTTGGATTGGTGCAGTAATTTAAATAATTCATATAAGAGGATAGAAAGTATTGAATCGCAACAAATTTGGGCTACAACATTTACAGCAATAGATATGATTCCTGTGTGAGTGTTGTTCACAGTTAAGAGCTCAGTGACGGTACATACAGTCTGCTGTATCCAAACAACAGAGGCGTTACACTGCAATCCAGGACGAGCCCAGTCTAACCGTAAATATATGGAGTTTTAGTGCTCACCTTTTCGGGTAAGTACATTTTCTTCGTTCTTGTTTATCGGAACTGTATCCATCTTTGTAGATGTGTGTATAATTGTAGTTATTGAAGGTTAGCTAGCTTCATATCCGCACAGACTGCACTGACTGAACGGGTTTATTTTGAAAAAGACTCCTCTGATTCTCATTGGGCAGATTTCAAATCTTCAACTCACCGCGCATGCGCAGTCCTGAGCTGCAGGACACGCGCACATATCATTTATATTAACCGTGTGCATGTCTGAGCTTTTTATCGCTGTTCAATATTTGAAAAACTGATTCTTGATCACAGATGACATGGAATGTAGCTACAAATAAGTAACCAGACAGGCAAGAGGCTGTTTCCATCCTCTGCACTCACTGTATATATATTAAGCATTAACTGCTATTTTGATTGGCCTAAATTTGTATAAGAATGAGCCGAAGATGAAAACAGTAGCACTGAGGCAAAACAATTCTGAACAACAGAAGCTTTCTTTTATATTTTATTTAGGATAGAGTTAGTTTGTCATTTAAACCACATTTATACTTATAAATTATAAATAAGTTAAATAAATAATGTTTACATGCCCTGCATGTAGTGAAATGACGACCCCTTGTGTCAAAATGTGACTTGTCATTACACTGGCATACTTTGTACTCAGTACATACAATAATATTACATAATGAAATGTTGCTATGCCCAGCAGTAGTGCTTCAGTGAGAGAACAGAGAGGGTCTAATTCTGGCGCTGGAAGGAGAAGGTGCTGTAGCTGGTGGCCTGTGCACACATCCGGATGGGCTGATGGTCCATCTCTGCGGTGCTGATGTACCACTCAGGGAAGCGAGCAGAGCGTAGAGAGCTCAGGTTCAGACCAGTGTCGTGTTTGTAAAAAATGAAACGCGTCATTTCACTCCCAGAGGTGATGTTTTGGAGCACGCCTTTGTCTGCCACAGTCTGAAATAAAAGGGAGATTTGTGATTTATCAAATAATCACATTAAGATATGTAAATAACTCCACTCCACCGACAGTGCGAGCACAGCACATGTACAGCTGCCTTACCTCCAAGTGCAGACTTGGCTCAGTGCCCTCCTTGTGACAGGACAGGTAGTAGTCTGTGCCTCTTATGCCCAGGGCCACTGGTCTTTCCTCAGCGCTGGGTACTGGGGGTCGATATGTCGACAGGTTCAGTTGAACTTAAGATAAATAAAAGCAGCATTTTAATACTCAGAATAATATAATTGTACAGTATTTCTGTCATTAATGTATTTTTTTTTTTTTTGTTCACCTTGGCGTCTCTCACTGCCTCCCTGCAGCATGACAGCATGCAGCTTTAGGCTCTCTTGGACCAGGACCAGGTTCCTCTTTTGGTTGTCAGTCACACTGCAATAATGCTCTCCAACTCTGGTGAACTTAGGTTGTGCTGCGAACACCTCTGACACAAACCTCTCTATGATAAAAAAAACGTTTGAAAATAAGACACAGTTCACATAAAACTTTAGCTTTAGTGCAGAGACATGTGCTTAGAGCCCTAAATGATTATATTATAATGATTATATTCTACCTTCTATCATGCTCTCTAACAAGTTGCTGAGCAGGTTCTCGTCTCTGAAGTCGGGGCTCAGGAGGGACTGGGCCACACTGTTTTTGATGCGCTCCATGGCGATGACCACGTTCACCACTCGTCTCATGCTCAGAGGATGATGGGAAATCTCCAGGTTCACCGGGCAAGGCAAATGGCCGGCATGGTACATCATTTTTGATTCCATCTTTTGACTTGCTGCAAAAATAAAATATCTCTAAATAAATATCTCTGTTCTAAAAAAAAAAAAGGTATTTGAAAATGTAAACACCCAAAACTAAGTCTATTTACCTTTGATTCTTTTGGGAGATAAGAAGTTGTGGATGAGGTCTTTGTATTAGATCCCAGCTGTTGCTTTGTCAGTACTGATTTGTGCACTCTCCTCTCGTATTTATATACAAGTGAAGGGAATTTTCCCTTTCATCTCAAGGAAGTGACGAGTGATGATGAAATACTGTTTTTTTCACTTTGCCGTGCTTCGGCTTCAGGGAGGAGGAGTTAGTAGTTAATGATTTTGTAGTTCTCATGATAACCCATACTCTGTTTTGCTTTGTGACCAGAATGTTAAGCTATATGCCATTGTGCGTTTTCACAGTACACTGCTATAATGGGGCTGCAACTGGTTTCACAGACTCTAAAACACTCATAAAAATAAACTTTTAATAACCGAGACAGTAGCATTATGAAATCAAAATCTCATAATTGGCTCTTGTAAGATTTAAGCCATGTTATAATGTTGTTACCTCTTCAAAAACATACCTGGACTTCTGTTCTGTTTCATTCAGACATGTTTGAGTAATCACTGAGTAATTATTAGTCTGTCTACATCAACTCAAAAGGCTCTGTTCCACCTCGTGATACAATGCAGTGTTTGTTTTCAAGTTAACAGCTACTTTTTACCTTTAGTAATTATTTATTCAGTAGAGATTGGTAATTCCGGAGCTGAAATTATCCAAATGATTGTAATGAAGGTGTACGAAGTTTAAAAACACAGTGACATCACAAGGTAGAACAGAGTGTTCTGTGCGCCTAAATATGCAGGGTTTGTGTGAATGAAACAAAATACAACAAGAAAATAGCGTAATATGGGCAATTTAATGTGTTTAAGTCTCAAAGTATAACAGAAATAATCACTAGTGGACTACTAAAATAATCATTAGTTGCAGCCCTCATATGTTTAAAGGGCTATTCCGCTATTTTCTGATCTACTTTATAATGTTGTTTCCTCATCATAAACATACTGTACCTGGAGTTGTGTTTTTTTTCATTCGCACATCTTTAACACACAAACACTGTATATATGGGGTATGAGTTCTTCTCTCAAACTGAAAACACTTCGCTCCACCGTGTGATGTCATGTGGTAATACAAGAACTGTTTCATTGTGTTTTTAAACTCCATACACCCTTCACTAGAATCATTTGGATGATTTCAGCCCTGGAATTGCCTATTGCTATTGAACTAAAGGTAAAACGTAACTGTTAACTTGAAAATTACCACTTCATGACATCACAAGGTGGAACAGAGCATTTTGAGCTTTGGAGATGTAGACGGACTAATATTAAAGGCTCACTCAAACATGTGTGAATGAAACAAAACACAACTCCGGGTATGTTTTTGAGGAGGTAACAACATTATAACATGGCTTAAACCTCACAAGAGTCAATTTTGCATAATATAAGGACCCTGAAAATGTGACTCTCAAAAATGTATCTAAATATATCACAGACTGTATAAAGAAGTGGACTAAGTGAGTGTGACGTCACCCATAGAGTTCCTCTCCAGTCAAATGAAGCTCATGGAGGCAAGCAGTTATAGGGGTGAATTTGGAGCCGAGTTCCTTATTTGTAATCCCAACAGCAAAGCATTATAGCAACCAAAAAGTCAATCTGGAGCGAATGGGGTAAGTGCAAATGTGTAAACAATGTATAATTTGACTTGAAATAAAGCAATGTGTTTAAACAGGTAAGAAAGAACCAAAACTAGTCAAGTCATTTTAAATAATCAGGATTTTCTCCCCCTCTTAGCGTGACTGCCCTGCCTTTCAAAGCAGAGGAAGTGAAGAAATACCAAACTCTGCCTCGCTTACGCAACGTTACTATAGTGGTATAGTCACTCACCATGTGTATACAAAGGTTTGATAATGCTGGAAACTGGAACCAGGAATATTTGGTATTTCATAGCTTTAGCGTTTACCATAGTTGGGAAGCTTTGGTTATTTCTATATTATATTTTAGTCACTGAAGACCTTTAAAGAGCATCTACACTTATATAGAGATGTGGGTAGTACACAGTTACTCAATTGAATTCACTTGAGTAAATAATACATATTAAAAATTGATTAAAAGTAAAGTTGCCGTACTTTTACTCATACTCAAATAATGTATTGTACAGTAAAAAAAAGCTTTTCTACCTTCCAGGCACTCAAAGCACTTCATATCAAGGAACCACTCACCCATTAATACACCAGAGTATGCAAACTCTGGGGGCAAGGTAGATTAAGTGTCTCGCCCAATGACACAACAACAGCACTCATCTGTGGGACCTGAAATCGCATTGCCAACCTGTGGTCAGTGGATCTACCCGCTCAACAAATAGTGTTTATGTCAAGAGCGGGATTCAAACTGCCAACCTTCTGATCAGTGGACAAACACTCTACCAACTGAGCCCAGTGCATTTTAGTTTTTCTACAGTAATATTGGTTGGTTTGGTTTAAATATTTTACTTCCGCAGTGCTGTTTGCTGTTACAGCCTGGTGCAGAAGATCCCCAGGATCTACTGCTGGGGCCTCTATGAAGCTGGTGAGTGTGTAAGTTCCCCCAAAATTTGCAGACAAGCTCAGAGGAATGTAAGAGATCTGCATATTTGAGTAAATAAAATAAAAAAAATAATAATCACATAATCACAATCATAATAATAATAATTCTATTCCCTATATTAAGCTAAACTTAGATCAACTGGACAGATACATTCTACCATTTAAGTTGACATTGTTTCCAAACAGATAATCATTTTGCATCTTAGAAATAAAGCCGTTAATGGTTCCTATTGCAGCCAAACTTAACCCTTCACAAAACAGTGGTGGGTATATAACTAAACGATTGATAGTTACCAGCTCTGTTTGTCTCTGTTTTTACAAGTCTCTCAATGGACCTGTACCAAAGTACATCTCCCACATGTTAGTGCCACATGGACCATCTCACACTCTGAGGACTTCAGGGACCGGCCTCCTGCTGGTGCCCAGAGTCAGGACTAAACATGAGGAATCACCGTTTCAGTTTTATGCAGCTAAAACCTGGAAAAGTCTTCCTGAAGATGTGAGACAGGCCTCTACTTTGACAATGTTTAAATCCAGGCTCAACACAGTTCTGTTTAGCTGTGCGTCCGACTGAAAGGTTTTTATTCTGCACTGTTCTTTTTCATGTTAATTTCATGATGATTATTTATGTTTCGATTTGTTGTATTGTGATTTTAATGTCTTTCTTTTTCTATAAAGCACTTTGAATTGCTTTGTGTACCAGTTGTGCTATACTAATAAACTAGCCTTGTTTTGCCAGTATTTCCCCTTCAGATTTTTTCCTCTGGTCCCAATACTTGCATTTAGAGAGTTAGGCACTTTCACACCCCAATTTAGAAATTTGAACATTGCCAAAGAGGAAGTGTGTGATATTAACATGACTGGACAGAAATGTCAGGGAAGTCGCAAACAGAGAGATCATAAAAAAACAACAACAACAAAAAACAACAAAAAAAACATGACAGAACAAAATGGCACAGTGACGATTTAAAAGAGATCAGAACTAAACCAGGACTAAACCAGGACTCACCTAGGACTAAACCAAGTCTAAACTAGGACTAAACTAGAAATAAACCAAACGTAAACCAAGTCTAAATAAGGACTCAACCAGGACTCAAGCTGGACTCAACCAGGTCTAAACAAGGTCCAAACTAGGTGTAAACCAAGACTAGACCAGGTCTTAATCAGGTCTAACCAGCACTAAACCAGAATATGACTAAACCAAGTCTAAAACAGGATCAAACCAGGTCTAAAACAGGTCTAACCATGTATCTCTCTCAACTGTACTGGGGCAGCCCTGTGTATCTGTACTTTACTTAAGTACATTTTAAAGTGAATGCTTTTTACTTTTACTTCACTACATTTGAGAGCAGGTATCTGTACTTTCTACTCCACTACATTTTTGAAAAAGACTGAAAAGTAAAAGTAGTTTTTATTCTCGTTTGAGACCTGCTGAAAAGGCTGTGGGTTATTTATTTTTTGTCAACTTTGTAATTTGAGCAAACAAAATACAAATAAAAATAGCCAGACAAAACTATCAAGTATATTTTTTCATGCGATACTTTTACTTGAGTATTCTTCCACCACTGCCTAAAAGTTATATGTACGGCTCCATCTAAAACTGATAAATGGATCTACGGTTCTAAAAGTTAAACACTAAAAATATATGTGTTGCATCTGGGTTTATATTTTCACAAATTTTCATTCAAGTCTATAACAGGACTATTCCAGGTCTCATTTCGGGCCAAACCAGGTCTATAACAGTACTATTCCAGGTCTGTATCTAGGACTAAACCACATCTAAACCAGGTCTATAACAGTACTATTCCAGGTCTGTATCTAGGACTAAACCACATCTAAACCAGGTCTATAACAGTACTATTTCATGTCTAATCTAGGGTTAAACCAGGTCTATAAAAGGACTATTCCAGGTCTAATCTAGGGCTAAAACAGGTCTATAACAGGGCTATTCCAGGTCTAATCAAGGACTAAGCCTGGCCTAAAAGTACAAACTGGAGTTCTGTTTTTGAGTTTTTGTTTTTGACCCCTCACGATTTAAAATTTTTGTCTCTCTACTTGTTTCTATTTTATGTTATGGTATTTCAATTTTATACGAATGAATAAAATTAACGGAAAACACACACAGACAATTAAATGTTACATCTCTCCAAAGAAGCCTGTTCTACATGAGTATTCTTACACTCACTTACTATCTGTATTTCCTCATTACAGGTTCCACAATTCCAGCACCATAAACCTGTTTACTGGATTAATGACAGTATCAGGTCAGTCCTGGAGCTGCTCTTTCCAGTTTTACAGCCAAAATTCCCAGTGATGTCACAGCGCGGGATCAGGATTTCACAACACCACACACTTCTCCAAAGGATCATGTTCACTTCCGCCAGACTGCTGCGCAAGCATTTGTAGTGTAGAGTGTAGTGTCGCAATAGCACCATAACATTAAAGGGCCCATATTATGCTGTTGTCTGATCTATGTTATAATGGTGTTTCTCCTGTTCTTTCCTTGCAAACATCACACATAATATCTGTTGCCTTATAGTTTATTTAAAGAGAAGGACAAGAAGGAGGAGGAGAAGAAAAAGAAGAATGTGGAGAAGAAGGAGAGGAAGAAGTAGGAGAAGAAGGAGAAGAAGGAGGAGGAGTAGAATAAGGGGAAGGAGAAGAAAGAAAATAAGTAGTATTTTATGATTATTTTTACTACATTTTGCATCTTTTGGTTTGATAAACTGGTAGATCTAAGTATATAAATCTTGACTGCATATTTTGAGGTGTGGTACTTTGTCTTGCAACATGGAAATTTCCTCAATGGGACTAGAAATTGACTGATATGTTTTTGGTTTTTTTTCATGGCCGATGTCGATGGTTTAGAATCCAGAGAAATTGATGGTTGATGATCTCTGTTGATATTTTTGGGCTGATATGTAGAGCTGATTTAGGTCATTTTCCCCAAATTATCAAATACAAATTTTGTACAAACTCAACCATAACCTTCTTTTACTACAAACTGTGTAGGGAGCAGTGTAGTCACATTCAGGGGTTTAGAACCAAATTTTGGGCCATAGGTACAAATCATCTAGGTGGGCCCGCACATGTTGTCTAATGAAAATTCCCATTTCAGAGTTTGGAAAGGCCCCCTCCCTGCCCCCTCCCTGCCCCCTCCCTGCCCCCTCCCTGCCCCCTCCCTGCCCCCTCCCTGCCCCCTCCCTTTAGTCCTCCCAGTCCAACGCCCCTGATTACCTTTTTACAGTACTTCACTAAACTCAAGTGTTCAAACAATACATGTGCATATTTAGGAGGCTGGTTGGCCCAAAAAAATATCGCCCTCTGCTGGAAATTTGCGGCACAAATTAAATAAACATCAAATGAATAAATTAAAATTAAACAAATATCAAAATAATACATTAAAATTAAATAAATATCAAATTAAAACAAGTAATTTAGCAATTTGGTACGCCACCTTACATGATGCTCAGTGCTTGCTGCTTTAAGTGACATTTACAAAGTGGATGATTGTTGGCAATATTTGGCACGTTTACGCTGAAAAAACTCCAGCGTCTTATCAGCGTGACTGAGGTGTAATGAGGTGGGGTCTTAACTTATTTGGCTTCATACTGTCCGCTGCCAACATTTTCAGACACAGCAGACACCGGTCTGTCCTCGTGTCCCACCGGAGTCACGGTGAAGCCAAGCGCTAAATGCGCTTCATCAGACTTCCTCGTCTTACTTTTCGTGTGACTTTACCTCCGTCTATATCCGCCTTTCTTTTCATCCCTGTTAAAATGTTTTCCATAGTGTCTCTTTAGCAAAAGTGTTTCTTTTTCACTGCCCTGTGTCACGATCTGTTCGCTCTCTCCTGCTCTTTTTCTGTGCGCGCGCTGCGTACGCGCTGCGTACAGTACTACAGTGTCATGGGCTCGACACACGGGGAGCGACGTCGCTCGCTCTCCATTTATGTTCAATGGTCTCTGTGTGACACTGCTAAAATCGCTCGTCTCTCTCACCTCCGCGACAAGCGAAAGTCGTGCACGTGAAAACCTCGCGCTCGTGCATGTCGACGTGCACACGCGAGCCTGCGACGCGACTAATGAAAGTTGAAAAATGTTGTACTTTTATCGCTGTCGCCTGCACAACAGCCAATCAGCGAGAGTTTGATTGACGAGCCAATGCACTGTCCACTTCAGAAACATCATGGAGGAGAAAATTATACTCACGGTGTCGGATTTCCCAATTCTTTTTGACATCTCAAAGAGACTACCGAGATATTTTAAAAAAGCAGCTGCCTGGGAACTCGTTGGTGCCAGGGTGAATATGAGTGGTAAGTTAACATGCGCAAATTTGTTAATTCAGATAAATTTATGGAGGCTAATAACCAAATGTATTAAAGACTGATTCAACATTAAAAATATATATTTATTTAAGGTTTTTACATTAAACAGAATTAGCTGCAGAATAGGGTGGACCCAGGATCGCTTTTTTGTTTTTTGTTTTGTAGATTGCAACCAATTGTAATGTTTTAGTCAAATGAAGCAAAACTTTACGAGATTTCATTTTAGCGTCTTTTTCCCATCTACCGCTATTAACCTCAGAATTCCCTCCAAATAAACAGCCAATCAGACGTGTAGGAGGCTCGATCTGCTCTGGAACAGAGCGCGACGTGAGAACTTTGTCGCTGCCCGTGTGCTCGATTTTAAAGCCCATGCGATGAGTGTCGCTGCACGCTGTCGTTAGTCGCTCCTCGTGTGTCGAGCCCATCATACGCGGAGTCATACGGCGCGTCCCACTATTTGAGAACCACTGTCATAATTAAACTTGAAATGTGTAAGTCTTGTGTGTGTCAATCAACAGTCATACGATTTACAGTGGCATGCTAACTTCCTCCAAAACATCCAGGAACGCCATTGCAAAAATACACTACATCCATTAGCTGTGCATGGCTGTATTACCCATAGGTGTGAGCCGTCCAATAGGGAGCCTCAGTGAGTCATAGGATACAGTTTTCCCTGGACACGTCAACTGCATTAGTTGTTGTTGCATAGTTGTGGTAGGACACATTATTGCTGCGTATTAACCAGCCTAACGGCAGCATGTAGAGATTGAGCGACATGGGTCCCAGGATTGACCCGTGGGGCACCCCACAGGTCAGGGACATTTTATCTGAGACACAGTTTCCGATTTTAACAATGTACTCCCTGTTTTCTAGATAGGACTTGAACCAGTTCAGTGCGGTACCAGAGATGCTCTCCCAGTCCTCTAGTCTCTGTAAGAGGATCCCATGATCCACAGTGTCAAAGGCAGCACTCAGGCCTAACAGGATCAAGACTGAGACTTTGCTGAGGTCAGTGTTCAGGCGGATGTCATTTGTCACCTTGATAAGAGCAGTCTCAGTGCTGTGGTGGAGTCTAAAACCTGACTGGAAAACATCAAAGGAGTTGTTCATTTGGAGAAAGTTAATAAGCTGTTGGTAAGCAACTTTTCGAGGATTTAGCCTAAAAACAGCAGATTTGAGATGGGTCGATAATTGTTCAATATTGTGGCATCAAACTGCTCTTGTTTAGGAGATGCTTGATAACCGCAGTTTTGAAAGCTCTTGGGAATGTTCCAGATTGAAGTGACATGTTAACCGTGCAAGTGAGTGGTGATAGCAAACTGTTGAGCACAGATATTAATATTTCCGTGGTATACTGTGCAGCCCTACTGGCCAATTGTTAAAATATCTACCTATAAACATAAAAAACTACAACTCAAATGAGAAATTCTGAGCCTTATAGACAGCTGCCTACAAAATTAGGTCCTTTGACAATACCTGGGTTATTTTGTAAACAAGATACACAACCTTAAAAGCCCATATGAGCTTAGAGACATGAGGAAGAGACGTTCACGAGCCAGAGAGAAAATCAAAGAAAGCAGCATTTTAAATTAGAACAGACTAGAACATTTTATTCAATTAAATGTATTAAACATGAACTATATATGCCACAAGGAAGTATATTTAGATGTTTAATAAGTTTCAGTTTTGTTTTTGATCCTCTGAGTCCCCCCCTCCCTTTGCTCTCCATGCTAAGTCACTCCCCCTTCAAGTCAAGTCAAATTAATTTTTAAAGCACATCTAAAAACAATCACAGCTGCACCCCCTTGCTTTGCTCTCTGTGCTAAATCGCTTCCCCTTCAGAGCGCTATCACATTACAATCCGCTTATGAAACGACTGCACATCGCATCAGGTTTGTCAAGTTGTTCTATATCATTTTGTATTATGCTTTTGTTTATTCATGGAAGAAAGGCATGTGGGAGCTACGCCTGGTTGTTCAATATATTAAAGCTGGAGCGAGATATTTTGAGGTACTTTTTCCAGCAGTAGTGCTTCAGTGAGAGAACAGAGAGGGTCTAATTCTGGCTCTGGAAGGAGAAGGTGCTGTAGCTGGTGGCCTGTGCACGCATCTGGATGGGCTGATGGTCCATCTCTGCGGTGCTGATGTACCACTCAGGGAAGCGAGCAGAGCGTAGAGAGCTCAGGTTCAGACCAGTGTCGTGTTTGTAAAAAATGAAACGCGTCATTTCACTCCCAGAGATGATGTTTTGGAGCACGCCTTTGTCTGCCACAGTCTGAAATAAAAGGGAGATTTGTGATTTATCAAATAATCACATTAAGATATGTAAATAACTCCACTCCACCGACAGTGCGAGCACAGCACATGTACAGCTGCCTTACCTCCAAGTGCAGACTTGGCTCAGTGCCCTCCTTGTGACAGGACAGGTAGTAGTCTGTGTCTCTTATGCCCAGGGCCACTGGTCTTTCCTCAGCGCTGGGTACTGGGGGTCGATATGTCGACAGGTTCAGTTGAACTTAAGATAAATAAAAGCAGAATTTTAATACTCAGAATAATATAATTGTACAGTATTTCTGTGTGAAATAACTGTCATAAATGTAGTTGTTTTTTGTTCACCTTGGCGTCTCACACTGCCTCCCTGCAGAATGACAGCATGCAGCTTTAGGCTCTCTTGGACCAAGACCCTTTTTTGGTTGTCAGTCACACTGCAATAATGCTCTCCAACTCTGGTGAACTTAGGTTCTACCACCTCTGACACAATCCTCTCTGTGATAAAAAGCATTTGAAAATAAGAAAAAACTTTAGCTTTAGTGCAGAGACATGTGCTTAGAGCCCTAAATGATTATATTATAATGATTATATTCTACCTTCTATCATGTTCTCAAACAAGTTGCTGAGCAGATTCTCATCTCCAAAGCCGGGGCTCAGGAGGGACTGGGCCACACTGTTTTTCATGTGCTCCATGGCGATGACCACGTTCACCACTCGTCTCATGCTCAGAGGATGATGGGAAATCTCCAGGTTCACCGGAGAAGGCAAATGGCCGGCATGGTACATCATTTTTGATTCCATCTTTTAATTTGCTGCAAAAATAAAATATCTCTAAATAAATATCTCTGTTCTAAAAAAAAGGTATTTGAAAATGTAAACACCCAAAACAAAGTCTATTTACCTTTGATTCTTTTGGGAGATAAGAAGTTGTGGATGAGGTCTTTGTATTAGATCCCAGCTGTTGCTTTGTCAGTACTGATTTGTGCACTCTCCTCTCGTATTTATATACAAGTGAAGGGAATTTTCCCTTTCACCTCACCAAAGGTGACGAGTGATGATGAAATACTGTTTTTTTCACTTTGCTGTGCTTCGGCTTCAGGGAGGAGGAGTTAGTAGTTACTGGTTTTGTAGTTCTCATGATAACCCATACTCTGTTTTGCTTTGTGACCAGAATGTTAAGCTATATGCCATTGTGCATTTTTCCAGTACACTGCTATAATGGGGCTGCAACTGGTTTCACAGACTCTAAAACACTCATGAAAATAAACTTTTAATAACCGAGACAGTAGCATTATGAAATCAAAATGTCAAAATTATTACCTTTTTTAAGATAATTTTTCATGACTTTCTTCAAAGTCAGAAGTTTACATACAGTAAGATTAATATGCATTTAAAGTATTTGGGAAAATCCAGAAGATGATATGTCATTGGAAGATTCTGATGAGGTTTATTGACAACATTTGAGTTAATTAGACACATTAGACACACCTGTGGATTTATTTGAAACACACTTCATCTTTGTGTAACATCAGGGGAAAATCAAAAGAAATCAGGCAAGATATCAGGAATAGACTTGTGGATTCGCACAAGTCTGGTTCATCCTCGGGTGCAATTTCCAGATGCCTGAAGGTGCCACATTCATCTATTCGATAAGATAAGATAAACTTTATTGTCCCCAAAGGGAAATTTGTCTTGGGCTCACTGCCCGCAGCTTAAAAACACAGTTACACTCACACATACAGTACAGTCAGGCAACAGTCTCAAGATACATGTGCCATTATTAATGTCCTTTATCCATTTGTGCACTGCACAACCATAAAGTGTCCAAGTTATTGCACAAGCCCCACTTCACAAATAATTATTGCACCAGCCCATAATTGCAGTTTTTGCACAGGCAGTTATTGCACCACTGAAAATAAAGTGACTAAGTGCACCTTTGTTGTGCAGATTTGTTCAGTAGTGTAACAGAAGTGGGCACAAATGAGAATTTGTATCTGTTACTCTTAAAGTTAGGCACCCGATAGCGCCTGCCCGATGGAAGAATTTCATATTCCCCATGCAACAGGTGAGAGGGGTTTCCCACAATCCGTCTGGCCTGAGCGAGCACAGAGTTTTGAAATATGTCCTGCAGAGAAGGGAACTCTTTCCTGCCAATCACCGTCATGGCCTTATTTATCACTTTTCCAAGCTTAGTTTTACATTGGACAGTTAAAGAGCCAAACCAGGCGACCATACTGTAGCGGATCAGACTCTCCAACACAGCATTATAAAAACAGGTCATGATTTTTGTGCTCACACCAAACAGCTTCAGCCTCCTTAAAAAGTGGAGCCTCTGAGACAGCTTGGAACAAAGAAAATCACATTCCATTTGAACAGGTTGTCAATGCACACACCTTAATACTTAAAAGATGCAACCTGTTCTATTTGTCGACCTTCAATAACAACAGGATGATGGATCTGCAGAGCTCGAGGGTCAAACACCATCTCCTTAGTTTTATTCACATTTAGGGTTAAGTGATGCTCACTGCACCAAGAAAGAATAGAGCTAATCTCCTGATGGTAGGTGGAAATACAGTCGCCATTATGAAGAAGACTCACAATAATTGTGTCGTCTGAGAATTTAATGATTTTGTTTCCTGGCTGACTGTTACGACATCCATTTGTATACAGGGTGAACAAAATGGGTGAACTTGCTGCACCTTGTGGCACACCTGTACTACAATTTTTTGCTCTAGATAATGTGCTGTTAACCCCCGCTTGTTGTGATCTATTTGTTAAAAGAGAGTAAAACCATTTCACAAGTGCTGGGCTTACATTCAAGTCAACCAGTTTTTGAACAAGAACTATTAAGAACAAACTATTAAACACAAGTATAAAGACCACATTCATCTATTCAAACTATTAAATACAAGTATAAAGACCATGGGAATGCTTGCTTTGGACCAAAATGTGCCTATCAGCCCAAGAACAAAAGCATAAAACCTTGTGAAGATGCTGCTGAAACTGGTAAGAGAGTGTCATTATCCACAGTGAAATGAGGACTGTACCGACATGACTCTGCAGGAAGAAGCCATTACTCAAAAAAAAATAAAAAAAAATGGCCAAATTACAGTTTGCAAATGCACATAGGGACAAAGACCTTTGTTAGACACATGTCCTGTGGTCTGATGAAACTAAAATTGAACTGTTTGGCCATAATGAGGATCGTTATGTTTGGAGGAAAAAGGGGGAAGTTTGCAAGCCTGAGAATACCATCCCAACTGTGAAATAAGGGGTGGCAGCATCATGTTGTGGGGTTGTTTTGCAGCAGGAGGGACTGTTGCACTTCACAAAATAGATGGCATCATGAGGAAAGAACATTATGTGGAAATACTGAAGCAACATCTCAAAACATCAGACGCAAATGGGTCTTCCAAATTGACAATGACCCGAAGCAGACTATCAAACTGGTTACAAAGTGGCTTAAGGATAACAAAGTGTTTTGGAGTGGCCATTACAAAACCCAGATCTCAATCCTATTGAAAATGTATGGGCAAACCTGAAAAGGCATGTGCGAGCAAGGCTGGCTACAAACCTGGCTCAGTTACACCAGTTCTGTCAGGAGGAATGGGCCAAAATTCCTGCCAACTACTGTGAGAAGCTTGTGAAAAGATATCCAAAACATTTTGTTACAAACTGTTTCCTAGGGAAAAAAGGAAGGCAACACAAGATAGTATAATAAAATAAGTAGCTTTTATGTAGGGAAAATGAAGGGCAGTTAACAACTTAGAATTACAATCCAAAAAAACAACAACATAAAGGCAACAAAAGGAGGCTCTAAGAATAGAGTGCAAAGTCAATGAAATGGCATGCCGATTCACAACCAGAATCTGGCAGCCAGGAGTAGCAGGAGACGGGTCCCTTTAAACTGGAGCAGCCACAGGTGGAGGGCGACGATTGGCCAAGCCTTGATTGTCCCTCCAATCGCAGGTAGAGCAGGGCTGTCAGTCAACACCAGCTGTGGGATACACTGAAGGGGCCGAGAGAGAGGAAGAGAGAGACAGAGAAAAGGGGAGAGGCACACAGTAGGAGGAGCTAACGGCCAGGGGCCATAACACTCCCCCCCATAAAGATACAACCTGGAGTATTACACTAAATTGTCTTCAGAACGTTACAAATATCTGTTGTCAAGTTACCTTACCTACATTCTGGACAAGGCATCAGCAAACACATTCTCCGAACCCTTCTTATGGCGAATTTCCAAGTGGAAATCCTGCACCATCAGCGCCCACCGCATCAACCGTTGGTTGTGATTGTACATGCGTGACAAAAACGTTAGGGGGTTATGGTCAGTAAGTACCATGACAGGCTGAGAGCAGGACCCAAGATACACCTCAAAATGCTGGAGAGCAAGCAACATGGACAACGTTTCTTTCTCTATAGTGGAATACTTGAGCTGATGTTTATTAAATTTGCGAGAGAAGTAACTCACCGGGTGGTCCACGCCCTCTGCATCCTCCTGTGTTAGGACCGCACCTGCTCCAACTGCACTGGCATCTACCTCAAGTTTGTACAGCTTAGAAGGGTCCGGCGCAGCGAGCACCGGGGCATGACACAAAAGGGACTTGACACTATCAAAAGCAGATTTACACTCTGAGGTCCACTTAAACTCTACCTTGGGGCTGAGCAGATTTGTTAAAGGCAAAATGACGCTGGAAAAATTTCGGCAAAAACTTGGTGGCAGGAGGAGGGTAGGCTTTTAGGGCGGCAACCTTAGCCTCTAGGGGACGAACCTGGCCCTGACCAACCTCACGTCCTAAGTATGTGACACTAGCTTTTCCAAACTCACACTTGGCCAAGTTAAGGGTAAGAGAGGCAGCCGCTAGGCGCGCAAACACTTGTTGGAGCGTGGTGATATGGTCTTCCCACGAGACAGAGTATACTATCAAGTCATCCAAGTAGGCATTGCAATCAGGGAGACCCTGCAGGACAGTATTTACAAGATGTTGAAAGGTAGCAGGAGCGTTACCCATTCCAAAAGCCATAACAGTGTACTGCATGAAGTGGTCGGGGGTGGTAAACGCCGAAATTTCAGACGCACAATCAGTTAGCGGCACTTGCCAATAACCTTTTAGCAGATCTAATTTACTGACATATTTAGTGGAACCAAGGTTGTCAATACAATCGTCCATGCGGGGCATAGGATAGGAGTCAGGGACGGTAACGGTATTAATTGCGATAGTCAGTGACGAAGCAGGGGGAACCATCAGGTTTGCCTACAATTAAACAGCGCTCCACGCACTTGTACTGTGTGTGGCTAAACCGTTCTGTAGCAAATAGTCAGCTTCTTGTTTCATTAGTGAGCGCTTCACAGGGTTTACGCGATAGGGATGCTGGCGAATGGGA
The DNA here is from genome assembly GCF_009829125.3 of Periophthalmus magnuspinnatus. Lineage (NCBI taxonomy): Eukaryota > Metazoa > Chordata > Actinopteri > Gobiiformes > Gobiidae > Periophthalmus > Periophthalmus magnuspinnatus. Next base: position 26,003,606 of record NC_047134.1, read on the forward strand.
CGCGCATTTCCTACATCTATGTCGTGTGTTAAAACGGTGGTGCGGCTTGTCACATCTCCGAAGAGGCAAGGGTATTCCTGAATTAAATTTATTAGGTCACGTTGGTTGTTCGGTGACAGATGAGTTAAATGAGACGGCAATGTTCTTATCATTTCGGAATTTGGGAGACGAAGGCCTTGCTGTTTGCGGTTGCCTAACCCATCCTCATCAGCTGTTTGAGCGGCCACGATTACCGCGGATGCGCACAGGGGCGGGGTTTTAGGTTCCACTGAGCCTGGGTCACGACAGTTATGCCTTTTTAACATGTTGACATGACAGACGCAAGATTTTCGTTTACGGTCTGGGGTACTAATAATGTAATCCGTGTCACTGATTTTTTGTTTAATCACGTAAGGGCCGGAAAATTTAGCAGAAAGCGCATGGCCTGGGATGGGAAGGACGAGCACTTCGTCACCTGCGCTGAATTCACGTTTCACAGCCTTTCTGTCAAAACGACACTTCCTTTTTGTCTGAGCATTGGCTAACGTTATTTTGGCCAGTTCATTGGCTTTCAGGACACGCTCACGGAATGTACTAACATAATCGAGTAGGTTATTAGGAGAAGAGGACGGGGAAAGGAACTTTTCCTTTAGTGCCTTTAAAGGGCCACGAGGGGAATGAGCAAAAACCAATTGGGCTGGACTAAAACCTAAGGATTCCTGGACAGCATCTCTAGCAGCGAACAGGACAAACGGAACACCCTTATCCCAACTTCTACCCGTTTGGAAACAATACTTTTTTAACATGGATTTTAAAGTTTGGTGCCAACCTTCCAAATCGCCCTGTGACTCAGGATGATACGCACTTGAGACGACGTGTTGAATGCCCAGAGTATGGATTACTTCTCTGAATATGTTTGACTGGAAGTTAGCCCCTTGGTCAGTTTGGATGACTCGGGGCAAACCAAAGAGGGTGAAGAAGTGCGTCAACGCTTTTAGCACCGCACAGGAATTAATTTTTCGCAGAGGAATAGCTTCGGGAAAACGAGTGGCAGCGCACATAATGGTAAGTAGGTACTCATATCCGCTTGGAGTTCGGGGTAGGGGACCAACACAGTCAATTATGACACGGTCGAATGGCTGATCAAAAGCAGGGATAGGATGCAGAGGTGCTTGGGGAATTGTTTGGTTAGGTTTACCCATAACTTGGCACACATGGCAGGTGCGACAGTGTGTAGTTACATCTTTTTTCATTCCAGAAGAATTGGTTAAGAACAGACTGGTACGTTTTGGTTACCCCCAAGTGTCCTGACCACTGACTTTCATGGCCTAATGTTAGGATGAACGGACGATACTTAGTGGGAATTACAATTTGGCAAACTGTTTAAGATTTGGTTCTATTTAATCCCTTCTGACCACCAGAGGCGGTGCTTCAAGCACTGGATGATCACTCTTGCGCATGCGCAGGTCGAGATTTAATAACAACAAATTCACCTATGACCTTCCGGTGACCCACGTGAGGCTATATAGTCACGTGACTCCGGAAGCACAGTCCCTTTTTTCTTCTCGCGCTTAGGTCGAGTGTGTTGTAGCTACTCGCGAATATTGCTTGGTACCACAATTGTTTTCTCCCTTTGGAGACAGCTTACTGCTCAGAGTCCCGTGACTTGTGATTTGAGTGCAGTGTCGGGGTAGCGAGTGGGGCGGATTGCCTCACCTGGAGCAGGTGGTTCCCTGACGCCGGTGAGGTGCACGTTTCACAAGGACTGTATGGTAAGTAGTTTCTGCATTTTTTGTTGGAATCGACACCGGGTCGGTGGAGCTGGTTTGTATTTGCTGCTGTGTTCGGTTCAGCTCGACTTTTTGCATTGACTATTGCCGCATTCGGCTAAAATATCTCTGTTATTTTGGAACCGTGCTCGGTTCTTTAGCTCATTCTTATCAGCAGTGTTACTGTTCGCTTTGAGTTTTTGAGTCTACCACCAGTGGCGTTTTCGGCTCGACGTGGTATTTTTTAATCCCAGTTGGCGGATCAAGAGTGGTGTTTTCAGCTCGACCAGATCTAGCGTCTGTTGTGATGGAGTCCATGTGCTGTAGAGCTTGCATGACCCCGCTTCAACCTGAGGATGGACATGATTTATGTCCCTTATGTTTGGGTGTGGACCACCTTAAGGAGGGCTTGACGGAGAATGCTTGCATGAGTTGCAGCATTATGCCGAGATCCCTGCGTGCTGACCGCCTGGCCGTGTTTGGAGGAACTGGGCCCTCTGATATACAGGACACCCAGTTGCCGGCGAGCGGGAAGGTGAGGAGAAAGTGCTCTGCTGTCGACGCTTCCCCTACTCCGCATAAGCGCAGCAAAGGGGATCGCTCTGCGGGATTATCCTCGAAGGTGGATAGCCTTACTTCAGAGCTCACTAGAATGAAAGCTCTCATTGAGTCCATGCAGACTCGGGATAGCGGCCAGCGAGCTGCCCAGCGGGATGTGGTTTCTGTTTGTGTAGACGATGCCTTGTCTGTGGCGGCGTCAGATACGCACTTCCACGACACTGACCCGTATACTGGGGACGGTTTGGATGCGTGTTCTGACACCTCAGAGATGCTTCAGGCACTTTCCCCAGGTGAATGGTTCACGACAATCGATCTGAAAGATGCTTATTTTCATGTACCGATCACACGCAATCATTGGAGGTTCCTTCGCTTTGCTTTTCAGGGGAGACATTTTCAGTTCAGGGTCCTCTCACTTGGGCTGTCCCTGTCACCCGGGGTGTTCACTCGAGTGGTGGCAGCAGCCTTGTCTCCACTACAGGCGCGGGGTTTGAAGATTCTACCTTACCTCGACGACTCGAGCATGTGAGCCGCTTGGGTCTGTGTGAATATGGACAAGAGCAATCTGGTCCCGACCCAGGACACTGTCTTTTTGGGGATGGCTTTAAGCACTGTCACCATGGTTGCGTGCCCTTCTCCCACAAGGGTCGACAACATCATGGGGATGCTGGTTGCATTCCAAGAGGGAGAGGCCCTGCCATTCCTACATTATCTCCAGCTTCTGGGCAGGTTGCTTGCAGCCTCCAGTGTAGTTCCGCTGGGGCTACTTTCATTACGGCCGATGCAGATGTGGCTGAACAGCCTGCATCTGGATCCAACTCGGGTTGCACACAGACGCAAGAGGCTGCATCCTCCACGGGTTGGGGCGCAACGTGGCAAGGTCGTGTGATACAAGGGACATGGACCTCGAGTCTGATCAAAGAACACATAAATGTGCTGGAGTTAATGGCTGTGGACTTGGCACTGCACCATTTTCTGCCGAACTTGCAAGGCAGGCATGTGCTTGTAGGTTCAGACAACAGGTCGGTGGTTTACCATATAAATCACATGGGAGGGACCAGATCAGTGAATCTCACACAGAGAGCACAGCAGCTTCTCATGTGGGCGTCCATCCATTTTGCCAGCCTGCGGGCAGCCTATCTCCCGGGGACGCTGAATCAGGTGGCAGATTTCCTCTCTCGCCAGACTCTCTTGCCGGGGGAATGGAAGCTTCACCCAGAGGTGGTCAGCACCATCTGGAGGGTCTTCGGCAGGGCCGAAGTGGATCTGCTCGCTTCACAGCAAGCGACCCATTGCCCTCTCTGGTTCTCTCTGAGGGACAACACCGCTGGGGGGACAAATACTGCATCCCCATCCCAACCGCCTTCAGCTCTGGGTGTGGCCTCTGCAAGGCCCGGTGTCGCATTCTCAGAGTATGCTGGAGGAATAGGACATACTATCTGCAATGCCTGGGCACAATCGACACGGCGGCTGTACACGAACAGGTGGAAACTGTTTGAGGAATGGTGCAAAGGACATGGACAAGATGCGGTGCGCTATTCAGTCTCTGCTATCTTGGCGTTTTTGCAGGAATTTTGGATCATGGTCTGTCGCCTTCGACATTAAAGGTATATGTGGCTGCAATATCTTGTTGGCACAGTGGTGTGAATGGTGGCACTGTGGGCAGTGACAAGAACGTTTCCCGTTTCTTGAAAGGTGCTAGACGGCTTCACCCACCTACACGACCAGTGGCTCCTTCATGGGATCTATCACTGGTCCTGGAGATTCTGCAAGCTCATCCATTTGAGCCTATTGCCCAGGCAGACATTAAGTGGCTGTCGTTTAAGACGGCATTTCTCCTCACCATGGCTTCGGGTCATGGCAGCGTGTGGGTGAAGTGCAGGCCCTGTCTGTCAATGAGTCCTGCTGTAGATAGCATGCTGATGGCTCAGGTGTAACTCTCTGGCCTAACGTCTCTTTTCTCCCTAAGGTGTTATCTTCTGCTGATAATGCCCAACCACTCCAGTTAGCGAGGTTTGGCATGGAATTCACCACAGAACCTTTATGCCCTGTTCGCTCATTGGAGGCTTATATACAGGTTACGGCAGGTATAATACGGTCGGAAAGTCTGTTTGTGTGTTATGCTGGACCACGTAAGGGTAGGGCTCTCTCTACACAGCATCTCTCTCGGTGGGTTGAAGAGAACATTAAACATGCTTATACCTCGCAAGGGGCGGCTGATGCCTGAGGGCGTGAGATGCCATTCAACCAGGGGCCTTTCTACCTCCTGGGCTGCTATGCATGGGATTCCCCTAAATGTGATTTGTGCTGCGGCCTCTTGGACCTCACCCTGCACGTTTGCCAGATTTTACCGGGTGAATTTCGCGGTCCCCCATCCCCTGGATGGAGTGTTACGCAAGCATCATGCTTCATTATGAGGAGGTAGGTTACTTGTCATGGTCTATGGATTCCTTGTGACCATGTTGTTACAAGTCATCCAGTGCTTGAAGCACCGCCTCTGGCGGTTAGAAGGGATGAAATAGAACGAAAGTTACGTATGTAACTACGGTTCTATGAATCCTGGATGACCGCCAGAGGTCTCTGTCCCTCGGAATCCTCGTGCCCTCGCGAGAAGGTTAAGGGACTGTGCTTCCGGAGTCACGTGACTATATAGCCTCACGTGGGTCACCGGAAGGTCATAGGTGAATTTGTTGTTATTAAATCTCGACCTGCGCATGCGCAAGAGTGATCATCCAGTGCTTGAAGCACCGCCTCTGGCGGTCATCCGGGATTCATAGAACCGTAGTTACATACGGAACTTTCGTTCCTCCACACAATTTGGGGACCATCTACGCATTAGCATATCATGGTAAAGGAAGTAGCCGGGTTTTGCGTTGTCCAGTTGTTTCTCACTCACCACATTGGAAAATAGAGAGCGTAGTGTTGGGTCCGCCCTCTGCTCTGCACACAGCTGGTCACGGGAGCACGGTAATGGCAAATTCTCTGTAGGGGGAGAAATCAGTGGGTTAGCGGCGTTAGATTTTTGCGGCAGTTGGGCTATACCGTGGGGCTTTACCTCCGGCTTTGGAACAGAGGCTTCGGATGTCGCAGTAGCGAGAAAAGTGTCAGACAAGTTTATTTCAGGGTTTTTGCGCACGGCGGCGCGTGTGATGGCACAGACTGGATACAGTTCTGATGCGCCAGAAAGTGCACCGCCACATGACGGGGAATCAACTACCTCGAGGAAAGGAGTTACTTTACCCCCTGCAATGTCATTTCCCATCAGCATTTCTACTCCTTCTATGGGCAAGGCGGGACAGATGGCTACAGGGAAAATGCCAGAAACGAGTTTAGATGTTATATGGACAAAATGAACAGGCGTGGGACTAACTCCCATTTCTATTCCCCGCAGTATAGTTCGGTACCCACAAGATGACCCAGGAGAAAACGGGAGCGCACTGGATAGAATAACTGTCTGGGAGCCACCAGTGTCTCTCAGGATGCGGATGGGGCGGTGATCAGATGCTTCGCCAGTCAAAGAAACTAGTCCCTGAAAAATAAATGTCTCAAAACACGAGTCAGACTTTAGGCTGGCATTGGGACCTAAGCTACCTGGGCCTAATTTAATGAACCCAACACCTTTTGTTTGGGTTGCGGACAAGTCCGCTTTTCTTTTGAGGGCAGAGCAGTCGGCAATGACATGTCCAGGCAGGTGGCAGTAATAACATTCTATTGTTTGCGGGGGGGGGTTGACACACGTAACCTCTCACCCAGATTTACAGAAAAATTAGACTTATGAGTAACACATACTCGTCGACTAAAACAGCAGCGTCAGACAGAGTTTTCACCTTTTGTTCATTCAAATAAACAACCACTCGATCAGGGAGGATTTTCTTAAAATCCTTGAACAAAATTAACTCCCGTATGGTATCAAAATTTTGGGCTTTAGCAGAAGAAACAGATAACGTTCCTTTTTCCCGAGCAAACTCAACATATGTACGGCTTGGGGCTTTTCAGAGATTTCTAAATTTTTGCCGGTACGCCTCCGGTACCAACTCCTAGGCTTGTAAAATGGCAGTTTTGACTGTGTCATAACTCAAACTTTCAGTTAGGGGAAGTGCAGCAATAATCTCCTGAGCTTTGCCGTACATTTTGCTTTGCAACAGGAGGGGCCAAACATCACGAGGCCAGCTTAAAGCCATCACAATTTGTTCAAAAGCTGCGAAATAGGAGTCAACTTCACTCTCTCTGAATATTGGGACAAGTGGGATGTATTTACTCACGTCAATCGCTGGGCAGGTCTGAGCGGTGGAGGAGAGGGCAGATGCAGCGAGTCCAGGGCTGGTAGGACTGAGCCAGAGGCGGCCTTCGGCCTCTAGCTCAAGGCGTCTCAGCTTCACGGCCGTGTCAGCCTCAATCTCAAGTTTTCTGATTTGCAACTCGAGTTTAGCTCTACGATTCCGCTCTTTGTCCTCGGCCTCCATTTGGATGCGCGCCACGCGCACCTCACGCTGAGCAGCATCCTTGGATCCGGGAGAGGAGGTAGACGAGAGGGGATCAAACCGGGGGAGTGTGAGCGGTTGCTCAGTCCGTTCATCAGCCCCAGCAATCGAACCCTCTGCCCTAGGAGGAGTACGCGAAGGTCTTTCCTCATGCTTCAGGGTAATCGTGAGCACAGGGTTTAGAGAAGGTGCTTCAGAAGGTCCTCCAGCCTCTGGAACACGCCCCTGTTAGAATTGTTCGTTTCTGGTGCAAGCGTCAAAGAGGACTAAGAGACTGAAGTATAAGTCAGAAGGGTTTAATGAGTTCCTCACAGGTAAAGTGAACAATGAAGCACCGGACTCTCAGGAAAGATAGGAAGAGAGAGAGTCCTGAGATGTTTGTGTTAACAGCTTTTATATGGTCTCCCAGTGCATGGGTGTGTGTGTGCGTGTGAGGCGGGACCTCTTCTCGTCAACATGTGGTCACACGTCAAAAACCTTTTGGCAAAATCAAACAATGTGTGTTTTTAAATCAAACAATCTCATTGTTTTATGACCCTCTCAGGGTGAGGGTCACACAGTCCTTGGTGAATAGGGCTACAGGCATCTGATGTAGTGTTACATTGTTAAGAAATACCTTACACCCCTCTCCACCAACCCGTCCCTCACGAGCCGCTTGAGGTCATCTTTTCTGGCCATTCTGGGGTAAGAAATGTTGAAATATTCGGCAATAACAATTAACTCCTTTTTGCAAACAACTATTTGGTCGATTGTGGGGTTGTCCACAAACTCTTGCAGGTCGAATGATGCCATTTTTTTTTGTTTTAAATCCAATTAAAATTAGCTTACCCTGCACTTACCTACTAATTAAATTTGGCCACTTATTATCTGGGAATGATTGTTGGATCCCGGACGAGCCCCCAATGTGTTACAAACTGTTTCCTAGGGAAAAAAGGAAGGCAACACAAGATAGTATAATAAAATAAGTAGCTTTTATGTAGGGAAAATGAAGGGCAGTTAACAACATAGAATTACAATCCAAAAAAAAACAACATAAAGAATAGAGTGCAAAGTCAATGAAATGGCATGTCGATTCACAGCCAGAATCTGGCAGCCAGTAGTAGCAGGAGGCGGGTCCCTTTAAACTGGAGCAGCCACAGGTGGAGGGCGACGATTGGCCAAGCCTTGATTGTCCCTCCAATCGCAGGTAGAGCAGGGCTGTCAGTCAACACCAGCTGTGGGATACACTGGAGGGGCCGAGAGAGAGGAAGAGAGAGAAAAGGGGAGAGGCACACAGTAGGAGGAGCTAACGGCCAGGGGCCGTAACACATTTGACCCAAATCATACAGTTTAAAGGCAATGGTACCAAATACTAATGAAATGTATGTAAACTTCTGACTTTAAAGAAAGTAATGAAAATTTGTCCAAAAAGAATCCTTCTCTCATTATTCTGGCATTTATCAAATAGAAATAATCTTGTTAATCCTAACTGACCTAAAACAGTAAACGTTTAGTCTGATTTCATATCAGACTGAGAAAACAAGCATATGTGTATTTTATATAGTGTATGTAGACTTCTGGTTTCAACTTTATATCTCCAAAGAAGCCTGTTCTACATGAGTATTCTTACACTCGCTTACTATCTGTATTTCCTCATTACAGGTTCCACAAGTCCAGCACCATAAACCTGTTTACTGGATTAATGACAGTATCAGGTCAGTCATGGATCCGCTCATTTCAGTTTTACAGCCAAATTTCCCAGTGATGTCAGCGCGGGAGCAGGATTTCACAACAGCACACACTTCTCCAAAGGATCATGTTCACTTCTGTTAGACTGCTGTGCATGTGATTGTAGTGTTTTATTTGTCCTAGAGAGACCTTCAACCTGCTTGTTTCCTTTGAAATGTTGTTCCATTGGTTATAATATTCCACAGTATCCATCTCCATGTTGTTCCAAAATATGGTTTTACATTAGTCATGCATACGACGTGCCACCTCCAGAAAGTTATACTCTGTATTTAAAGGTACATATTGCATGTTTAAATGCAGAGGTATTCACTGGCGGCTGCCACAATATAAAGAAAAGAGTTTTGGAAAATACTTTATTCCTGTCTGTTAGTGCTGTATTAGTGTTAGTGAAAGACCCAGCCTTGATGCAGTTTTTAAATCAAAAACATGAGTGTATTTTAAGAACAGTACAACCACTTTCCATATTAAAGTTACACTTGATTGGACACTTTTGCAACTTTTTCAAGTTCAAGCTTTGACTTTGAGCAAACAAGAAGAGAAGAAAAAGAAAAATTTAGAAATTGATTCGTATTGTTACTCTTGACCAAAATATGTATAATTTCTAAATCAATATAACTGCTTTTACAGTTTAAACATTACTCTTAAAGTACATTTTAAACAGGTACTTAAATACTTCTACTTAAGCAGATTTTTTCATGTGATATTTTTACTTTTACTTGAGTAACTTTCTGCCTCTGTATTTGTACTTTTACTTGAGTAAGGGAATTAGTACTTAATCCACCACTGGTAAAATGGAGGCAGCAGTCCTATTAATCTGATTTGTGTTAAATTGTCTCTGTCCACCCAGTGGTAAATATGTAGAACTTATACAGAGCTTTTCTACGGACAAGCACTCAAAGCACTTTATATCGAAGAACCACTCACCCATTCACACACACATTCACACACACACCCCCACACACACATTCACACACACCTTCACACACATTCACACACACATTCACACACACCTTCACACACATTCACACACATTCACACACATTCACACACACATTCACACACACATCCATACACAGACACTGGGGTCAAGATGGATTTTACACTTGTAACCTTTGGGCGGGACTTTTAGATTTTCCAGTTTGGTTTGGTCCAAAGTCCAGGTGTGGATGGCAGTGAAATTATTATATATTAAAGTTGAGAGTATAAAACAGCTTTTACACTTGTGCTGTTTTCTTGGGGGAAATATTAAACCTAAAAAATATGTTAACTACGAGGGCACTTAAGTCAAAGGGGCAGGGCCTTAAGCACCACCTGTCCTCTGTCTGCGCACGTCCCTGCTATAGACTGTATAAAGAAGTGGACTGAGGGTGACGTCACCCATAGCGTTCGGCTCCAGTCAAATGAAGCTTATCGAAGGTAGCAGTTACAGGGGCAAATTTGGAGCCGATTCCACATTTGGAATTCCAACCACGAGTATCATAGCAACCAAAGAGCCAATCCGGAGTGAGGCTGTTGAAGGGAATGGCCATTTCCGCCTGCACCGCTGGTTTAGCAGGGACTGTGCTCTTAGCAACGATGTCAATCAAACCTGTTGCTAACACTAGCGGGAGAGACCTCAGAATAAGAAGTTGACTGATTTGTCTGTTATTAATGTTCACATCTTGATTCATGGACAAAATAGTGAAATAAAAACACCAGGATCATGTAAGGCGGGTTAATCTGAACATTTTAAGACCATAATGACGAGCCTGACAGCAGCAGTTACCAAGGGAGGGGTGACAATATTTCAGAGCCAGAGTCGTTGGAGCTAGAAGCTCGCTCATGATCACTTCGTATTTGGAAAGCGGCATTAGCACATTAGCGATGTCCATTTATATGTACAGTTTGTGGCCCTGAAAAGCCCCGGCCCCGTCTTGCTCATGTCTACTTCCCCAAAGACGCTCCACGTTCATGATGTGTGCTCTTGTTGTCATGACAACAGTAGAAATAGTGCCAGGGGAAGTCTGATTGGATTTGAGGCAAGTAGTGTGAAAACAAGTCCAAGGAACGAACAAAAATAATAGAATACTTCTGGACTTTGGTGTGGACTTTCAGGTGTGAATCAGCCCTGGGTGTCTTACCTGTGGACACAATGGTAGTATCATCTGTGGAAGCTGGAATCGCACTGCCAACCTGTGGACCAGCAGCTGCTCTACCAACGATGTTTTTATGTTGAGAGCGGGATTCAAACCGTTAGGCTTTGGATCAGAAGATGAGCACTCTGAGCTATGTGCCACCCAGTTACACCTTAAAATCTTCTTTCCTTGTTCACCTACATTTTCAGCCCACCCGTATTCATTTACTTGAGAGAATTATAGATTTCGTCTCCACCCCAAAAGAAACACAGGGCAGTCATAGTATTTGGCAGTCTATAACTTTAATTTAAAATGACAGGTGCGTACAGGTACAGTAAAAAAAAGGAGTGTAATGTTCCTTATTCACGGATTGGCTTTGGGGAAAAACGATAATAATTTACAAATACACCAGTGTGAACCCAACCCCACCAAACCAATTAAAAACATATAAAAGAAACGCAATGTAAAATCAAATAGCAAGAAAACTCATAAATCGTTTCACAAATACAATATCTTTATATACACACTTGCATTGAAGGATACAATAAATAAAACTCTAGTAAGAATTTTCTAGTCATGAGGTGAACGCGATCCCCTCTTTTGGTTGTGTTCCCAACAAAGTAAAGGTGCACTATGTAACTTTTCTGATGGATAGTCTGCCATCTGCTTGTTTCCATGGAAATGTTATTGTTTTTCCTGAAATGTTCCACAGTAGGTCATTAAACTTCTCATCTCAACTTAATCTATCTTATTTATTCAATTAGAGGCATTTTTATTGCAGTGATGAACAAGTATTCCTACAGTGAGCCAGCTCGCCTTCCCACAGATCTGGTAAATGATCAGATTTTTATATAGCGGTTTTCCACCTTCAAGGCACTCAAAGAGCTTTACATTAAGGAACCACTCACCCATTCACACACATTCATACACCAGTGTACGCAGACACTGGGGGCGAGGTGGGTTAAGTGTCTTGCCCAACGACACAACGACAGCATTCATCTGTGGGAGCTGATATTGAACTGCCAACCTTCAGATCAGTGGACAAACATTCTGTCTGACCTGTAACTTGGCTTAGTTTCATTACCTGCTTGAGAGAGAGAAGCTTAATGCCAAACTGTGGAACATTCCAGGTATAGCAATGACATCTCCATGGAGACAAGCAGGCGGCGGTGGTGCCTAAATGAGAAAAGTTACATAGTACACCTTTAAGTGATGGTATTTTGGTCACATGCACACTTTAGTTCAGACACTTGCATACAGGCACAGAACCGCAGGCATCAGCTGCTACGATAAGGAAAGAAAAGAAACACAAACGAAAGAAACACAAAATCAAAGCCGATGTACCCAGTGACTCATTCAGGCTGATTATCAAGAAACAGTTTATAGAGAGACCTATTGCTGGTTTTCAGATGACATGAAATTTAAAACACCTAATATGTCATAGCGATGGGGAGCAGCTACAATGAAATATGCAAGTAGTTTTTGTAATATAGTAAAATCATTACCTAGATCGCTAAAACTAATCAAATCAGGTTTAAAATGTGTAGTTAAAAAAAAACAAAACTATGTAAGCAATATCTTGCAACTGTGTTTTTGTTGTTACACCTCCCAAAAGTAATGGCTGGCTTAAAAGTAATCGATGATTTTAACATGTGGTGTTATTTGGGTTTGCCTTCACTCAAAAGTATTACCAGTGACGGCCTGGGGCTGTTATCCATTTTCAGTTGTGGATGAAGTATTCAGTTTTGTTATTTAAGTAAAAGTACAGATACAGAGATAAAAAGTTACTCAAGTAAAAGTCAAAGTATCAAATGAAAAAGTATTTAAATACCCGTTTAACAAATCAACAACACTTGTGTAAAATACTTTTACTTTTTGATCTTAAAGTACATTTTTAAAGTGTTAAATGTAGTGATTAAAAACTTATACATATTTTGCTCAACAGCAGCAATACGAACCCATTTCTTAATTTTTCTTAGGAATTTTGTTTATTTATTTTTGTATGCTCAGAGCCGAAGTTTGAAGCTTTCAAAATTGAAAAATTGAAAAAAATTTCTATGGAAATTTGCGATTCCACCACACATAAACCATGATAGTTATCACAATAAATTGAACAACTTATGACACCCCACTTCTTTAGATGATATACAGTGATTTTCAGCCCTGTCACTTTGACTCATTGTTGACTATAAACTAATAGTGTTGTTAAGGCTGGGGGCGACTGAGAGGACGATGTTCATGCCCTTTGCCCTGTACAGGCACATGAATAAGATAATGTTCAGGGCATCTATTCACTCCCTTGTAGCCAATTTACATGATCTGTATCAAGATTTCGAGATGCTCATCATAGTTACACATTCAGAGGTAAAAGTATTATATCAACCTAAATGTAGAGCTACTTTAAAATCAATGCCCATCTCAGTGGAGTTAGTCTGTGGAACAGCTTAACAGAAGAATTAAAAGTTTGTACGAATCTGGATCAGGTTAAAAGTGTATTTAAAAGAGAAATAATGAGGAAACACCTGGAGGTGAGAGAGTGATGTCCTCAACACAAAGGGTAATATCAGGGGAGGGAGGTGTAGGGTCGAAGAGCATTGGGCCAGTGTCTTGTCTGGATGTGTGTGAATGTTTGTTGTGTCTGTGCGGTTATGTTAATATGTGAATTAAATGTGTAGGCTTAAAATAAATATTCTAACTAACTAATTTGGAAGTTATTGTGATTATTTCAGAGCTCTTTTGTTTGCTTTTTATACTGTTTAGGCTAAAGCATCTCTATGGACAAACATGGCTGATTTTCCCCAAAGCTTTTGATTTGTGACCCTGCTCTCTATGGTTAAAACTCTCCCTATGACATAATTACTTGTAAAATCCAAAAGCCAACAAGAGGCGATCACTTCTCAAACCAGGAAAAGACAAACAGTAGTACAGTAGCTATAAACCCAAACACTCATATTAGTTCAATAAATATCAGTTCATTTTAAGCCTTTTACGGAAGATGCAAGTTGTGTTTCTTGGTGTAAGTTGCTCTTTGCCTTCTAGCTGGTGAGATAGATGGAAAGAAGACTGCACAGTGCTACACATGCGGCAGAGTTGTTTGGGTTCGGGGGCATACAGTAGCTTGGGAGGGACAAAAAGGGGTTGTGGGGTCTCCCTGAGTCTTTCTATTAGGACAGAGAAAGAAAGGTAGCAGAGGTCCAATTACATGAAGGTGCACAGGCTTACAAAACAACTGGAGTTTCCTTATGTCTGTTCACTGCAAAACACAAAGTTTACAGATTTAAAATAACTTGAATTAAAACTTAAAACTTTGAATTTTGGCTTGTTTAGATCTATTTGGTTTGTAGGTTTATCATGGATATCCACATTTTTCAAGCAGGGCTAATAAAAAACCATTGTGCGCAACTTGGGACCCCCACTGTAAAGATAAATTGTACTGTAATTATATATGTAATTATGATTTCTTGGGGGAAAAATATTTGAATTCTGGTCCATTTACAATGGTTTTAACTAGTGTATTTGTTAGTTTTTCTTTAACTAATTTACTAAAATCTTATTTTAATAAAGATGAAATCATAGACTGTATATATAAATGGACATAGCTAACGCACTAGCTGCCATGACCGTGCTGTCACGTTCCAAAGCAGGGCGCACTTCCGGCTACATCGACTATAACTCCAATTCACTTTACATTAAAGAACTGTCAACCCTCTCTCTTTAACTGCTGTTGTGAGGCTCGTCATTTTGGTCTTAAAATGTTTGTATTGACCCCTTCAACATGATCCTGGTATGTTTTTTTGCTGTTGTGTCTGTAGCTCAAGATATGAACATTAATAACAGACAAATCAGGTGCTTTCTTTCCCCAAGGTCGCTCCCACTAGCGTTAGCAACAGGTTTCATTGACAGTGTTGCTAAATGCCCACACCCTGCCAAATTAGCGGTGTGGGCGGGAAGGGGGTGTTACCTTCAACAGCTTCGCTCCGAATTGACTCTTTGATTGCTACGATACTCGCTGTCAAATATGGAACTCTGCTCCAAATTCGTCCTTATAACTGCTAGACTTGATGAGCTTCATTTAACTGGAGCCGAACACTGCACTTCTTTATACAGTCTATGGGTTAAATACTAATATTATGATAATATAATTTCTGAAAATCATCTTGTAACCCTGATTTTGGTTTACGCTTTTGTATGTTTCAAGATTTTTATTTTTATTTTTTTTGTACTTTTAAGAAAAAATATCTGTCCCTGGAGTGAGAATTTATGGCTAATTTTGTAGATCATGTTAGTAAAAATTTGGATAATCCATTCTAAATAAAAATAAACAAATATACCAGTCAAAAAAAAAAAAAAAAAATCTAGAGTAAAAATAATAAAACAAAATTAATATTCAAAATTCAAGCTATTTCAACTTCTGTAGACATTTGCAGTGTTTCCTTTGGCATGTCTACCGTCTTTGGATCTGCTTGTTCCCACTCTTAAGCACAGTCTGTGTCTCTCAGCCTAAATGTGCAGTGTGAGTGGGTCGGGCTGAGGGTCAGATACTGTTGTCCAGAGAGCTGTGGTGGTTCGGGGCACTATGGGGGGCATGGATTTCATTCTGGAGGAGTAACGTGGTCTCATCCGGTCCATTTTCTAGCACATTTGAGTCCTGCCTGTTCAGATCTGAGATGGCCAGGGGGGTGGAGGGTGGAGGGGTGGTGGTGGTAGTGGTACTAAGGGGTACGGTAGGGTCCAGGATGGGCGTCTGATGGGTGCTCTCTGGAGACTGAGGGGTGCTGTCCAAGCGAGATGCCATCAAGCCATTCTGGTACTGGGCCCTGGTGATCTGTAGGGGTTGGAGAAGATGACACAAAATATAGGGTTAATTATAAAGATACAGAGGTGGGTAGAGTAAACATTGTACTGAAGTATGAATACTGTCACTTTAAAATACTATTAAAGGTCCTATATTATGCAAAATTGATTCCTCTGAGCTTTTAGTCAAGTTATAATGTTGTTATCTCACCCAAAACATACCTGGAGTTGTGTTTGTATAATTCACACATGTTTGAGTAAGTCTGGATTATTAGGCTCTCTGCATCTCCAAAACTCAAAATCCTCTGTTCCACCTTGTGATGTCATTAAGCAGGTGTTTTCAAGTTAACAGCTACTTTTTACCTTTTGTTTATTAGACATTGGCAATTCCAGGGCTGAAGTCATCCAAATTATTCTAGTGAAGGTGTAAGTAGTTTAAAAACACAGTGGAGCACTTCCTGTATTACTGCGTGACATCACAAGGTGGAACAGAGTGTTTTCTGCTTGAGAGAAGAACTCAGCCTAAATATGCAGAGTTTGTGAGTTAAACATGTGTGAATGAAACAAAACACAACTCCAGGTTCCTCCTTGTGATGTCATGTGGTGATACAGTGTTTTGGAAAATTACTCTATTGATGAATAATAATTTATTTGCGAAGCCTGTTGAGTTATGAAATACAAAAAGGTTTATTCTTAGTTATAACAGATATGGACAGACTGGTAGCCTTCTGGTGTCCCAAGAAAATCTCCCTGAGTCTCTCCTTTAGAGGATCTCTCCCAGAGCATCTGAGCTCTGAGCATTTATACCAGAATTACAAGGCTACATACATATCAAAGCAGGGTGACTTTTGCTTCATATCCATGAGATAATGAACTTTTACAACTGTGGACAGGTAAGACACCAAAGGCTCTCCTGGAGGATGGGTGAGAGCCTTTGTACAATTTGATGTCCGCTCTGGATCTGAGTCACACAGATCAAATGCAATTATACATTACCATCACAACAGGAAGTGCTCCACTGTGTTTTCAAACTCCACACACGTTCACTAGAATCGTTTGGATGATTTCAGCTCCGAAACTAAAGTTTAACAATAGCTGTTAACTTGAAAACTACCGCTTCATGACATCACAAGGTGGAATAGAGCATTTTGAGCTTTAGAGACGTAGACAGACGAATGATAAAGGATTATTCAAACGTGTGATTTTTGAGGAGGTAGCTGCATTATCACATGGCTTAAAGCTCACAAGTCTTATAAGTCTTATATTTTTGTAGAATATAAACCAAGTCTAATAATAAACAAGTTTGTACAGGTTTGATTAAACAGTTGTTATTTTGAAGAATTCTGAGATGGCACACCCTTTTTAAAACGGGTGTCACCACAGGAAGTCAACAGTTTTGGTTAACGGGGAAAGTTTTTACTGATATAACACTTTAAATACACTACGTTGTTGTTTCTAAAGAAGGGAACTCTGCCAACTTCTTGCAGAAGAAGCAGAAGAAGCAGAAGAAGAAGCAGAAGAAGAAGCAGAAGAAGAAGAAGAAGCAGAAGAAGAAGAAGCAGCAGAAGAAGAAGAAGCAGCAGAAGAAGAAGAAGAAGCAGCAGAAGAAGAAGAAGCAGCAGAAGAAGAAGAAGCAGCAGAAGAAGAAGAAGCAGCAGAAGAAGAAGAAGAAGCAGAAGAAGCAGAAGAAGAAGAAGAAGAAGACCTTTAAGCAATAGTAATATCTTAGTTGCGTAAAGTAGTACGTGTTGTACTTAAACTTAGAGAAACTAAAGCGTATCTGAAATGTAAATAGTTTAAAAGTCAATATAAATGTTTTGTCAGTGTTGAGTATGACTCACAGTGGGAAGTCTAACCACCATTTTCCTCATGTTCCTATAGTTATTTATGTGAACGTGTTATTAATTTTGTGACGTATAGAAATTGAAAGCTCAAATGAAAGTATGATATACTGGGTGGATTAAAGAAAACAACACAAAGGGGAGAATCAAGATTTAAAACAAGCCTCATAATAAACAAGTTTGTACAGGTTTGATTAAACAGTTGTTATTTCGAAGAATTCTGAGTGAGATGGCACACCCTTTTTAAAACGGGTGTCACCACAGGAAGTCAATAGTTTTGGTTAACGGGGAAAGTTTTTACTGATATAACACTTTAAATACACTATGTTGTTGTTTCTAAAGGAGGGAACTCTGCCAACTTCTTGCCAATCAAGAAGAAGAAGAAGGAGAAGGAGGAGGAGGAGGAGAATGACCTTTAAGCAATAGTAATATCTTAGTTGCGTAAAGTAGTACGTGTTGCACTTAAACTTAGAGAAACTAAAGCGTATTTGAAACGTAAATAATTTAAAATAAGTTCAATATAAATGTTTTGTCAGTGTTTAGTATGACTCACAGTGGGAAGTCTAACCACCATTTTCCTCATGTTCCTATAGTTATTTATGTGAACGTGTTATTAATTTTGTGACGTATAGAAATTGAAAGCTCAAATGAAAGTATGATATTTTTATTTAACCTTTATTTAACCAGGAAGAAGACTCATTGAGATTAAAAAATCTCTTTTCCAAGAGCGTCCTGGCCAACAGGCCACAGTGTTAGGTACAAAAAAACAAACATATACACACAATTTAAAAACACAGATCGATCAAATTGCTTCAACAGGTTCAATTAAAACAATTACACACTAATGTTTAAAAGAATCTAAGGAGACCAGCTCCTTTACTTTCAAGTCATTTTGTAATAGGTTCCAGGCCCAAGGAGGAGAAAACTGAAAAGCCTTTTTCCCAAACTCAGACCTAACCCTGGGAACAGACAATAAAAACAGATCCTGTGAGCGAAGGCTGTATGCACCAGTATCTCTCTGAACTATGTGCCTTTGCAAGTATGAAGGAAGCTGACCAAGAATACATTTGTATATAAGTAGATACAAGTGTTTGAGTCTCCGTGTGGCCAGAGACGTCCAGCCCATACTGGATATACTGGGTGGATTAAAGAAAACAACACAAAGGGGAGAATCAAGATTTAAACCAAGCCTCATAGTAAACAAGTTTGTACAGGTTTGATTAAACAGTTGTTATTTAGAAGAATTCTGAGTGAGATGGCACACCCTTTTTAAAACAGGTGTCACCACAGGAAGTCAATAGTTTGAGTAACGGGCAACGCTTTAAATATGATGTTGTTTCTAAAGGAGGAAGCTCACAAAATGATAGACCATAAAAAATAAAAATAGTAGGAATAATAATAACACTGGTCAACACTAAATTTATTGTCTAAGATTTTTTAGCTGATTTAGGATAATTTTGATGTGCTGAATCCAAAAATCACATTGGTTTTGCTCAATCAGGTCAACGTTCTGAACTAAGCTACATATTTGTTTTTGGACAATTTTGTTTAAATGTATGAGTATTTTCACATCATATGATGCAAAATTCTGTTATATTTCTCACTATAAACAAATTCTGAAGATTTTGCATGTGCCAACTTATGACTAATTGTTTTTTTTTTATATTACAAGTGAATGAAATGGCTTCGACTAGAAGATCTTGCAAAAATAAGCCTGACATATTCTGCTACATCTGCAGTGAATACACCAATGTTCCTAACAGGAATCAAGTCACAAGTTTCATAAAGCGTGCTTACCATGCTTATTTTGGTATTAAACTTGGTGACCAAGATGAAGCTTGGGCGCCACACATGGCATGCAAGTCATGCACCGAGTATCTGCGTCAGTGGACTAAAGGCAAGAAGAGTTGTCTGAAGTTTGGAGGGAGCCGACATCAATAGCTACTTCTGGGCTATTGATGTGACTGGGATGAACAGAAAGAACCGAAGCAGCCTCAAGTATCCTGACCGTGAATCAGCACGTCGTCCTGTAGCTCACTGTGATGAAATTCCAGTACCTGTCTTTGTAGAAGTTCCTGACATCAGTGACAAAGATTCCTCCAGTGTGGTTTTAATGATGATGCTCCACATCCTTTTTCCCAAAAGGAGCTAAATGTTCAGGTTTCCTGTGAATCTGGGATCACTGAGTGATGAGCAGGTGGAGAGATTCCATCAGGACATAAAAGAGATGGAGACCAGGTATCAGGGACGCTGGGATGCAGTCATGATGGCTGATTACTGTTGGACTCTGAAGAGAGACATCCCTGCTGCTGAGCATTCAAGGGGTTCATAGAAACAGAAGTTCATGTCCTGAATTTTGCACAATGATAACGTAACGTTCCAATTTACATGTACTTACCTTTATCAATTAATATAACGTAACATTTAATTAATACATTCTGTTAGAAAACTATTTTTTATCTCCTAAAACATTTTTTGGATGAGAAATATTAAAGAAAATCAACTGATAATGTCACAAAATTGTAATCAATTTAGTCAGAAGATTGGATTTTTCAAAATCAAATTAGCCTAACCTGACCTGACTGAGAAAAAACATTTTTGGATTCAGCGGTGCTAAAAGGTCCTAATTTAGTTGAAAAAACACAGACAACTTTCAAAAATGTTTTTTTTGTAACCCAGTGTAATTAAAGCTGCAAGTGGCAGCGAACGGCCCTCGCGGGCGGTGCTTCGCACTCGGCCGACCCGGCACTCCCTGTGGGTGTCGCTAACGCGCCAGTTTTGTCTGTGTTATTGCAGCTTTGGGCTGTACTTGTCACTAAACAAAGTGTACACACAGTGGGTGGACTGATGCAGAAAATGCAAAAACATGGGTTTTTCCAAGCATCGCCATGGCAACACTGTGCAAAATACAAACTTGGCCCCACGGACTTTTTTGACGGGGACGACCTGAAGAATCACTGTGCCAAATTTCACATTCCTCAATGAAGCAAACAAGTCGTTATAAGACTTTGAAATGTACGAAAATTTGCAAATGTTCCCATTAGGATAACATAGGCTCTTTCGAGCATCGCCATGGCAACCCAATGAAAAAAATGACATGAGTCCCATTGACTTTTTTGATCAGGATGACATGAAGAGTCATGGTGCTAAATTTCACATTATTCCATGAAGCTAATATTGTTCCCATGAATGGGAAAAATTGGGAGGTTTCCCATTAGGATAACATTGGCAGTTTGGCATCGCCATGGCAACACGGAGCAAAAAAACACATGGGTGTGATTGACTTTATTGATTGGGATGACCCAATGGAATTCGCCCATGCACTCATCGTTGCGGAAGCAATAGGCCCTATGCCCTGTATGGGCTCGGGCCTAATGATGATGAGGAGGAACAGGAGGAGAAAAAAAGGGGGAGGAGGAGAAGGAGAGGAAGAAGAAGAAGGAGAAGCAGGAGAAGAAGGATGAGGAGGAGAAAAACAATAAATACGCCACCTTGACAAACTGCAGGTCCGTGAGGGCCCGCACGTTGAAGTCGGGGATGTACTGCTGCACGGGGAGGCTGTTGTTGAGTTGGCTGTTGCTGCCGCTGATGGACAGAGACTCGGTCCGGTCGGCTCCGCTCAGAGACGACGTGCGGTTCAGACCACTTATGTGAGAGGGGGACCGGAACTCTGAAACACACACAAGTACAAGCATTAGAACGATGTCATCTGTGAGCTCTGTGGACAAGCACTGCACTGGAAAAAACACAATATCTAACCGGGTTTAATATGACTTGAATTGAGAATATTATGTCACATCTGGAAAAGTTTAGGTGGATATGGACTTAACTGATATCAAGGAACCAATAATCGATCCATAAGTGAAGTAAAGTAGATCCAATGTAAAGTAATCTCAACTAGTCAAAACTACTCAGATGCTTTATGGAATATTCCACTGTATAGCATTAAACATATCTATCTAGATTCAATTACAGGTGGTTTTATAGCTACAAAAATACCTAGCCCTTTGATGTCACCTGTTTGGTTAATTTAATGCCATACTTAAGATTTGAACATCTCCATAGCAACAAGAAAGTGACACTCTCTACCAGAAAGTTGCATGAAGCGGTTTTAAGATTGATATTCTGAATTCAAGTCATTTTAACCCATTTAGATATGGTTTTCTTTGCAGTGAAGCCACTTTCTGAAAGGTTTCAATGGGAGACAAGATGCAGTGAATCTGTTATGAACACATTATTATTATTATTATTACTATTAATAGACAACTGGATAAGTGACATACAAATAATGGTACAACACAATGGAGACAGGGGATTAATGAAGGAAATGGGTTAATATATAGTTAAGTTGAGACTATTTTCTGGTTGCACACCTACAAACAAGATTCCACTACTTTATAAAGAGTTAGTTACTAAATAATACATTCAAATATTCAATAATATAATAATATAATTCAATAATTCTTCACTAATATTTATAGAAAACCAAGCCCTGATGACTACATAACATAGTAGATACAGAGAAATATATTTAAGAAAGTTATGAAATTATTCATGGCAAACATCACAGATTCCAATGGCTCCTCAAAGAATGGGACCTTGTCCTGAGACAAACCATGCAAATATTCACAAGAGAGTGATTCATATATGCAGCATTCAGACACAAACACAGAACATAACCACAGCCACAGACACTTGTCTTAACAGCTCTGTAGCTCTGTTGTGGGACAAATGAAGGCTCAAACATTACAAGATGTTGTAAGCCAAAATCGGCCTGTAAATTGTCTTAATTACACCCAATTAAAGACCAAAACAGGAAATCGACTTAACTGATATCAAGGAACTAATACCCAATCCAGCAAATTTTGCAGTATCTGTGCCAATATTTGACATCAGTATCGGTATCAGAGCATCTCTAGAGAGGAATAATTGCTTCAGTTGTTTTATGACAATTTTGACTGGTTCTAAAATAAATTAGTAGATATAAGAAAAAATACTGGCCAATGAAGTAGCCATTTTCTCATTTTATGAGCAAATAAATAGCTTGAATTAAAAAGCATGGAAACAAGTCAAATAATGTAGGTCCAACATATAAAGTAATCTTAACTAGTCAAAACTACTAAGATTAAAGAAGCACAATGTAACTTTTTGGATGGACTGTCTGCTACCTGCCTGCCGCCATGTTATTGATTTACGGAATATTCCACAGTATGGCATTAAGCGTATCTAGATTCAATTCCAGGTGGTTTTATTGCTACAAAAACACCTGGCTGAACACCTGGTTATCTTAAATTATGCTGTAGCTTTAGAGCACTGACAGTTGTTTAACTATTAAGTTGCTTCAATACCTATAAAAAATAAATAAATAAATAAAATTATACTATATATGTATATATATATATATATATATATAAAATATATATCACACACTATTGCCATAATTCACACAATGTGGGATAATCCTACCTGAGTATGTTGACTAGACTACAATATAAAACACTGAATCACTTGCTGTAATACTGAATCACTTGGTGTAGTACTGAATCACTTCCTGTAGTACGTTTCCAGCTCTACCGCTTCATAATGAAACTTGAAATGTGTAAGTCTTGTGTGTGTCATTCAACAGTCATAAGATTTACAGTGGCATGCTAACTTCCTCCAAAACATCCAGGAACGTCACATGCAAAAATACACTACATCCATCAGCTGTGCATGGCTGTATTACCCATAGGTGTGAGCCGTCCAGTAGGGGGCCTCAGTGAGTCATAGGATACAGTTTTCCCTGGACACGTCAACTGCATTAGTTTCTTTTTTAGTTTTTTGTTTGTTTAATAACATTAATGTGATGTTGGTTAAGCCACAAACTAGTACTATTTCCAGTTAGAGGTTAGACTGCACTAGGGTCATTACTGTAGACCATGTTAGTAAAGGATACTGTCACACACACGAAATATATGTTGATGTTTGTTCATTTTAAAATTGGTTGTGTTTTTGCATTTTTTGCTTGTAACTTCGATTTAGTGCATTTAGTTTAATGTATGGAAGTCAACAAACCAAACCAACTCTGCAGCAGATATAAATATAAAGTTACCTGAAAGTTTTCACCAAGCTAGCAGAATCCTGCTACTATTACATAAATTCTTAGTTTGTTTTAAATATATTTTGCCATGCGTCTAAAACATATACATTTCATGCAGTTGCAAACTCTCCAATAATGATTTATACTGAAGTTGTTTCAAACCTGGAGTCACATGTAAATTAATGATTACCAACTTATTATGTAAGGTCCTATATTTCACAAAATTGAATTGTTTTAAGCCATGTTATAATGTTGTTACCTCCTCCAAAACATACTTAGAGTTGTGTTGTGTTTCATTCATACATGTTTGAGCAACAACTCCGGGTATGTTTGTGATGAGGAAACAACATTATAACATAAATCATAAAATAATGTAACATGGGCTCTTTAATGGGGATAACTTATTAGCTGTACATGGCATTTCTTAATTGAAATAGTAACAGGAAAGACACTATAGTATAGCAATATAATGAGTGATTATGATTATTATTATGACTTAATCGGTTCAAAGACTAGAAAACAGAACTGATCTTTCTCACTTCTTTCTCACTTTCTAGAGCCAGTCATGTGGACATTTTTGACCTTTAAAATCTTTCATTCTCGGGATTTTAAAAATAAATGATGGAATATGCTTTCATTTTTGATCTACAAACTTTTTTATTTAGTTTCTGTTTGACTAAAAGGAAAAATGGAGCATGAAGACAGATCTGTTCTCCAAAACCTTTTTATATTGATAATAGGAAAACCGCAACTATAATAAAGGGATGGGACAAGATCTCGTACCACAAGACCTCACGAGACAAAATTATCAAACATGATTTTCCTCTGTGTTTTTACATTTAGATTGGACAGAAAAGTGCAAGTTATAAGTTGTAGTTCCAAAAAACAAAAATAAGACACAACATAAATAAATCATAAATGGTGAGGAAAAAAATAATTTATATATTATGAATTATGTTAAAATCTGATCTTATCTTGTTCTCATGGGCCCAATCTCGTCTCTCGTTTTGTGGAAATTGGATCTTGTCCCACCCCTGCTATAATGACAGTTAAGTAAAAGATATACTTGGCTTTAACCAGTTCTGTAGCATATATTCTGGGGATGTCCAATTTATAACTTCTATAATAATTTTTGTTTTAAAAATGATAAGACTGCAAACTTTTACTCAATATTTAAGAAAACACTGTGATATGAACTCCTTAGACAGGTATAATAATAAAACCAGCTAAACCTGCCTCTAGAAACATGTTCAATAAGACCCCATTGGAGGTTTGTATAATAATTTGCAGGGGACATTATATTACTTAGGCTGTATAATTATTATAATTTTTTTAAGGTACACTTAATTGCCCCTGTAGGGAAACTTGTCGTCTGCATTTGACCCATCTTTCAATGCCACTGGGGGGACCCATCTCTGCGATCTTGTTGCTAGAGGCAGTATTGCAATGTAACTAAGAACAAGTAATAAAGCGCTGTACTTAAGTACAAATTTTAGGTATTTGTACTGTACTTAAGTGCATTTTAAAGTGGGCACTTTTTACTTTCACTACTTTATTTGAGAGCAGGTATGAGTACTTTAACTTAAGTAACACAAGTGAGTACTTCTTCCATCACTGTAAATTGGCTTAGTCAGGACTACTTTAGCTGGAGGAGTTTCAGTGTTTGTGATTTGCCAATTGTTGCCATTCAACGGCTTAAGTCTAATTTTCCATTTTAAAGCAAAACAATTATCTGAGATCAAACTTCTTCTACCTCTCGTCAGTGTAACCTTTTAACACGCACATGTTGCTAACTTAGAGTTAGCCATCCATCCTCTAATGTTAAAGCACCCAGACATGCCGGAGGTTACCTGGCAACCGAGAGAACAGAGAAAACCTCTTAAAGGAGAGGTGACGATGGCGGGGAGCGGCCACTGAGACAGGACAGAGGGAGGAGCAAGGGGGAACAGTCAGACATAAACAGACAAATATGAGAGAGGAAGTACTAGGAAACACAAGCTCCATACAGGTAGAGGTGGGCCACCTCGTCAAAAAAGGTTATATAGAAAATTGATGTTTTGAATGCAGCAACCAATAAGCCCAGCTGTTATAGGAGCCAATTTGGAGCAGAATTCCGACCGTGAGTATCATAGCAAGCAAAGAGCCAATCCCGAGACAGGCTGTTGAGGGTAACACCCCTTCCTGCCCGCACTGCTAGTTTACCAGGGAGCGGATGATTAGCAATGCTGTCAATCAAACCTGTTACTAACGAAAGCGGGAGTGACCTCAGGGAAAGAAGGTGCCTGATATGTCCTGATTTGTTATTAATGTTCATATCTTGATTTAGGGGCTGAATAGTGAAATAAAAACATCAGGATCATGTTGAGCGGGTTAATACGAACATTTTAAGACCTAAATGATGAGCCTGACAGCAGCAGTTACAGAGAGAGGGGCGACAATTTATTAATGTAACGTGAACTAGAGCCAGAGTCATTGGAGCCAGAAGTGCACCATGGTCACTTCCTATTTGGAACGCAGCGGCTAACAGTTTAGCTATGTCCATTTATGTATACAGTCTATGGGCCCATCTTAAAAGTGACTGTTTAACTTTACTGATGATGGGTCCTCTTAAATGACTATCCTGCTGTTTTTAATCTGTAATGAATAAGAGATTTGTGCACTGTTACATTTAGACCCTGAATAGCAGCTGTTTAGCCTAGCTGCTAAGGTTGGAGTGCACATGTTGTATTTCCATTTCATTTTCTGGAAAATTACATAAATTTATATCATCATTTATATTTTATACCTGCAGGAACTACAGACACACAACTGTTTGATTAAAATGTGACATTTTTGTTTACTTGAGGTGTATTTTAGTCAATATTGCCCACCTCTACCTCCTGGAGATATTCATAATCACTGCTGCTAGAATGACAAGACTATTAAAGTAAATAAAAATACATAAATAAATAAAAACTGTAAGAAAATGTGTTATGGAGATAAACAAACATTCAAACATCTTGTGTTTAAATATAGCACAAGAGGGAGTGACTATTTGTTTATAGGGAGTGTGGAGCAAGGAGGAGAGTTCAAAGGTCATCGCTGGAAGACATTTTAGACAGTTAAACTACATTCCAGCTAAAACTTGACCCGCCTGGTGCACCCGGTAAACTCTCCCCTCCTGCTTAGAACGGCCAATAAAGAAAACATGAATACATATGAATCTGAATATCACAGTTTGCCATGTTTGACCATCTACTTCAGTGTATAGGTGGTATTAAAAATAAAATATAGTAATTTGTAATTTTAGTTTTTCATGTTTAAAGATAGATATTTTCATAATTGGTCTGGATTATAACTGGGAAAAGTTGAATAAATTCCAAATTTCTTTGCCTGAAATGTTCCGCAATATGGCCTTCCCCTTGTCCATCGTTCTGATATTCAATTGCCGATGTATGTTTTATTACTAAAGATAAACTTATCAGCTCATAGTAAGAATGCATATTTTTCAGGTTAATGCCATCCTGTGAAATATTTCTAGCACAGGAATAGCATCCCTGGGGAGATAAGCAGGGAGTGGACCCTCCTCTGGAAAATTTCCACTTTGCACCAGCCTGTAGTGAACAATACACTGAATATATTATTATTACATTATTTAGTCACATGATGGTTGGTTTTAAGTCATGTTATAATATTGTTACCTCATCATAAACATACATGGAGCTGTGTTTTGTTTCATTCACACATGTAATTTTTTTTATTATTAGTCTGTCTACATCTCCAAAGCTCCAAATGCTCTGTTCCACCTTGTGATGTCATGAAGCAGTAGTTTTCAAGTTAATAGCTACTTTACCTTTAGTTCAGTAAAGATTGGCAGTTCCAGATCTGAAATTATCCAAATGAGTCTAGCAAAGGTTTATGGAGATTAAAAACACAGTGGAGCACTTCCTGTATTACCAACATGACACCACAAGGTGGAACAGAGTGTTTTCTCTTTGAGAGAAGAACAGGCTAAATATGCAGGGTTTGTGTTAAACTTGTGTGGATGAAACAAAACAAAACTCCAGGTATGTTTGTGATGAGAAAACGACATTATAACATAGATCAGAAAAGAGCGTAATATGGGACCTTTAAGGAAAATCATTAACACAATCAGCTTTTCTTTCCAAAAACAGTAACTTTTTGTAAAAATTTGAACTCTGAAGAGCGATTATTGCGTCAGCCCATATTGCGATATTGATATTCCCGGGGTATACTGTGCAGCCCTACTGGCCAATTGTTAAAATATCTACCTATAAACATGAAAGACTACAAATGAGAAATTCTAAGCCTTATAGACAACTGCCCACATTATTAGGTCTTTTGACAACACTTGGGTTTTTTTGGGCCAGGGCGGTGATGGCAGGACTCACCCAGAGCAGGAGCGCTGAGGGCCATGACCCCATAGTACGAGAAAGGTCCACTCTCAAACTTCATGTTCTCATTGCCCGCCTCCACCTCCACTCGGCCCTGCAACATAAACACAAATGCACAGTTAGAACATTTTATGAGGACGATACAAAGACTGGACAGCTGCTTGTTTTTGTAATATTTAATAGTGAACAAGCAATTAGATTTTCAGATTCAGTTAAAAGTGTACATTTTAAACATGTCCAGGAGACTTCATATTTGAGAGAAGACATAGGCCACGTTCATACTACAGTGTATATGCCCCAATTTAAATTTTTGTTTTTTTGTATCTGATTTTTTTATGTAGTCCTTTACATTACAAGAAAAATGTGACTGCTATTTATCCCTAATGTGAACAAAATGCGGTCGCGGAGTGACTCGCATGCACGAAACAGAACACAACAGAACAGAACACAACACAACACAATGGAACGCATGGTATGTCGTGTTCGCGTAAGTAAACATGGCCCAGAGTTCTGGCACATTTTTGGCTATTTCAAGTAATTTTAGCAACTGGAGCAAACGTTTACTTAACAGGGTGATTTCACGAAGCACATAAGTGGCCTTACCTGCCATTTACATTTTGAGAAGCATGTGGTGTGAGGTGTGTAAGACGTGGGACACTGATGTGAGCTGCTTCACTGACACAGACTTTTCAATAACTTGACTGAGCAGGAGAACATGTGCCTATGTACTGTATGCGCCTTTCCCAACAAGTGTGAACGTAGCCTAAATTGTGAACTGATTGTTGTGTAAATTGTGTATGTGAAGGGTTAAGTGGTTCTTGATTTAAACTGCTTTGAGTGCCTTGAAGGTAGAAAAACATGCTATCTACAGAAACACAACTTCTTGAAACAGCAGTTGAGGATGAATAAAAATAAATAACCTCAAAACAGAAGAATTGTCACTTTGGATCTGTACTTGAAAGCCTACACTGAAAATTTGTTTTATTTCAATTCATATAATAGATACTCTCCACTTCGGACAACAAAGTTTAGATTCTGAAAAGCTCGGTTGAAGATGTATTAAACTGCATTTCTGTTTTTGGACACTGGATGGCAGCACAACCACATATCACAACACAGCCGCTTGAACTGGAGCTGCCTGCAAACCTGACTGAAAACTGCTTCACTATGACTCAACAAACTCACAGAAAATGGGAGATATGAGGACAGAGGAGGAGAGCAGCTTGGCCTGATTTGGCATGTAGGAATGTGTGAACGGCAGCAACAACACAGGACAGTTAATCCAACCTCCTCCCCCAAAAGAGTCAACTGATGAAACAGGTGCTCCAAAGACACAATAAAGACAATGTAAACACGACCAAATAAATCAAATAAATGCTCGGATAGTGGTACTAGAGAAGTCCTGATTTGATCTGTCGCGTTTTTGTCATGGTTTGGAGTCGTGTGAGCTTTTAAGTCAAGTTATAATGTTGTTATGTCATCAAAAACATAACCAAAGTTGTGTTTTGTTTCATTCACACATGTTTGAGAATCCTGCATTATTAGTCTGTCTATATCCCTGAAGCTTTAACTTTTTGAACTTGGTTTGATCTGATCTGTTCCGTCCTGGTTTAGTCCCACTTAACTGACTATTTGATGCACGGCCCTAGTGTCAAAGGTCATTTTATACAAAAATTGCCTATTGTCCTATAAGAGGATTATTGCCGACACCGGTTGAACAATACACAGCCCACAATACAATAATACAATAAAAAGTAATAAGCCATGTAACTAAATACACAACCATAAAAGCCCATATGAGCTTAGAGACACGAGGAAGAGACGTTCCCGAGCCAGAGAGAAAATCAGACAAAGCAGCATTTTAAATTAGTCACAACAACAGAAAAAATATTTAGCAGATCTCTGAATTATATCCAAGTCTTAAAAATTATGTAATTACATTTTTTATTGAATTAAATGTTTGAAATATTAACTATATATGCCACAAGGAAATGTATTTACATGTTTAATAAGTTTCAGTTTTGTTTTTGATCCTCTGAGTCCCCCTCCCCCACTGCTAAGTCACTCCCCCTTCAAGTCAAATCAAGTCAAATTCATTTTTAAAGCACATCTAAAAACAACCACAGCTGCCCAAAGTGCTCTTTCCCCTTGCTTTGCTCTCCGCGCTAAGTCGCTCCCCATTCAGAGCGCTATCATATTACAATTGGCGTGCGTTCCACTTATGAAACGACTGCACATCACATCAGGTTTGTCGAGTTGTAGCGTATTGTTTTGCGCCATGCTTTTGTTTACTTATGGAAGAAAGGCATGTGGGAGCTACGCCTGTCTGTTCAATATATTAAAGCTGGAGCGAGATATTTTCAGGTACTTTTTCTTTGCAAAAGTGGGGAGATTTTTGTTATTTTTGCTGTGATATTTTGAGATTTTTTTTCAGGCCTTTTAAATGGTACCATTTATTTAAAAATGATTTACTAGGATCATCTTGTATTATTGTTATTGTGTCAGTGGCATAAATTAATGACATGTAACCATAAGCAGGGTTCAAATAGGGCCTGGCAGAGATCACTAAATTACTCAAACGTGTATGGATGTCATCTAAACTCTCTACAGGCAGGGAACGTTATAACATAGCTCCAAAGAGTCGTTTTTGTATAATATCCATTCTGTCTTGCTCTACGCCTCTTAAACATATCCCTTTATTAATACCCTGACGTTTTCTTGTATCTTGTTTGAACTCATAACAAAGGCCTGTTGCTCATAGCATGACTCCAGAGGTTAGAACGACCCTGGTCTAAACTTGGAACTCGCCACACGTTCACACCCGCTGGACTCCACACTGCTTCCTACAGCCGCACGGATAAAACGAGGTCACGTGCGTTGCTCAAGGACACAACAACACACGCGTACACCCATTACCTTTTTTCTTTTAATCTCAATAGAAAACAGTGAAACTTGTCTAACCTGTGTTTCTTTCTAGTAATGATCGGGCTCTGACTCAAAATTGACCTGGAGGCATGTTACAACGGTAATAGCATTGATTACTGTCACAGACGAGCTTGTAACTTGGTCATCAGGGCTGTGATCGGCTAACAAAAGAAAAGGTCGACAAAAGACGTGTTGCTGATTGATTTGCCAACTAAGAGAGGGTGTAGCAAAAGTAACTGCACTCATTTATTAGGGATAGAACTAGAAACAATAATAATGTTTATCGTAATCAAAGGGTAGACATTTTATAACATCGTGATCACCAGAATGTGCAGAACAAAACTACTTCTCCCTGATGATCTTTTCTGGATCACTGTTGATTTCACTTACAACAAAGTACAAGGCTACAGTTAAAAATGACAGTGACATCATCGTTAATCGCAATTATTTTGGTCATGATAATCGTGACATCAAATTTCAATATCGTCCCAGACTGTGGTGGAATGTAACAAAGTAAAAGTAGTAAAGTACTGTACGACGACTTAAGTAGATTTTTTCACGTGATACTTTTACTTGAGTTCTTTTTTTTGCTCCGGTGTCTGTACTTTTACTACTTAACAAAAAAGAGAACTTCTTCCACCACTATTTGTACAGAAAAGTACTAGGAAAAGCTGCATTTGTAGGATTAAAAAAAGGCAAATTGAACACGATTCACTCCCAGATCTTTAGATAAAACACTCCCTACCTTCTCCCTACCTTTCTGCTGTTGTCCACATAAATCCTTATAGTCTAAAAAAAAATTATTAGTTGCATAATACATATTTTGGTTGAACGAGGCATCATCAACTGAGGACCGCAGTCCTAATGCGTATAGTAATTTTTAAAAAGCCACAAGATGGGAATATTGATATACAACACAACACAGAATTATACTGCAAAAGTATATTAAAAACTTACTGTAAGAATGCATGTTTAATGTTGAATTTTTTTAATCTATCATAGGGTAGCTCAGTGTTTGTCCACTGGCCCAAAGGTTTGAGGTTTGTCAACATAAACATCATTGGTAGAGCGGTCCAATCCACTGACTCACGGGTTGGTGGTGCAATTCCAGCTCCCACAGATGAGTGCTGTCTTTGTGTCCTTGGGCAAGACACTGTGCTTGAGTGCCTTAAAGGTGGAAAAGCGCTATATAAAAATGTATGAAGGTAGCTAAGATTTGTATTCATGCCATACTGTGGAATACTCCAGGCAAAGTGATAACATCTCCATAGTTACCATCCGGAAAACCAGAAAAGATAATAATGCATAATATAGTATAGTATATAATGCACCTTTAACAAAAAGTACGGTAGTTATCACATTTTGCACTCTTGACTCCAGTACTTTGCGTGGTACATGTAGGAGGCCTCATTTCTATATACACTCATTTCAAACCCGGCAGAGGGCAGAGTGAGAGGTGGAAATCGTGTAGCTGATGCATTGGTCAGACCTGCTTTTACAACTTCTGCTCTCCAAACCCAGCCAGCGAACTCACAAATTATGTTAGGATCAAATTATGCAAAAATATTACATAAAAACTCCTCTGCACTCCAAGCAAGAAATCAAATCATAATAATATTGTGATAACGCTTGTTTTGGAGATTTGCACAATGTGAAACCCAGTGACAGAAGAAGTACTCAATTGTGTTACTTAAGTGAAAGTATTACAGTACCTGTTTAAAAATCTATTTAAAGAGTAAAAAGTAAAAGTATTTCACGCAGATTTTGAGTTCCAATAAAGCTTCAAATGTAAAGATTTTGTTAAAGATTTGTGCTGAATTTTGTTCAACAGAAACAACTGAATCGATCGTTTTTTCTAGATGTTTTTATTTGTATATTTTTGTTTGCTTAAATTATGAACGCGTTAAAAAATAACTCTCAACCTTTTCAGCAGGTCGATTAAAAACTTTTCGGTCCAGTTAAAAAAATGTAGTGAAGTAGAAAGTACAGAAACTTGCTCTCAAATGTAGTGAAGAAAAAGAAAAAAAAAAGTTAAGTACAGATACCTAAAACTGTTACTTAAGTTACTCTACTACTTTTTACGTTTTACCACTGGGGAATCCTGCATCTATCTTTTACTATAACAAAATAAAATAGGTGAGAAAAAAATAAAAATTTGAATAAGAATTTTTTGCAATCTTTGAAACAAGGTTATAAACTGATATCTCTGCACTTTTGTGGGTGAGGGTTAAGTTCACATCTGATACTTAAACGTCAACGAATATATTTAAATACACAGCTTAGCACATTTTTGTTGCACTACCAAAATATCTGTTACTACGATACTACAACAATACTATTCAATGAAGTATTTAAGTATTGCTTATCACAGTCAATATAATCAATGAGTAATCTGGCTTGTTTTTGGTTAAGATGACATGTGCTGACCCTGGAGTTGTGGGCGTGACCTGGACAAAGTTCAAATAGTTATGACTCATTAAACCGTGACTGAGAACTGTGTGTCTTTTGCTGTTGTTTTAATGAGGTACTATGGACTGAAGCCATTCATGTGACAATAGTAAACTGTATCTTTAAGATATCCTAGTTAAACAGGTGAAACTTTAGAAGAGGCAATAATCAAATAGAGTTTCAAATGTTATAAACCACAATATGAAAGTACTTAGATACCAGATACCATACTGGAACATTTAATACCAGATCACTTGACGTTTGTTCACAAGGAAATGTAAACTGGATACGTTAGTGACACAATCATAATTTCATAATCTGGTCATGACCTTTGATACACACACCTGTATGGACTTGTAGGCTTGTTTGTTTTGTTTGTTTTTCTGTTTGCATTGTGTTTTAAACAGGGCACCCAAGTGCTCTCATTGGGTTCCCCTGTATAAAGAAAGATAAAGATAAAGAAAGAAAGAAAGAAAGAAAGAAAGAAAGAAAGAAAGAAAGTGTACAGTCGTAGGCCTGTCATGATAATTACTATATCAACTTATAGTTCAGTACATGGTAAATGGAACAGTACTTTTTGGGGGTCAATATTTATCGTGGGGACTTTTTCTTTGAGCAAATGGGGAATCTTTTCTTATTTAAAGTTTTTTCATTCAGCTATTCGTGTTTTCATTCTGCGGCTCATGTTTTTTCTTAATGATATTGTGATAGTAGCTCAGTTGGTAGAGCATTTGTCCACTGATCTGAAGGTTGGTGATTCAACTAGTTAGCAGCATGATTCCAGCTCCCACACACGAATGTTGTCATTGTGCCCTTGGGCAAGACACTTAACCTACCTTGCCCCTAGTGTCTGTGTACACTGGTGTATGAGTGTGTGTATGAATGCACCCACTCACACGCAAACTGTGGTTCCTTGATGTAGAGTGCTTTGCCTTGAAGGTGAAAAAGCGCAATATAAAAATGCGATGAAATTTGATTGATTAAAGCCGTATGAATCCACTAAATTCATATAAAGTTTATTTTAAGCAACTGCAAAATTAGCAATAAGTACAAATACATGTATACAGGAGAAATACTCTGTCCAAATTGGGAAGAATTATTTTGTGCTTCAATTGTGCTATACAAATGAACTTGACCATCTACATTTCCAAACCACATCAATATTAATATCAAGGCGCTAACTATAATTCTGCTGCAATGAGCCGATGAGGTGGAGTGGAGTCTGTAAATGTAAAAATAGGTTTTATACCACACACCACACAAACACACAACACACACACAGGGCTCAGAGGTTGGTGGTTGCAACATGTCAAAGAGTCTTTTCTGAAGAAGAAAAATGTGGAGAGTCACAGAGTCTTAACAATAGACTTTAGTTTAAGTCAGAATTAATCCGCATGTTTCATATCTGTGTGGTGACTTAGCTGAGTAAAACTAATCCGTTTCAACTAATTTGTTTTGTTAATGACATAATTTGGGGTTGTGGCTTTCCTTGTTACTACTACTACTACCACTACCAACCGGATACTATTTCCACAAAGGTATGAATCATAAATTGCATATATAATTGGATGTAGCCAACCTGCCATCTGCCACTTTACAGATAGAAGTGATCATGGGCGCGCTTCCGGCTACATCGACTCTGAGTCCAATTCACTTTACAATGGAAAACTGTCACAACTTCTCTGTAAATGCTGCTGTGAGCCTTTTGGTCCTAAAATGTTCATATTAACCCGCTGTACATGATCCTGGTACTTCTATTATGTCGGTAAATCAAGATATGAACATTAATAACAGATGAATCAGACGCTTTCTTTCCCCCGGCATTGCTCTCGCTAGCATTAGCAACAGGTTTGATTAACTGCATTGCCAAACACCTGCTCTGTGTTAAATCAGCGATGCAGGTTAGAAGAGGAGTTACCTTCAACACCATCACTCTTTGGCCCAAATTCACCCCTATAACCGCTCGCCTCGATGAGCTTCGTTTGTCTAGAGTCGAAAGCTATGGGCGACATCACACTGCCTTAGTCCACTTCTTTATACAGTCTATGATATAAATGTAAGCTCTGAACAGGAATTTAAATATACTACATTTCTACAATACAGATCAGCAAATGTAAGAACTAAAAATTACAAAAGCACAATATTACAAAAAATGTATGATAAAATTAAAAAAAAGGGAATCAAGTTGGTCCAGTGAATGAATCCCTGAGTCTTGTGGCCAAAGCTATTGCATATATGTCTCTGTGATAGCTTCAGCACTGTGAGATCAATTTCTGGCTTTGGCAATTTCCTTTACTGAATGTCTCCCCTAACCCTTCACCCCCAAGTTAAAGAATGTGCCATTGAGGATCAAAAACATAATAGAGAATAGGCTTTAAAGCAGCTCTGTTTGTGAACAAGTCTCTCCATGGACCAGCACCAAAGTACATCTCCCAAATGTTAGTGCCATATGAACCATCTCACACTCTGAGGACTTCAGGGACAGGCCTCCTGCTGGTGCCCAGAGTCAGGACTAAACCAGGACTGAACCAGGACCGAACCAGGACCGAACCTGGACCAAACCTGGACTAAACCTGGACTAAACCTGGACTAAACCTGGACTAACAGCGTTTAATGTCTTATTCTGTAAAGCACTTTTTATTACTTTGTGTACCAATTGTGCAATACAAATAAACTTACCTTGCCTTCACACTTCGATATGTTCTGTCTAATAAAGGCTGAAAAGATTGGTTGAAACAAAATTTTCTTCCCTTACTGCTAAAACAATAGAAACAAAGTATGCCGTTTTAAGAAAATTACTATTTGGACAAAGGAAAGCTCAAAATTATTAAAAGAAAAAAATAGTCTAAATGTCCTATATTACGCAAAGTTGACTCCCATGAGCTGTAAGCCATGTTATGATGTTATTACCTTCAAAAACAGACCTGGAGTTGTGTTTTCCTTCACTCACACACAGAGTTAGCGTAATCCTTTATTAATATTGTCTACATCTCCAAAGCCCAAAATGCTTTGTTCCACCTTGTGATGTCATGAAACTGTAGTTACCTTTCACCTTTTGGTTCTGTAGAAATCAGCAATTCCACTGCTGAAATTACTGAAATGATTCTAGTGAAGGTGTATGGTGTTTAAAGACACAGTTGAGCACTTCCTGTATTACCAAATGACATCACAAGGTGGAACAGAGTGTTTTCAGTTTGAGAGAAGAACTGAGCTTAAATAGTTTGTGTCTTAAACATATGTGAATGAAACAAAACCCAACTCCGGGTCTGTTTGTGATGAGGAAACAACATAACATAGATCAGAAAATAGAGTACCGTAATATGTGTAAAATAAATCTTGATTATATAGACTAGACAAGAAATTACCCGGCAGTAAATACACAGGTTTTGTCTATTTATTTATTCAAATTCCTTCATGAGAAAAGCATGTTATTCTCACCGGATTTTCCATTTCACCAGAGGACAAGTGACTCATACACGTCCTGATGTCATCCCTCTGGAATGTGTCACGTTTATGTGTTTAGACTACAAAAAGCATCGCATCATTACAAACTATTAATCACAGGGACTATTTATATCTTTGCTTTTCCCAAGAATCTGTGAATAGCGTTTCCCATTGACACAAGAGACTAGGTGGCTCCTGACGGTCTGGTCTAGGATACGATGATGTCATACTCCCAGATGGGGGCGCAAGAGCCAGATTTCCCTATGACGCTTCAAAATGCAACTTCTGTAATATTGAGATTGATCATTTAAAACATCTAGTCTATGAATGTCATGTCTCCCATGTCATGATTTCTGGAAACAATTAGAACGTTATATAGCCCGAAAGACTGGCCATTTGAGCTAGAATAATATAATTACATTGTTCAATTACCATAACTACAAAAATTTATTTAAAAGCAAGCTAAAGTTAATTTACTAATTCTGCTAGTAAATTCAAATACACAAAATTAAATGTGTAGAACCATTATGTTAAGTATGTTGATATTAATATGTATAAGATTTCACTGAAAACAGGGTGGGACAAAAAATGAATGAAGAATGGTTTGAAATTGAGATTATTATAACTTTAGTTTTGGAAGATATACCAAAAATAAGTAATTTTGTTACTGAAAGAAAATTTGTTTTGCTGTAAATGTAACTTTATGTTATCATTATTTTGTGCTGAACTTGTATGATTCATTTGCTGTTTAAAAAAAGTAAATGCACAAATGTTGAACCAGATCATTTCTATTAAAGACTAGAGCTAAGAACTCACTGTATTACAACAAAAATCTGCATTTGAACAATTCATTTATCTGCCCCCCCATCATCATCTGTCATCTGAAACAGAGAAATAGTCTAAAAACAAACTGGACATTATATTGACATTGCAAATCACACAATGTGCTGTTTGCATAACCAAATGTAAAAAAAAGTCACCAACAAAAAAAAGCTCACACACTCTAATATTTCGCTGTTCCGCCTTTAGCTTTGATTGAGGCATGCATTTACTGTGGCATTGTTTCGATTTTGCTTCTGCAATGTCACAAGATTTATTTCCGTTCAGTGTTGCATTAATGTTTTACCAAGTTCTTGCATTGATGATGGTTGAGTCTGACGCTGCACAAAGCCTTCTCCAGCACATCCCAAAGATTCTCAATGGGGTTAAGGTCTGGACTCTGTGGTGGACAATCCATGTGTGAAAATGATGTCTCATGCTCCTGAACCACTCTTTCACAATTTGAGCCCGATGAATCCTGGCATTGTCATCTTGGAATATGCCCGTGCCATCAGGGAAGAAAAAATCCATTGATGGAATAACCTGGTCACTCAGTATATTCAGGTGTCAGCTGACCTCATTCTTTGAGCACAGACTGTTGCTGAACCTAGACCTGACCAACTGCTGCAACCTCAACCTATTTGCTTAGTTAAATCCTGGTGGCCAGGCAGTGTACATCTACGGAGCGTTTTTATCATCTGTGAACCAGAAAAAAAGCTACTGCATTGTCAGAAGCTGTGGTGTGACTGACAGCATAACTGGACTAAACGTTGAGAAAAGGGATTATAAACTCAATGCAGCAAGTAGTAATTAGGATGTTA
The DNA here is from genome assembly GCF_009829125.3 of Periophthalmus magnuspinnatus. Classification (NCBI taxonomy): domain Eukaryota; kingdom Metazoa; phylum Chordata; class Actinopteri; order Gobiiformes; family Gobiidae; genus Periophthalmus; species Periophthalmus magnuspinnatus. Next base: position 26,041,800 of record NC_047134.1, read on the forward strand.
GGAACCTACCTACCTTTAAGATCAAGTTGTGTGTAAATGTGCTAAATGTAAGCTCTTGGTAAGGCTATAAGGAATATGAGAGATTATGTAAATAAAAAAATAAAGTTATAAAAACTAAAAGTGCAGATAGGTAAAAAGTTACTCAAGTAAAAGTATCACATGAAAAAAATCTACTTAAGTAAATGTATTTAAAAATGTACTTTAAGAGAAAAAAGTAAAAGTATTTTACACAAGTGTTGTTCATTTGTTTGAGTGTAAATGTGATATTGATAAAAAAATTATACATATTTTGGTCAACAGTAACAATACAAATCAATGTCTTCATTTTTCTTATGAATTTTGTGTATTTATTTTTGCTCAAAGCTGAAACTTGAACTCGAAAACTTTATTCAGGATGTTTGCACAAACATGGTAAAAATAACCCCTCAAATCATATGTACTATATAAGTACTTTTTACTTTTCAGTCCAGTTAAAAAATGTAGTGAAGTAGAAAGTACAGATACCTGCTCTCAAATGTAGTGAAGCAAAGGTAAAAGTATCAGCTGTAAAATGTACTTAAGTAAAGCACAGACACCTAAATTCTCCTTAAGTACAGTACTTTACTACTTGTACTTTGTTACCTTCCAGCGCTGCTTTTATCTGGTCAAAAGTCCTGAAAATGATGTTTTAAACTCACAAAACTGCTAACAATTTAAAAAGGCAACAGCTACAAGTCACTTTCACTACTCCACACACTGCATAAGATTATAAAACAAACATAGTTTCAAAAGAACTTGGTGCTAAGTATGGAATGATTCACTGCAGTGGATGGAAAAATATTTAGACAAACAAGATCAATACGCCCTTCTTTCTCATGTATTGTATATGACCACATCCGCTATTTTTATTTCTGAGACAACTTCCCACTGAGTCAAATTTACTGCTCAAATATTAACAACAGCTAAAACAAGCATTACTGAGAAGCTTTTTTTTGCTTTAAGTCAATTTTCCATCCAGGCATGCTGACTTCAAATACCACCCAGTTTACCGAAATGTCCCCATGGATTTTAGTCGGTGGGGGGTCCCAAAATCCTCCACAAGAGCTGAGAGTAAGAGCAGAGAAAGTCAAAGTCATCCCTGGATTACTGCAGTGAGATAACGACTGTTTAAGGCAAGAAAAACTGTGGGAATGTAGTGAGTGGCCTTAGTGAGAACAGGCCTGGTATGTGCGTGTGTGTATTGGAGTCTATGGTAAATACAGAAGTAGGCCTGTGTGATTTATTGCAACAGTAAATTTGAAAGAAAGAAAAGTACACTATTATTGCACTAGGTAACTTTTCTGAAGGAGGGTTGTCTGTGTGGAGATGCTTTGTCTAAAAATATGACACAGTATGGCATTAAACTTCTATTTTAGTTACTGGTCAGATCTGTAGAGTCTTGACACTGTATCTTTGAGCAATAAAAACAGCCATAAGGGAATAAAATGTTAAGTTTAATTCCATACTGTTGAACATTGCCATAAAGACAATCAGATGCCACCAGAAAAGCTACATAGTGCACCTTTAAATAATATAAATATTTTTAAATCTCCAAATACATTTATAGAGTAAAGGTTTACCAGTATTTTGAACCAGGAATTAATCATTTGCTTGAAGCCCATGACAAAGAAGCTAAGTGGCCTAAAGAGAAGACGTAGCTATTGACCCCTAATGGGCATTTATTGTATTACATAACGTGGATCAATAGTTTTAAGTCATGTATCTTTTATGCAGTATGCCATGAGGGTAGGCTACTGTCCCATGTACCAGCTAACATGGAGACTAAGCTATAGAACACAATGCACAATTTCAAACGTTATGCGAAATAAAATAAAAGGCCCAGTGTTTATAGAGAACATGTTTTGTAACTGCTTTTAAAAGTGACACTTTGTTGCCATGCCAACAAGTTGATGTGAAGGTTGTATTCGTCAGTTACTGGTGTGTTTTGGAGACTGACACTAGTAAGTTGAGAGCACAGACTGTATTAAGAAGTGGAGTAAGGGAGTGTTGCGTCACCCATAGAGTTCGGCTCCAGTCCAATGAAGCTCATCGAGTTGAGCAGTTACAGAGGCCAATTTGGAGCAGAGTTCCATATTTGGAATTCCGATCATGAGTATCATAGCAACCAAAGAGCCAATCCGGAGCCAGGCTGTTAAACATACCGACCCTTCCCGCCTCGCCATTGGTTTACCAGAGAGCGGTCGCTTAGACACTGTTAATCAAACATTTTATATATATATCTATATAATATATATAATATATATCTATATAATATATATAATATATATCTATATAATATATATAATATATATCTATATAATATATATAATATATATTATATATATATATATATATATATATATATATATATATATATATATATATATATATATAAATGGACATAGCTAACCTGTGTGTGTGTGTTTCCTCACACCGGAAGGCTACTGTATATCATAGATTTCAAAACGAACACTGCAAGATTACTTTCAACTGAACTGAAAATGTAATTAGATTATTAAAAGCACAAAGTCTGCCCAAGCGCTACCAGATTATGGTTTGGAGATAAAAGCCTCATGGTCTGGTATGTCTTTATAGCAGAGTGCACAGAACTGTAGGGGGAAAATTGAATAAACTCATCGACTCCTAAATGTGTTGGGTGTATTACATAATGTGGATCAATATTTCAGAGTCAGTGTCCCATATATGACCTGGAAAATCATCATGCAGCACTTTCTGAGTCCAGCCCAGTCCACATTATATGAAATTTGAATGAGATCATTGGTGGGAAGAGGAAAAGCAAACACATTAAATACGAAATATAATTTCAATAGATTTATCATATCTTCTGATGGGGTGTGGGCAAATATATCAGCTTTATGAAGAGGCTATGATGTTATTATTATTAGACACAACTACAGCACCACAATATTCATCTAATACGACTTAATAAAAGAAACAAATCTGGTGACTTCTGCTTTAGAAAACTGCAATATAAGTCCGAATAGGTCTGCTCTAAATAAAATAATTTAATAAGTAATTCCCTGTTTCCATTGACTTTAGATAAATAATAATTCAATGGTGACTTCACTAGCAGCTAATGAACATATTTTTTTAACATAGACCCATAACAACATAACCACTATATAAACTGCTATTACAGAACATGGTAGTTTTCTGAGCCTTTTCAACTTTAATTACTGTGATTAAGTCCATTTTACTTCCTCCATTTTAAACAATGTAAAACACATGCTTCTACCCTTAGGTGTGGTTCAGTTTATTTCAAGTGTATTTATAAAGCACATTTAAAACAACCTCAGCTGGTCAAAGTGCTTGATGTGTCAAATGTCCCATGATGAACCAAATAGACAATCAGTGTTAGCAAACGATACAAATATTTGAGTTGATTTTGATACGAAAAGGCTTGATACTCAACACTGATTCTGATAGCACAATTATAGATTATTAAAGTAGGACTATGTAACTTTTTTGGTGGAGGGTCTGGAATGTTCCACAGTGTGGCATTTAACTGATCCAACTTGCATTTATTCATTTACATGTACTATTGCTCCAAACTACCTTGAAAAACATTTGTATTTGCACCGTGTATGATCCGTTTATCCACAGATCTTACCTGTATTTTGGTCTCGTGGTTACAGCTGTTTACTGTGTTTAATGGTAAAGTCATTTTCAACATAAAAATAGCTCTGTCTTGGTGATCTTATATTAGCTTCAGATATAGACCACAGATACAAAACACTGTATCTAAACTTATTCAAATAAGTATCTAGTTTTGGTATTGGTGTCTGGATATCATGTTTTCAGAGAACCTTAATAGTCATAAAAGGTGAAAGAGGGAGGATGAAGAAGAGAAGGTGTTTATAAGGTCAGAATTCTAAATCAGGTGCGCAGTGAGACCGGCATTTTCAGAGAGTCAAGTAGGGGGTCCACTGCATGAAATTTATTTTTAAAACCTTTAACTCTTGCATCACATAATAATTGAAATTAGTGAGTCACACAGGCCAATATTTAAGTAAAATAAAGTATTTCATTTTATGACTCTATGTGTAAAACCCCTGCACTGTATACTATATAAATGGACATAGCTAACCTGCTAGCCCTTGTGTTCCAAACAGGAAGTAAGCATGGGCACGCTTCTGACTCCATCAACTCTGGCTACAATTTACTTTCTATTGAAAAATTGTTGCCCCTTTTTCTCTAACTGTTGCTGTCAGGCTCATCATTTTGGTCTTAAAATGTTCGTATTAACCTGCTCTACATGATCCTGGTATTTTCATTTCCCAATTTTGTCCATAAATCAAGGTATGAAAATGAATAACGGCCAAACAATGAGCTGCCCTCTTTTGCCGAGGTCGCTCCTGACAGCATTAGCAACAGGTTGGATTAACAGCGTTGCTAAGCACCCGCTCTGTGGCAAACAGGTGGGAAGGGGTGTTCCCTTCAACAGCCTCACTCCAGATTGGTTCGTTGGCTGCTGATATTTGCTGTTGGAATTCCAAATATGGAACTCTGCTCCAATTTACATCTATAACTCTGGTCTCGATGAGCTTCATTTGACTGGAGCTATGGGTGACATCACATTCACTTCTTTATACAGTCTATGGTAAAAGCTGCTGACCCTGTAGTTTACACCTCTACAAACAATTCGAAATCTGTGTAATTCTTGTTTTCTCTCAAATGCACCTGGACTTGTTTAACATACACACTCTGAAATGAAACTTAATTTTAAAACACGGTGTAACACTCAGGAGGCAGTACATTACCTGAATGATTACATGGAATTAGAAAGTTAAAGCCATACTTCTCCAACTATAACTACCATAATGTGGAAAATTATAGCCAAAGGCTTAACATTTACAAGCAGGTATTTTTGGCAAAAAAGTGACACAGTGTGTCTTTTAAATTACATGTTCTATATTGAAGTGCATACCTGTAGGATGAGCACAAAGTAATCCACAGCCTTGCCCCTCTGGTAAACATAGTGATGGAGCGAGCGCTTGTCGTTGTCGTTGTATTTTATTTCCTGGATGACGTCAGGATGTCGCAGAATCCTCAGTAAAACTTTGTCTGAGATCTGAGACGGGCTGAACAAGCTGACCTCTGCAGAAACAAGTAAACAGGCAGTTAGTCCAGCATTATGGTGGGTGGTATACAAAACAAGGGCTGGGTAATCATCAGTTTCATCATAATTGAAATGTTATTGTTTCAAATGGTCAGTGATACTTAGTGCTTTTTATCTGAGAGGACCACAGTCAAAACCTTCTCAATAAATCTGTCCTGTAAATAAAATCTGTACTTCAGTGGATACTTTGTACTTATACCTCATTACTTTTGAGAACAGGTATCTGTACTTTCTACTCTACTACATTTTTTAACTGGAAAGTACAGTATTTTTTTATTATTGTTTGAAACCTGCTGAAAATTCTGAGGGATTATTTTTAATACGTTCGTATTTTGAGCAAACAGAAATATACAAATTAAAAACAGCTAGAAAAAAACCCCACTACATACCGATTTCTTCTCTTTAAGTACACTTTTAAGGGGGTATTTTAATACTTTTACTTAAGTAGATTTTTTTCATGTCATATTTTTAATTTAGTATTTTTTTTTACCCTGGTATATGTACTTTTATTTGAACAAAACTGATTACTTCTTTCACCACTGGTACTGATTATATTACTTTTCCTACGTATCGTTTGATCTGTGTATTTGTTGTTGATATTTGTTTGTTTGTGTTTGTTTGGTCAGCTGAAGTTGTTTTAAATGTGCTATATAAATAAACTTGAAATGAAGTGAAAAATATTCATGAAGTTAATACTGAAAGCCATTTTTGTGTGTTTAAAAAGACAAAAAGTTCGATACAAGGGAAAAAAGTTTACCTGATAATGATAAATATAATGTATTTGCAATAAAACTAGGACCTTGCACCTAGAATCATTTGGATAATTTTAGCCCTGGAATTGCCAATCTCTACTGGACTAAAGGTAAATGGTAGCTGTTAACTCATAATAAGAGATTACTCAAACATGTGAGTGAAACACAACTCCAGGGATGTTCTTAAGGAGGTAACATTATAACATGGCTTAAAGCTCACAAGAGTCAGTTTTGCGTAATATAGGACTTTCAAAATACATTTGGCTTTTGAAATTATTACTATAAAAAGAATAAACTACAATGCTCTGATGACCATTTCTAACAGTTCTTATCTGTTTTTACAAATCAACTCTTTACTTATTAACAGAACTTCTGCAGTGCCTTTTGTTTAAGTGGATTTCTCAATTGCGGTGTGACAGGTTGCTGTAATGGGCCCGACCACGAGTGCTTTGGTCCGCACCCAAAATCAAAGCAATAGACCACACAATACACACACACACACACAAACGCACACACAAACGCGCACGCACGCACACACACACCCCCACCCCCACACACCCCCACACCCGCACACACACATACACACACACACCCACACACACACTAGTGAGGACTTAAATGATGTGAGTATAATCGATTCTGTTGAAATTAACTTGTTTGCATAGTTAAACACACCATGCAGTTCAGTAGATTTAACTCAAATAACTCAATAATCTTGCCTAATTTCAGTTCTATTCAAAGACACAGGAAAAAAAAAAGATTTCCACAACCATTTAACCCTATAACAAAATATGAGTTGGCTATGAGTAAGAACAGCTACGTCATGCTAACCAACAACTAAAGCTAATTGCCAATGCTGTAAACATGCTAACAGAGCAGATTGCGACATTCTTAGCTGTAGCAGTCCTCCAGTCGTGCTCATCTCCAAACTGTTCCTGGTTGGTAGCCTCAGATACATGTGCTAAAATGAGCTACACTAATGGATATAAACACGTCTAGCCAAGCGTGTTTGAACTTGTGAGTGGAGTCAGGTGATGGGGTCATGATCACACCCAGGATCATGCCATTGTGGTGCTCGTATAAGCTTTGTCTGACCACAAGTGCAAAAACATACTACTGAATTACGTCTGCTTACATCAGCCAAGTAGAGGCAAAGAGTGTGTCCTATTTAAATTGTAATTAACTTTTTACCCAGCCACAATTGCATTAGTTGTAATGGTTTATAATAGGCCTGTCACGATGAAACCAGAAGTTTACATACGTTATCTAAAAAGACACACGCTTTTTTTTCTTACTGTCTGACATGAAATCAGACTAAACTTTTCCTGTTTTTGGTCAATTAAGATTATCAAAATTCTTTCTATTTTCTAAATACCAGAATAATGACAGAAGGATTTAAAAAAAAATATATACATAAACCTATATAAACTTCCTGTTTGGAACGCTATGTTCATTTATATATACCGTCTATGGTCTGAATGAGGATCAAATCGATGTAAATACAAAAATAGCTTACATTAGAGGAAGTAGTCAAGGTTACAAAATCAATACATAAAAATTAGCTGGCCAAGGTGGCTAGGGCGACTGTATGGACAGGTAGACAGAATTACAAAGGACCAGCATTTATCTAGATTTGTCTAGTTGGCTCCTGGCTAGTGTTAATTATGTTTGTAGTGAAGTAGTGTCAGAATAAATATGGCATGTACTCTTACCTGTTGCTAGGAAGCGATGAGCGGCCAGCAGGAGCTGAGAAGAAATCTTCACTTTTGATTCACTCTCGTATTTAAAGGCGGAGAAGTCCCTCTTGTTTTTATTTGGGGCCACTTTCTTCCTGTTACGATTATCCGCTGATGAGACAAAGACAAATAGGATCTAAACATTTAACTGAAGTTTTAACTTTTTTTTTACTTAATTTTGAACTTAACTTTGAACTTAACTGAACATTTAACTGAACTTTTATCTTTGAACTGAGTTAAAATAAAATAAAATGATGGGGTTCGATTTACTCACTGTACATGTCTGATTCATCTAGGATCTCTGATTTGATGATTTCCTCAATAACATCTTCAAGGGTGACCAGTCCCAAAACTTCATAAAAAGGGTCTCCTTCTCCCTCATTGTTGACTTTCTGGACAATGGCCAGGTGGGACTTTCCTGTGTTGGGAACAAAAAGACAACTCTGTTATTTGATACTGTACAAAGTGGAGTGTATATTTCAAACAAAGAAGCCATTATTCCTGATCTTCATGATGTCCTTGAAATGCACCAAAGTAATGTTTCAGCTCTCTTATGTAACAAAGTTGGACAGTGAAAAGAGAGGGATCTAAACAGTCAAAATAAAAATCAGTTTGGGTGTGAACCTTGTGCAACTGTAAATTTCTTTGAACTTCAGTACAACATAAAGGTCCTATATTATATAAAATTGGTTCTAGTGCACTTTAAGCCATGTTATAATGCTGTTGCCTCATTAAAAACATACCCGGAGTTATGTTTTGTTTCACTCAAATGTTTGAGAAACACTTTATTATTAGTCTGTCTACATCTGCAAAGCTCACCTTGTGATGTCATGAAGTGGTAGTTTTCAAGGTTTAAAAACACAGTGGAGCACTTTCTGTATTACCACATGACACCCCAAAGTGGAGTGTTTTCAGTTTGAGAAAAGAAATATGCAGGGTCTGTGTGTTAAACATGTGTGAATGAAACAAAAAACATTATAACATAGATCAGAAAATCGTGTAATATGGGCCCTTTTAACAAATATGCCATTAGCCGTTTCTCACATAATCAAAATTTTTGATTTTTCCACATTCCACATTTCCTGAACCTAATCTGCACCAATTAATCAAAAAAGTTCACAATTCTTTCTCAAAAGTCTGACTTCTGCTACAAACCACTGACATAGGATCTTTCAATTCAAAAGACCCACACTGATGGCTCATTCTTGATTAAAATCCAATTAGTTTCACATCCCTAATTTGTGATGGAGCAAAATAGTCAAATAAATCCCCCTCATTTGTTTGTCAGCATTAACCTCACTTCTTATTTTGTCTGGCAGCTCAGTGGCAGCTCTTCATTCCAGACATTGCCCCAGATGCCGTCCCAGTGCCCCCTCCCTGGTCCACACAAACAGCAGCTGGTGTTGTGAGCGCCTCAGTAAGTCCTGTTACAGTTTGGGCTGGGTCTGGACTTTGGCCTGTGTAACCGCCAAACATACATATTGTAACTGTAGAAGGCACAAACACACCCCGGTCCACACTAAGAGCAGATGGACCCTGGATGAGTTCAGACACAGCAGGTTTTGGCTCGGGTCCTGGTCTGAATAATTAATGACACTGCAGGAAAAAACACTGCAGGTTTGAAGCACTGAAGGATAATGTGATCTGTCCAGGCAAAAACATCCTGGATACAACTCACAAGAAGTCAATGAAGTCTTTATTTTCACAACACTTCACAATAATTATATAGTTTTAGTCCAAGTACTTTGAGCAAGATATTTGTTGCTTCAGTTTTCAATTTCAATTTTATTTATACAGCACATTTAAAACCACTTCAGCTGACCAAAGTGCTCACATAAAAGTCAAATATACAGATACGATCAAACATAGGAGAAGAACAATAAAACACCAAGATATCCTGTCAGGTTAATACGAACATTTTAAGACCAAAAAGATGAGGCTCACTTCAGCAATTACAGAGAGAGGGGTAACAATTTTTTTTAATGTAAAGTGAATTGGAGTCGATGGAGGCGGAAGTGCGCCCCTGATCACTTCCTATTTGGACCATAGAGGCTGGCAGGTTAGTTATATCCATTTATATATACACTCTATGGATTAGTCTTAAATTGTGTTAAAGACTTGCAATTCAATATATTTCAAGTTTAAAATGTCTGACTAAATGTATTTCAGATTTTTTTTTTTTTTTATAAATAGCCTAAAAAATAAAGCATGTTTTTTTTATTACATTTAATGAGATAGAAAAAAACATGTGTCTTTACTATGAGTCTGCTTTCATCGCCACCTGACTTGTAACTGGTCTGGAGAAGGGCGTCCGCTTGCTTGACTCCATGGAAATGTTCCTTTGGCTATAAACTTCCACCGTATTTCATAAAACGTATCTAACCCCACTCTGTGTTAAAGTGTGACAGGCAGAGGGCGCTGCTCCATAGTCTGGGTGCTGCCACAGAAAAGGCTCTGTCACCTCTGGTCTTGGGCCTCGCTTTGGGCACAGCAGCAGGACCAGCTGACTTCAGGGCTCTGGGTGGAGTACAGGGCTGCAGCAACTCCCTCAAATAAAAAGGACCCATAGAGCGCACACAATAACACACAATTTAAACACAATCGATAACAATCTTAGCTTCTTTAAAATGTAATGGAAATTAAAGCAACACTGGATGTGGAATAGAAAGTTAAAACCGCATTTTAGAACATTGTCCCTGGGGTTAGATATGTTTTATGAAATATGGTGGAAGATTATTGCCAAAGGAACCTTTCCATGGAAACAAGCAAGTAGATACCCTCCTCCAGGCAAGTACAGGTCAGGTCTGCAGAGATGCAAGCAGACTCATTGAAAAGACAAGTTTTTTCTATCTCGTTCAATGTAATAAAAAACATGCTTTATTTTAGTCTATTTATAAAATGCCCAATTCTGAAATACATTTAATCAGATATTTTGGACTTGAAATATATTGAATTGCAAGCTCCCTGTCTGAAAACACAGGGAACCATGACTCGGCTTTGTGTTACTGCGGTCAACATAAAAAACAACATACTGTTATTACTTACGCTTTAACTCTTAATCTTGAACTTTTAAGGTAAGCTCTTTGGTTAATCAAAATGCGCTTGCTTCCTAAACGGATAAAACTCACCCCTGCTTTTCAAAGATCCCGCTCCCCTTTCAGTCTCCTCTCTCCCACACAGAGAGTAAGTGGGATGAAAGACGACTCTGGTTTGAATGATAAAACGCTCCACTAATAGAAAGGCTCTTTGTTTCCAAAAGCAGAGCACAGATCAATGGGATTTAACAGGAGATTGTATGACCAGCAATTAAAACAGGACCAAAGGCTACAAGTGTTTAGATAATGTGTCCTTCATGTCTGCCAGTGCCCCCAGACAATGCAATACTCATGGGCGTCGTACTGAATAGAGTGGAAAGTGCCCTAAAGGGAGGACTCTAAAATGATACAGTAAACAGTAATACAGTTTGTTTAAAATGTTTGAGTTTTGATCAAAGTAATAAAAAGTTGGAACACCATTTTTTACTCCTTCCAGTTAATTAATCATGACCTCTTTTACGACTCTTTTAAGCTACAATATAGAATAACTAAATATTAACTTCTAAAAATGTGAAAAACTATAGTAAATGGTAAGGGTCACATTTTTATATACCGCTTTTTCCAACTTCAAGGCCCTCAAAGCGCTTTACATCAAAGAACCACTCGCCCATTCACACACACATTCATACACCAGTGTACACAGACACTGGGGGCGAGGTGGGTTAAGTGTCCTGCCCAAAGACACAACGGCAGTATTCATCTGTGGGAGCTGGAATCAAGCCGCCAACTTGTTCATTCATTACTTGATCCCCAAATAAAGCAAGTAAAGCCTTCAAAGGCGAGTACCTTCTCTTATAGTGAGCATGCCATCTGTTTTGTTTCCATGAAGATAGAAGAGCTTTGCCTGAATTATCCCACAGTATAGCATTAAACTTGTATATCTCCGGGGAGACAAGCAGGTGACCCCACCAGGCCAAGATCTGCAGAGAGGCAATCCTCTCAGTGTTTAACATAGTTTAAGACGAGACTGAAAATCCACCTCTTCTCCCTGGCATTTAATACTAGCTAGACAGGATATCTTGGTGTTTTACTGCACTTTTCCTTTGTATCGTGTTACCTATATATTTGTTTTTTGTTGACTTTTATGTGAAGCACTTTGGTCAGCTGACGTTGTTTTAACTGTGCTATCTAAATAAACTTGAATTAAACTGAATTGAACTGAAAATGGACAAGTATAATGCCATACTGCTTAACATTCAAGACTAAGTGACATTATCTCTATGGAGACAAGCAGGTAACCGATCCTCGAACATGTCAAAATGTTCATATTTTCTGTAGAGCTGTGGTGTTTTTTTAAGAGAAAAATGTAAAAAAAAAATTGAAAATAGTTACTCAATCGGGTTGGTTGTGGAGGATGGGGGTGGGGGGGCATACTGCCTGTGGACTTGAGTAATGCGGTCAAACTAGGATTCATTACAGGGGGGAGCTAATAAAAGAGTGATTTAATTGGATGGGGAATATTAGCCAGCAGGGTCCAACACAGTAGCCCACCTAAGTACCATCATTAACCACCATCACTGTAGCAACGGATATGGAGACATGGAGTCACAGAAAAGGAATTGTCCCCTATGGAGCCCAGTCATTATTTCAAAGAACACCAGACCCCGTAGGACATTTATAAAGTCATTTTCTAAAGAATCATTTTAGTTTGTGATTTCTTTTTAAGCACAGATTGTGTGATTGTGTGAGTGTGTGTACAATGTTGGCCCATCCTTGTGTGTGATCAGCTGGTTATTCTAAGGACGTCAGATTGGAACAAAGTGATGTGTCATGTAGGCCTGTCATGAGAACATATTTTAAAGTGCTTTGATATCGCTGAAGTAAATACAGACGATAAATGATAATATTGAATTTATGCCACTGACGCAATACCCCAAGAGCAGATTTAAACCACAAAAACTATTCTAACTCTATAATATATTTAAAAAATCATGAGCAGAATGAAACACTTTAGTTTGCATCTGTAATGAGTCATAGAAATTATTAATTCAACCTTCTACAGCTCAAATCTTATAGCAAAAAAATAGTAGTGCAAGGAAAAAGTACACATGATAAATATTGACCCCCCAAAAATATTGTTCCAACTTTCAGTCGATATAGTCATGAAACTGATATGACACTAGGCCTGTCAAGATAATTACTAACTAAAGTTTTACCGTTGTGTCCTCATACATTTAAATCTATAATGAAACCAGCACAATGCACAAAGGATTACAAAAACAGGAAGTGAAAGTCTAATTGCCCTTTGACAGAAACAAATTTCTGCAACGGTTCACTTTTCCACAAAAGGCACTTTTCACACCCACACTGACTTTATTTTTATTTTTAAACAAATACATTAAAGTCTGCCCACAGGGACGCAAGGTTAATCGTAATGGAACTGAAATCACAGTTTGTATGGTCAGAATTATCCAATTGTAAAGACTTTATTTATTTAGGGAATACAATATTATTCCTATATACAAAATCATGGGGTCTTACTATGTATACAAAGTGCTAACCCTACAGTTTAGCAGAACAGCAATACAGTATCAATACTGAAAAGTATCACATAATTTGTTGAAAATCACATTCTTTGTCTTAAAAATATTGTTCATTAAAACTAGAACTAAATGTAGAATAAAATAAAGAAACATAAAAATATATATTGAAAGTTTTCTGAATATTTTTTTTTAAATAATAGGCCTCATAATAGGGATTTTATTATTATGAATTATGAAAATTGGTACAGCCTTTCCCAGGGAATTGATACCTGCCTATATTTTAAAGCTTGATATGACAGCGATATGTTTGGGTGGTCAAATAATCTACATCTGGATACTAAAACTAGTATTAGAACTAAATACAATATAAAATAGATATTGCTAAAAATAAAAATTGCACGTTTTCTGAATAGTTTTTGAGTAATAGACCACATAATTTGAATAATATCTCTCATAAACTGCATTTCGACACTACACGCCTGCCTTTACTTTTAAGTTTGATATTACAGCCATATGTTTGTGCTTCACCCACACCGCCAACAAACAGCGTACGGGTCGACTGTTGACATGAAACACTGCTGACAAAGAGACCAAGGGGGTCGTATGGGAGAGGAATGCCACGTGCACAGTGCATACCAACCACACATGCAAACGCAGCCCTCACTGTCCACTGAGCCACATGCAAACCAACACCCATGACCTCTGTGTACGCAACACTTTACAAAGACATTGTTTTGCCCGTCTGAAATTATGGAACGATATTTTTGCGGTCAAAATTTATCATTGGTACTTTTTCTTTGGACTGTGATAATATTTGAGCTGTACAAGGGTTGAATAAATAACTTACAACTCTCTCTTATGACACCCACTTACAGATGCAAACTAACTACTAAAGAGTTTTGTTTAAATCAGACTTATTGTGCTTGTGTCTGCTATATAGTCATAATCTATGACACCCGTGGATCGTTATGTTATAATTTGCACATTTTAAACCGCAATAATCATCTAAAATTACAGCAGAAGGCCAAATATTAGTATCAGCTAAAAAAAAATCCATTGGAATCAAGAGACTAGATTTTATTGTCTGTCCAGTTCTAAGTCCAGTTCAATGTTAATGTATATTAGACCATACCAAGTTTCATTCTACTATTCTTTCTATCTATCCATCTGTAGGTCTGTGTAATCCCTCAATTGTCCTCATATGATCCATAATTTAAACAAAAATTTTATCTGTCAACTGGACAAAAAGTTGTTGAAGTGAAGACGTTTTGCTGCTCATCCAAGCCGCTTCTTCAGTTCTGGTCAGATTGCTGCTGGACACTGCCTTATATCTGTCTGAAGGGACGAGCTAAGTGAAACTAACACACCTGTTTGTTTACAGTTTGTTTGTTGCCTAGGTCTATTGAGCTACACTTAGTGTGAACTGTGCCTGAGTCATATTTTGCATAATTTTTCAGGCTCCTAATCAGTGCTCTCTCACTCCTATTAGCATACTAGTTAGCCCTATTGTTTTCCTTATTTAGATTTATGTATGAGGATGGAGTTATAAAGAGGACATAGATTATGTCTAAAACCCCATTCCTGTTCAAAGCATTGTGTGTCCTAACAAAAATTACCTCTTTAAACTCCCCTCTTAAACCATTTATTTTCTGTACCCATTTTTTTTTAGCTAGGGATCAACTGCAGACTGGGGTCCTGAGCTGCTCTTGTGACTGTGTTGCTACATTCTTCAGACAGACATAAGGCACTGTCCAACAGCAATCTGACCCGAAATGAAGAAGTGGCTTGAATGAGCAGCAAAACGTGTTCACTCCAACACATTTTTGTCCAGTTGACATATTTTATTTTTGTCTTTTACTATCCATCTATCTATTTATAGCAACTCATGTTTATTAATAACATTGTACATTTAGATTTTTTTGGGGTGGGGGTGGGCGGTAGAAATCCTGCTTTATTGCGTCAATGGCAAAAATGTGTTTCGGTATTACTGTTTACCATCTACATTTTCTATTTTTGCAAAATACTTCAAAACCTGTTACTGTGGCAGGCCTAGTTGCTCATCTAAAACCAGAGCTCCCTCCCAACACTGAATACACTCAGCTGGAGCATAGAGGAGCTGTGAAGTAATGGGCTTCATTTGGCAAGGAGACAGAAATAGCACACAGGCTTGCATTGACACAGATGAAGTGTGTAAAACTAATTAGAATATGGTAACTTAAAATGGATCTGTCTGTACAGTTTAACATTACTAGCCTATTTTTTTGGTATAGGGCAAAATGTATATCATAACAAAGTAACCTATGTATGTTATTATGTTATATCTTCTATCTGAATGCAATAGTTCAAAATATGTTTATTTTTTGTTCTTTCTGTAAATGACTACAAACTTGATAGCAGAATATTCCCTGTTGGGGCACACTAAAGATAGACACTAAAGCAATAATGAGTTACAGCATTCTTGTAATGCTTCTACAGTTTCTATTGTAGTTATATTTCAAACTTGGCTTTGATACTAAACAGCTTAATACTTGATATAAATTGTTACTAGAGACAACAGGGTGTAATTTTCAAAAATATCAAAGTACTTTCTGTAATGTCTGTGTAATCCCTCAGGCTTTTACAATTTCCTGTAATATCATCATGTGATCTTATGCCAATTCTGATATAGATCTAGATCACACTAAAACTATCCTGGAAAGGTCCAATGCTGTCCAATGTTACTTTTTTTTCAGTATAGATACTTGTTCAAACGGGTATCTAGTTTTGATACTAGTATTAGTATCGATTAGTATCTCGTTGGGATGCACCAATACCGATACAGGTAACAAATATCTGTGTCAATACTGAAAAACCTGTTGGATTGGGTATCGGTTCCATAATACTGGTAAAGCTGATATCCCAATTGGGGCTTTAGTATTATGTAATAAGACTATTTACAGTAAAAAGACCATTTTTATTCATATGAAGCTCTTCAGTAGTGACTTGAAGGATAAATAACAGTTGCATTACACAAATACATTTCCTGCGTAATAAGTTAACTGTGTTTTAAGGAAATAAGTGTTCACTGTTCCTACACGGTTATACACACAGTATCGGTTAATACGGGGTATCGGCAGCCACTCAAAGCCAAAGTATCAATACTGGTATCGGAACTGTAGTATACAGGTAACACTTTTATTTAACACACTAGCTGTATGTATCCAGGTCTAGTCTAGGTCAATTAGCTGAATTACTTCTGCTTCAAATATGCCTGATGTCATCGCGTCTCTAGAGGAAAGTCCAGAAGTACTGCAGCACACACTACCAGAGGAACAAAAGAAACAGGAAGAGAAATCTAAGCAGCGAATGACTGAAAAGAACCAAAATACCCATGGGAATAATTTGACCTCATTTTATTCAAGATACAAAAATGTTTAACTTGTCTCACAGATGACAAGGTTCTGTACCAGTCAACAGGTTACGTCATGCTACAAAAATAGAAATTGAGAGAAATACTGAATTATTTACCATGTCAAATTTCCCATAAGATTTCATTTTCAGGATCAATCGTGTGTTTATTTATTTGTGTATTTAGGAGAATTGCGAGATAGGGCTATAAAAATGAACTTCAAAATACCCAACGATAATACTAACACATGCAGGTTTTAGTCCTGGTGATACATAGATAAAACACGGTCAAAGGTGGCAGCTGCACCTCTATTTAAAGTTGCTATGGTTACCAGAAGGTCTGTCACGATCATAGACGTGTATGAAGAAGAAGACTAAGTCTGATGTCACTCATAGCGTTCAGCTCCAGTCAAATGAAGCTCATCAAGGCTAACAGTTATAGGGGCCAAGTTCCACATTGAAAGTATCATAGCAAACAAAGAGCCAATCCAGAGTGAGGCTGATGAAGATAACACCACTTCCCGGCCGCACTGCTGGTTTAGCACGAAGTGGGAGCGACCTGGTCTGGTATTAATATTCATATCTTCACGGAATCACGGACACAATAGCGAAAAAAAAACCCCACCAGGATCATGGAGAGTGGGTTAATGCAAACATCTTAAGACCAAAGTGACGAGCCTCACAGTAGCAATTACAGACAGAGGGACGACAGTTTTTCAATAGAAAGTGAACTGGAGCCAGAGTTGATGGTACCGGAAGCGCACCCACAATCACTTCCTATTTGGAATGCGGCAGCTAGCAGGTTTGCTATGTCCATTTATTTATACATTTTGAAGCATGGTTGCTACAGAGAAATATAACGATAAACAACAATATAGAAACTACTTTATGCCTCTGACACAATAAACCAGGACAATTGAAGTGAACCTTTTTTTAATTAGACAGTATATTTAAAAGGCGTGAGCTGCAACAAGTAAATAACAGGATTAACCAAAAATTTGCCATAGAAGTTATATTTAGTCAACCCTCTGCAGCTCACATCTTATCATATTACAACTAAAATAACACAAAATGTACCTGTTTTCACAAAGAGAATGTAAACAGGATAAATATTGAGCCCAAAAAGTTGATATAGTAGTTATCATGACGAGCGTACTTGCCAGAGCTATCGGACATATTCAAACTGAGTCACTTTTCACCTTTTTCCAGAAGTTGCCACATACGCCTGTCACGATAAAACATTTTGAAGTGCGATATAGTAAATATACACAATAAATAATAATATTGAAACCAAAAATAAAGCAGAACATCCCCAAAAAGTATTCAAAATTTACAGTATTGTTAAAAATATGAGTTGCAATAAATAAATAGCTGATTGCAACACTTAGGAAGTTAGTTTTCTTCTGTAATGAGTCATAAAAGTTCATAATTCAAACTACTGCTCAACTCTAAGTGCAGAACGGAAAAATAGCCAAATATTTCCCACTAGTAGAAAAAAAAAAAAAGTACCCACGATAAATATTGACCCCCAAAAAGATTATTAGATTGTTACTGCACATAAACATTGAACATCTGACACAAATCAACTAACTTTATATCATCATTTTGGAGGAGAAACTTTTCCCAAGTTCTCCATTTAAATTAATGAAAGTGGTACCACAAAAAAGCACGGTTTAGTCGCATTTATGGCAAAGTGGGTGGGGCTGAATAAGGTAAGGAGAGATTCAAACTGAGTCACTATAAGCGTGGCAATGTCCAATCAGAAATAAGAACTAAGTCAGACCAGGTCACCTCTATGCAAATATGTAAAAACATTCAAAAGTATTCACTGTTAGCAAATTAGTCCACCATATCAATTTATATTTCCAATTCAAGTGAAAAATCCTATTAATACGTGCTCCCTGTGTGGTAGCTTATTTGTATGCCCACAGAGCTCTTTGTGCTTGTTTCTGGTTGTGCCTGTCTTCCCACTTCTATACGCCTATCTTTCCTGCAGCTCATGTTACGCAACCTCCTGCCTGCTGCTTTATACAAAACATGTCCTGTAAAGCCATTTGAATGATGTAATATTTTACTATCCATTTTACGATCCAGGCTGATTTTGATACTATAAAAAGTTCTATTCTCCATTTTGATTTTGATACCACAATCATAAAATAAGCTTTACTAGACAATATGTAATTTTCAACACAACATATTAGCAGCTTCTTTAATATTTTAATATACTTAATCATTGTACTAACTCTGATCTACAGTGAGACCTTTCAAAATCTACCCAAGATATAATATACAATAATCACATTACATATATATACATCTAGTCTAGTCTTTGGGTTACCTTAAAAATACATTCTATAAAAATACACTATTATTTATATCTGTATTGTTACATAGCAAGTAAACCCGCCATTCTCAGAACAGCGAACATGTCTAAATGGCAGATAGTACAGAGCCACAAAACACACAAAGGAGTGGAGATTCAAGTGTGCCCTTATCGAGCTAATGGCTAATGTTTCACTCATAGTCATAAAGACCAGAGATGGGAAGAATACTTTGAAAAGGTATTTAGTTAGACTGAATACTTCCATTAAAATGTACTTTGTATCATATTCCGTTACATAGGCTAGAGTACTGTATTCTGAACACTTAGAATATTTTTACACCAAGTTGCCTTATGTTATACTGTATCATAAATCTTGATTTTCATTACACTGTTATGTATTCATTTATGTCTAATTAGGGAAGAAAAAGTTGCACAACCACACATTGCAAGAGGGGTGTTTTATTTTTTATCATCAATGCAGTCCAAAGCCTAAATTGCGTGATCAAGTATCGCAAAGAAGTCACAATAATCGCTATATCAACTTATCGTTGCATATACATAAGCTGTAAAAATATACAGGGTGTCCATAAAGTCACTTTACAATTTTAAAATTTAATAACAAAGCCAACTGATAAGACATATTAGGTAAATTTGTTCTATTGTACTCAGTGGTTACAAAAGTTTTTAAATCACATTTCATTTTTGGTAAATTATTGGTCAATTTTTCTTCCACGAGAGATCAGTTACTGCAGATGTTTACCTCGGACTTTTGACTGAAGATGTGGCGCCACAACTGCATCACTGTCCAGCAAGATGGTGCCTCACCACATTGGGGGCTGAAAGTTCTTGAGTTTGTCAATCAAACATTTTCAGACCGTTGGAATGGAAGAGATGGACCAATTTCGTGGCCACCAGGGTCACCAGATACCACACCTCTGGATTACTTTCTATGGGGCTATATTAATAATATCGTGTATCAAATAAAGACATGGGACCTTGATGAGGCTATGCTACAGCGAACATGTCTAGAGTCCCGTCTTGATGTGTTTCATGACACTAATGATCACATATAGAGGTGTATTAACACACTGAGTACAACAGAACAACTCTGTTTAAATTGTTAAGAGACTTTTTGGACACCCTGCATTTTGCTCAATATTTATCATGTGCACATTTTCTTGACAAAAGTGTGGAGATTTTTGCCATTTTTATGTAAAAATGCCACAAAAAAAACCTTCTATGGCTGATTAGCAGGTCATGTTTATTTGTTGCAGCTCAGGCCTTCTAATGATGCCGTCTATTTAAAATTAATTTACTGGGACTATCCTGTGTCACTAGCATAAAGTAGTTTCAGTATTATCGTTTATTGCAATATCTCTTTGTAGCGATATATCATGCTTCAAAATTTGTTATCATGACAGGTCTACCGCCAAGTATTTATCTGATTTTAGAGAAGTAACAGTACTCTGAATCATACCAAATGAAAAAGTAAAATTTACTCAAAATCAGTACTCAGTATATGTATTTTCAGTACATGTATTCAGTTATTTCTCAACACTGATAAGACTAAATAGGCACTGTACATGTGGATAAAGGCAGGTTTACATTTGGTTCTATACTAAAGGATACATGACACATTAGTGTGTTGTTGCAGTAAAAGGGAGTGGCAACTGTAAAAAGGTGTGTTAAAGTCAATTTGAGTTCAGGCTGTCACAAAGAATAATAGCGTGAGATTGTGAAAAATAAATATACGGACACATTATGAAGATTGGTACACGTCCCTTTAAGAAAACTTCAGTACAATATGCACTATAGGCAAAGGTGGATGAGGGCAAAGGTTCGTGTACACTGACAAACTGCGGGTTAATTTTGAAACCTGTAGGGAGAAAGTACGAGACTTGATGTTGTATCGTTCTATAATTTTAGATGCAATAACAGGCCATTTTCTCAAACTATTTTATAAGCATTAAAACTTGCAAAGATATTTGAGAAAACAGATTTTAAAAAATATAATTAAACTTTACCTGACTTCTGTGTCATCTAGTTTTGCAATTTGCAGTGTAGTGTAAAAATTTGTTGTGCTGATTTATCCACGCTCTCTGTCACTTTGTAGCACAGATAAAAACAGCAGTGAAGCCTGTTGTCGTGTCAATGCTGTCGTCGTGTTAGCGCTATTGTTGTTTTAGCAATGTGGTCATGTTAGCAATGTGGTTGTGTTAGCGCCGTCATTTTCTGTTATTATTAGCATATAAGTGTCTGCAGAGCCACCACAGTCTGCATTTAACCTGCTCTGGGTGTTAGCTTTAGCATTAGCTCTAGACATCTACGGGTCGTCATTGTGTCGGATTGGTGATACGATACCTGAAAAATATGCAGCATCAGAGCTTTTGCCGATACCCCTACTGTATCGGAACCCTAATTGTCTATGCATGATTATAACAGGCATTTTGATGGATGAAAACCATATAGAAGCAACTGCAAGAGACGCAATGTTTTGTCCAGTCAGATGTGTTGTTTTTGGATGAGAACCACGTGGAAATAACTTTAACTGTCATGGTTCAACATTAGAGGACTATGGGGGAAAGGCTAACAGTTAAAACTTAAACATGCTCCTCGTAATTGGTTCAAAATTGTGTTCAACTTCTTATACTTGATCCTGCATTTGGCACAATATCTAGAAAATCCGGGTTGATAAAACAACGGATTTCTAGAACATTTTTTAATACATTATTGGTGTGTGTGTGTGTCTGTGTGTGAAGCCCATAGACTGTATATATAAATGGACATAGCTAACACACTATTCGCCGTGTTAGGAGATAGGAAGTGATCATGGGCTCACTTCAAGCTTCATCGACTCTGGTTCCCATTCACTTAACATTACAGGCGTGTCATTTTGGTCTTAAAATGTTTCTGTTGACCCACTCTACACCTGCTCCTGGTATTTTTATTACTGTATTGTGTCTGTACTCTAAGATATTAATAACAGATAAATCAGGTGCCTTCTTTTCCCAAGGTCGTTCCCCCGTAGCATTAGCAACAGGTATGACTGACAGTGTTGCCAAGTGCCCCCTCCCTGCTAACCCAGTGGAGCGGGCGATAAGGGGCATTACCTTCAGCAGCCTTGCTCTGGATTGGCTCTTTGGTTGCTATGATACTCTCAGTTGGAATTCCTAATATGCAACTTGGCTCCATATTCGTCCCTGTAACTGCAAGACTTGATGAACTTCATTTGACTGGAGCCAAACGCTATTGATGACGTCACACTCACTTAGTCCACGTCTTTATGCATTCTATGGTGAAGCTTTAGATTTTTTTTAAAGGCATGTGGTATTCAACGTAAATTATACACTTTTCAAGATAAAGAAATTTACAGTTTGCAGTAAACTGTCTGTAGATTTTGGAGATCTAAGCTACCAGACAATAGTTGGCAAACCGCAGCACGTTTAATCTTGACCCAATGTGAGTTATGAGATAAACAGACTCCCTGATAAAGAGTGGACAGTGTAGACAGGCATGACAACCGCCAACAACACTGAAGGTAGGTCACTGAAGTTTAACAAGGGAAGAATCCAACAGTGTGCGGCTTTATGACTCATGTCCAGTTACAGATTTTCAACAATGTTTCACTAAAATGAAGATATGTGGAGGAGTAGTGAGGGTTATGGAGCTCAACTGTGGGTGGGTGATACTTTCTGAAAAAATAAATAAAAGCTTGAGATTTGGAAGCTAATCAGTAATAGAGTTAACTGTTTGTGATCATTAAATGTACGGAAGGACATCTCAAATTAAATGTGCTCTACGTAAAGTTTTCTGCATTTGCTTGACTTCATGGAGAAATTATTGCACTGATTAGAAAGTTCCACAGCATGGCGTTAAATTCTTTAATCTCCAAAGACACAAGAAGGTGATGCTACCAGGTCACGTTATATGTTACATGACGCCACACTCACGGTAAAAATAGATGTTTTTGTTTTTTTCAGCTGTTTTTATTTAAAACATGTGTCGTTAATGTTGCATCTTCACAAGGAGTATCCTCCTGCTTGTTTCTATGCTTGTTTCATAGAGAATGTCCTGAAGTATGGTTTTAACTTTGTTTCCGTGGAATAATGCAAGTGACATAACACATCCAGAAAGTTGCATACTGTAGCTTTAAGTTTAATGCCATACCATGGAATATTCCAGGCAAAATAACAGCATCTCTGGAAACAAGCAGGTAGCTTTGATTAGGATTATCCATCTGGAGGCTTAAGAAATCCATGCTAAGCATATCGTCGCACATAAACGCCCGACCTGAACTGGGAATCAAACCAAAGACCTTCTTGATGTGAGGTGAGAGCACTAACCACTCTGTCACTTTCCCACCTACTATCACGCTCCTAGGCCTGTCACAATAAATACTATATCAACTTATCGTTCAGTACATGACAGATGGAACAATACTTTTTGGGGTCAATATTTACTGTGGAGCTTTTTCTTTGCACTACTGGGAAATTTTTTGTTATTTTTAGGTACAATGATGATGAGCTTCGAGCTGTGGTGCAATGAATTATGAACTTCTAAACTCATTATAGGCTGTTATTTATTTATTGCAGCTCATATTTTTTTAAACAATTTGGAACATTTAAAACAGTTTTGAGGGATAATTCTGCTTTATGGTTTGATTTCAAGACTATCGTTTATCGTCTATATTTACTTGAGTAATATATTGCACTTTAAAATGTGTTATCGTGACAGGCCAACGCACCCATAGTTTGGCCTGGTGTGGAGATCTGAGGGCTCGGCATGTGACAGGCCACCCTTCATGCTTCACTTGTGTCTGTGTGGTTTGGCAATTACGCCTGAGGTTTGCACTGAGCTGTTGGAGGCAAAAAAAAAATTCAACCAGAGCTTTTCTTCTGTGATTAACTGCTATTAAAATGTTATTAATTAACTTAAAATACTTTGTTAGTCGATTAGTAACATTTTCTGGTAGCTCAAGCTCCTCTTTTAGATATTCATTAATTTTGTTCATTATTTCTATAAATGGACTAGGGAAATAGAGTGTATACATATTTTACCTGGAGACCTTTAAGTTTATTACATTTGCAACGGGTGCTAAAAGTAGGAGTTAGGGGCCGGGAGTTAGGGGCCGGGAGTTAGGGGCCGGGAGTTAGGGGCCGGGAGTTAGGGGCCGGGAGTTAGGGGCCGGGAGTTAGGGGCCGGGAGTTAGGGGCCGGGAGTTAGGGGCCGGGAGTTAGGGGCCGGGAGTTAGGGGCCGGGAGTTAGGGGCCGGGAGTTAGGGGCCGGGAGTTAGGGGCCGGGAGTTAGGTGATAGGTGAGGTAGCGAGACAGACCAAACCAAACTACTACAGAACAAAATATCCAGTTTTCTATTTTTAAAAAAATCATATTGTGGCCATTAACCTTATTCAGCCATGCTCACTTCTGCTGTAAATGCGACTAAACCGTGCTTTCTTTGTGGTGGCACTTCCAGTTAAGCAGGAATCCCATTCATTTCAACAGAGAATTTGGGAAACATGGGATTCTTGTGTCAGTTTATCAGTTCAAAATTAAGTTTTCTCTCAAATGTTAATGGTCCTGGAGTTGTTTACAATGTGCACCCTGGACAGAATCCAAAACAAATACAGCAAATTGAACTGAATAGTTAAAGTAAAGTTGAATTAGATTTGTTTCCAAAATTGTGCAGCCCTCACTGTTATTATTTAAAATTAGGGATGAGTGAAAATCTCACGGTACAAGATCTCGCAAGACCAGACTGCCACAAGAAAAAAAAAGTTTGCATATATGTTTGCATTTGGACTTGAACAAAAACACTGATAATTAAACGTGGGTGATTTAAAATTTTGAGAAGCTTTCGTTCCAAAAAAAGTCCCTTCCCTGCTTAAAATATAAACAAATATAAACTAAAATCTTTGGGCGCTTCGTACAGCCTACCTGTGTGTATTCAGTTGCCTCATCAACAGCTTTCTGCCACAGCCCGGGGCGTCATTAAACATTCATAACATCTAATAAGATCATTTAAAGGTCGTGGGTTTTAAATGAGGAGGATGGCACCGGCTATAGACACATATTGTGCAACAGCCTGCCTCCTACACAGTCCAGTAAATGTCAACAGTTCATTGGGCTCTCATGCTCCACAAACACAACGCCGCTGCTGGATGCTATCACTATGGAGACGGACGCCAAGCAGCGAGAGAGTGGAACTTCAGATGAGAGAGGGTTAGGAGTGAGGAGATAGGAGTTAGGAGTTAGGGGATAGGAGCTAGGGGGTAGGTGCTAGGAGTTAGGGAGGTAGGGAGTGAGTGGCAAAGCAGAGGGATCAAAACTGTTACAAAGGATGCAAGGGCAGAGCGGGGAGGCCGATTATAACCACACTGTAATTAATATATAACTTCAGCTTAAACGTCCCATATTACGCAAAGTTGACTCTTCTAAGGTTTAAACCATGTTATAATGTTGTTACCTCCTCAAAAACATACCTGGAGTTTTGTTTCATTCACACATGTCCAAGTAATCCTTTATTATTAGTCAGTTACATTTCCAAAACTCTGTTCCACCTTGTGATGTCATGAAGGGTGACTACTTTGAGGATTGGAATACAAAATATTTTTTAAAAGCATATTTAGTAGAGCATTTAACGTTTTGTCTTTGCTATATAATTCCATTTATCTTATTTCATATACTTGATGTCTTCTGTATGTATATAAAATGTAGAAAGTAGGACTAATAAGAAAAAGAAATATGAGATGTTGTGTCCAAACTATTCGCTGGTAGTGTGCGTCTAACATTTTGAAAAATCTTAAGGGGTATTGGTAAAATTTCAACTTTCCTCATTTAGGAAATCAAGAGCTGGAATGTACTACAAATATGAGAAATATTTTGTGCAGTGCAGATGCCAAATACGCTCAGTGCCAAATGTTTTTAAACCTGCCAACAATTACTACAGTGATTATCTGCAGAGTTGTTACTTGGCTGAGTTCCCTTCTAATACTGAGCACATCCCCCTTATTTACAACGATCATAACAATGGCATCCTTAATCAAAACACAAAACTCCTGTGTTTAAACTGGCCTTGTTCACAACCACCACAACAACCAAGCTGCACTGGGGAGACAGTTGCTCAGCTGGTCAAGTGTTTGTCCACCAATATGAACGTTGGCGATTTGAAAACCACTCTCGACATAAACATCATTGGTTGAGTGGGTAGATCTACTGACCCACAGGTTGGCGGTGTGATTCCAGCTCTGACGGGCAAGACACTTAACCCACCTTGCTCCCAGTGTCAGATTGATGTTATAATGTTGTTTCCTCATCACAAACATATCTGGAGTTGTGTTTTGTTTCATTCACACAAGTTTAACCCTGCATATTTAGGCTGAGTTCTTCTCTCAAGCAGAAAACACTCTATTCCACTTTGTGATGTCATGTGGTAACACAGGAAGTGCTCCACTGTTTTATTAAACTCCACACACCTTCATTAGAATCAACTTGATAATTTCAGCACTAGAATTGACAATCTCTTCTAAAGTAGTAGGTAGTAGTTAACTTGAAAACTACCACTTCATGACATCACAAGGTGGAATAGAGCGTTTTGAGCTTTAAAAGATGTAGACAGAGTAATAATAGCTGATTACTCAAACATATGTGAATGAAACAAAACACAACTCCCAGTTTGTTTTTGAGGAGGTAATAGCATTATACCATGACCTAAAGCTCACAAGAGTCCATTTTGTGTAATATGGGGCCTTTAATAGATAAAACATTATTATTTCTTGCTTTCACAGAGAGGCCAGTCATGTTTACTCTCGGCACGCAGCATGTGCCTCTACTGTTTGTGACCTTGTGATGAGACGCCTGAGAAAAGGAAAACATCTCCCTGCAGGGGACGGCTCCAGAGACAGACAGTTTGTAAGAGGGAGAGCAAAGGAGGTCAATGGAGTAGTGTGTTAAACAGTCACAAAGGACACCACATGGGGCTAAGAAATGCAGCCAAAGTTCAGTGAGCTTGTACTGCTTATACTAAGGCCTGTCACGATAACACATTTTGAAGCTCGATATATCGCTGAAGTAAATATAGACGATAAACAATAATACTGAAACTAATTTATGCCACTGACACAAAAACCCAAGAGTAGATTAAAACTACAAAAAACAATTTGAAATGTACAATACTGTTGATTACATTGGCTTTGCCATGAAATATTCAAAATGTAAATTGAGTGGAGTTGTTCAGAAGCAAAACCGAGGATGAAGAATTCATTGGATTTAGTGGTTTGGAGTGAGATAGGGAGCAAACTTGGTTTTTATGCTTTAGTTATCTGATTAACTGTTAATATCTTACGTGAACATACCAGACATGTATTCAGTTCGTTGTCTATTCTTCATGTAGCTGAATAAATATAAATGTGTTAAGTTTTCTTCATTATTATGCATTTTTTCGCTGGTGCAACTTATACTCCAGAGCGACGTATAAAATGTGATTAGGCTCCAAGAAAATCGTGATATAATTTTTTTGGCATATCATCAAAATCTATATAAAAGGATTGTTGTCAGTCAGTCAAAGTCACTCACTCTTGCGCCAAAAGATCTTACAGCATAAAATTGTGAAAAATAATCTTCAGAGATTTTTTACCCCCATGTGATTACATTCAGTTTGGACAACAAAAGGGTTAATACTAGTGAGCAGTGATGGAAGGAAACGAAGTAAAAAATAGTAAAGTACTGTACTTAAGTAGAATTTTTGGGTACTTTTCATATGATTTGAAGGTTTATTTTTACCATGTTCGTGGTAACATTCTGATGTGAGCAAACAAAAATAATTGCACAAAACTCATGAGAAAAACTAAGAAACTGATTTGTATTGTTACTGTGGACCAAAATATGTATAGTTTTTTAATCAATATCCCTACATTTAACACTTGTGTGAAATACTTTTACTTTTTACTCTTAAAATGCATTTTAAACAGGTAATACTTTTACTTAAGTACATTTGTTCATGTGATACTTTTACTTGAGTAACTTTTTACCTCTGTATCTGTACTTTTACTTAAATACATGAGTGAGTTACATGTTTTGTGAAGCAGGAGTCCTGTAGAATAGAGCTATCACAGCAAACATATACAAACTCTAAATAAATCATAAATAGTGAGGCCAAAATTGTGAACTGAACCACACAATCTATGTCAAAATCTTGTCTTGTTGCATTCTTGTGGACCAAATCTCGTGTCTCATCTAAGCATGGGACAATATTGACATGGTGTCATGATAATCCTGGTCAAAATAATTGCAATTATGATAATTATTAAAGATACTGACAGTTTAAAAATGTTATGGATATTAATAATTGTAATTTTAATATTATGAATAGGTTCCATATTTACACAACTGTAAAAGTGAAAACAATGAACTAGAAGAGATGATTATGGAGAAGTAGGTTTGTTCTGCACATTCTGGTGATGTAATGGTGATTATCTTTGTTGGTGATCATCACGATTATATTAAATGTCTACCCTTTTTATCGTGACGAACAATACAATCTTCCATCCATCCATTTTCTTCCGCTTATCCGGAGCCGGGTCGCAATCTTATTGTTTATTATTCCATCCCTAGTCTTGTCTCGTCTAGTGAGATTCCTCACTTACCCACCGCTATGCCCAGGTCGGAGTTTAACTTTTGTACAATTCAAGTGCACCTGTCTTATTGACTATATTACCTCATGTATTGACCAAAGCCGTTTGCTTCTATTGAAAGTTCACGCCTCCCTGTGATTGGTTTACTGCTCTTGTCACTCAGTCAGAGCAGAGGCTGACCAATAGCAAAAGAGGGAAAAGTAAATGGCAAGTCTGTGTCAGCACATAGAACTAAAAACCAAATCAATAAATCACTATATGAGCTCTCCAAATTTGCAATACAAAGGGAGATATAAATAATGATTCAATTTTATACCACTTTATCACCATCCCCATGTAAAAGGTGCAGTTTACAAGAGATGAAACGATATGCAAATCTTATGGTATGATACTGTCACGATATTCATTCCACGATACGGTATTTACTGCTATTCTGTGGAGATGTGAACAGAACTGAATAAATTATACTTATTCCTCTTAAAAAGCCTTGACAAGCCTTTGGTTCTGTATTACTGACTGAATTAAGACATAAAGAACTTTTCTAACAGTATTTTTTCACACTGTCTGCATTAAAATGGAGCAAAGGATCATGGTCCATGTAGTTCCCTCTGTTTTTTAACTGATGCTGCTACAAACCAAAGCCTTTAAGCAAACACATTTATATTGATATGTTTTGAATGTCCACAATATTATTATGAGACCTTTGCCGATTCGATATCATGATATTTCGGTTATTGTTAGGTCCATGCTATTTACCCCAACATTGAAGCATTTACCGGTGAATATCAAATATCTCTTGCATCAGAGGTACTGTTCTAAACATCGAATGAAAGCTCTTAAACTCATAGTCCGATTAATAATAATTGGCACCAACCTTTTTTGAATTCTTCTAACATGGCGTCCAACTTCGTATCGTGGAACACAAAATGCACTGGATGGTTGTAGAACTTCGTGATGGTCTTGAGGGTGGTGGCATCATCCGGATCGACGAATGCCAAATCTTTGACAAACAAGATGTCCACTATATTTGACCGCTCATCTTCATAGACAGGTATCCTTGTGTAACCACTTTCCATTATCTCTGACATGGTGTTAAAGTCTAAAACGGTCCCGCTGTGGATCATAAAACAGTTACTAAGCGGAGTCATTACATCTTCTACGGTTTTGGTCCTTAGCTCAAGCGCTCCTTGGATCATGTTAAGTTCCTCTTTCACCAGATCATTATAAGGCTCTGTCACTTTGAGCATCTCCACCAACTTCTCTCTATTGTAAACCGTGCCAATTTCTTGCCCCAAAACGCAGTCTAAAAGCTTACTTATAGGCCATGAGAGCGGGAAAGTCAAAAGCATGAACAACTTGGTGAGGAGGATAGTGTTGGCACCTACAGCTAAACCATGGCGGGAGCAGAGGGCTTGGGGCACAATTTCTCCAAATATAACAATGCCAATC
Source organism: Periophthalmus magnuspinnatus (assembly GCF_009829125.3). Lineage (NCBI taxonomy): Eukaryota > Metazoa > Chordata > Actinopteri > Gobiiformes > Gobiidae > Periophthalmus > Periophthalmus magnuspinnatus. The sequence goes on from NC_047134.1 coordinate 26,071,812, forward strand.
GTAGAAGCGACCACAGCCCCTAGACCAGAGCCAATGAGATCATCAAGTAGTATAGTGAGAGTGGTGTTGACAAGGACATTTCCAAGAAGAAGGGAGCACAATAGGTAGTTACCCTTCCTACGAATAGGCTCGATTTTTCTCGCGTACTTCTTCTCCTTCTCTGTGCCACAACTTTGCACAATGCGAAGCTCCATGGGGTCCAGCGCCATCAGTCCAAGGTTAAGCCCGCTGAACATCCCAGACAGGACCAAGAGGCAGGCGATCAGGATAACTTGCAACCACATGGGAAGAAGCGACTTTTTCTCCTCCACCACGCGCAATCGTCCATCAATTTCATCCAACAGTCGCCATTTGTCATCTTCCAAGCTGTCGCGTACGCACAAGCCGAAAACTTTGACCACTTCGCTCTTACGAAGTTGTTTGACCCGAACACTGACCACTCCGGCTGTATTATGATTGGAAATGTTCATACCTTTGCGCACAATTACATCTATAGTAGGCTCGGGACAAGTCCTGTTGAACTGCACGTCTATCGCTCCCAGATCGTCATCCTCTTTATCGCTAGAGTAAAGTTCCGTAAACCTGATCAGACCCGAGCTGTTGGGGAGCAAGCTCAGCCCGTAGAACCTGCAGAGGATGTCACTGCCCTCCGTCACCTGGATTATCCCCTTTTCCGTGGTGGCTGCCGGGGTGTCGCTCCTCTCCAGCCGCATGCCAAGTATCCGCGGGGGGCCTCCCGTGTCCTGGCCCGCCACCTCAGTCCGGGTCCCCAGAAAAGCGCAGGTAAATAAGAATAAAGTTAGCCTAAACCCTGGTCCACTCGAGTCTACCGCCATGTTTGTTTCGCTCACTGAGAATGGGGGAACTGACGTCACGTACTCTTTCACACTAGCCCCGCTCCCCTCATTAGCATACGTCAAAACTGCAGCCAATCAGAGGCCCGTGCGTCAACTGCCAAAAATGACCAAACCCCCTTGACTTTTATATGTATTATTTTTATTTTTATTATTATTTTTATTTTATTTTTTTATTTTGAGCATGTCAAACCAAAGTTATATAGTCAAGTTAGGTCATGTACTAATTATAAATATCCTATTCAGTGAACAGCGGAATACAAGTCAACATTTGTAAAAACGTGTTCAAACTTTTACAAAATACATTAAAAAAACTTTTACTATGATTTCCTGTAAAGAAAAGGAAGAAGCCACACAACCCTGATGCTGCTAATGTACAAGTTTCACTAACTCCAGTGACTGCTCCTGCTACAGACCTATTATTACTAACAACACAGCGCCCTCTGGTGAATAAATATGTACACTGCACCTAAAGCACATTGTTCAAACCTATGGAGGGTAAGTGGAAGATGGAATTTTGACTTTTTCGTGTCTTTTTTATGCAAATAATGCAATTGAAATTCATCGTATCCCACTGAAGAAAATCTACGACTGTACCAACTTTTTTATTTTGTTTAATTTATTTGCATTTTTTCCTAATATAGACTAATGACCTTTATTCCCTTCATGGAGAAATTCATCACTTCTGATTCGTGTTGATTCAGTGGAGGATTTTAATAAACATCTTGAACAAGAAAAAGTGGTTAGGCCTAGTCTATATACTAATAGGTAATCTATATGGGGTCACCTCTGTGTTCCTACATTTGTTGGGTTGAAGGGTTATGGTTAAGGTCAGGGCCTTTTTTTTTTTTGAAATTGTGGTTAAGGTTATGGCTGGTGAGGGTAGAGGTTGTGGGTTTACTTTCACAAATATCTTTTAAATGCAGTGGTGGAAGAAGTACTCAGTTTTGTTCCTGAAGTAAAAGTACAGACACTGGAGCAAAAAAAAAATACAAAAAATACAATTAGACTTAAGTAAAAGTATTAAAATACCAGGTTCAGCAGGTTTCAAACTGTTGTGAAAATACTTTAATTTTTCGGTCTTGTTCAAAAATGTAGTGAAGTAGAAAACACAGACACCTTCTCTCAAATGTAGTGAAGTAAAAAGCATCCTCTTTAAAAAGTACTGAAGTTAAACACTAGAGTGCATTACTACTTTTACTTTGTTACGTTCCACCACTGTTTAAATATTAGAAAACAGAGTCAGGGAAACATAGGTATGCTCCAGCTATACCCATATACGAGTGTTTCATGTCTAGCAGTTGGTTTATTGCAATAAGGCCAGTGTCTATTTCACAATGACTTTCACGCATTTTATTGAGAACAGCAGGACAGGGAAGATAACCATAACTTTTGAAGAAATACTGGGTCAAAGAGCATATACGTGATAAACTGGCTAACACTTCACTGCATTATGTTTCATTGGCCTATACATGATGTAGGCTTCAGGAGCACGTGTTAACTCCAAGCTGAGGTGTGATTGGACCGTGGAAAGGGGTGGAGATAAACCAACACAAGGAGACACAGAAAAACTCTTAAGAGCTGGTGAGTTCAACCCTAAAGATAGACCTGCACCGGAATAGCAACATAATAGCAATGTTGAATCGAAAAGCACATGTTGTTTCTGATGCAACAATGTATTTTATTGTCATTTGAACTCAGTCATATCTTTATCAGTGTTAGCCCAGATCACTTGCTTTACAAATGTGGTCCCCCAAAGACAGTACGGTTAATTTTGCAGACGTGACAGCAGCTCCTCTCCTCTCTGTGCCACCTTTCACCCTTCATAACCTCAAAAATCTGCCGTTTTCCCAGTCATCTTCACTCAGACAGAGTTCAACTCTATCCCACATCGCAATTGCCATATAGTGCCACACCTCCAGCCACCTCCTCCACTCTCTTCAGTCCAGTCTTTCAGGGCATTTTTAATAGCTCCAGCTGTAGCCTGTGTGAACTAGTTCTGGCTACAAATAGAAATAACAAACTCCTCGCCCTCTACACACAGTTGTACTCTGAAATCTGGAATAGCTGGAATATCTCTGGAGTAATTTAATACTGTAACTTCACACCATGTAAACAGAAGTGGGAATCTTCACTAGTTACGGGGTAGTAAGACTTGACCTGACTTCTGCGTGGTAGGAGCAAAAAGCATTAAAAGGCTCATATTACACACATTTTCTGATCTATGTTATAATGTTGTTTCCTCATCACAAACATACCGGAAGTTGTGTTTTGTTTCATTCACACATGTTTAACACACAAACCCTGCATATTTAGGCTGAGTTCTTCTCTCAAACAGAAAACACTCTCTTCCACCTTGTGATATCATGTGGTAATACAGGAAGTGCTCCACTGTGTTTTTAAACTCCATACTTCTTCCCTAGAATCATATGGATAATTTCAACCATTGCCAATCTCTACAGAACAAAGGGTAAAAAGTAGATGTTAACTTGAAAATTACAGCATCATGACATCACAAGGTGGAACAGAGCGTTTTGAGCTTTGGAAACTGACTAAAATAAAGGATTATTCAAACATGTGTCAATTTCACATTCTAACATGTCTAAAAGCTCAAAAGAGTCAATTTTGCATAATATAGGACCTTTAACAATTTGTGAAAAATATGTAATTGTAATATTTGTGATAGAATTGTCATGATACTAAAACAACCAGTCTGATACTAAGAAAATACTTCAAAACCACAAAAAAGTAAAGTAAGCATTAAATAACAAGGAGCCATGGGTTCTACAGTTTCAACTAGGCCTTTCATATTCCTCATGCGTAAATTTTCTTTGGGGTATTTTTGTTGTAATAAAAATAGATCTGAGTTGTAGAAAGTTGAACAAGTGACTTCTTCTCTTGCTCTAAGCAGGGTTCCCTCTCAACCTAGTGTCGTCATCTATGTGTCTCTGTGAAGATACAAGTTTTAATGCCAGAGTGTGGAACATTCTAGGCAATAACATCCCCATGGAGACAAGCACTGATGGTCCCACCACCAAAAAAGTGACATAACAGTAGTTAACATACACTACCAGTCAAAAGTTTAGACACACCCTCTCAAATAAAGAATAAAAAACATGAATGAGCTGGTGTGTCCAAACTTCTGACTGGTAGTGTAACTGCACAAATCTAACAAAACCTGTAGTTTAGTTGTGTCTTTTCTCATGATTCATGTTGCATTAGTTACGTTTTTTGTGATATCAAAGGTCAAAGGTCACGCTTGACAAAATGCAATCACATTCCAGTTCATTCCAGTGGACACTTGTGGTCCATCTGCACGTGGTATGTGGGCTCTCCTTTACCATGGGCCCCTGAGTCAGGACTTTAGTGACACTTGAAACATTACAGCTATTTATGCCGATAGCCCTACACATAAACTCTATGGGCATGTGCTTATCATGTTAATGTTAAAGCTGCACCATGAAACGTTTGTGCCGGAGCGTCCACCACGTGCTTGTCTCCATGGAGATGTTACCGCTTGGCTTGGAATATCCCACAGTATGAGATTATCCATTTCCAAGGAGACAAACAGTTGATGACATCAGTTGGCGCACTGTGGCACATTTCAGACAAACCAATAACAAAACAAGTAGGTGGCGGACTCTACATCAAAAATGTTACATAGTGCTGCTTTAACCTTAGCTTACCATTTTAAATAAGACAGTTGGATTTTTGCTGTGAGCTCCAGATTGCTGTCTGGACTTTGACTCTGTTGATAAATAGCACAGATCTGTCACCATCTCCCTTAAACTGGATAGACCCAGTCTCTACAAAGCTGCACACTGCTGCGCCGAAGGTCAACACACTCGCTACACCCAACCAGAGACCGGCCAGCGTCTGGGACTGAGGGAGTGATATACTAGAAATATGCACACAGCCATTTAGGTCATTTCTACACGTCTGACTGCTATCACAGCGCACACATGACACAAAACTGAGGTGTGAGTTAATACTTCAACCAGTGACCCAATTACCTTGAAGTGCTAATATAATTATTAAACATACAGGGATCTAGAAAAAACCATGTCCTTGCTTTACCTGAACCCGTGCCAACCTTACGTGAGTAGTGGACCAGACGAGTTACACAAAGCCAAAACAAATATGAAGCTTAGATCTGGCACAGAATTGAAATCCACCCATTTTTTGTAGTGGTATAAAACAGCTCACAAAGTCATTCAGGTCCTGTCCAGGCCCAAAGGCAGGTTCACTGTGACAAGTGCTGCAACTGCAAATCAGAAGAAGAGATGCCAAAGAAGGTAAAGAAAGACTATGGGAATAATGCAATGTAAAAATATGTATTTATCTCTAATCAAAATCACAATTTGAATGGTTACTATTGGCAAATCGCAAGGGCTGAATGAACTGAGAAACTAAAACCAGTGGTGGATGAAGTACTCAGAGATAGATGTAACAAGTTACTCAAGTAAAAGTTAGAGTATCACATGAAAAAATAAGTATTAAAGAACCCAGTAAAAGTATTTCACATAAGTGTTGTGAATTTGTTAGTGTTAAATGTAGTGATATTGATTAAAACAATACATATTTTGGTCAGCAGTTGCAATACGAATCCTTTTCTTAATGTTTTTGTGTGAATTTTGTGTATTTATTTTTGTTTGCTTAAAGCCGAAGCTTGAACTCAAAAACTTCAGTCAGGATGTTACCACGAACATGGTAAAAATAACTCCTCAAATCATATGAAAAGAGCTTTCTACTTTTCAGTCCAGTTAAAAAATATAGTAGAGTAGAAAGTACAGATACTGCTTTCAAACGTAGTGAAGTAAAAGTGGAAAGTATCCACTTTAAAATGTACTTAAATAAAGTACAGATACCTAAAAATTCTACTTGAGTACAGTACTTTACTACTTTTACTTGGTACGCTCCACCAGTGACTAATACAAGAATCACATGCCCAAAATGTAGTATCTCTGTGTGATATTATGTATAAAATGTGTTATCTGTGCAGTTTGGACCCCTGCAAACATGTTCTGAAATGCATTTGATTCTTTATATTAGTTAAGCAGTTTATATTTTAAAATTCCCTTATTGCATATTTGCATTATATGTTTTCCAAATGTCAAACCTACTGTAAGTACTAGATCGTTTATTCTAATTAGAAATGTTTGTAGTATTTGTAGTATATTTAAGTAGTTTTAGGCCTTGACTTTATAACAATGAGCATTAGTTCTGCACACAGAAGCACGCATAAGCTATATTTATGTTACTGATTATTAGTGTATGCATGTCAGTGTTGTTTCAAGCCGTCATAAGCCAGTGCACTCTTTACACTTGCACTAGTCCAACATTAAAATTTGGACTATATCCAAAATTAAAACTGGACTAGAACAGGACCAAAACCAAGGCCACATCAGGGCTAAACCAGAATGTAACAAAACCAAAATGGGAAAAGTGTGAGTACAGTTTTGGTGGGAGTCCTGACTGTGGAGAGAGGGCTGTACCCAGAAGTTCTCTTTATCTGAAAGTTTAAGTGAAACAGCTACATTGAATATCTAATAATTATACATTTGACTCCCTTCTTGCTCATCAGGGTATTCTTGAGCGCCTGAATGCGAACGAGGTGGTGATTGGGGATGGGGGCTTCGTGTTTGCCCTGGAGAAGAGGGGCTACGTGAAGGCCGGACCCTGGACCCCCGAGGCCGCCGTCACACACCCAGAAGCTGGTGGGTTAAAATCACATTTATTCTATTCAGTGAGATTTAAAAACTCTACTGCTAGATCAAATTAATTAATTTAGTATAATGGTATTCAAAGGTACTCTAGGTAGCTTTTCTGATGAAAGCGTTGTGTCATTACAGAAAAAATCATATGAAATTACTCTTGAACTTCTCTTGATTTTCAACTTCTTCCATTATAAATCTGAACCTAAACATACCTAAAAATTCTTACATAATGAATTTTATGGGGAAAATTGTAAACCAGTTGATAGCGTTTCACAGAAAAATGGTTATGTCCCCTGGTATGTCTTTAATTCATCAAACGGGTCAACCAAAGTCCCCACTTCAGTTCTATCCATGTGTCTATATAGAACTGCTGAAATAGTTGAAGCCAATGATTTAACCCAGTGCCGAAAGTGAAACGTTTTTTTTCTTTGTGTATTTTAGTGAGACAGCTGCACAGAGAGTTCCTCCGGGCTGGTTCCAATGTTATGCAAGCTTTCACTTTCTACGCCAGTGATGACAAACTGGAGAACAGAGGACAGACCCTCAAAATCACTGTGAGTAGTCGAGCCATTGAGTTATAATGAAAATAATGAGTAGGTACTGATGTTTTCTACAAAGGTACCACCAGACTTGCTTGGTTGGAAGAGCTAAGGGGGTGCTAAGGTGTTCAATGTGGGTGCTCACTTAACATGTTCATTTAGAGCCTTTTAACAATAGAGCCCCCAACCCCATACAATCTTTGCTCTGCTGTTTAAATGCAGTGATTTATAAGTGAATATGTAATTTTTTTTTTTTAATTGGAGTCTCATTTTGAACAACATTTTTAGTCCAGATTGGATGTGCTATGAAAGTTGGGCAAAAATGTTTGGGGGAGCTATGGGGGGGCTATGGATAGTGCCCCCTCAAGCCCCCCACTGGCACCGCCCCTGAGAGGTGGGTAGAGTAGCCAACAATTTTATTCAAGTCAAAGTACTTTCACTTTATATACTATTACTAAAATACAGATATATAAGTAGGGGTCCAGCAAAGTCTTTTAAGCTAGTTTGAGGAAATGACTACTCAAGTACACAAGTGTAACTGTACAAGTAACTTTTTTGGCATAACTGATTTAAGATTTTAAGTAACTGAAAGGACAAAACATTAAATAATGCACAAAATTTGGTATTTTCAAAGTATAGATCATATTTTTCTATGGCAATAAGTTGTGCTTCAAAATTTGTTACCATGGCAGGCCTATCGAAGATGAAATACTTTTACTAGTTACTTTTGTTTGTTTACTACAGTAACCAAAACCATCATAGATCAGGATCATAGCAATGTATTGTTCAGACTATGAGGACAAAATTAGACTATACAGGACATCATAGTCTCCTCCTATTAAAAATATATTATTATCAACAGGGTGCACAAGTGAATGAAGCTGCGTGTGATTTGGCTCGTGAAGTAGCCAATGAAGGCGATGCGCTGATGGCCGGTGGAGTGTGCCAGACCCCGTCGTACCTGAGCTGCAAGAGCGAGACTGAAGTGAAAGCCATTTTCAAAAAACAACTGGACGTTTTTATCAAGAAGAATGTGGACTTCCTGATCGCTGAGGTACAGTTTGTGTCATGTACCAACCATAGACTGTTTATAAATCAACATAGCTAACCTGCTGGCCGCTGTGTTCAAAATAGGAAGTGTTCATGTGCTTCCGGGTCCATAGACTCTGGCTCCAATTCACTTTACATTGGAAAACTCACGCCTTTCTCTCTGTAATTGCTGATGTCAGGCTTGTCATTTTGGTCTTAAAATGTTTGTATTAACCCACTCTACATGATCCTGGTATTTGTATTCCACTATTGTGTCCGCATTAGTAACAGACAAGGCGCCTTCTTTCCCTGAGGTCGCTCCTGCTAGTGTTAGCAACAGGTTTGATTGACAGCGTTGGCTTTTTGGTTGCTATGACACTCTCTGTCGAAATTCCTAATATGCAACTTTGCTCCAATTTTGCCTCTATAACCGCTGGCATCAATGAGCTTCATTTGACTGGAGTTATGGGTGATGTCACACTCACTTAGTCCACTTCCTTATACAGTCTGTGGTACCAACATGACTTAAAATCACTTCATCTTGATTTGAGTCATGAACAAGTTTAGTAGTTTTTTTATTTATTTATTTGGCTACATTTTTTAGTTTGTTTCAAGGTATTTCTGACTGGTTTCAACATTTAACCTTGGTCAAGCTAAATTATCTGTTCACAGCTCAAGATTTGTTGTTGTTTCCATGGAGATATTATTACTTTGCCTGGAAAATTCAACAGTGTGGCATTAAATTTATCTATGCTGCATTTAATCAGTTAGCCTACTGTGTATTACTAACAATTACCTTGAAAAACATACATTCTTGCTGTGAGCGGACTTGCCTCTTTACAGATCTGACCTGTAACTTCGTCTCGGGTCACCTGTTTGTCTCTATAGAGATAGCTTAATGCCATATAGTGGAATTTTGCAAAACATGCCTGTAGACACAAGCAGGCAGCAGATACTCTCCACTGACCAGTCAAAAAAAAGGTATATATATATATTGTTTTTGCAGTACTTTGAGCACGTGGAGGAGGCTGAGTGGGCTGTGCAGGTGCTGAAGATGAGTGGTAAACCTGTGGCTGCGTCTATGTGTATTGGACCCCAGGGAGACATGCACGGGGTCCCTCCTGGAGAGTGCGCTGTCAGACTCGTCAAGGCTGGTATGGGACTTTTCATTTGCAGAAACTGAACAGAATTTATTTAGTTATTTGGGACAAAGTAAAAATACTCACACACAAAACATCCTACAATTGGATGTTGGTGCCAGGTTAAAGTGAGTAATTTCCATCTCAAGTTAAAGGTTCACAGTGTAACTTTTGTGGTGGACGGTCTGCCACCTGTTTGTCTCCATGGAGATGTTAGTGGTGAGGTGGTGAAAGTAAAGTGAAATCTTATTTGAAAATATGAACAGAATTGGTTAGAAACATTGAGTAGAATAATTCGTCTTGAATTGGAAATGGGAAAAAAGAAAAACATGGTAAATGTGATTGTTTCTATGGTGACTACAGCAGTGAAGTACTTAATTCTAGTAGTTCATCTTATAGGGCTGTTATTATTATTATGACATGAGAAGTTTATTAGTTGCTCTACTTTTGTCATTTTGGCCCTCAATGGGAACACCAGGCCCGTCGACAGAAATTTCAGGGCCCAGGGCAAAAAGCCTCACATGGGCCCCCTCTAATATAAATGAATAGGATGATGATAGGATGTCTTAATTTCCAGGTGCTCAGATCGTGGGAGTGAACTGCCACTTTGACCCCCTGACCTGTGTGGAGGCTGTGAAGATGATGAAGGCCGCAGTGGAGAAGGCTGGACTCAAGGCTCACTACATGGTGCAGCCTCTGGCCTATCACACTCCAGACTGCAACTGCCAAGGGTTCATTGATCTGCCAGAATTCCCCTTTGGTGAGACCCCTTTTGTGATGGTTTTGTGTCCTTGGAAACATAGGATTACATCCCGCTCTGAAAAATGTTTATAAGTTGAGAAGGTATTTAGGTATATGTGTGACTCAGTTTCAACAAAACATTATCATAGGTTCACAACATGCTCAAATTTGACATCATAATTTCAGATGGAGGGCAGGGGCCTGTATAACTCTATAGGTAATTCATAGGTATTTAAAGAAACATACAAATACAAAATCTATCTTATTTAACAAATTCATATTTTTATAAGGGATTCTAACTATAAATAGGCTCTGAACACAACAGCAACCTCACTGTTCAATTCAATTCATTTTATTTTTGTAATGCCCAAAATCACAACAACAGTTGTCTCGAAGGGCGTTCATGTTTTGGTTGATGGGAGTACCCGGAGGAAACCCATCCAGACAAGGGGAGAAACATGCAAAACTCCACACAGAAAGGCCTGGGCGACCCGGGGATCGAACCAAACCTTCTTGCTGTGAGGCATGAGTGTTGCCACTCAGCCACCGTGCTGCCTACACACAAAAACAAACAGGAAAATCAGACAAAACAAGAAAAATTGGCCAGACGAGGAGGAGGGAGGGGGTGGAGGAGGGCCAGGCGAGGAGGAGAGGGAGGCGGGTGGAGGAGGGCCAGGAGGGCCAGGCGGGGAGGAGGAGAGGGTCCAGCTGTCATCGGGGCATCTGAAAGAGTTACACTCCACAGGGGGAGTTAGCATCACTACTTTCTGTCCAGTTGTAGTTCTATGAGGTTTCCACTCTACAGTGAATAAATATTTAAAGATCAAACAGTGAACAGAGAACTGTGGATGGATGTCATTGACAACACGTTAAAAACTACACAAAGAAAATGAATAATTAGACTGTATATATAAATGGACATAGCTAATGTGCTAGTTATGTCTTTCTCTGTAAGTGCTGCAGAGAGTCTCATCATTTTGGCCTTAAAATGTTCACATTAACTTGCTCTACAGGATCCTGGTGTTTTTATTTTGCTATTTTGGCTGTGAATCAAAGTATAAACATTAATAATAGACAAATCAGGCACCTTCTTTCCCCAAGGTCGCTCCCACTAGCGTTAGCAACAGGTTTGATTGACAGCACCCACTCCATGCTAAACCAGCAGTGCGGGCTTCGCTCCGGATTAGTTCTTTGGTTGCTATGATACTTGCACTCGGAATTCCTAATATGGAACTTTGCTCAAAATTCACCCCTATAACCGCTAGCCTCGATGAGCTTCATTTAACTGGAGTTGAATGCTATGAGTGACGCCACACTTTTTTATACAGTCTACGGTTTATACAGTCTATGTATCAATGCTAATGCTAATGCTAATTTTGAGGCATAGTTAATATTAAAACAATGCCACAAACTGAAGTATTCTACTTATACAAATATTTGGGTAATCTTTATATCAATTAATTTGAATGTTAACAGGAGACTATTGATGAACTTAATCTTGTGACTGGCAGACAGCAGTGTGGTGTTTGTAGTAAATGGATAGGCCTAGTAATTATGAAGATATTACCCATAAACCACCATGCATTTTGAGAGTTATATACGTATAATTTACAATCTTCTGATATCCTTCTTGTTTTAGCTCTTGAGCCCAGGATCCTGACCCGTTGGGACATGCACAAATACGCCAGGGAGGCCTACAACGCAGGTATCCGCTTCATTGGAGGCTGCTGTGGGTTTGAGCCCTACCACATCAGAGCAGTGGCGGAGGAGCTGGCACCAGAGAGGGGGTTCCTGCCTCAAGCCTCCGACAAACATGGACTCTGGGGAGCTGCTCTGGAGATGCACACTAAGCCATGGGTCAGAGCAAGGTGAGGAATATAATGATTAATATTTTAAATTCAATTCAGGTTTATTTCTATAGCTCATTTAAAACAACTTCAGCTGACCAAAGTGCTTCACATAAGATATACTGTTTAGCTAGTATTGCTGGATTTCACATGACATCACACCATTCTACAGGCTAATATTATTTAATACAGATGGGAGTAACTAAAATTAATATTGTTAAAATGAAAATTCTTGATGTAGTATAGTAAGTTTGAGGCTTTAGTCAATTCTAGAAATGATCAGATTCAACATTTGTGAATTTACCTTTTGAATATTTCATGGCAAATAAAAAGGACCCATAGAGTACAGACATTTAATCATTATCAATAACATTTTGAATTGCACCCCATATAAAAAATGTAGCAATAGCTAAATCTGGTACAAATCATCTTTTCTTTTGTAAGATTAATTAATTTGTACATGAAAGAAAATAGCCTGTGCAGGTTGCAGAACACAAACTAGAGCTGGTTTAAGCCAAAATATCCCAGTCTATAGTCTACCGTTAGTATAGTATAAATCACAAAATCTATCTTACTTGTTTCTTTCTTGTTTATTAAAGCTGCCATCTGTTTGTTAAAATCTATTTTCTTAACAAAAAGGCATGTTGCAGTCTTTTTATAGTGTGGATAACTATAGTAGCCCTAATAACTGATTATTAGTTTAGTCACAATTCCTATTATTCCACTGACTCACTGTAGACCTAATTCATACTTATTCTAATTTGGTCCTGGTGTTATCCCAGTGTAGTCCTGATGTAGACTTGGTTTGGTCCTGTTTTTGACCTGGCTTAGTCCATGTGTAGTCCAGGTTTAGTTCCGGTTTCATAGTTTAGTTCCATTTTGAGTGTAGTCTGTACAGTGTATGACCACAAGCCTCTATCAACATTTGGGCCCTCTGAATCAGCCATTTGAAAACAGTATTTTCGCTGCTTTTTGCACCTTTGTCCTGATCATTAAAACATAAAGGATACATTTCATCATTATTCCTTGCTCCAGTCCTAATCCAGGATCAGTTGAGACGATTGAATCAAAATTGACCTCTGGTGTTAAATCTAAAGTGAATCAATATTTAAATATTCAGTTAAGGCAGGAGATAATTAACTTTAAAGTACAACAGCATAGGTTAGCTAACTCAGATGTAAAATGTAACTGGCTTAAATGACGTACATCCAGTCAGCTATTCTTAAAAAACAGTTATCTTGTTTGTAGAGCTATAGTACAAATCAAGAGAATGTTTTTACTAAAGTACTTAGATGTGTTCTTATTTTTGTAAATGAGTATAATAATAATAATAATAATAATAATAATAATAATAATAATAATAATAATAATAATAATAATCTACAAAAATCTGTTCTAAAGCTTCATGTATGTGAGTTGTAGAGTGGTGGAACATAATAAAGTACTTTACTTAAGTACAAATTTTAGGAATCTGTGTGGGTAGTTTTTACTTTTACTTCACTACATTTGAGAGCAGGTATATGTACAAGTAACAAAATTGAGTACTTCCTCCACCACTGGAATTGTAGTGACGTCCCAGTGGGTTTGTGAGAGCCAGGAACAGTTAGATAGATTTAAATACTCAATAATTGGGTACTGCAGCTGTAACAGTTCAATACCAAATAGTACATGTTTTGTATTGTCAAAGAAAAGTCGTCAAAATTGAGCCAGTTACAAGAAAAAGTCATCTAACTGAAACCCAATCCAATCCTAGTTCTCACTCATCCTGGTTTAGTCCTGGTTTAGTCCTGATCTAGACCTCATTTGGTCATGTTCTAGGTCTAGTTTAATCCTGGTTTACTCCAAACTTAACTGCTACAACCATAGCAAACAACAAAGTTAAATCTGTCAACTGGACAAATCTTGTAGGAGTGAAGACGTTTCGCTGCTCATCCAAGCCCCTTCTTCAGTATACAGTGTACTGAAGAAACGGCTTGGATGAGCAGCGAAACGTCTTCACTCCTACAAGATTTGTCCAGTTGACAGATTTAACTTTGTTGTTTGCTATGGGTCAGACCAGGACGACTGAGGGTCTACACAGACATCATACTACAACCATACTATCAATTATCTGTTGGAATAGTTCACATCTGTCCTGGTTTAGTTTAAGTTTAACAATTTAACACAATTCCTACTTTTTGTTATTTCCAGGGCTCGTAGGGACTACTGGGAGAACATCCACCCTGCCTCCGGGCGCCCCAAATGCCCCTCCCTGTCCAGTCCCGAAGGCTGGGGCGTAACCAAGGGCCACACTGAGCTACTACAGCACCGAGAGGCCACCACAGCTCAAGAGATGCAACACGTCCTGGAGAGACAGAAGAAGGCCAAGTCTGCTGCGTGAAAAAGACATATATAAAACAATAAAGCCATAAATTATAGTACAAGACAACAGCAAGAACTTGTATAGGTCAACTAGGGCACCTGGAGTCTTTTCTAGCTCAGTTGTAAACGCGAGAGCACTTGTTACAGTGAACTGAAAAACAATGTTACTGTTGCAAAAATCAAAAAATAAACCAGCAATGGTGACTATGCTTTGTCAGTGTGTTTTCTTTAAAGTGACACTATGTAACGTTTCTCCACAACCTACTTGTCTCCATGGAGATGTTATTGTTTTACCTGGTATATTTCACATGGAGTTAAACTTATGCATCTCCATGGACGCAAGCAGTGACGCCATCACACCATGTACAAGATAGATAGGTTCAAAGCTATATGTATGTTATTGTTTGGCCTGGAATATTCCACAGTATGGCAAACTTATGTATCTCCATGGACACAAACAATGACGCCATCAGGTTTAGTCCTAGTTTAGTCCTAGTTTAGCCAATTCTCTTGAGAGGTGACTCCGCTCATAAAAAGAATACATGTTTTTCAATGTAAATTAAGCCAGATGTTATTGTTTGGCCTGGAATATTCCATAGTATGGCATTAAATCTATGTATCTCCATGGTCACAAACAATGACACCATCAGGCCGTGTTATAAGCCAATTCTCTGGAGAGGCCACTTCGCTCATAAAAAGAATGCATGTTTTTCAATGTATTTTTAAGCAATCATATATATGAATAAGTGCAACATAGATAGGTTTAAACCCATACTGCGGAACATTCCAGGCAAAACAATAATATCTATATAGATTACAACAAAAATACCCAAAAATACCCACTTTTGTAAAGAAAACCCCTCATGATAAATAATGAGGCTCACAATATACTCTTCTAGCTTCCATATATTAAACAATAAGTTTATATTGTAATCACCAAACAGGCCCATATGTAGAGACAAGTAGGTGACAGCTTTAACACAAACTTTATTTAGTTAGTTATTTTTTTCAGATTGGGGGTGTATTTGGACTTAAACAGCAACAGGGCCCCTCAATTGGACAGAAATGGATGAACACATTGAAAAACACCCCCCAATGTATCTGGACCAAACTTGTAAGGCTCACAATACTCCCATTCACTGAAAGAGGGGAGGAGAGGGAGTAAACAGCGCAGAGGTTGTGTAACTGGGCTCTTGCCAATCAGAAAGAGTGCTACTTTGACCCCTCCCCTACTTCTGAAGGATTTATAGTGGACCCGAGCGCTCCGGCAATGTCCACTCAAAGTCTAAGCCGTCAGGAGGTCCACACAGCTGCAAGAACATGGCACCAGCAAAGGTACGTGTCCAAAAACAAATGAGTAGTTTTGCAAGTAAACCTCACTGACATCTTGGTGCTACTTTTGAGTTGACATGCTTTCACACTTTTGGATAACACTTGCATTATAAAACTATATAATATGTACACAAATTGGACTTTTTTTATTTATTTATTTATTTATTTTTTACAAGGGAGTTGATAAAACAGTAATTTGTCCAAAATTCTTTTCTAACTGAGGCATAGTTTTCAAATGATTTATGCTTTTAAAATCCTATAAGTGCTCTATACTCTCTATAGCATGTGCTGCACAGCTGGCATGAGAGGTCAGATTTCCCTCACACCACGTATGTCTGTGAAAATGAATCTAAATTATTACAAAAGAACACTCTTTTAAAACTTAGAAAAGATATCTTTAAAACTTTGGGAAAGAAGCAAAAACTGTATTGCTTTTTTGTCATTTTAATTTTTGTAAATAATTTTTCAAAGGCTTGAAGCATGTGACTTAAGACTTGCATAGGGTGAAGAGTGCAGTACTTACATGTGCATAGGCAACAGTGGTGGAAAATAATGAATTAAAAGTAGTAAAGTACTGTACTTAAGTTAATTTTTTTTAGGGATCTGTACTTTACTTAAGTACATTTTAAATTGAATACTTTTTTACTTTTACTTTACTACATTTGAGAGCAGGTACTTTCTTTCTGTACTTTCTTCTCCACTACTGTGTTAAAATGCAACTAAATATATTACTAAAAACTGTATTTGAAATTGTGATGTGATATTTTTCAAAAGCTTGTAAAATTCTGCATGTTCTTATCTTTGCTTCTCTCTGCAGGGAATCTTGGAGCGTCTTGACGCGGGGGAGATTGTGATTGGAGATGGAGGCTTCGTGTTTGCCCTGGAGAAGAGAGGCTACGTGAAGGCCGGACCCTGGACCCCCGAGGCCGCCGCTGAGCACCCCGAAGCTGGTGAGGCATTTAAATCACAACAGAATCACTGGCGACACTATGGTCCCATTTGTAAGAATTCATTCTAGGGGCTTTGTTCTAACTGCTCACTGTGCTCACTGTGGAGGCCTGTTTGTTCACTGCTGGCACTGCACAGACTGTCAGACAATTTACCTTTTTAAAAATCAAATATTTGCCTGTGATTCCAAGCCACACACAAGTCTATGAAACATGCAGTCTATGAAATATGGGAATTTCCTGTGTGTTTTCGTCATTTAGGTTTTGGGTATAGACCAGTAAAGTAAAGTATAGTACAGGAACGTAAAGTAAAGTAGAATAAAGTAAAGTAAAGTGAAGCAGAATAAAGTAAATTAGAGTTAAGTAAAGTAGAGTAAAGCAAAGCAAGGTAGAGTAGTAAAGCAGAGCAAAATAAAGTAAAACAGAATAAAGTAAAGCAAAGTTGAGTCTTTGCTTTAGAGTAAAGTAAAGTAGAGCAAAGTAGAGTAAAGTAAAGTAGAGTAAATCAGAGTAGAGTAAAGTAAAGCAGAATAAATAGAGCAGACTAGAGAAAAGTTGAGTAAAGTAGAAAAAAGTAGAGCAGAGTAGAGTAAAGTAAAGCAGAATAAAGTAACGTAGACTAGAGTAAAGTAGAGTTAAGTAGAATAAAGTAAAGCAGACTAGATTAAAGTAAAGCTGAATAAAAAAAGAAACAAGTAGAGTAAAGTAAAGTAAAGTGAAGCAGAGTAAAGTAAAGTTAAGTAAAATGAAGTAGAGTAAATAAGGTATTTAACTCTCAAGTAACAACTTAAATAAAAGTTCAAACAATCTCAGACTTTCTGGGCTAACTATGACCAGTAAATAGTCTATTTATATCACTTTAAAAGTCCAACCAGGATATCAGATGAATCAATATTTGGGAGCCGATATCTGATTCAGCACATTTTTCTGTATCGCAGCTGATATTCGGATCTTTGTGTGTGTTTCCAGTGAGGCAGCTGCACAGGGAGTTTTTGAGGGCCGGAGCTAACGTGATGCAGACCTTCACTTTCTACGCCAGTGATGACAAACTGGAGAACAGAGGCAACAAGCTCACTTTCACCGTGAGTCAGATGTACTATTCAAAAAGCCTGACACAATAGTATAATGTATAGTATAGAATAATGAAAGTATGCATGTGTTTGTCCTAATTACAACAGGGAGCTCAGATCAATGAGGCTGCATGCGATTTGGCTCGTGAAGTGGCCAATGAGGGCGATGCTCTGGTGGCCGGAGGAGTGTGCCAGACCCCGTCCTACCTGAGCTGCAAGAGCGAGACCGAAGTGAAAGCCATTTTCAAAAAACAGCTGGACGTTTTCATCAAGAAGAATGTGGACTTCCTGATCGCTGAGGTAAAGATGCTCAGAATTTTACCTTTTTATTTCAGGCAACATCAAAGAGAATGTAATGCACAGTATAGTAAAGTAGAGCAGAGTAGAGTAGGGTAAAGTAGAGAAGATTAAAGTATAGTAAAGTAAAGTAAAGTACAGTAGCTTAAAGGAGAGTAAAGTAGTGTAAAGTAAAGTAGAGTAAAGTACAGTATAGTAAAGTAGAGTTAAGTACAGTAGCTTAAAGTAGAGTACAGTAGCTTAAAGTAGAGTAAAGTAGTGTAACGTAAAGTAGAGTAAATTTCAGCACAGTACAGAAAAAGTAGAGAAGAGTAAA
The DNA here is from genome assembly GCF_009829125.3 of Periophthalmus magnuspinnatus. Taxonomy (NCBI): domain Eukaryota; kingdom Metazoa; phylum Chordata; class Actinopteri; order Gobiiformes; family Gobiidae; genus Periophthalmus; species Periophthalmus magnuspinnatus. The sequence continues at coordinate 26,090,001 of NC_047134.1, forward strand.
GTAAAGTAGTGTGAAGTAGAGTACAGTAGTGCTAGAGTAAATTGTAGAGTAAATAAACTAGAAAGTAGAGTAAAGTTGAGTAAAGTAATGTAATGTACACATAAAGCTTGTAAACCTAACATGTGCATGTGTATTTATCACACTGTGGGGACTAATATCTGCTCCATGGAGATGTTATCACTTGGCTGGAATGTTTCACACTCCAGCATTAAACATATCTATCTCCTTGGAGACAACACCAAGAGTGTTTTCAGGTTGAGAGAAGAATATGCAGGATTTGTGTGTTAAACATGTGTGAATAAAACAACTCCAGGAGTGTTTGTGATGAGGATCAGACAATAGTGTAATATGGACCCTTTAATGCCATACTGTGGAACATTTCAGTATGAGCATAGAGACATAGAAACAGGTGTCCCTTAGAAGAAAAACCTTTTGCTGCTTTTTTCTTGCAGTACTTTGAGCACGTGGAGGAGGCCGTGTGGGCTGTGGAGGTGCTGAAGGAGACTGGTAAACCTGTGGCAGCATCTCTGTGTATCGGACCCCAGGGTGACATGCACGGCGTATCCCCTGGAGACTGCGCTGTGAGGCTGGTGAAGGCTGGTGGGTGTCGTACAATATCTACCTTTGTTTTTATTTAAAGAAACATTAAATCAGCGTCTGCATCAACCATAATGCTCAAAATTGCTGAGGACTTTGACCATGCAAAAAAGGAAATTGAGAGAATATTTTGTTTTGACGTTCAAGTTTATTTGTATAGCACATTTAAAAGCATCTTCAGCTGACCGAAGTGCTGTACATAAAAAGTTAACAAAAAACAAACATCCAGATAGCATGATACATAGGAAAAGAACGATAAAAACATCAAGCTATCCTGTCTAGATAGTATTAAATGCCAGGGAGAAGAGATTTCAGTCTAGTCTTGGGCAAGGAGGTACCTTTTTGGATTCAAATTAAAAGTAAAAATGGTAAAAATACAGGTGAAGTAGCAATTACACTCCTCCTTTATTGGTGGAATATCCTCCATTTTGAGTTTACCGATTAACTTATTGCTTTAGTCAGTGGCGGGTCCAGACCAATCAGAAGAGAACAGCTCTGTATGAAATGTATCTATAAGGGACTACTTCAAAAACTGCCAGAACGCCTCACCCACTTGTTGATCATTGATACCGAAACATGAATCACATGAATGCATAAGTCTAAGGATGAGCCGCACCAAAACTGAGACAGGAAAGAGGCTTTTAGCTGTTTGGCTTCACAAAAGTGGAATACACTCTAAGGAAAAGCAAAACTGGATACGTTGGTGGCGCGATTGCAATTTAATAATCTGGTAACGCACTAAAAAGGTACTTAAATACTTTTACTTAAGTAGATTTTTTTCATGTGATACTTTTACTTGAGTAACTTCGTACCGTTGCATCTGTACTTTAGTAACAAAATTGAGTACTTCATCCACCACTCTGCCAGTTTGACATATGCCTGTTCTTTAAAACCATTTCCAGAGATGTGTGTAGTGTTAAACTGTGACTAATCTTAAACAGTCCACTTATATAATCTCTCTTTCCTCTCTTTCTCTCTAGGTGCTCAGATCGTGGGAGTGAACTGCCACTTTGACCCCCTGACCTGTGTGGAGGCTGTGAAGATGATGAAGGCCGCAGTGGAGAAGGCTGGACTCAAGGCTCACTACATGGTGCAGCCTCTGGCCTATCACACTCCAGACTGCAACTGCCAAGGGTTCATTGATCTGCCAGAATTCCCCTTCGGTAATAACATAAAAGTTTGCACAGTTTTTCAATTTTTCCATCTCTGATCCTAAGGTTGACGGTTTGAACCCTGCTCTCGACATTAACATCATTGGTTGAACGGTCAGATCCACTGACCCACAAGTTTGCGGTGCAATTTGAGTTCTTTTAAGGTGGAAAAGTCTTACATAAATATATGACCACTTACCATTTACTATTATGGGGTGGGTTCATGTTTGGCCAGTCCTATTTTAAGTCCGAGTTTAGTCTCAGTTTATTCCATATTCACTACTGATGATATGATAATCCACACAAAAACATAAATTGTTCTAACTAGTGTAGGGTGTGTTCACGCTTGTCCAGATTTGGTCCTGGTTTGGGCTCAGTTTAATCCTGATGTAGACCGTGTCATGTTCTAGTCCTGGATTAGTGTTGGTCTAGTCCAGGTTTATTTCCTTGTTAAGTCTCAGTTTAGTCCTTATTTTGATGTGGTGTACGTGCAAGTATTACTATTCATTCAAAGCATGCGAGATCATATAGAACATTACTGACTGCACTGTGGGGAAATTCACTTTATATTGTAGGTCTTAATTGAAATAAAAGTGAATAGTTCAAGCTAAAACGCACATGCAAACATAATATTAACTCAAATATTCATTTTGTCAGGTCTTGAGCCCAGGATCCTGACCCGTTGGGACATGCACAAATACGCCAGGGAGGCCTACAACGCAGGTATCCGCTTCATTGGAGGCTGCTGCGGGTTTGAGCCCTACCACATCAGGGCAGTGGCGGAGGAGCTGGCACCAGAGAAGGGGTTCCTGCCCACTGGCTCAGAGAAACACGGAAACTGGGGCGCTGGTCTGGAGATGCACACCAAGCCATGGGTCAGAGCGAGGTCAGTATGAAGACTCTACCTGAAGTTAAACTGTGTAGTGTGAGGAATAAGTTATAGGACAAAATGTTTATGTAGACGGTGTTGGGAAGTAACTGAATACATGAACCAAACTTGCACATTTAGAATACTCATTTTGAGTAACTGCATTCAGGTAGAGTTACCAGGGGTGTTGAACTGGGGTAAGGGGGGAACTGTTTACTCAGGGCCCAGTGCAGGAAGGGGCCCCTCACAAAGTCTGTAATGTGCATTTTTCATAAGACAACATGAAGTGTAGGGCCCCCAAGATGATTTTTACCTAGATCCCAGAATTTCTTGCTACACTCCTGACAGTTACTCTTTCATTTGGTCATATTCAGAATACACATATTATCATAAATTAAAAGGAATACATGACGGTTCTTAATCAGGCAGTTTTGGCTTGACCTGCATGGTGTTTGTGAGATTTTTTTCTTCTCAAATTAAAGGTCTGTGTAATCCCGCAGTCATCCAGGTATGATCCATGGTAAAAGAAAAATTCAAATCTGTCAACTGGACAAAAAGTTGTAGGCGTGAGGACGTTTCGCTGCTCATTCAAGCCACTTCTTCAGTTCTGACATAAATGAATACATAACAAACAGTGCATTAATAATAATAAAGAGGTTTGTAATGATATGTCATCTTTTCTAAACTATCTTCTATACTATTGCAGAATACAACTCAATGTGAACCTATTCCAAGTATTCAGAATGCAGTACTCCGATTGGCCCATGTAACAGAATAAGTTACAAAATAAAGTTTTATTTGGGTATTCGGTATTTTGTAAATACTGCTGTCCTGTATCTTCTACTATTACATTTTTAAAGTATTCTTCCCATCATTGCAGATAGATGACATTAAAAATCAAAACAAGACAACAACTAGGGCATGGTGACTTCCCTTCATCCCTGACATTCTCTCCCATCCTTCTGGTTTTCTGCAAATACACAACAGAGCTACAACTAAATACCAATTTATGATATTATAACTCTACCAGGGTCACCTCTCACTCAAGCAGATGGCATATCTAGAATCATACACTGTGTCCTCCAGATATTATTGGCTAAAGAAAGGAATCCTGACAAACTAAATACAAATTTGGGCAGGCGGCGTACCTGTTCTCAACAAAGCAAAGGGTGGCTATGAGGATGTGAATATAAACTATAAACCATTTATATTCCTGTTTCAGAGCCCGTCGTGATTACTGGGAGAACCTGAAGCCAGCGTCTGGCCGCCCCCTCTGCCCCTCTATGTCCTCCCCCGATGGCTGGGGCGTTACCAAGGGCGACGCCGATCTCATGCAGCAGAAAGAGGCTACATCTCAGGACCAACTCAAGCAGCTTTTCAATCGATCAAAGTGCTAAAAAAAAAAAGTCTTATCCCTCTCAATAAGAAGAGACACCACCAGCTCCTTTCAAACCTGTTTACAGCAAGTGTACATATGACTTCCAGTGACAAGCAGCGGCCGGCTTCACATCTGCACCGTTTCATTGTTTATGCAAAGATGTAGTAACACCTTTACAGCCAGCCCAAGTAAAATCATCGGGACCTATCTGTTTTCAATGAATCTGGACCAGTTTGTTTAATAAAAGAATTGGATATTTGAGTATTAGTGTTGTTTTTTTGTTTTTTGGAAGGTCTTTCTTTACTTTGCTCAAAAAAATCATGTGACACAGTTAAAGTAGCTAGTTTAAGTTATTTTTGCCATTAACCTGTTTAGACCAGTGGTGGAATAAGTACTCAATTTTGTTATTTAAGTAAAAGTACATATACTGGAGCAAAAAAATAAATACATTTAAAATAAAATAAAATAAATAAAATAAAATACTCAAGCACAAGTAAAAGTATCACATGAGTGAGTAAAAGTATTAAAATACATGTTTAAGAGTGTACTTAAAGAGTAATAAGTATTTCACCCAGATTTTGAGGTCCACTGAAGCTACAAATGTAGTGATTTTGATAAAGATTTGTGCTGAATTTTATTCCCTAGAAACAACTGAATAAGTCGTTTTTTAGCTGTTTTTAGTTGTTATAATTTTATTTTTTAATCAACATTGGTTCTATATATTTTATTTCATTGTTTTATTTAGGCTATTTTATATTCTCCCACCATATTATCTGCCTGGCAAGAAACTCGTCTGCATCAATAGCCTAATACGAACCATACAAGTGATGTATCTTCTCCTATACACAATCTGTGCTACTCGTCCTCTACTCTCATTGGTCAATAACATGTCACGTGACTGACTATCCGGTTTTTTTCTTCCTGATACAGATGATGCAGGGAGTGAAATAAGGATAAGGTGGGTAGGCTATCGACTCCTTTTCCTTATGGTTTGACATTGGACAATGTTATTTTATGTTCACGGATAAAATACTAAACTAAACTCATTATCTAATCACATATATTCTCTCATATGTGGCGTTTTATTAGCATTATACTTGGCGTGTGTCTGTTTTACTGATTTGTCTTTGCCTACTAAACTTGCTAACTGTTGTATGCCCTTCATGACAAATAAGTTAAAGAGCTAAATTATAATGTCCAGCAGTGTCGCGGTAAAACAGCTTAAAAATAACACTTTTGTGAGTGACAGGACGTATTCAACGTTCATCTGGGATGTTTTTGAATGCTACACGAGGTCAAGACCCTGTTTATAAGCTAACAAAACCGTTGCATTATTTGCTTCTCATCGCTACAAAACGTTTCCCATTCATGTAGCTTTAGCATCCATTGTAATCTATATCACTACTGCAGCATTTTCACCTGCATCCCATAGTGTCTGGACCAAATCCTGAATGTATATTGTGGTTTATATTATACAACAGCGCTCTCTTGTGGTGTTTTGTGAGAACAGGCATATTGTGAGCGGAAGTGAACCCGTGAGGTCATCATGGGAGGCAAAGTCAGCTCCAAAATGGCAGCTCCCACCGCTCGAGTGATACAGGTAAAGAGGATTCACTATTTGCATGTTTAATAAGGCTTTTAACACACATTTATTTTATATTGTACGTTAAGTTGTGTTATTCTGCTATTTACGCCCTTTAATGAGTATTTCCATTGCGGGTAAGTGTATCAAAGACGGTTTTACCCTTGTTGATGTCCTTGTTCATCTTCCACACTTGAAATTCACGTTCAGATTTCCAGGTTAACGCAACATAAACGAATGACAGTTAGTAAATATGACTAAGTTTACATAGCAGAGACTTGTGCCAGGCTTCGTCTTGCATTTCCTTATTGTTTGCAGCTGTCATGCCCATAGTGGTTAATTTTAACTCTCCAGATGCCTCCATGCGTTTTCATCTTTCAGTAAACAAGAGCTTATAGTCTTATAACACATAAATAAGTGCACAGAATTGTAGGTCAAACGATTTGGTTTCCCCCCACGTATTTCAAGCCATGGGTCAGAACAAGATCTGTATAAAAACCCGTATTACTACTTTATTTTGCAGTGGGGGTCACGAGTTTTTAGAGGGGTCCTGGCCTGACAATGGTAGTTTTACATGACTGTTAATAAATATACACTACCAGTCAAAAGTTTGGACACAGCATCTCATGCAATAGTATTTTTTTTTCTTTATATTTCCTACTTTCTGTTTTTATATACATACAGAACACATCAAATATATGAAGCAATATATCTGAAATTATGTAGTAAAGAACAACTTGTAGGTCAAACGATTTACTTTTCCCCAAGTATTTCAGCAAATGTATTTATTATTGTTGGTAGATTGTCACACTGTAGGTTGTATACTCTACTATGAGCAGCTGACAGATTAAGTGAATACATAATTTTGAAATGTGTTTGTTTTTTTTGTTTTTTTGTCTAGGTTGTGAGGCCACACGCTCCACTGATCAAATTCCCCAACAGACATGGCAACCCAAAGCCCAATGGTGAGTAGGGATGTCAAGATTAATCAGTTTACTAATTAGCATGATTATCAGGGTCAATCACTTTAGCTCCATGGTTTGTTTTGCCTTCATGTTGCTTGCAGAAACAAGTCACAACATGTTTCCATTAAATGGCCCATTCTGGGCTGTTTTCTGATTGATGTTATAATGTTGCTTCCTCATTACAAACATACACAAACCCTGCATATTTAGACTGAGATCTTCTCTCAAATTAAAAACACTATGTTCCACCCCGTGATGTCATATGGTAATACAAGAAGTGCTCCACTATGTTTTTCAACCCCATACACCTTCACTAGAATAATTTGGATCATTTCAGATCTGGAATTGCCAATCTCTATTGAACAAAGGTAAAAGGAGCTATTAACTTGAAAATTGCCCACTGCATGATATGATGGGATAGATCATTTGAAGATATAAGCAGATTAATAATAAAGGATTACGCAAAGGGGTGAATGAAACAAACACAACTCCAGGTTCGTTTTTGAGGAGGCAACATTAACATTATAACATGGCTTAAAGCACACAACACTCAATTTCAGAAGTTATAGAAGTCCTTATTTTGCAGGGGTTTTTTTTGTTTAATGTTCAAACAATACAACAACTAAGTGTATATTATGAGGAGGCTTAATATATTAATGTAATTATAAACCCATAAATTGCATAAATGAGGCTACAGCACATGAAATAAATCTTATCCTTTTTTTTGTTTGTCAACATTGATGTGAATTCATGTGAATAATCAGAAAATCACAATAATTTTCCTCATAGTAATTGTTACTCAAAAGTGTAATCTAGTGACATCCCTAATGGTGAGTCTATATGCATAATCTATAATCTGCCCTGTGCACCTTGGACAGCAGGCTACAAAACACCATCATAAAGAAAACGATCTATGGGTTTCTCATTGATGGAAAACTAGGGCTGTAATTTAGCCTGACCAATCAGGCACTTTCTTTGGAAAGGGAATGGAGGAGGAGAAGTGGGAGGAGGAGTGGGAAGAGGAGAAGTGGGAGGAGGAGGAAAAGGGAGAACAGAGAGAACACAGGGTTGGAGAGAGGAGGAGCGGAGGGAGCTAGTGGGTATGGCAATGTGGAAGCGCTTAGAGAGATGGAGGCCCAAGGTTGTGGAGGGCTTTGACTACAAGGAGTAAAATTTAGAATTATAAGCAGTGTGTATCAAGTGCCCCTATAGCTTTAACAGAAATTTGTAGATTTCACTGTGCATTGCAGCATCTATCTAACCAATGTCCTACTTTTCTGTTTTTCACCAGTCCAAGAAGCTCTAAAAACCCTTGCAGTTAACCTTCAACAACACAACGCTCCCAGTGCTCCTTCAGCTGCTGCTCCTTCTCAGTTTTCACGACCACTTTCACCTTTCACCCCGATCCCTGGCACGCCCGACACTCTTGCCTCTGTTCAACTCCTACCTGCGCGGTATCGCCGAAGACCGCTCTCAGCCGATGAAATGGACTTTATTCAGGTATCAGTTTTTTGTTTTGTAATTATTTGAGTGTCTTTTTCCTGTAAATGTGAAAGTGAAAAAAATGGGAAAGGGCTGCTCAAAATTTGGGCAAAAATCTAATTGTGATCTTATGAAAAGTGTTGGGCTTAGTAAGATGGCAACAATTATATCCGTGTAATCCCTCAGTCGTCCAGGTCTGATCCATAGCAAAAGAAAATATAGAATCTGTCAACTGGACAAAACGTAGGAGTGAAGACATTTGGCTGCTCATTCAAGCGCTTCTTCAGTTCTGGTCAGATTGCTGGTGGACACTGCCTTATGTCTGTCTGAAGGGAAGAGCTAACTACACTGAAACGGAAAACACCTGTTATTTACAGTTTCTGTTTGTAGGCTAGGTCTATTGTGCTACCCTAAGCATGCACTGTGCCTGAGCCCTACTCAGCATAGTCATTCAAGCCCCTAATAAGATTCAAAACGATTCAAATGATTATTTAATTATTATATAACAGTACATTGGATTTTTCAAAATACATTTTTAACCAAATAAAATTTCAAACACATTGTGGAGGCTAACCAGCTACGTGCTACTGAATATCCATAACGTGATCGTTTTAAGTCCAAAAAGCACATTTAAAATACAAGATTCTGCAAAATACTTTAATAAATTAGTGATTTATAAAGTTTCAAAGTTTCAGTTTTGTAATTTTTTTTTTTTTCTGAAAGTCTGTGGGGAAAATGAATGAGAAATTTACTTTTGGAACCACGGGCCATCGCTGTTGAGCTCCATAGAGAATATCACTAACAAAGTGAAAATCTTAAATGGTTTCATCTCCTTAGACATTTTAATTTCAGAATGCTACCGTCTTAGATGTAAATATATTTTGGGATAATGTGTTTTAGAGTCTGTGGTGTCCAATTATTAAAATACAAGTACAATTATTTTATTTGATGATGAGTAACAATTTCTCCAGTTAATTGTTGCAGCACTTAGAATAGACATTGTTTTCAAATCAGGATATTGATTCTCCAATTTTGACTTAAGTTGATAGGATCAAACCTATTGTAAATATAAATTATACTTTTACTCCAATCAAGAAGACTTTTGTGAATAAAAGTTGGAAAATATTTTGAAAATTACAGGAAGTAGCGCTCTATTTTAGAGAGTTAAGTATTAATGACACATCACACTGGGAGAATTCTGTCCAAAAGTTTGGCCCAGTTGTTTTTTTCTCTTTGTTTGTTTTTAAATTTGGAAAAAAAAAAGAGTCACAAGAGACACATATTTCTGAAACTTTAAAGATGATTTCAACAAAATAAACGTTTCCTTTGTACATTAGGAGTTTTGGCCCAGTGAACATCGTGGTTGCTAGGGTAACAGTTATGGAATTCCCTACTGTGATGTCATGATTTCCAACCAGGAAGTAACATTTTAAACCTAAAAAATGGCCAAACTGGGAAAAGAATTCTACTTTTTTAAGCAAAATCTTAAATATAATGATCCTAAGTGTGTTTCAGTAAAATGAGTCATAGGCACTCATTATCATTTGAGAGAGGCAAGGCAAGGCAAGTTTATTTGTATAGCACAATTCGTACACAAGGTAATTCACAGTGCTTTACAGAATAAGAAAGACATTAAAATCACACAAATCTGAGAGCTAAGTTAATACAAGAATCCCATACATTTCATGAAGACACGATAATTTGTTGTTTGCAGATGAAATTAATTGCAGTTTTTGTGATGTCACGCAACTAGACCTGTCACAACAACAAATTTTAAAGTGTGATATATTGCTGAATTAAATATAGCCGATGAACGATAATATTGAAAGTCATTTGTGCCATTGACACAACAAACACAACACAATTTAAACCACAAAAACTATAATAAATCTACAATATTGTCAAAAAATCATGAGCTTGCAATAAATAGACTTTAGAATGAAACACTTTACTACTTATTTTGCATCTATAATGAGTCATAGAAGTTATTAATTCAACCTTCTACAGCTCAAATCTTGTTATATAGCCAGAAATAACCAGAGATTTTCCAGTTTTAAGTTAATATTGTGGCTGGCCTAGCTGCAACAAATACAGTTGCTATTTCTGTTTGATTGCGATTGTGATGTATTTTTTTCTCAAACATGTATTTTTCCTCTTTTGCAGCGTGGTGGTCCAGAGTGATGTGTAGGGATTCAATCATTACAACCAAAGTCCTTATCTGTGGATCAGTCTCTCCCTTTCTGTTCCTCAGCACCAATGCCATATGATACATAATTTAGAATAAAGTATTACTTCTTGCTGTTCAAATGTACATATGTTTATTTTTGTAGATATCGCAAGTTGTAAATTGAAAATAAAGATCATATCTGCATTGTTAAAGGGCCCATATTACTCTATTTTCTGATCTATGTTAGGTTTCCTCATCACAAACATATCTGGAGTTTTTTTTTTTTGTTTCATTCACATGTTTAACACACTACATGCATATTTAGACTGAGTTCTTCTCTCAAACTGAAAACACTCTATTCCACCTTGTGATGTCACGAACTAATACAGGAAGTGCTCCACTGTGTTTTTAAACTTCACAGAATAATTTGGATGATTTTGGCCCTGGAATTTCCCATCTCTACTGAACTAAAGGTAAAGGGGAGCTGTTAACTTGAAAACTACAACTATATGACATCACAAGGTGGAGCAGAGCATTTTGAGTTTAGGAGATGTAGGTAGACTATTAATGCAGAATTACTCAAACGTGTGAATGAAAAAAAACACAACTCCAGGTATGTTTTTGAGGAAGTAACAGCATCAATTTTGTGTAATATAGGACCTTTTAAAAATCAGGTCAAACCACTTATCTACATTCACTGAGAACTACTTCATTCATATGTCAGATCTATTTCCCACCATCTTGCTACTCTACGCACATTTTACTCAAGTGTTTCATAAATAATAGGAAGTGAATTATTGTAATACAGGCTTAATAGAACTTTTAAATTATGCTAAAGGGTGTATGAATAAATATGACAATTGTGAACAAATGAATTTAAAATAAAGACTTACATGCAGTTTGTGTGTTGTAAATATTTATTTTTTTAAATACAGAAAACGCATACAAGGGCATTCACAGTGTCATCAGTAAAATTGCAGAGTTTGGCAGCAAGTTCAGATTACATTTCATATTTTAATCATTACAGTCATGCTCATTATGATAATCGTTTTATTTTCCAGATAATACATGTGTAGTTCATCCTCCTTGTTGGCACATGATAGAAAGGGCAGAAAAAAAACTTTTTTCTACTGGCAGATTGTCATTTTTAGACTTTTTAAAAAATCTCATAGTAAGACTGGATTAACCCAAATTGCAGGAATACCATTATAACAGTGGTTCTCAAATGGTGGTTTGTGAGCTTCTTTTGGTGGTACACTGGCTGCAGTTACATCACAGACTGTATAAAGAAGTGGATGTAACTATAACGCTCATCGAGGCTAGCAGTTACAGGGGCAAAATGGGAGGCAAGTTCCGTATTTCGAATTCCGACAGCAAGTATCATAGCAACTAAAGGGCCAATCCGGAGTGAGGCTGTTGAAGGTAACGCCCCTTCCCGCCCACACCGTTGTTTTAGCATAAAGCGGCCACTTAGCAACGCTGTAATCAAACCTGTTGCTAACGCTGCAGGAGTGACCTCGGGGAAAGAAGGTGCGTGATTAGCCTATTATTAATGTTCATATATTGATTTACAGATAAAATAGTGAAATAAAAACACCAGGATCATGTAGAGCGGGTTAATACGAACATTTTAAGACCAAAATGGCGAGCCTGACAGCAGCAGTTACAGAGAGAGGGGTCACAGCTTTTCAATAGAAAGTGAATCGGAGCCAGAGTTTGTAGTGCGCCCATGATCACTTCCTATTTGGAACATGGCAGCAGCAGGTTATCCATGTCCATTTATATATACAGTCTATGGGTTACATGCAGTCAAAATCTGATTATTAACAGATTTCTGGAGTCATATTAAAAGGAAATGTAAACAGCAAAATTATCTATTTTTTGTAGTGTGCACGTCATTTCAAATCAGATTTCGGTGAGCATGTAAAAAGAGCCAATGACTCTTCTGTAAATCTTGTATATGTATAAATTGTAAGCAAGTTTATTCCCAATTTCCGGCTGTCTGTGTCATTTATAACTACTTTATGCATGGTTCAGTCCTATTTAGAAACAGCCTGATAAAGTCCCGTTGTAGACTATGTAGATCTAGTCTAGGTGAAAATATTGAGAACCACTGCATTAGAACAACTCCTGACTTTACAAAAATACTTCTGAGTGTTCTTGTAACGCCTTTTCAAACACGATCTACAAACCGCATGAACGAGAAAGTGCAATATATTTCTATAAACACAGCAAGGACTGTCAGGTCACAAATGGGCACAACACTAGAGAAACATTGAGGTACGCATTAGGCTATAATCAAGGAGAATCTGACCTACTTCAGTGTTGGTCACAGCAAAGGCGATGCCTTGTTATTTAGAATAATTTACAGTAGGCTGTGTCTGCTTAAGCTCACCATAGCACATAAAGTAATTAGAAGCAGTATGTGCACGGGAGTAAGCCTGTCACTATAACACATTTTGAAGTAAGATATATTGTCTCTTGTGACGTTTAAGCCATGTTATAATGTTGTTACCTCATCAAAAACTTTCCTAGAGTTGTGTTTTGTTTCAGTCACACATGATTAAGTAACTGTTTATTATTAGTCCGTTTACATCTCCAAAGCTCAAAATGCTCTGGTCCACCTTGTGATGTCATGAAGTGATAGTTTTCAAATTAACAGCTACCTTTCAACTTTTGTTCAGTAAAGATTGCAATTTAAGGGTTGAAATCATTTAAGTGATCCTAGTGAAGGTGCATGGAGTTTATAAAAACACAGTGGAGCACTTCCTGTATTACCACATGACATCACAAGGTGGAACAGAGTGTTTTCTGTTTTTGAGAGAATATGTCGAGTTTGTGCATTAAACACGTAAATGACACATGAAACACAACTCCAGGTATGATTTTGATAAGGAAACAACAGTATTACATAGATCAGAAAATACCATAATATGGGCAGTTTAATATTCATCCATCTTCCAAAGCAGTTGAAGCAGGGACTCCCAGACTTCCCTCACCCCAGACACTTCCTAACATTGACGTTCATATATAGACAATAAATGATAATATTGAGACTATGTATACTACTGACATCATTAATCAGTACTATCCCCCCAGTAAACGATTCAGAATGTGCAATACTGTGATGAAAAGCAGAAACACTTTAGTCTGACACTTTAGGTATACAGAATGACTATCTTCGACTCATTACAGATAAAGTTATTCATTCAACCTTCTACAGCTCAAATCTCATTGTATTGCAAAAAAATAAATTAATAAAAAAACCTTTCCACTAGAGCAAGGGTCATCAACCTTTTTTCTCCCGTGAGCTTTACAAAACAGAGAGGTTAGTGCAAAATATCAGGTATCAAAATGATACAATTGCAATGTAATTCATCAAATTTTACTTATTCAGCACAATACGTATAATTCAGAAATCCCTTGGCGAGCTACAGGTTGGAGACCCCTGCACTAGAGCAAAGAGTAAGTACCTATTTTGACCTGCTGCAAGATTAATTGCAGTTTGAATTGACGCAACTGGCAAATCACAAAAGGTGCAGTTTTTCAAGTACCATAATTTCCTCCACAAAATTAAACAAACTAAATATCCGGTCTTATTTTGCATGAAACAGCCAATCCTGTAGTTTAGATCTGTACAAACATGTTCTGAAATGTGATTTTTGTATTAGTTGTCAGCTCATATGTCAGTCTTTTTGTCAATTCTTCTGGATGCTTTTAAAATGTGCACTTTTAACAGAGCCCTATTATTAAAACATGAATTGCAACGCGTGTTTGAATAATCACAATGAGATATTTTTTCCCAAATTATGCAGCTGTAGATCAATCTATCAAATACTGAACAATATGTAATTATCGTGACAGGCTACACTGAAGTTGCTCAGTTGCTCTCCTCCTCCTCCTTCTCCTCCTCCTTCTCCTCTACATCTTCAAATGCAGGTAAGAAATCAGCAATAGTGTCAACCACATAGTCCGGCACCAGGCTGTGGTTTGTGGACAGCTCACTTTTGCTGTACTCATGAGCGTCCTCCATCTGTGAGATCCCGGTTAGCGTTAGCATGGTGTCCAGACCGCAGTTGGACCCAAAGAGCATGTCCGTTTCAAGCCGGTCCCCCACCATCAGGCACTGGGCCGGGTCCACACCGCTGAACTGGCTGGAGATGCACTCAAACATGAAGCGGCTGGGTTTACCGATGACGGTGGCTTTGCGGCCTGAAGCAACCTCGATAGCAGCAGTGAGGGACCCAGAACCTATGAAGAGAAAAATGACATACAAGCTGAATGGAAATACACACACTTTAGGTTTTCATGCTTATTGGAGAGATTTCTGGAGAGACTTGCACTAACTTTAACCATAGTCACTGCTTGCCTGACCTTAGGCCTCAAAACGCTCCTGTATAGCTGTGCATGTGACTGAAAGATTTTTATTCTGCACTCTTCTCTTTTAATGTCCATTTTATGATGATTATTTGTGATTATTTATGTTTTGATTTGTTGTATTGTGATTTTAACATCTTTCTTATACTGTAAAGCACTTTGAATGACTTTGTGTAGGAATTGTGCTATACAAATAAACTTGCCTTGCCTTAAAACCTAACCTTAACCCATTTAACTCATATCTTACCTTATAATTGTGTTGTTGATCTAAAAACATATGTCATGGGGACCTGATTTTTGTTCCCATGAGGGAGGTAAGTCTCTATAAAGTGATGGTGTATATAGATTATAGTCCCTACAACGTGTTATACAATAAGTGCAATTATACCACAGCCATGCGTCAATACTGCATAACGCACAAGTAGTCCGCAACAGTTAGATCACACTTTATATCACTGCTCTGCGGCTATCACCATAGCAACGGGTAAACACACGGTCCACTGATTTAAAGGTACAATGTAGACATAGAATAAGACATAAATAACTTATATTAGAGACACTTACAGACATTTAAAATACTTTTCAGATTCACAGGTGAGCCATTTCAGTTTGTAGCCTTGATGTATGTGTATTAAACAAGTTGTAGCAGTGCGTTGTGCAGTTTTAAGGGATCCTCGGGGAGATGGACACATCAGGTACCAAGGCTAGCACAGGTTTTACAAACAGCTAATGCGTTATTTTGAACAGGCTTACACAGACTTGACTGCAGACCAATTATTTCTTGCATAAAAAGGTTGGATAATGATAAAGCCACTGAGAAATAGGTGTCTGCGTGTTATTAAACAGTGTTAGGGCCAATTAGCTAACTGAGGTGTACTAATTTAATGTCTGACACTTAAAGTAGTTCGCCGGCAGTGACCGCAGCAGCCTATAAGGTGTCGTGTTTGCTTCACGTGCAGCCTAATAACACTGTAGGATAATAAATACCTGGCAGTATCCTTCCGCCGCTGAGAGGATGCCACGGGTCGTTGTCAGTGGCCAGGAACAGGCACTCGGGGTCCCTCAGATAGCACGAGGCTTTAGCCAGTTTCAGAAAAGTCAGTTTATCGTCATGTCCCACCAGCACCGCCTTCACGTCCGGGGCCAAAGCGCAGTTGTAGATGGTGGCCTCCGGCTCGTCCGCCTCCTCCACACAGGGGATGCCCTCCTCCTGCAGCTCCCTCCGCAGCCCCTCACAGCCGATCACAAACACCTGTCCCCGGACCTTCACCACGTCTCTCAGGTACAGCGCGGAGCAGTAGGACGAGCTGAAGATCTGCTCCAGCATCACCTCGTGGAAGCCCAGCCGGGAGAACTTGTGCATGTAATTCTCCCGGGGCCTGGTGCAGTTGTTGGTGACGAACACCACATTTTTCCCGTTTCGTATGAGAGAATTGACCACCTTGGCCGCGCCGGTGATCGCCTTCTCCCCGTGCCATATCACCCCGTCACAGTCGAACAGGAAGAAGTTCTTCGCCTCCAGCAGATTTCGGATCTGCGGACCTCGAATTTTCTGGCAGCCTTTGAAGCCAAAGGCGCCTGCCATTTCGGCCTTTTCCTCGTTTTCGTCCGTGTTTTACCTGCTAATGTGTCCCCATATCCACAACTGGTGCACATCCGCTACAAAAGAACAGCTGGAATCAAACGAGCGCAAATCTGTGTGGAAATCACATTGCAGAGTCCTTGGTGCGATGGCACGGGCAGCGGGCTACATAAACATTGACGCCTGGACACGCCCACACGTCTTTCTCCACCAATAAAAGGACGACCAGAGATCCTCAAGAGGACAGAGATTTACTCTAGCATTTTCTCGTTAGTCAGTTTTTAGTAATAGACACCACAACAATGCAACATTTTAATATCACCTAAAAATACAAATACAACTAAAGGCTCTATAGTGAGTCTACATTAACCAGAAAAGATTTGAGTAGCAAACAATTTACACTCCTCTTATTACTATGTGCATGTTGGCCAGTCTCCCCCGGTCTATGGGAAAATCCAGTCCACTCAGCCATAAATGAAAACTGCGTCCTCTAGAAACCACAGGGGGAATAGCACTGGACATGTGGCATTATAATGGCTCGAGTAAAATGACGGGTATTATGCATAAGAACACAACCTAAAAGTAAACTGCGTCATCAGTAAACTCAGTCTAGACCTACGTTCAAAGTTATAAGGCCAAAGTATTACTAACTTATTAGGTGAATTTAAATCAGGGGTGCTCAGACTTTTTCAGTTTGTGAGCTACTTTTAAAATGATCGTGTCTGAAAGATCTCCCACCTAATACAAAAATGTTAAACATATATTTATTTGTAAATGTATTATGAATTCTTACATGTACAGTGCATTTTGATGTACATGAGATAATACTGCACAACACAATTGAACTTCTTACATAATTACATAATACTTGAATGATGATTACTGCTCTGACTTGCACTGAATGGAATCAGTGAGGGATGCATAGTTCGGGCAGTAGCTTCTGAAAACCAGCCAGGAGTAAAATTGCATTTTTCGTTTGAAAGCGATAACAGCTAATCATGTTGATTACGGTTTTGTCTTTTTTTATAGCCATAAAAATCATGTTAAACGAAGTATCAGAATTTACTGCATTTTTTCACACAACTACTTCTATTTTACACATCCATCCGTATTTTTTTTTTCTTTTACGCATCGAATAAATGACTGGGAAAATCCCTGCAGCCCCCGCGCTCTCATTCATCACCTTCGAGGGACAACAGAGGCAGATTACCGTAATGACAGTAAAATATTTAGATAGCCCCATGTCTCCGCTTTGAGACTTTTGAATTTACATGAGAGCGCGACTAGGCGCGGAGTTACGCTGCTGGAAAGTCCGCAACCCGCTCTATCAGCGACGATAGGATCCAACGCTATAGGGTTAAACTAACTCGCGCTTGTTTATGCGTGTGCAGCGTCCATGATGTGACCAGGGTCAGGTGTAATCTGACTGTTGTCCTGTATATTAGTCATGTGACTGGATGGATGACGGGACGTGATCTACCCAAAATGCCTTCGCGATCGACGTAATGAACACCCCTGGTTTAAATCAAGAGACCTACTCTAATCAAGATTATTACTATGATTTCATTGTGTTTTAACGTATTTAGATACATGAGTTAAACTGTTTATTTTTAAAGGTCCTGTATAACGCAAAATTGACTCCTGCGAGCTTTATGACATGTTATAATGTTACATCATCAAAAACATACCCGACATTGTGCTGTTTTATTCACACATGTGTTAGTTTTAAAGTTAACAGCAATTTTTGCCTAAATTGAACAGCTATAACCTGCAATATACTAGAATAACCATAAATTGTTGCCCTTTCTAAAAAAAATATTTCTAATAATTGTTTAGTTGAGATTGCCACAGAAAATCTGTAATTCTCCTGGTGCCCAGAGAAGCGAAGACGTTTCAGTGAGGCTTAGAAAATAGTTGTAGCAAAATTAGGCATATCCAAGGCTACAAATTATTGACGTGAGTCTGGTGGATGTGTATAGGGTTTAAAAACACAGTGAAGTGCTTCCTGTATTACAAGTTAGAAGGGTTTTCACAGCCTAAATATGTAAGATTTGTATATTAAACATTTGCAAATGAAAGAAAACACAACTCCACGTATGTTAGTGATAAGTAAACAACACTGTAGCACATTCAGTTACCAAGCTCCTGTGCTATGGAATCAACTCCCTGCTGATGTTAAACAGGCCCCCACAGTCTCTGTATTTAAGACCAGGCTTAAAACCTTCCTCTTCGGTATAGCGTATGACCAGGTTACTTAGTGAGGGAGTTAGGGTTATTAAAACCCGGGATAAGATAAGCTGCAGTAGGAGTAACTAGCTGGGGGAAGTATGGCAACCTGAGCACTATCCTCTACTTTGCCCTATTTTCTCATCAGCAATGCTATTCACATGTTGTCCCCTGTCCCACTCCCCCTGTGGAGTGTATCTCTTTCAGATGCCCCGATGACAGTTGGACCTCCTCCTTGCCTGACTCTCCTCCTCCTCGCCCGGCTCTCCTCCTCCTCGTCTGGTCTTCCTCCCCCTCGCCTGGCCGATTTCTTATGTTGTCTGATTTTTCCTGTTGTGTCTGATTTTTCCTGTTGTGTCTGATTTTTCCTGTTGTGTCTGATTTTCCTGTTGTGTCTGATTTTTCCTGTTGTGTCTGATTCTTCCTGTTGTTTTGTTTTTTGTGTCTTGGCGGCACGGTGACTGAGTGCCATCACTCATGTCTCACAGCAAGAAGGTTGGTTCGATCCCCGGGTCACCAGGCCTTTCTGTGTGGAGTTTTTCATGTTTCTCCCCGTGTCTGGATGGGTTTCCTCCGGGTACTCCGGTTTCCCCCATCAACCAAAACATGAACGCCCTTCGAGACAACTGTTGTTGTGATTTTGGGCGTTACAAAAATAAATGAATTGAATTGAATAGATCAGACATTTGTGTAATACAGGCCTTTTAAAGATGCTATATTGCGCAAAATCGACTCTTGCGGCCTTTAAAGTGTGTTAGAATGTTTTAACCTCCTCGAAAACATACCTAGAGTTGTGTTTTGTTTAATTCACATGTTTGATTAATCTTTTATTCTTAGTCAGTCTACATCTTCAAAAATCAAAATGCTCTGTTCCACCTTGTGATGTCATACAGTGGTAGTTTTCAAGTTAACATCTAACTCTTACCTTTATTTCAGTAGAGATCGACAATTCCAGGGCTGAAATCATTCAAATGATTCTGGTGAAGGTGTATGGAGTTTAAAAAGACAGTGGAGCACTTCCTGTATTACCACATGATGATATCACAAGGTGGAACTGAGTGTTTTCAGTTTGAGAGAACAAACAGCCTAAATATGCAGGGTTTGTGTTTTAAGTGTGTGTGAATGAAACAAAACACAACTCCAGGTATGTTTGTGATGAGTAAACAACTTTATAACATAGATCAAAAATGTGCATAGTATAGGCCCCTTAAAGTTCCACTAATTAAAGTAATATTTCTTTCATCAGACTAGCTAACTGGAAAACTGCCCTTACATCAGTTCTTTTGCTTTGTTTTTCTTTGTTCTGACCACTCTGGATTGCGTGCGAGTTGGAGGAAGACTTACTGGCACCTGCAACTGCCAGACAAACAGACAGATTAAACATTGAGGGGAGTGGAGGACGGCTGAATGGGCAAAGAACAAGCCTTGCTAATTGGTCATTATTTCCTTGCTAATCTATATTTTCCTCCCAGCCAGCCCCCAACACAGATGTAAGGAGTGGGAGGGGGCAGTTCAACCCCGATCCGCTGTCGTCCCCGGGGCACTGACCGTGAACACTGCCATGTGCCTTGTTTAGGGAGAGAGAGGGCTCCATGGAGACCACTGAGGGGGGCGGGCGCTAGATTGCAGGTGCTGAAGTCTAAATATGGATCTGGTTGTTTTGCATTGTCTAAAATGAGGATACACTTTGTCAAGGCCCTTATGTACATCTTGGGTTTGTACAAAATCATATTGATCGTTGAAGAAGCAGAGTGCATGTGAACCCATTGAGTCGCACAAACGGGTCAAAGTGGCATGGAGGTGTTGGACATTGTGGCGCTACAGCGCAACAACCCAGAGTTCAACGGGGCTTCATAACACTGCTTATCAGAACAGCTCAGAAAGATGACATTGGTGTTTAAAGAAACTCTATGTATGCTTAAGATAAAAAAAAAAAAAAAAAAAAGGTATTACTATCATAACTGAACCTTAACCTGCAGATAGAGGGCACATGATTTTCTCATTGTCAGTATATGGACAAGTGATACCTCATGTGAAAGAACCTCCAGAATTCAACTACTAAGCTGCAGAGGCTGCATTAGCACTGAATAATGATTGGCTGCAGGTGCCGGGGGTTAGGTACTGACCATTCAGACCAGAGAGTCTTTTTAGGTTCAGAGCAGCTGGATTTTAGCACTGAATCTGGCACCCCAAATGAGAGACATATGTGAGCTCATTCTGCTTTCTGTTTGGATAATCGTCTTGAGAACCAAAACACCTTATTGTAACATAAACAACTTGTCCAAAGTTTTTGCAATTAAGAGTAAATGAACATTACAAGTGTTATCAGTCAGAGCTATATTTTATTTAGAACATGGCTACCTCATATCTGGGGACACAGGTTATATTTATAGAATTTAAAATTAAAATCTTACTAACGGTAATCTGTTTCTGTTTCAGTCAAGATAAACAGAATAGCTCATATCTATTGACTTTTGGGTTTATTCTTTAAGTGCCTTTCTCTACATAAACTCCAGCAGAGAGTTAGAAAAAGTAAAAGTACTACGGTCAGCAGTATCAAGATGTCCAACAGGTTCCTTTGGTACCAGGGCTGAACCAGAGCCACAGGTTTTAAATGCAGTCCGGCTCTACTCTGCAGGACGTGATCCACCCACAGCACAAACCTCTGAGCCGCGGGAACAGGGTGGGACTTATGGAGCATGCTCAGAGATAAGGCAGACGACTTGTATCTACAGGAGATTAAAGAGGACAAATTGTGTAAACTTTAATGAGCTAACGGCGTTCTCTTACCATTAGCTTACTCAAAGTTTTATTTAGTATTTCGATTAATTCACGCATGCATGTATTCAAGGCTTGTGTGCTTAGAAAATTTCAGTTTTCACCTACCCCTTATCTCCGCCTAACCCCTATCTCCGCCCACATCTCTGTACTTGCATTTATTAAAAATGCCACATATCTATTTTTCAACAGTAAAAACATCTGCTGTTTGCTATGGTAAAATAAGATTATAATGAACAAAATGTAAAATAATGATCTATGTATTATGTATCTACTTACACCCAAAAAGCATCTTCACTTTCATATCAAGTTGTGTGTCTACGGTACTGTATAAAGCTTATCCACACACCTGTTGTCTTGTATGAGAGTTTGAATTGTAGAGCTGAGACGACCTCGTGTGATTTGTGTAGGTTTAAGGATGAGTCCCAGCCCCTTCGCTTCTGCCTTCACCACATTATCAAACTGATCTCCAAACAGAGGAATTCCCAGGATGGGGACCGCGTGATACACTGCCTGGAGCAAACTGTTCTGACCCCCGTGAGTAATGAAGAGACAGACTTTGGGATGGCCTTAAAAACAAATATAAAATTACTATGAAGTCCAGCCATTGAGTGTAACTGAAGTGGGACAGCATGACTCGTACTCATGGTAATTCAACTTCCTGTTTATCCAGGGGTTTCAAAATGATGAAAAAATAGGACCGTAGCCATAACAACTTAAAACATAGTATCTTATCTCTTGAAAGAGTGAAAAGTCATAATGTTCCCTATGACAAGAAGCTGAAACCCAAGCATACGTAGGTGACATTTTTAGGACTTTTGCCTATTCAAAATATATAATATTTCATTTTGGATTGCTATGGCACAGACTGTATATATAAATGGACATGGCTAACCTTCTAGCTGTTGCGTTGCAAATAGGAAGTGAGGCACGCTTCTGTCTCCAATTCACTTTACATTAGAAAACTGTCGCCCCTCTCGCTGTAACGGCTGATGTCCGTAAATCAAGATATAAACATTAATAACAGACAAATCAGGTGTGTTCTTTCCCCAAGGTTGCTCCACTATCGTCAGCAACAGATTTGACTGACAGCGTTGCTCAGCGCCCGCCCCCTGCTAAAACAGTGGTGCGAGCAGGATGGAGTGTTACCTTCAACAGCTTCGCTCCAGATTGGCTTTTTGGTTGCTATAATACTCTCGGTCAGAATTCCAAATATAGAACTCAGCCCCAAATTGGTCCCTATAACCACTAGCCTCGATGAGGTTCATTTGACTGGAGCCAAACGCTATGTGTGATGTCACACTCACTTAGTTCACTTCTTTATACAGTCTATGTGGTCAAACCCACGGATAATTTGACACGTACCAAGTAAGTCATTCAAAGGAAGCCAATCCACAATCTTGACATTGGGAGGTATCTCTATGTGAGACGGCCATAGCTTGGTGTCATACCTACAAGGAGTTGAAGAGTTCACATATTAATTTTCAGCATATCTTGTATTATATTTACATCAATGCTATTATGCCAGTATTTAAAATGTAATTGTACCTCCAGATAACGCCTTGAGGAATGCTGGAGAAGCCGGCCACCAGCTCTGTGATCAGTGAGTCCACAGAGACAGAAGACACCATTGACCCCAGTGTCACCACAACGAAACACGGCTCTTTAAGGGTCGTAATCCATAAATCAAGGTCCTGGTTGATGATAATTTGTAAGACTTTAATAATTTGAAATACAGAATAGGTCTGGTTCATTCTAGTTCATCCTAGATTTTAAAACTGAGCAAGAGGACAGGCCTAATACTATGGCTGAGTCTTGCTGTTTAAGATGTCAGATTTGTTGAACTGGTTTATGGTTAATATCTTTGGGCTTATCCACATAAAACAAAAACTGGCACAAAGTTTAACATCTTCTCTGGCAGCAAAATAGAACAAAAGTTGCGATTGCTGTCAGTTGAAAAGACTTAAAGGTCCTATATTATGTAAACTGTAGTTCTTGTGAGCTTTAAACCAAGTTATAATGTTGTTACCTCATCATAAACATACCTGGAGTTGTGTTTGTTTCAGTCACATGTTTGAATAATCCTGCATTATTAGTTTGTCTACATCTCAAAAGCTCAAAATGCTCTGTTCCACATTGTGATGTCATCAAGCAGTAATTTTCAAGTTAGCAGCTTCCTTTTACTCCAGCAACTCCAGGGCTGAAATCATCCAAATGATTCTAATGAAAGTGTATGGAGGGAAAACACAGTGGAGCACTTCCTGTATTACCACATGACATCACAAGGTACAACAGAGTATTCTGAGTTTGAGAGAAGAATACAGCCTAAATATGCAGGGTTTGTGTGTTAAACATGTGTGAATGGACCAAAACACAACTCCGGGTATGTTTGTGATGAGGAAACAACATTAATAAGCAGTAAGTGTCTCATACAGTTATTAACCCCTGCTCTCCATCTGAAATTATAACATCAACAATAACAATAAAATAACATTCTAGAAAGTGAGCGCATCCTATTGACATAAGATCATAGCACCTGTTGTAGTGGCTTAGCGGGTTTATTGAGCACTCCTCCCACCAGGACAGTGAAGGGCATTAGAGGCTGAGGAAACTCTAGGGAGAAGTCAGTGTTAAACGCCCATAGTTCTGCTCCTTGGTGTAACTCATCCAATCCACTAAGAGACTGTTCAAGGTGCTGTTCAGCAACTTCACTGAACCTGGACCAAATAAGAGCCTGACCTGTGAAAAAGAACAAAAAAAAACAAAACCCCAAAACAAAAATACTAAGATACAGAACCAGAGTGTAGTTTTTACATTCAGTTTGTACTATGTAACTTTTCTGGTGGGGAGTCTTCCACTGAATGCCCTGAATGTTCCACAGGAGAGCATTAATCTTGCATTTATTCAATTACAACTGGTTTTATCGCTCAAAATAACTTAAAAAGAAATGCGTTTGTATATTGAGCAGGATCATATCTCCACAGATCTGACTTGAAATTTGGCCAAGCAGATGCATCACCTGCTTGTCTCCAACGACATGATTAAGTTTAATGACACACTGTGGAACATTCCAGGGAAAGTGTATAGCAACACCATCAGAAAAGTTACATAGTGTTGTTTTTAAGCATGTAAACATTCAGATCTCTTACCTACTGGTGTGAGGAGAGAATAAAACAGATTCTTCATTCGACCCCATAGGTTCATGCGGTCCGTCAGCTCAGAGTTGAAGACTGGTACATAAGAGATCGGGCTGGGGAGGCCAATGGACAGTGGGCCATTTAAAGCCCCAGGATAGAACGCAATGTACCGAATACCTGCAGTAAATATGTCACATTAAAAGGAGATATTATTGCTTCGCCTGGAATGTTCCACAGTATGGTATCAAGCCTCACTATCTTGTCTTTATTTAACTACAGATGTTTTTATTGCTCTAAAACACCTTGAATAACACAAATTCTCACTGTGAGACTGGTAGAGATACATATGTTCATACCATATGTGGAAAATTCAAGTTAAAGCAGTGACATCTCAATGGTGACAAGCAATGTGGTGGAACCCTACACCAAAAAAGTTGCGCAGTGCTGCTTTAAAGAATGACATACCGAGTTTACGTGCCAGAATGAACGAGCAGGGATTTAATGCGTCGAGAACAGCGATGTCATAATGTTCAATCTGCAGAAATGACATCATCTTTTCGTCTTCAAGAAGTCTGCCACACTGATACGATAAATGGCCCATGAACTTTAAAAAGCCGTTGAAGTTGTCCCTGAGAGTGGAAATAATCATAATAGTTAGTTTGTTGCTGATGCTGTCCAGTGATCTGAAGGTTGGTGGTTCGAATTCTGCTCTCAATGTAAACATCATTGATAGAGAGGTTAGATCTACAGACAGCTTTCACAGATCAATGCTGTTGTTGTGTCCTTTGGCAAGACACTTTACCCACCTCGCCCCCAGTGTCTGTGTACACTTTTGTATGAATGTGTGTGTGAATGGGTGAGTGGTTCCTGTAAAGTGCTTTGAGTGCATTGAAGGTGGCGTTATATAAAAATGGGACCAATTACCGGGTTGTATTTTTCTGTAAGAACTGGGCTGGCTTTAAAAATAACCAATTAGCCAAATGCTGGTTCATTTTCATTCAGTCCAAATATGGCAACTTGAACTGTATGATTATATTCCTCGTAACCCCGACTTATTCTAAAGTAATTTAAGCCATATGTTTAGTTACATTTTGAACCTGTCCAGGCATAAAATGTTCATTTTGTAACTATGTCAGATTGCATTGTCCCTGTCAAATAAATATATAAATAAATAAATAAATAAAAATATGTCAATTCCAATTTCCATTTGATACATTTTCAATTACTTTTTCTCATAAAAAGCTTTCAACATTAATTGTATGAACATAAATAAAACAGACTTTTAATCATTGTCATTTAACCCAAAAGTGTTCAGTTTATTCCTCCAAAGGGTGAACTCTGCTCTAAAAGACTTTTTAAGCGAAACTGGCTATACACCTCTCTATTAAAAATACCCAAGCTGATTATTGACAATTTAACATGACTGGATTGCAATTCAGACAGATGTGTACTACAAATTAGGCACTAAAACAAGTACAACTATTCTGTTAGCTTTTGAAAAGACAATTCCCAATGGCCATTGATAAAAACAGTTCATGTCAAGCTTGCAAAGTTGAGTAAGTTCTCATACCTTCCCAATAAGAACTGTGTCTGCTGCTCCTGGAACTGGCCGTTGTATTCTTGTATATACTTTTCTCCCAAAGACCAAGTGCTTGTCTCATAACTGTGCAGACGACTCGTGTAGGAAAAGCCTGCAAAACATGTGTCCTTACTTAGTCACAGTGGTGAAAGGTAACAAAGTAAAAGTAGTAAAATACTGTACTTAAGTAGAATTTTTAGGTATCTGTAATTTACTTCAGTAAATTTTAAAGCGGGTACTTTTTACTTTTACTTCACTACATTTGAGAGCAGGTGTCTGTACTTTCTCCTCCATTACATTTTTTAACTGGACTAAAAAGTAAAAAGTACTTTTCAAATGATTTGACAGGTTATTTTTACCATGTTCATTGTAACATCCTGACTAAAGGTTTCGGGTTCAAGCTTCGGCTTTGAGCAAACAAAAATAAATACACAAAATTCATGAGAAAAAATATGAAATGTGTATAATTTTCAACAATATCATTAACACATTAACAAATTAACAACACTTTATCAAAGTCTGTGTGAAATACTTTTACTTTTTACTCTTAAAGTACATTTTTAAACGGCTACTTAAATGCTTTTACTTAAGTAGATTTTTTCATGTAATACTTTTACTTGAGCAACTTTTTACCTCTGAATCTGTACTTAAGTAACAAAACTGAGTACCTCATCCATCACTGCTTAGTCAATGGGTTATACAATCACAAAGAAATATGTAGTGAGACAATGAGCTTAGTCTTACCTGTAAGAAGTGGAGTACCCAGCTGAAGGAGCATTCTCACACTGTGGCCATTTTGTTGAAGATTATGTGAGATCTCGTCTAACAATAAATAGTGACTTCCTCCTATTGTGATGAGAAAAACAAAACCGATCGGGATTAATCTGTCACATGATGCGGACGTATAAAACATATGAACTTTACTCACCAATTAGACAGACAGTTAAGATCTTAGCACACTGCATTCCCTGAAGAGCCAGTGCAATTGTCCAAAATACAATCCCCATTATATCGAACAAAAAGTATTTCCTGAACACGTAAAACTTCTCTTGTAAGTAAGTAATATTTCAAAATCCGTAATCTATTTCTATTAATTTAAACAACCCAGAAGCAGTAAATACAAAAACTGAAATCCACCAAAAGCATAAATCCAAAGATGGCTTGTGTTCTTTATTTTTTGGGCTCATGCGTTGACTCTGTGATGCCAGACAGAAGCACTGGACTGAGAGGGAGGGAAAGAGAGAGTTGGGGTGTATGGGGAGGGGCCTGTGGGGGCCTCAAAGAACAACAGAAATCCATAACAAATTAATTAACAAAAATCATCACATGTTTTGTATCTATCTGATTATATTTGTATTTTATTTATTTATTTTTTATCTAATTGCCTCAAGATTGGAATTATCTTCACTTTATACATTTGTTATTTAAATTTGAATTCCTAGATATTATAATTTTGTTTGTTTTTTTCAAACACACATATAATTTATCACCTATTAGAATGATTTCACCTTACACCATAAAATAAAACTTAAAAATATCTCAACTAGCACTACACTTTATTCATGAGTTTCAGCTTCTTGTGATTGGAACTGTTCACCATTTAAAAGATACATTTTAATTTACTAATTCCTATGGCAACGGTCCAACTTTTTCATCATTCTAAAACCCACCGATTTTCAGTAAAAAAATGTATATCTTCAGTTATAAGCAGGTGTTTTTGTTTGTTAATTATTTTTTCCTTATCAGTGTCAGAGTGGCGTGTTTGGCAGACATCTCAAAGGCGCCGATGGGGTTAGAAGTTCTCTGGCTGGCCGTTGCGGGGAAGTCAGGCTTGACATGTAGGTTATCCTGGACAATGCCCTCTTTGTGGCGGTGACCAGAGCCTCGGTGTCAGAGAGGTCATTAGAAAAAGCAAGTCAGTCAGAAAAACTACTGGAGTGTATCTGCCAAAACTGGCGACTCAAATCTATAGCACAAGTTGTTACTGTGGTCATTTTAATTATAGAGAGGTTTCAATACATGATTTATCAAAGAATCCACACTGTAAATTCGTTGGCAGCACTCGTTATTAATTAATTCAATCGGGGAGATAGGCGCAGTGAAGTTTAACTATTTATTTTAATGTGTAATCCAGGAAGACATATTATATTGTGTTTAAAATATATGGATTTATTTATTTTGATATCTAGCCACCTCCACCATTGTTTAGCAGCTGATAAATGTTCTGAGCGTTGAACCAAAACAGAGTGAAAGAGAAAGGAGGGGGGAGAACAATGAGGACACAGGTTAAAATAAATAGATAAAAATGAGGATACATGTTAGGGCCATAGACTGTATAAAGAAGTGGACTAAAGGAGTGTGACGTCACCCATAGCGTTCGGCTTCAGTCAAATGAAACTCCTCAATGCTAGAGCAGTTATAGGGGTGAATCTGGAGCCAAGTTTCATATTTGGAATTTCGACCACGAATATCATAGCAACCAAAGAGCCAATCCAGAGTGAGGTTAATGAAGGTAACAACCTGTCCCGCCCACACCACTGGTTTAAGCAGGAAGCGGGTGCTTAGCAACACTGTCAATCAAACCTGTTGCTAAGCTAGCGGGCGTGACCTTAGGGAAACAAGGTGCCTGATTCATCTGTTATTAATGTTCATATCTTGATTTATGGACAAACATCTGACAAGGCTCACTCACCAAAATGATGAGGCTCACTGCAGCAGTTACACAGGGAGGAGTGACAATTTTTCAATGTAAAGTGAATTGGCACCCGGGTCGATGGAGCCAGAAGCGTGCTCATGATGACTTCCTATTTGGAATGGGGCGGCTAGCAGGTTAGCTACGTCCATTTATATATACAGTCTATGGTTAAAACATTATAAACGTGGAGACTCACAAAACTATAAACATAAAAACTTACCACGAGCTGGTGCTGTGTGGATGTCTCCATTAGGTGTTGTATGAATGAATGTGTGGAGAGGGCAGAGAAATGGATCGACTCCTCCAGACCATAGCCCAGTTCCTTATACACACTGACCAACTGCTAATAAATAAATAAATAAATAAATATGTTTTTTGTTGATCTTTCATTTACCCAGGAGCAGTGCACAGTAACAGAGATTTCTAAAGTGGTCAGGCAGTGAAGGATGTAAGACTATATTTATATCACACACAAAGCAACTCTACAACCTGTAAAAATCTTTAGTCATTTTAACAGCGGTGGAACTTAAGTAAAAGTACAGATATTGGAGCAAAAAAATACTCAAGTAAAAGTAGAAGTATCACATGAAAAAATCTACCAGTACTTAAGTAAAAGTATTAAAGTACCTGTTTAAAAATGTACTTAAAGATTTTGAGATCTAATAAAGCTTCAAATGTAGGGATTTTGATTTGTGCTGAATTTTGTTCAGTAGAAACAACTGAACTGATCTTTTTATTGTAGGAGTTTTCATGTCTATATTTTTGTTTGCATAAACTATGAACATGTTAAAAAATATCCCACAGACTTTTCAGCAGGTCTCAAACAATAATAAAACGTACTTTTACTTTTCCGTCCAGTTCAAAAAATGTAGTGGAGTAAAAAGTACCTGCTCTTAAATGTAGTGAAGTAAAAGTGAAAAGTATCCACCTAAGTAAAATACAGATTCCTAAAATGTGTACATTACTTTGCTACGTTCCATCACTGTATTTCAAAGCTACAATTTTCATCTTTGCTTTGTATTTCCTGACTCCACCTCTTGTATCTAGCGTATTTTGTTTTTTTTTTATTCACATATGCAAATCTTAATATCTATACCCCTTGACACATTGTATTGCTTGGAAGAATTATTCTCATATTATAATCTGTGAGTTACTGTATAAAGTAATTATCCATGTGGATGAGTGAAGTTTGTGTAAGATGTTTCAACTCCAGTTTAAAAGTCTTGAGCTTAAAACCTGGTCCTGCTGACTACTTATGATGCCTCTGTTACTGTGTAGTATTTCAAGTATTAAATGAAGCATTATTGTTGATATACCTTTGTGTACTCAGTCTGGCTGTCTGTGATGATGGTGCTGTGGCCCATGACTGTGAGAAGAGCTTGTATAGACACTTTCTGGTTTCCCAATAGTGTGTTTGATGAAGGCCTTTCAGAGAGGCTGTAATCTGTCCCCAGATCTGTGGGACTGAACTCTGGAACTTCATCTAAACTGGGCATGGACTGAAACAGAGGAAATTCATACACAGATTATCATACAAGCTTTCACACTCTTATAGAAGTACAGTATATACAGGGCTGTTCGGTGAATAGAAATGAACTCAACTGGGATCAAAACTGAACAATTAGTGTATTATTATATTATAATTATTAAGTCAAAGGCTAATCAGAAGTGCTACTATTGATACTTTGCAGCTGATATCATCAACTTTCCTTGGGGTTGTGATTCTAATTGTATGTACTGCTCTGTCTAACACTTTGTTAGACTTTAAAGGTCCTACATACTGGTAACACAAAATTGACTCTTGTGAGCTTCAAGCTATGTTATAATGTCATAACCTCCTCAAAAACATACCTGCAGTTGTGTTTTGTTTCATTCATATGTTTGCATAACCCTTTATTATTAGTCTGTCTACATCTTCAAAGCTCGAAATGCTCTGTTCCACTTTGTGATGTCATGTAGTGGTGGTTTTCAAGATAACAGCTACCTGTTGAATATCAAACTCTATCTTGAGTTTTCAGACAATCTCAAAACCTTTTTGGCAGTGTATGTAATGTGTGCATTGTGTCACCATTGTAACTCCTGAACATTCCACCACAGAAATACATGCAGTACACCCCCAGCATGATGTCACTGCAAAGTGTCAATAAATGAATTACAAGGCACTCTACAAATAAACTTGCCTTTCGTTAATTTATGTTTTGCGGCTCAAGTTTTATAAGGGCAAAAGGAGCGCATATGTCTTTTAGAATTTAAATTACAATTACTTGTTGTTGCTATTTTCCCATTTCACTATATTTGTAATTATTTTTAGCAATTGCTATACTTAAAATTACGTATATTTTTGTACCTTGACAAGTTGTGTTGATGATGGCTGTTTAAGATGCTCTCCTACTACCACACTGAGTGCTCTGACAAAGCCCTGTTTGGGGTTTGGATCAGCAGAAAAGTACAGGAGCATGGAAGTGTAGTCAAGACGTGGTGGACTGGAGGAGTGGTCAGCAAACACCCGGAAGAAGAACTGTAAAAGGCAAAGTAAACTCATTCTACAGTAATGAATGTAAGACAATTTATATAATTGATCCTTCATTTATACACTTTGTCAGCAGCGTTGAGTCATTGTGTGAAGTATAAGAAGCGCTAATTACAGGTTAAATATACTTGACTTCTGGGTGTTTATGACATTATTACAAGCATACAGCATCTTAGGTTAGACTATGGTGGAGTCTATTTATTTATTTAAACACTGATCAGTTTAACATATTTGAACTACAATGTATTGTCCTAACTATAGCCAAGTTCTCACTACTCATGAAATTAAAACCTTGTCTAAAAGCATAATCAAACTTGAATATCCAATGATATTGTATGGTGCTGTCTGTTAACTTGGTGAACATGGTTAATAAACTTCTCATGTTTAAGACATCAAGTTTTTTTGCAACCTTTAAATAACACCCTTTCTTGAATTAAAAAATACATTTGAATGTGTGAAAATGCATACTGTCTTCCCCATAATAACCTCCATTAGAGCAAATGTCAGGGGTGTCACACTGGGGCGGTAAAGTGTACTGTTTACCCAGGGCTCAGTGCAGGGAGGGCACCTCACAAACTTTGTAATATGCATTTTTTCATAAGATGATTTTTACCTAGGGCCCAGAATTTGATGCTACTGCTAATTTGTTACTTTCATAGTCACATCTTGATGCAAAATGTATTTTCATATGTCAGAAAATTTGTGAAATTGCAGTTACCAAACACATACCTTGAACAGATTAAAGGAGCGGTTATAAGGTAGTGGCTTAGAGGGGTCGTCTGGAGTCTCCTGGACAGTCTCTTTAGGAAACCACATTTTGGTCTGATAATGAGAAAAACAAAATGGATAAATGCATTGTTTTATATCACACCGAATTAAAAGAAAGAATGAAATTTTATTCCATATAAAATAATTTGACAACATTTCAGGAGAATTTCATACAGTATATCAGAAAAGATTGGTGTGGTAACTTGTAGTTTCTTATACGACTTAATTACAAAATACCAACCTGTAGAAACTGTTGCTCGCTGATATACCCTTTGGTTTCTGTATCTGTGGCCTTTAATTCTCTCAAGGCGTCCAACAGTTGTGTTACCGAGGGCGACGGCCACGGCAGGGCACAGCCGAGCATGAACCTCCGCCAGTCCACAAGGTCATGTTTATCTTTAAGAGAAATCACTATCTCCATCAGCTGGGCAAAAGAAATTGTGTGTTACTATCTGTTTGAGCAGTAAGTAACATGCAGCTCAAATAATATTTAGTTTTCTATTTCTTATTCTCAACTTATATAGTTATTGTGTATTTACATTTTGCATACTGATGTCTTCATTGTTTTATATGACATTTATAATTATAATTACTGCTGTATACAGTCCTATATAGCACTTTATGTCCCTATTGTTTACTAAATATTGTTTACATTACCTGTCCTTCTGTCATCATGACCCAGGTTTCAGGCAGGGTGTTTTTACCCTTGTGTGCAGACGTTACATCTTTGAGAAAAGTCAAAAACTCAAAAGAAGACAGGAGTCCTAAATGCCAACAATAAAAAAGGATGCATTATAACACATGGAATATAACAGAATTAGGGTCACTATTTGAACATTTTTTATATTTCTGATTGCCTTTAATCCATAAGACTCCATGTCTCAAGAAGAGCAGTCAGTCCTGAGAGGCTCTCCTATCAAGATCATCTCTGTAAAATGGATTATCCCACCTACCAGCTCATACAAACCCACCTATCACCTTAATAACTACAAAAATTGTGCTACTGACTTGATCAAGTGATGAATAAACTGTTTGTGATTTTCAGAACTTGTCAAGTTTAGTATTTTCATTTCATTATCAGTAACCTACTGTCCATACTTACCATTAGGAGCCACAAGTCTGAACTGCTGACAGAGAGATTCAAGCTGAATAATAGACAGGGTGGTCTGTGAAGGTTTTTCAAAAGATGGTGGATGAGAAGGAAGAGGCGACAAAGCCACCATGCGGTAGTCTCCATTTAGACAGAAATTAGTATGATCCTGTTGAAGAAAAACATTTTCAAATATAATTTTATGTCATGGCTAAAATCTACATAAACCTGGAATCTATATTTCACTCACCAAAACCAGCTCATTTAGGAGTTTAGCTCCAGACTCTATGTGGTGACACACCACTTCTGCGAGCTGCTCAATGCTGTAGCACATTTAAAGAAATGTCAATGAATCGTTCTGTTTAAACAACAACAATAATTATCGTAATGTTGTAATAAAAACTGACCTTTTCATTTCATTTTGAAAATGCTCGTTTAGCCACGTTTCCATACAGCAGAAATCCTCCTCTGCGTTCTGTTGAATAAAATTGACCAAGTTCAATCCATGGCCCTTCACTTGGGCGAACCGCACCTTTGCAGATTCCTCTGGAGAACCCATGCACACAAATAACATCAAATCTAACATTAACCCAGGAATCTCCTTTTAAATTTGAACAATATACAAGTGCAACAGTTCATACCCTCGTGACTCAGAGCTGCAGCATATTCTGCCATTGTGTTGTCTGTGGGTATGACTTCAGGAGGTTTAGGACTTGGTGCTGGTAGTGGAGACAGAGCGCCTTACAAATTGAAAGAGACAAATTAATGTTGAAATGATCTATACATATACATTTACTTAAACATAATATACATTCATTCTTGTATGTTGTTCTAGCTGATTCCACAAGTTCCTCAAGGGACTCTCAACAAGCCTTTCATACCTTTCTTTTTCTTAGCAGACTGAGCTTTTTTGCTGCTTTTGTCTGCACCTGGGGGCTTCTCAGGTGCTTTGTCAGTCAGCTTTGTCTCTACCTCCCTCTGCTGGGCTGCGGCAGGCAACTACAATTACATAATAAACATGCAGAGACATTTTTAAATAACAGACAAACAATGTGCGAATGCTGATTTTCCTCTAATACTTACCAGACTGTTAACAACTGTGATGGCTTCTTCATAAACATCTACAAGTTTCTTTTGGAGCTTGAAAACACATATGTATATCATATTACACCGTTTCCTGATTTATATTATAAGAGCATTTTGAGCTTTGGAGATGTAGACAGACTAATAAACCAGGGTTACTCAGGCATGTGTGAATGAAACAAAACACAACTCCAGGTATGTTTTTGATGAGGTAACAGCATTATAACATGATTTAAAGCTCACAAGAGAGCTTTGTGTAATATAGGACCTTTAAAATATTTCCTTCACAAAAAATACTGTTGGCCTTATATGAAGAAAGACTGCTATTTTTGCACTTGATATCCTACCTGGTCGTGTTCACTATGTTGGGATTGCGTCTCCAAAGTGTTTATGCTGGAGGTGTCCAGTAAAGAGATTGGGGTTAGGTTTGATGTCAGTTCCGGCACTGGCTTGTTTGTTCCAATGAAATAATATCTTTTAAGAAGACAAAATGTGTCCCGAAACCGGTCTAATTCCACCTGAAATAACATGTATTTTTTAAACACAACAGTAAAACAATCAGGATGTGCAAAACAAAAACCTCAAGTCATGGATAAGAGCCATGATAAACAAAGTAATAAAACTTATGTGGTGTAACCTGCATAAGTATGGAGTGGTAGTTAACCACCAGAGCAGTGTGATCTGACAACCATCCATCCCCCGTTATGGCAGCCCTCTCCTGCTCATTCTCTTCTTTCCGTTTTTCAGAAATGTTCCTCAAATGGTCACAAAGTTCCTGAAAAATAATAAGAAAAAACTGAATCATTTCAATTCTTCCAGTGTGAGATGGATAAGCAACGTTATTGTTTTGAATCCAGTTACATGAAGCCTGAGATGCAGCTCTGCTTTGGTCTCCTCATCATCTCTCATATCTTCAGCCACTCTGTTGAAATCCTTTTGCCACTGAGAAACAGCTTCTTGTCTTAAGTCAGGTCGACCCAAATAATGTTTAAACTCCTCTCTGCAAAGACGATAATCTCAACGAAAAACAGAGACTATACATTTACCAGATCAGATGTGACGAGATCTTACTTGATGTTGAAAAAATGCTGGTTTATCAATGTTTTTTCTAGGCACAGCTCCTGTAACACTGCCTTTACGTTGTTCACATACATTTCACACACATTCTTCCAATAGAGAAGGAGAGCCTCCGGGATTCCCTATTGTTTAAGATGTACCAAAACAGACATTTGACAACAAAAACTTAAGTATTAAAATAGTTTGCAAGCATTGACTTACAGGTGGCAATGGTTTATCAAAATAAGTTGAGCTGCTTTCGTTGGTGCATGAGGCCAATCTTGAGGACTCTATAAAAATATATGAGTTTACAAATTAACTGACAAACTGAAAAATGGCAACAGAAAAAAAACTTACATTATTAAGATTATCAGATTAACAGTTACTCCAACAAGTACAAGAATGAATAAAAAACACAATCATGAACAAACACACAAAACTGTTCCTTACAATTATTTCAAAATTTCGTAGTTGCGTTTCCATCACCTTATTTTTTAATGGGCATTTTGAAGTGTTAATTGCTGGGTTTTCAGATAATATCACAACATTCCATAGGACAATAATATTTAATACAGATGGGGGCAGTTAGAATAAATACTGTTAAAACGCAGATTTGTGCCGTTATACAAAAGAGTTAATGGGTCCAGTCACTCATAGAAATGATCAGCTTCAACATTTGTGCATTTACTTGTTAGATATTTCATGAGCATAATGTTATCTATAGGGAAACCCATCAGAAGGAGTGACATCATCACATTTATAATCTGAAAACCACCTATTCGTTCACTTCAAAAATACAAAATCCTCCAGAAAAACACAGCTAAAAATCGTTGCACCGCACAATGCTTTAAGTTCTGGCAAAAAACAAACGATCCTGGCCAACCACAGACTTGCCCAGAGACACGTACGTGCTTTAATCTTCATTACTGGGTGACTCGGGGAAAGTTTATACTCGTCCCGCGCAGAGTAACGGGACGCTCTTTTTCAACCTCACTGTAGTAACTTGAGGCAAATTAGGCTTTAGCTTTGTGGCAAAACATGTCTCTAGTATTATTACAGTTTAAAGTACGAGCTAACCATATAAATAAAAGAGAAAGTGCGACTCTAGCTAAAACAAACCAAACAGACCGTGCTGAGTGCGCCCTCTGCAGGATTAGCGGTGTCATGACACAGAAGACAGACAGGTCTCGTAACCAGGCAACAGTTCTATAGTTTCAAATCAAAACAGCTTTAATGAATGGGTTCACTATGGCAACAGTCCCAGGTTGATATTTTTGTCAATATAGGCTATTCAATATTACAACACAAAAAATATTCTATACTATATTTGTGCATTGTGTATTTTAGTTCAAAATTTGTCATTCTTCTTCTTCCAATAAAATGTTACTTGGGCCAAATGTGGTAAATTTAGCAGCAACACAAATAGATGTTCTGCCATCTAATTAACCTGTGCGCACTATTTAACAGGTCATATGCACTAAACCTCCTTGTTGACTGCTGCTCTCAGTATATGAACCTAACACATACAGTAACAGGGCCAGGTCCAGCTCGTGGTGCCTAAGACAAGACTTAAAATGAGAGGGGACAGGGACATCTCTGTGGCCAGTCCTAAGCTCTGGAACACTTTGCACACATTTATTCACTGGCTTTTACTATTGTGTGAGTTTTGTGGCCTTCTGTGTCTTTTATTCATTTTATTTTAGTGCTAAATGTTTTCTGTACTTTTGTTTTACTTTGCTATTATTATGTGCTATTATTATATAGGAGCGCTTTGGGAACGGTCTTGTTTTTAAATTGTGGTATACAAATAAACTGGATTGGATTAACACATTTCATCATAAACTGTAGCTAAAATCTTGAATACCTTCCAAATTGTCCTTGCTCATCTGAATATTTCCATTTCCTTCCTTTTCTGTGTCAAGACTTTTACTGGACTCCGTAGATTTCGGGTTCACAGTTAATTCTTGATTTGAGGTTTGGTCCAAAGAATGTGCTCTAGAAAAGCCCTTTGTCTCTTCATCTGTCTCTTCATCTGACACAACAGCCTCATCAGGAGTAAAGGCAACAACTGCGAAAAACAATAAATAAAAGAAGGTAGAAAATGGAAAAATATCTAGAATTCTTGATATATGTGTAGGTTATGTAGATGATTTTCAAATATATATAAACAACAACAACAACTATGAACCGATGCATGCATGGATCTAACAAAGCCAAAAGTTACCTTCTGGGAGGGGTCTTGTCACCTGCTGAAGAACTGACTCTACTTGATTAAAAAGCTCCTCTTCATCAATATTAGCATCAACACGAATCAAAATCTTCTGTTTTGTCCCAAACCATTCTTCAAGTTTTGGCCAAGTTTCCTTAAAATCTGTAATCCTTGAGAGAAAAAGATGCACAGATTATGGGCTATGCATAGGAAAAACAAAATAAAAATGTGTTATTTTGACTGCTACCTGTATGGCATCTGTGCTGTGTATAAGTAATCAGGGGTGGAGTCTGTAGAAGCTGCATCTGTGCCAGACAGAAAGGTTAACACAGTTATAGGCCAATTATGCTTACTACAGATGGGGGGCAACTAAAATGAATATTGGCGAGATTCAGATTTTTCTTGTAATACAGTGAGTCCTTGGATCTAGTCACTAATAGAAATTATCAGGTTGAACATTTGCACATTTACCTTTTGGATATTTCATGGCAAAGTACAAGATAATTAATAGGAAAAACTGTCTCTTGCCCCCCCCCCATCTGGGAGTATGACATCATAACATTCTAGGATCTGAAAACCCCCAATAGTTTTTTTTTAATTGTGATGGGGTTTTTTGACAATACTTCACAAACAAAAACTTGATATTGTGAGCAGATTGTGAAAATATCCATACGTGCTAGGTTTACTTCATAGCTGACGGCGCTTTCATCTGAGACATCTAGGAGCAGAGCCAGGTCTAGAGCTGGAGGTCGTGGTGGGGGGGGTTTAGGTGGGTCTGGATCTACAGCGAGGTTCATCTGACTGTCTGTAACAACGTACTGCTCCTCCTCGACACTCCCACCGAGGGCCTTCTCTAGCAAATGCGCCTGTTCAATGTTTAAAGGAAAGCCGTCCAAAATCCAACCTGAATTGGCTGGAATATTTCTGTTTAAAAATAAACACAAGTTTGTTAATTGTAGATTTAAAAATGAAATACATCTTTCTATTCTGTACACTTAAAAAGAGAATACTTACTGTATGGCTCCTATTACAATCTTTACCAGCAACTCAAAGGGCAAACTGTTTCCTTCCATCATTGCTTTTTCTGCTTCTTGTCCATACAAAGTCTTTGTGAAAAGCTGGTAAACAAACAAAAGGCATTCTGTATAATCAGGCAGTAATTAGAAATGAATTCATGACTAATACACACCTTGATTCTGCCTGTGTCGTGTGGCAATTCCTCAACTAGTAAAAAAGTAATCCAAAAAATAATGTATTCACGTTACCTCAAGGCTTTTGTATTTGTAAATCGTGCTCATTCTTACTGTCTCCTGTGGGCTCTTTCTCACTGTCTGACAGCTCCTGCTCTGTGGCCTGTAACAAACAGAAATGGTTGGTTTTCAATTTGGTTGAGGAATTTTTCTAGAACAAAATCTAATACAAGTTTTAGCTAATTGCATTTACATATGTCTTTTGTATTTTACATACCGTCTCTCTAGTTTTATATGCAGTTAATGCCTCGTCAATCAGTTTTTGAACTGATAGTACATGGACGCCATGGGCTGATGTAAAAATGAGACATTGTAAGCAAAAGTGATTAGTTTAAGTATAAAAATTATAAAGCATGTTTCTGTTTTTGCATACCCTGAGCAATCTTGGCCAGACAAGAGGTCTTTCCAGAGCACAACTTGCCCAGAACACAGGCCTTGAGGCTAAAGTATGGGAATAGGGATTCAGTTGGTTTTTCACATGGTGGATGGACCAGGTTCCTAAGTCGTGCGACCACATGTCCAAGAATGTGGTTGTTGGTCAGAGGGGACTTGGTGCCCCCTGCTTCTTTAGGCCACGCCCATCCATCTGTCATGTTCTGACAAAACCATTAATAAGCAAAACCTTCATATCTCATGCTGTAATGAAAGCACAATAAAGTCTTAATTCACTTTAGTTCACTGCAGTCATGCTCAACTCACAATGTATTCATCATAGTCCAGGTTGTTGAGTATGTCCTGCTTCTGAAGCTCTACAGGGTCTGTGTCGTCGGAGCACTCCCCCACATCTGAAGGCCCATACAGAGGCAGGCCACTGAACAGCACTTCCTTCCATTCTTTTATTTGTTTCCCCGGGACTGAACTGAACATGTGCCAAAGACATTAGAAGAAAAAAACAAAGCCAAAACAAAACATTTAAATCAAAATTTTGGCTTTGGAAACCCTGTACTGTATTTATGCCACATGATCAAAGGTTTGAGTGTCACTATCTCAGTAAAAATGTCCAGTTATTTAATGACATACCCAGGCAGACCACCCTAGTCATAATCATTTCCCAGTTTAAATGTCCTTGCAAGGGGAACATATATAAATATAGATGATAATTACATTTGACAATGCTGTGTACTGTTACATACTTCCCATAAAGGAGTCGGTACTCTCCAACCTTCGTAGCCAAATCCACTATCTGTTCCACTATTTCCTTGCAGCTCTCTGAATGCTTCTCGTGCATGATCTGAGCTCGATCAGCAGCAAGCCTTTTACAAAAGTCAAGGTCCCCTCTGATCTCCTCTGCACGGGCCATCTTTTCCTGTTCAGCTAATACCTAGCACAGATTTTAATGAGAGAATAAAATAGAGAGAGAATGCCCAGAGAGAATTAAATAACTTCATTGATTTCAGTTTATAGAGAAAAGAAGATGAAAGATCGGAAATATGTTATTTATTGTACAAATTACAGAATAAATAATAAAGGGCTTTTTGTTGTTGGCGGCAAACAGTGGAACCTATACTCCACCAACAATACCACAATCTGGACCTTATACACAGGAGTTAACACTGATTTTGTCTCTGTCCTTGGCTATGACTGATAAACACATCTACTGTTCACCTACACATCAATTACATTCTGACAGATACAAGACAGATTGAAACAAAGAGGAGTGCTCGTCTTCACTGTCAGTCTAGCTCACCGCCTCCCTCTTCACTGCTTCTTGGGAGTCCTTCTCTCTCCTCTGCAGGATCTGCTCCTCTCTGAACAAACGATTATTGGTGATGACGTCTTTCTGCTTTCTGATCTGGTGGAGTTGTGCTGCGAGACGCTGCTCCTGCTTTGTTTGACGTGTGAACCGCTTCAGCAGATACTCTTCATGTTTTGCATACTGTACAGTTAAAAATGTATTAGAAAATAATATATTGGTTTAGTATAAGAAAGAACGCAGTTTCGCATATTGCATTTAAAGGTCTTATAATGCACACAATTGAGCTTGGGAGCTTTAAACCATGTTATAATGTTCTTACCTCCTCAAAAACATACCTGGAGTTGTGTTTTGTTTCATTCACACATGTTTGAGTAACCCTTTATTATTTATTAGTCTATCTACATCTCCAAAGCTGAAAATGCTTTTTTCCACCTTGTGATGCCACAAAGCGGTAGTTTTCAAGTTAACAACTACCTTTCATCTTTTGTTTATTAGATAGTCAAAAAAAATAATTATCCAAATGATTCTACTGAAGGTCTGTGGAGTTTCAAAAAAAACAAAAACAAAAAAACACAGTGGAGCCCTTCCTGTATTACCACATAACAGAGTGTTTTCTGTTTGAGAGAAGTAGTCACATTTTTCACACACAAATACCTTAATATTTAGAGTGTGAATGAAATAAAATACAACTCCAGGTATGTTTTTGATGAGCAAACAACATTATAACAGAAAATAGTGTAATATGGGCCCTTTAAGTCATTACCTGCTCAGCTTCACGTGCTTTTTCTTGCTCAACAAGAAATCTGTCAACCCTTTTGTCCCTTTGCTCGTGATCATGTGTGGCTTCTTTTAATCTCTGTCGAATCTGCTCTATGTACACACTGTTTGGCACCGGTTTAGACACAACTCTTGGTCCCTTGGTAAATGGACCACATTCATCTGAATGTCTACAAAATAACAACACACAAACACAATGTTCCATAACAATATATAAATATGTTTTTTTGCATTTGTAAATAAAAGAGTACAAAGCACAAAGATAATGCCAAACCTTAAAAAAGAAGTCAGCTTTCCTCTGTTATTTTCAAATTGAGCAATTTCATTCTGGACATCCTGCAGAGACAGAACAATGAGCCATATAGTGTTTAAAGGTCCTATACTATGCAAAATTGACTCTTGTGAAGTTTAAGCCATGCTATGATGTTGTTAACTCCTCATAAACATACCTGTAGTTTTGTTTTGTTTCATTCACACATGTTTAAGCCACCCTGCATTATTAGTCTGTCTACATCTCCAAAGCTCAAAATGCTCTGTTCCACCTTGTGACGTTATGAAGTGGTAATTTTTTAAGTTAACAGCTACCTTTTTAACTTTTGTTGAGTAGAGATGGGCAATTCCAGGGCTGAAATCATCCAAATGATTCTAGTGATGGTGTATGGAGTTTAAAAACACAGTGGCGCACTTCCTGTATTACCGCATCACAAGGTGGACAGTGTTTTTTGTTTAAGAGAAGAACTCTAAATATGCAGGGTTTGTGAGTTAAACATGTGTGAATGAAATAAAACACAACTCAAGGTATGTTTGTGACGAAGAAACAACATTATATCATAGATCAGAAAATATGGGTCCTTTAAAATAAGTATAATAACATTTGTAGAAACCTGCTAGA
The DNA here is from genome assembly GCF_009829125.3 of Periophthalmus magnuspinnatus. NCBI lineage: Eukaryota > Metazoa > Chordata > Actinopteri > Gobiiformes > Gobiidae > Periophthalmus > Periophthalmus magnuspinnatus. Next base: position 26,131,916 of record NC_047134.1, read on the forward strand.
TATTATATTACACGTGTTCACCTGACACAAACAAATGCAAACAGTTAGATTTGAGAGACAGACCTGTGCTAGCTTCTTTTGCCGTTGCTGTTGCTTCTCACGATTAAGTGGCAAATGTGGAGGTGGTTTTGGTGCTTGAACAATGGAAATCTTCAACATAGACAAAACATAAATAACATTGTACTGATTTAAAAAGTCAGTTTATATCATTACCAAGTCAGAATTCCTCTTTGACTTCTCCTCTTCCCTTATTAATGCTTTCTTTTGCTGAACAGATCTGCCCATGTGATGGAATTTATCCTCATAAAGTTTTGGGCTTTTTTGAAGGTTCTCCTGTACATCACGCTAGTTAAAAAAAGATATATTTAGTTATGATGACATTTCAGATATTTTTAACTAGCTGATCAAAGGTCACATTTTTATACAGTATAGCACACTCCAAGAGCTTTACATCAACAAACCACTCAACCATTCACACACACAGTCATACACCAGTGTACACAGACACTGGAGGCGGGGTGGGTTAAGTGTCTTGCCCAAGGACACAACAACAGTATTCATCTGTGGGAGCAGGAATCACACCACCAGCCTGTGGGTCAGTGGATCTTTTTTAATGTCAGCGAGATTCGAACACTACCCACTGAGCTACTGTCACCCAAAATTACAACAATCTCAACCTCACAATACAACACATATTTTTTCTTACGTCATGGTGGATGTCATGATCTTTTTTGCGCAGACCGGTGGCAGCAGCAGCTTGCACAGGTTTCAGCTCTGCTCCACTAATGTCTGCTTTCTTCTTCCTTTGCAGAGAAATATAAAGCTGTTGAACAAGGTGTATAGCCACCCCTTGTTTCTCCTGCATCAGTTCTCGGGCAGTGGTTGTACTGAATGATATTCCCAGCACATGGAGAGACGGTTCAAGGCGAGTGAAGTTGTTCAATGTTGATATTGATCTCCTGAAACAAAATGTAATAATAGTCATAATATGCAAGGGACGGAATTTGGCACAAGTCTTTTAAGGTTTGGGAGAACAGAACTCACTCTTTTTTCATGAACATATGAAAATCACTTTGCAGTTGATATTTATGTAGGATTTCACCAAATAGATAGCCAGTGGAGAATGCCTTAGCGAAGGTTTTTGGCTCTGTGAAGATACCCAAAAAAATACTATAAATATGAAACAGTATCAAAATGCAACATTTGTGGTGCAAATATATAGTCCAAGAAGAAAAAGATTGTATAAATGTAACAGGTTAATTTAAAAATCATAATTTTTCACTCAGTACATATTATCGAATTCCACCAAATAAGTTATTTTGTATTTGTTGTATTTGTGTACCTGTGATCCTGTGAGTTTGTTTTGGTCTTGCCAAGGTAAGATAGTATTATTGTACTTTTTTGTTAAGAAATTGGTTGGACCACCTCACATTCACAGCAGTTTGTGATTTGTCTTTATGTGAAACTGTAAACATTCTGAACCCGGACTAAGCATCTGTCGTTACTACTACAACACTCAGAACACTTTCAGTTGTCTCTTTCACTAGTTAAGCTAGCTAGTTACAGTAAAGTTAGCCTTACTTTGCAAGGCTATGGGTAAATAGCACTGAACACCAACACATCGACTACCCTTTACTTTACTTACCAACAACTTGAGATAATCGCAGTTCCTCGTTCAGCCACCTGCATAATATGTCCGTCATCTTCTTAGAAAAATAATTCGCATTAGAAAACCTGTTGTTGTATTTGTTGCTGGGTTGCTGCCGCCACAGAAGCTCACGCGATGCTGCTCGTTGCTATGGTGACCGTGGCGCAGACAGACGCACAGGGGAACGTGAGGACGCACAGGGGAACGTGAGGTGTTCACTGACCAGGGGCGTTGTTATATTACACAAGGTCAACAGGGAACAGCTATTCTTAGAAACTCTTGCAGCAACCTCTTTAGCTAATGAGCAAAATAAAAATAAACCTTACGTCATGACTCTTAAAAAGGTAGAACATGATAAAGATGAATCACTGTAAGCATATTTTTTATATTAGGCTATGTGTGAAATCTATTTAGTCTAAGCCAAATGTTAACCTGGACTGCTGATACTTTGCAGCAGATGTTATCAACATTCCCTGCAGGTGTGATACTAATTGTAGGCTCTAATATGTCTTAAACTCTATTACTCACGTTATACTTTAATCTGAGCTTTGTTTTAACACAATCTGATCAGAAAGAACTGACTTGGAACTACAACAGGAGAGTTTATCCGAGCTTTTAAACAAATCACAAGCTAAGCTAGATGGTATTAGCCAACATTTTTTCACTCTTACCTTTTCATTGAAAATAAGAGACCTAAACAGAACCATGAACACTTGTTTTGATCACTGGCTCTTGAAAATGTTATTTAAATTTGGATTTTAAATCTTAAAACTTCTCTGGCTGCGTTTGCCATTGTGCACATTGTGTCTCAATGGTAATAAATGAACATTCTTCCATAGAAAATACATGCAGAACATCCCAGCATGAGGTCACTGCCAAGTATCAACGTCAGGTCCAGGATTGGGCTAAACATGGTGTAGAATGAGTCTAAAGCAGGTATAAAATTGGACTAAACCATGAATAAGGAAGTTTGAATAAATCTATAACCCAAAGCAGAGCAAAACATAATTTGTTTCTAAACAAATAAGCTACTCTGCAGACCATCTTGTTGGATATAGTTGTGTGAAACAGTTTTCTAAGGCCACTTATACCATTAGGACTTTAGCTTAGACTAAACCAGGCACTCTATGGTCAATGGTAAAGGGCCACATTTTTATCACTGGGTTTCAGATGACATCTCAATATTCTATAGTCCTGTAGTATTTGATACAGATGGGGGGCAACTAAAATATTGTTCAAATGCTGTTTTTTGTTGTAATATAGAGAGTTCATGGCTTAAGTCACTGTTAGAAATAATTATATTCAACATTTGTGCATTTGCCTTTTGGATATTTCATGGTCAAGTACAATGTAATCAATAGGGACAACTGTCTCTTGCCCCCCGGGAGTATGACATCATCACATTCTGGACCAGGAGTGGGCAAACCTTTTGACACACGGGCCACAATGGGTTCTAAAATTTTAGGATATATATATGTATATATTACATGTATATGCAAGATGAATATGCAAGACTCATTGTTTTCCAAATATATTAATTAAATTAATAATTAATTTATTAAATTTCAGTTAAACAAACACAGCAGAAAAACTTTGAATAAGGTTTACCCTTACCTAAAATACCTACCTTAAATATAATTTGGTCACGTTCGGCGGGCCGGATTAATAAGCCCAAAGGGCTGTGTGTGGCCCTTGGGCCTTAGTTTGCCCAGGTCTGGACTAGAATCTGAAAACCACTAATATAGCGATTTTCCACCTTTAAGGCACCCAAACACTTTACATCAAGAACACACTCACCCATTCACACGCAGACAATGGGGGAAAGGTGGGTTAAGTGTCTTGCATAAGGACACAATGGCAGCATTCATTTGTGGGAGCTGACCCAACATGTGGGTCAGTGGGTCTGACTGCTCTACCATTTGTTTTTTTATGTTGAGAGCAGGATTTGAACTGCCCGCCTTTGGATCATTGGACAAACACTCTACCAACTGAGCTACTGTCACCCATATTTATTTTTTTCTCTTATAATAAAAATGTTAAAATCCATATTAAAAATAATGAATTGCCTCCGAATAATGTTCAGAGAAATATCTTTATTGCAGTAACAGGTAGCAATTTAAAGCTTTCTTCCGGCATGTCACATACAATTCACATCATCATGCACAGTTGTCCAGAGTTAGTGCTTAAAGCTGTGAAGTATAAACAATATGGTAAACGCAGTGTTAAAGCCTCTAATGTTTCCTAACAGTGCATGCAGCAGATCAGCAAAAAATACCAAAGAGGTCAGAGGAAAAGTATGCTAAGCTAAGTATGCTAAGTGGCTCAGAAGGTGGTTGCATTTACAGAAAAAGACATTATTTTTATTAACTTGTGTTGTGATTGATTGATACTCTGGCCTTATCAAATACATAATGCAGCAATGTAATACAGCTGTGACAAGAGCATAGTTTTAACTTTCCAATATCATAACTCTGCATGGGACGATACTGAAATTTTGTGTTGCAATTATCATAGCGAAAATAATTGCGATTAACGATTATATCACAATAACAATCAAAGTTGCTGGCAGTTTAAAAATGTTATCCACATGAATAATTATATTTTAATGTTAATAAGTTCCATGTTTAAACAACTTTTATGTAATTGTACTTTGTACTTGTTTTCACTAATCACAATCTACTAAGAGAACAGTATGGATAAGCAGGGCCCTCAACAGAAATTTGGGGGCCCGGGTCAAGAAGACTCACAAAGACCCTGGGGCCTGGGATAATGGACCCTTTGCCCCTGCGCCCTGTTGACTCCCCTGTGGTTAAATAGCTTTTTTCTGCACATTTAGGTGATATAATGGCGATCATCTTTGTTGGCGATTCTCATGATTACATAAATTATCGTCCCATCCTTTATCATAACTCTAGTACATCTCACAAATTTTTATAAAGACCATTTACATTTAGAGTATCTTGATCTACGTGACAATTCGATCCACTTATTTTTACAATGTTAGTGCTGATATTTATACATAGTGGATTACAAGTTAAATGCATTGGGTAAACTTTAAATTGCCTGAACAGTTCATAGACAAAGACTTGGCAAAAACAAAAAGGGTTGATCCAAATCAACATAAAAGCATAATGTAACACACAGCGTTCATATAGAAATCTCCAAGACAAGGGATTGAAGAAAAACATATCTGTAACTACTAATCCCCATAAACCCAACCAATCCACTGCCATCACTCAAACTCCTCATTTAAAGCTCCTGTATGTAACTTTTCTGATGGAAAATAATGTGCCACCTACTTCTCTTCAATGGGATGTTACAACTTTGGTTAGAATGTTCCACAGTATGCCAGTAAACATCTACCTCCATGAAGAGAAGCAGGTGGAGCTACCGGGCCAAGTTAGAAGTCAGATCTGTGGAGAGGCGAGCCCCACTCATGGTTAAAACTGCATGCTTTCAGGTATGTTTGAGCAATTGATCCCACCAGAAATGTTACATAGTACATCTTTAAATGATTAACGAGCCAGTAATTTACATTGCATTTGTCTTTTTCATAAGATCAGCGTTATAGGAACCATTTGACCAAAAAGGAGATGCATTGTTTCAGTAGTCAACGCTGTGTCCCTGCCAGTCAGTTACCAGTGCAGCTATAGTGTTACTGTCGTCACCTTTAACATCACAGTAGTTTAAAGCTTCTTCGCTGGCAAGAGTCTTCCCAAAACCAATAGAAAATTATTATTTGAATCAGTTAGACCTGTTCACTATGACAACTTGGTGATGACTCATATAAATTGTTTGAAATATCTGAACATAACAGAAATGATTGGTGCAACTGGAATCTAAATATTAAAGAAGGTAAATAGGGGGCTGACCATAGACTGTATAAAGAAGTGAACCAAGTCACCCATAACGTTTGGCTCCAATTAAAAGAAGCTCAGCGAGGCTAGCAGTTATAGGGGCAAATTTGAGGCCAGGTTCGTATTTGGATTTCTGACCACGAGTATCACAGCAACCAAAGAGTCAATCTGGAGCAAAACTGTGGAAGGTAATGTCCCCTACTGTAGTTAGCAATTCTGTCAATCAAACCTGTTGCCAACACTAGCGGGAGTGACCTCGGGGAAAGAAGGCAGCTAATTTGTCTCTTATTAATGTTCATATCTTGATTTAGGGACACAAAAGCAAAATAAAAATACCAAGATCACTTAGAGCGGGTTAATATGAATGTTTTAAGACCAAAATGACGAGCCTGACAGAAGTAATTACAGAGGGAGGGGCAACAGTTTTCTATGATCACTTCCTATTTGGAATGCGGCGGCTAGCGCGTTAGCCATGTCCATTTATATATAGTCTATGGGGCTGATACGTAATTGCACAGATTTTGATTAACACCAAAATGGTCAACATCTGTAAAATATACAACATTCATAATGCTTATTCTCTCTCTTATCACTTTAACAATCTATATAACGTTTTATTTTCAGAAGCTTTTAAGAGGAAGCCATAGAACTGGAAGTAACTGGAAGCATATTGCATAAGGCAAATTAGACAGATTTTCAGTGTATTGTGGGGTAATACTAGACAAAGTGCATATCAGAATTGAACACTGGCCTGAATTTGAAAGAACACAAAAATATAATTATAAAAAAATAAAATATGACGGAAGACAAAATTACAAAACAAAACATTTGAGTTGTAGCTTATTCAACATTGGGCGCTGGGTTCGTCACTCTATTCCAGACACAATTGAGCACCACTTGACTGCAGTAACCAAGACTCATTTTACAAGCCAATGTATCATTCAGTAGCTTATGTCATCTTAAAAATACACAGAATTAAACATAAAAGGTGAAACGGCAAAGGATTTACCCTACTTGCACTCCCTTTTGTCAATCCTACATATTTTGGATACAGTTTCTCTCATTTCCAGTCAGTTTACAAGTGGTAAGAGATGTAGTGACAACAAAACACAGAAGATACATCATAAAAATATAACAGGGACCTTAATACAATTGAATTTCTGCCATAAAACTCATTGTAGTGTTTTCACTGAAATAACACATTTGTTTATATCCTTCGAAGTGCAATCTTAATGAGCTACATTAGTGGGACCTGTTGTTGGAACTGCATGTTGGTAAAGGGAGGTGGGTGTCAGAAACCCTGTGTTCTCCTCTAGCCCAAAACAGGGAGGGAGACAGAGAGGGAGAGAAAAAAATTACAAAATCATGGCTTTGTGGTAGACAACAAGTTAGTGAGCCAAGTTGCTGCAGAGGACTGGTGCTTCTCCTCTGCTAGTTCATCTGAAGATTGATCAGGAAGGAGGAACTGAGTGGAGGCAATAGAAGTAGGAGATCCCAAAGAGGGGGCGAGACTACGACGCTCATCCGCTTCATCGGGAGAGTCCAGCTGCCAGTTGTTTTGAGGTCTGTACCCACCTGATCTGCAAGCTTGTGACTCTGGTAATGAATGAGATTGAGCTAAGCTAGCATTGTCATTTTCAGGTGGAAGCTGCATTTGAGGCCTGTAACCTCCATCTGCCCCCCCACAGCTCTCCGGGACAACTAGGGGCTGGTCGGAGGAGCTTTGTGAATCGGACTGGAAGACCAAAGAAGATCCAGACGTCTGAATACCAGTGTAAGTCACGTCCGTGCGGCCAGAATCCATTGATGATGCAGAGGAAGCAGAGGAGTCTGGGTAACGCGGTCTTATAGGTCGTTCGTCTACCACTTGGTTGTAATAGCGTAATGATGTCGGCTCATCTGTGTCGACTGGTTCATCTCGGATGCCCTGGCCTTCATCATCCTCGTCTTCTTCGGGTATAACCACAAGAACCTCTTTACTGGAGTCCCACTCAGGTTTTTCCACAATATGAACCATACTATGTGGAGAAGGTTTTACATCCAGTGTCCCCTGTAAGGCACATAAAAAACAATACTACTTATCTGTTTGTTACATTGCACCCCTGCATAAAGACAAAGTAAAAGTAGTAAAGTACTGTGCTTAAGTATACATCTTAGGTATATAGGCTATAATAATTGTGTAGTTCCATTTTAGACCTAGTTTAGACCTGGTGGTAGTTCCTGGTGTGAAGACTTTGAGAACCACTGCTTAAAAGATTTTTAGTTTACAAAATTAGCTACAAAAAGAACCCAAAACTTACGTGTGGCGTGGACCAATCACTGGGCACTTTGGGCTCTGGTATAGCTGGATAAAATGCACTTTTTACCCTGAGAAAATACAATTTCAATCAGTAATTTAATAGAACATTTCTAGTCAAACAATATAAAAAAAGACACAATACCATTTCCTTTTCTTGTAGCAGACAAACGTTACAATTATCAGGGCTAACGCTGTGACTCCCAGGGTTGCCAGAATTTCAAAAATCAGCCAATCAGCTATAATATAAATCCAAACAAAACAAGTTAGAAAATCCATAGAATAATATGTACCAACATTAACTTCCATTATATTAATGTACCAGATGATTCTAGTGTGATTGAAGCCGTCCCTCCAGTGTCCTCCCCCGCTGAAGTAAATGCCTTCACAGTAAACTTATAGGAGCCTAGAGGAAAGCCTTTTACTGTATAACTGTTTTCCTGGGTTGATAATGAGGCTGTAGGATGAAAGAAGAGAATTGGAAATAATTTAGGTTTAGAAACAAAAAGCCAATTGATTTTCTGCAAATACGAAAGAGATTAAAATGGACATTTACCAAGTTTTGTGAGTTGGGAGCCATTATTCAAATAAACATTGTATCCAAGGAGAAAACCTCTTCGGTGGGTTGACGGGATTTCGCTCCATGAGATTAGAATATCCGAGTCCTGTTGTTCGGTTGACAGCTGCACAGAACTGGAAGGAGCTGTACAAGAACCAATCAAAATTAGCATTGAAGAAAATCATGGAGAATTATTTGTTGGTTTTCTGATACTGTAATCAACTTACCCAGCTCCCGTGTGTATCCTTCCCATCGCTTTAGTAACTCTGGGGCTTCTGATGAGCAGCTGTAAAGGGAGAAGTAGTATCTCACGCCTGGCTCGAAGGCATCTGAGAGCACAGACAGAACATTATTGTTTATAGGCCTGATAATTACTATACAGACTTATCGTTCAATATATGAAAGCTGGAACAATATATTTCCAATGTCTCCCGCATGTTAGTGCCATTTTAATCTGCATTCTTCTCTTTTAATGTTAATGCTATGATGATTATTTATGTTTTGATTTGTTTGTATTGTGATTTTAAAGTCTCTTATTCTGTAAAGCACTTTCAATTACTTTGTGTTTCAATTGTGGCCAATTATTGCTTCATTTTGTTATTTACATGTTGCAGAGTATGCCACATGCCATGATACTATCCATTTAAAAGTGGTTTACAAGGATTATCTTGCATTGTCATTTTTGTATCAGTGGCATAAAGTAGTGTAGTTATCTTTTATTGCTGTATATCTCTGTACTTCAAAATTTGTTATTGACACCATTAAAAATCACATACAATAACATACAGTGATAAACTGAGTAAAAGCAAAATATTACAAAATTAATATAGATATATACAAGACTTTGCTACAGTAATCTCATCACATAGCATTCATTTTGAAATGGGGGGGGGGGTTGTGAAGGTGCGTGAGCTATTACTCTAAATTCAAATTTAAATATTTGAAATGTCTGCATTTCAAATATTTGGTCAGTTTAATCCAGATTTGACCCTTTTTGTTTAGAACTAATGTATCAAAAATTTAATCCTACTTTAACCTTAACTGAGACCTACTGAGCACCGTCTTAGACCTGGTTTAGATCTGGTGGTACTAGGAATGCCAAATATTTCTGTTTGTGGTACTTATGAGGTGTGAAAAGTTTGAGAACCACTGTCTTATTACAGTATTTTCTAATCTGTGTTATAATGTTGTTTCCTCATCATAAACAGACCTGGAGTTGTGTTTTGTTTCATTCACACATGTTTAACACACAAACCCTGCACATTTAGGCTGAGTTCTTCTCTTAAATAGAAAACACTGTGTTCTACCTTGTGATGTCATGTGATAATAAAGGAAGTGCTCCACTATGTTTTTAAACTGCATACAACATTTGGATGATTTCAGCCCTATTGTCAACCTCCACTGAACTAAAGGTAAAAGGAGCTGTTAACTTGAAAACTACGGCTTCATGACACCACAAGATGGAACAGAGCATTTTGAGCTTTGGAGATGTAGACAGACTAATAATAAACTCAGTTACTCAAATATGTGTGAATGAAACAAAACACAACTCCAAGTATGTTAAAGTCCTTTTCGAGTAATATGGGACTTTTAAAAACATAAATCATATAATAACTATTCTATAATGTTCTATGAGACATTACATAGATCTTACCTGATTTGATGGACACATTGGTGATTTCTTCTCCCACTTTGATCCACTCTACAGGGCAGTCACGCTGGCACGAGGCCTCATACCACTCCACAATGTAACCACAGCTACTGTTGGCATCGCTCTGCCAGGACAGAGGAAACGCCCCCTCTCTGAAATCTACTTTGGTGATAGCCTCTGAATCCAGATCTGTAACAACAAAGATGTTTAATGTTATTTAGCAGAAATCAATTGGTTGGGTTCATGTGAGATTGCAAACTTGAAGAATCCCGACAGTAAATTCCACCACAGAATCTCTTCAGCTCCATTTTAAACTGTTTAACTGACTGCAGATCAGGTTGACCTGGTTTATGGCATAGACTGTATAAATAAAATGGACTGGGAGAGTGTGATGTCACCCATAGCGTTCGGTTCCAGTCAAATGAAGCTCATGGAGGCTACAGTTATAGGGGTGAATTTGGAGCAGAGTTCCATACTTGGAATTCTGACCGAGAGTATCAAAGAGCCAATCTGAAGCGAGGCTTGTTGAGCCTGTCAGCAACAGTCGATTAAGCTTATTTAGATGTGATTGTTGTCAGTTAAAGGATTTTAAGACATAAGATTATTATGGCAAGCTTGTGGAGCCAATTCCTTAAAATATAATAAAGATTTACTTGAATTCTAAAACTGAAGAGAGATAAACCTGAGGAAATGGTCATCTGTAATCTAATCTATAGGTGTGTGACTATGTGTCAACGATCAATTTTAGTAAAAGTAAAAGTAAAAAAAAAAAAAAAAAAAGATAATAATGATAATATTATTATTATGATTATCGTCATCATTATTAAAACAAAATAAAATAATAAGGTGAACATTTGTGGACCATACGTTTGGATATTTCTTGTAGAAACAGTGAATCTCCCATAAGCCCCTGTCCTCCATTTGAAATTATGAAACAATAAAATTATACAACATGAACAAAACCATTCGCTTTTTGCCTAAATCTTTATTCTTGTTTTCCATACCGTTCACATGGAGAGGCAGGCCTAAACTTTCAGGTGGTGAGAGCCCAGCTGGATTCTTGGCGACAACACTTGCGATCACTTTGGTGTTGTTGATGCTAATGCCCGAGAGGTTGACGGGCATCGCAAACGTCTCCGGGGAAACGATTTGTGTGTGCCGGGTGATGTCATCAGGGCTCCACAGAGTCACCTCATAACTGACGATGGGACCATGGCTCTTTCTTGGTTCATATGGCTGTGCAAACAAATTACAGTAATTTAGAAATATGACACAGTTTAAAATCTCGTTAATCATTTCTTATTTTGTGTGTATATATTGTGTATAAAGATTTTCAAATATTTAAATGGTAAATGGTCACATACAAAGGCTTTACATCAAGGAACCACTCACCCGTTCACACAGATTCATACATGAGTGTACGCAGACACTGGGGAGAGGTGGGTTAAGTGCCTTGCTCAAGGACACAACAACAGTATTAATCTGTGTGGGTCTGTGGATTTGACCGCTCAACCAATGATGTTTATGTCAAGGGCGGGATTCGAACCACAGATCAGTGGACAAACACTCTACTATTAAATGGGGCGACAGTAGCTCAGTTTGTACACAAGTATGTTTAGTACGTTTTTGTTAATTCAATACTATTTAAAAGGTACACTGTGTAACCTTTGTGGAGCATCTGCCAAGAGCTCATCTCCATGGAAATGTTTCCATGCTGTTTCACTGAGATACACAGGAAATTCGATTCCATCAATCTGTGGAATCTGTGCTGTAGAAGTCTCTGTACAACTTTTTGCAATATTCTCTTCTTACTTCACTGCTGTAAAACTGAGATTACTGAAATGTAAATATGCTACGAAGGTACTATATTTTTATAATTTAAGTTAAAATGCAGGCTTATTTTATTTTCACTGGGGATTTAGTTGATCAAAACCTATTGTACTAATTTCTTTAAGCTACTGATATGTAAAAATGTATTTAAACTTTATTGTTTGATAACTCTATTATTCCGCTGGTCAGCTTCATGTCTAATGAAAATAATTTCCCCTTATGGATGAATAAACCCAATTCTGATTATTGTTTTGCCTGGGATGTTCAACAGTGTAGCATAAAAATGAGCTTTTTCTATGGATACAAGCAAGTGGCACCACCTGGCCAAGTTACAGGTCGAGATAAACACTCCACCAACTGAGCTACTGCTGCCCATTCTAACGTCATATCAATGTGTCTATCGAGGAAAAAATATTATGAACAATTACCTTCCATAATATCTGTCCAGTGGTGTCACCGTTCATCCACATCCACACATCAGGAGCACTTGGAACTATACAGAAACAAAATTATAAGAGAATAATATTACAAGAACAAATCCAATTTTATGTGTAAAAAAAAGAAGTAAAATGGAAAAGCTATAACACACACTTACTTTCACTATCAGTTTGGAAGGAAATGGTTTTGCTCCAGTTTCCCCACCTCCAGAAATTCTGCTGAGCTCCACAGCGGACTTTAACGCTGTACTCTTCATAAGGATACAAGTCCAAGAGAGTAGCAGACCGCAAACCAACACCAGAGAAGGTACGCTAAAGAGACACAATAGTGACTATGTATGGATGTGTGGATGGCTTTTAAGAGGGCCCATATTACACTGTTTTCTGATCTACGTTATAACACTGTTTCCTCATCACAAACATATCTGGAGTTGTGTTTTATTTCATTCCCACATGTTTCACACAAACCCTGCATAGTTAGGCTGTGTTCTTCCCTCAAACTGAAAACACTCTGTTCCACCTTATGGTGTCATGTGGGAATACAGGAAGAGCTCCACTGTGTTTTCAAACTCCATACATCTTCACTAGAATCATTCGGATCATTTCAGTCCTGAAATTGCCAGTCTCTACTAAACTAAAGATAAAAGGTAGGTGTTAACTTGAAAACTACCACTGTATACACAGAGCAACAAAGCACAACTCCAGGTATGTTTTTGAGGATATAACAACATTATAACATGGCTTTGTGTAATATAGGACCTTTAATGTCTGTACAATATAAAGGGCAAGTAATTTATCTCTGCGTTATAAATGTAAAAGGTCACTCATTATGGACACTAGAACAGCTGCAAACGGGTTAACAAACAAACGGGTTGACTTAGTTATTGAAACGTCTGTCAACATGCTCACAGGCCCTGTCACCTCACCTTCGTTTTGTCATCGCTGGACATGAGCTCCACTTGACAAACAAGAGGGAGCGAAACATAGTGATTGAGTTTCCACTGCCATGTCACCGTTGCATTACGAGCATTGGCCACAGTGCTGAGTTCTTCTGGTGGCAGTGGGACAACTGGGCAGAGATAATAGAAGTTAAAAGTGTCTCTAAAACAAACAGTATTGATGTGAGAGATGGAACCTGTACCTCTGGAGCGGACATCAGCTATGTCGGTCAGACTGTATTCTCCCAGAGGGTTCCAGCCCAACAGTTTCCAGTTTTCCTCCCAACGTGGGAAGCTACACTGCTTTCGGTTCTGCTCCAAGTGGACCACTGAACAGTTTCTGCAATAACAAATATTTATGTTTAAAAAGTATTCCAAACGTTTTTGGTTTGTTCATTTTAGTTCCTAGTGTTTACAATGTATGTATATTAATATCTCGCTAGTGTTAAGCTCCATACCTCCCATTGATGGAGTAGCGAGTTTGCCGTCTGCCAAGCAGCTGTGTTTTTCGTGGCTCAGTCCAGTGACAAACAGCAGAAGTCAAATCATGAGTTTCACAAATAAAGTCAGTGAAAAGGGGAGGATCTGAGAAATAAAACATTATAAATCAAATTATGATGTTTGATCTTTATAAATATAGGTTTTAATAAATGTCATCATCTTACATCCAACAAAGATCACAGCCCCATAGAGTTCAGCCTCAGTCTTTCCTTTGCAGTAGGCGTTGTGTCCATAGGAGCGGGAGGGCTTTAGGTTGTAGACAGTGGCAGCATAGGTACGTCTGCTCAGACGAGTCACATTAATCGATTCTGAGATAAAGTGGAAACTGTCAAATGACTTGCCCTCTCCGATTATACAACAGAAGGTAATGTTGGACCCTGCAGGCACAGTCTTGTCCTGGGGATAAGCCTGCATTCTCTCATCGGTGGGACTATCATTTCCTGAAAATAAAAGACACTGTTTCATTAGTGTTTAGTAATGACAGACTAACAGAATCACTAAAACGCACACATACACAACATGGATACTATAGATACCCATGGTAATAATAACAATAATCAACCTTTTGTGTCATTAATACATACAAACCAAACTTAAACTTGGAGCATCTCCTGTTTTTCTTTTAAATTACAAAATATGTTGTCATTTCCCCTGAAATAGTAAAAGAAAAATTCAAATCTGTCAACTGGACCAAAAGTTTTAGGAAGGAAGACGTTTTGCTGCTCATCCAAACCGCTTCTTCAGTTGTCTTTCGTAAACCCGGAAGCAGTGCCCTGATTGACCCCCGGAAATGAAGAAGCGGCTTGGATGAGCAGCAAAACATCTTCACTCCTACAACTTTCTGTCCAGTTGACAGATTTGAATTTTTCTTTTACTATGGATCATACTTGGACAACTGAGGGATTGTCTGCATTTAATATTATAAAAGTTAATCTTTCGTAAACCCGGAATTGATTTGTTGGTTTTGTGTAAGTCTTACCCTGAAGTATCTGTGTACTGCTCCAATCACTGGTCAGCTGACCACTTCTGGACCGGACCCTGAAGGACAGTGAGGTGCACTCCAGGGGCTCGGCCGATGTCCAAAGGAACTTGGATTGACCACTGGCCTCTGCAGCTACAGTGACAGTTTCCTGTTGATACGAAGCAAATCAGAAGGTAAAGGAAGAGACAGGGACATAAAGTAGCTGAGACAACAGCCAGACATGCCCTCACATAGAAAACTGTATCATTGAGTTCAGTTCGTAGAATCAGGAGGTCAAAGGTCGTTGCTTCACCTCCAACCCAGGAAATGGAGACTTGCTGAGTTTTCAAGTTTTCAGACAGACTCACTTGCTGGGGTATGGGAATGACTGAAAAGTTAAGTAAAGTTAGAAATATTTTTGTTTTCCACTTTCCCAAAGCAGAAAACATATAATCGGATTCTTACCATCTTTTGCCCAAGAGGAAAGGCTCATGAAAACAATGAGAAGCCAAGTGAACTTTAAGAGCTGCATTGCGTTTAGCGTCATAATTTGTTGATTCCAATGCTTCTTTTTTACTCCAACATCAGAAGAGGCATTGTAAGAGGCCGGTCAAACTGACGCCCTGTGGGAAAAGAGAAAAAAATATTAGTAAAAGCAGAGATGGCAGAGAAATATACAAGTAATTTCCCTTGCGAATCGATATGGTTAATATAAAAGTAACTGCAGCAGTGCCTTCAGAAATGGAGTCGTGCTCTAAACAGATACAAACATGAATGGGTCCTGCAAGTGCATAGAAGCATAGAATATAAGGCAAACACATCCTTCATTCTGCAAACAAAAGTCCTGTCTAAAATGTTTTTTTAGTAGCGCTACTTGGCAAACCTTGAGGCTTATTGCACAACCTCTCACCACCATAGTATACAAAGGACACAGAGTCTCAGTGCCAAAACATTATTTTTTGTTAGATCGGTTTTAGAATATCATGATAACAGACTTTAAAGTTTTATATATTTTCAGTGTAAATATAGATGATAAATAAAAATACAGCAACTAATTTACCCCAATGACATAATAAACACAATACAATGTAAACCACAAAACTATTCTAAATGTATATATTGTAAATATTGTAAGAAAAAAAAAAAAAAAAAAAAAAAAATCACGAGCTGCCATGAATAAACAGCAGAATGAAACTTAAGTACTTTGCATCTGTAATGAGTCAAGTCATTAATTCAACCTTTTACAGCTTAAATCTGATCATATAGCCAAAGATAACCAAAAATATCCCAGTACTGGAAAGAAAAAGTACATATGATATACAAGTTTGTGATAGGCCTAGTCCGATATCCTGTCTAAATTGTGTTGTGAAAGTTTATCACTAGAGAAAGCCGTTCTGATGCACAAAGGCTCAAAATGCAACAGCAACACTGACCCAATGCTATACTTTTTTTTGCTGGTGATAAACAGGTTCTTAAGGACGTGTTGTGGCAGGCCTTGGAGTTTCATTATCTAGACTTGAAAAACAAAAAGTCTGATACCATTCCATTCATTTACAGCCAACGCAAGAGCCAATCAAGTGCTCACAAACAACAGCCAATTTTAGAAAAGAGAAAAGCCACAGCGTCCTGTGAAGAAATCCTCTGTAAACAAGTGTGCTGGAGCAGGGATGATGCAGTGACCAATCGGATTTATGCTCAAAATACAGACCAGAGTTTACAAAAAAGAAGAGAGAAAAAAAAAAAAAAAATATATATATATATATATATATATATATATATATATATATATATATATATATGGCAAATTTGGAGCTGAATTCAGACCGCGAGTATCATAGCAAAACCAAAGTGCCAATCCAGCGCCAGGCTGCTAAAACTAACGCCCCTTCCCGCACGCTCCTCTGGTTTAGCCAGGAGCGGAAGCTTAGCAATGCTGTCAATCAAACCTGTTGCTAATGCTAGCAGGACCAAAAACACCAGGATCACGTAGAGCGGAGTCGACGGAGCTGGAGGTGCACTCACGCTCACTTCCTATTTGGCAGCTAGCAGAATAGCTATGTCCATTTATATATACAGTCTATGAGGGACCACAGAGACTCTCTTTTTCATGACAGCCCTGTTCAAATACAATACAAACAATAATCAAACAAAATAAATAAGTATACAAGTACATTTAAAACATTAAAAACAGATGCAGGCATGTATAAAAGTTTGTTACCAGATTACGAAATAGCGATTGTGGCACCAAAGTATCCAGTTTACCTTGACCTTGAAATGTATTCCATTTTTGGGAAGCAAAACAGCCAAAAGTCTTTTTTCCTATCTCAGTTTTGGTGCGGCTGGTCCTTAGTCTTTTACTCTCATGTGAATATTTTTGTTCAAAATGACTATATTGTTAAAATAAAAATTATTTCCCCATGTCATTATGGTCTTGAAATCTGTAGTATTAAGCTTTTTCCTTTGTGTTGAAATAGAGACTCAGTGTTGTGACAAGAACTAGATTTTGCCACACTGATGATCTGCATGCACAAACGCAGAAACCCTTCATATCTCTGTGCAAATAAACCGTTTTGGATTTGTTTTTCTTGTGGTGAGTCCAACAAGTTCGTACAAGTGCCACGCTCATAAAGGCACTTATGACTAAACAAACTGCCCCACACCACCCTCCAGGTTCGTTTATGGGAATGGGCCATCACACCCACCTCCTTAACGAGTCATGTCTCAATACTCAAAATGTAATTGAGCAAACAAACCGGTTGGAGTTGAGTATTAAGTCGGCGAACCTGATCTTCTCGATTTATGTGGCATTGCTGTGGAAACCATTAGCTTATTAAATGACTATAAAAGACTGGTTTGAATGACAGAAGTAATTATTCATTTTGATGTATTACATAGGACAATACACGTTCGATCCGTTTAACTGTATAAATGTTTACTTGTGCTTCTGCTGGAAGACTCCAGGCTGGATGCCCATAGTGTTGCAACCTGAGTGGGAAATGAGGCTTAGCCAAGGCCAGGATCAGGAAAGGATCAAACCAACTACATAGAACTATTGATTCTAAAGCCTTACATCTGAATCAGAGGTTTTAACTGTTATTTATACAGTTATTGTGTTTCTGTTTGAGGGGTTAGTATATGGAACAACCTGGATGAGAAATTTAAAAGGTCTATTAGAAGACTTTAAGAAAAACAGATTTTTTTGAAAACTAAATCTGGAATGATCCATGCATTCAGTTTTTTAAATCCCTATTCACCTTATTCCTTAAGTTACCGTGGGCGCCGCCATCATCATTCAGGTTATTCATTTTTAGTCTGTTTACTACTATCTCCAAAGCTCAAACGCTCTGTTTCGCTTTGTGATATCATGAAGTTTTCAAATTAACAATGACATATGGGTTGTATTATTTTGCATGGGGCTGTTGATCTTGATAGTAAATAAGTTCTATAGGCGACTACAGAGATGTTTTAAAGCCTCCCAGACAATCGGTGCAGTCTTGACATGTTGCTCACATCAACACAGAACATTTTACACTAATCAAACTACTTTATATCAGATTTTAGCAGCAAAAAACTTTTCCCAAATTCTCCATTGAAATGAATGGGCTTACAGCTTAACTGGAAGTGTCACCACAAAGAGGCATTTAGAGGGAAAAGTGGTCGGGGCTGAATAAGGTCAACAATAAGTCCAATGATGCAGGACTGTGTTTGCTGTTGCTAGCTTTTCTTGAAATTCTATGTGTTATTGTTCAGTTGGGTTAGGCATCACAAGGACATTTGACTTCAGCCCAAACCCTCTTAGTCATGTCATCATCAATTTTAATAGTTTCTTTATAGATAATTTCATTTCATACAATTTGTGGAGTTGGATGTCACTTATTGTCTGTATTTCATATTTAAAGGGCTATTTTCTGATCTGTGTTATACCGGGAGTTGTGATTTGTTTCATTCACATGTTTAACACCCAAACATGTGGTTGAGTTAGTCTTTAAAATAGAAAACACTGTTCCACCTTGTGATGTCATGTGGTAATACAGGAACACTGTGTGCTTTTTTAACTGCATACACCTTCACTAGAATCATTTGGACAATTTCAGCAATGGACTTGAAAGGGTTACTCAGACATCTATTTTATGAGGAGGTAACATCACAATAACATGACTTAAAGCTCACAAGAGTCATTTTTACATGACATAGAAGCTTTAGGCAGTCTTTTAGAACAGTGCAGTGAGGTCAAAGTGAGATTTTGTTATACCAATATCTAGTCCATGCTCTTTTTACACTATGGGGGGGTCGCCATGGTCTATTGCAGGGCTGTCCAAACTACGGCCCCGGGGCCAAACGTGGCCCTCAGATCAATTTTTCTTGGCCCTCGCGCCTCCTCCTAAATTGGCCCAATTGATCAGGAAGTATTTTTTACTACAAACTGAAGAGATTTTACCTCTATAACCTGAACAACATCGCATTGCACTGTGACACAGACCTAAAAATAATCTTCCAAGTCTTATTTACGGTACAATGGCTCTGTCAAACTTGTTTTAAATGCACCTTTTGACTTGCTGTATTGACACTGGTTTGTGGCCCTCTGCTTCAAATATGTTTCAGTATTCGGCCCTCGGTGAAAAAAGTTTGGACACCACTGGTCTATTGTGTTAATGAGAAACAACTACAACTACTACTACTATCTTTATATCTGGAGTCAGGTTTGCCACCATCTTGCTACCATGGAAACGTTATTACTTTGCTTGGAATGTTCCACAGATGGCAATAAATGTTGGCTATGAATGTTGCATTTATTCAAAACACAAGTGGTTAAATCGCTAAAAACAAACATTGGAAAAAGAGGCATCTTACGGTCTCGGGCACCTCTCTCCACAAACATGAACGTGGAGTGGTGGTCAGGCCTGTCACAATAATTACTATATCAACTTCTTTTTCAATATTTAATAGAACAAACAATACTTTTTCTGGCTCAGTGAAGATTGTTTGTACCTTTTCTTTGCACTAGCAGGGATTTTTTTTTTTTTTTTTGGAGTAGTATTAAGCCCATTTGAGCAGTAGTTTGAAAAATAATTCTCATCTATGACACTTTACAGATACTAGAACCAACTACTGTACTGTTTAATTGTTCACTTTATGAATTCCTCATATTTTTATCAATATAGTCAGTGGTAGAAATTGGTTTCGATTGGTTATCGAGATATTTTTCTGCAGCAATGTATTGTACTTCAAATGTTATTGTGACAGGGCTAGTGGTGGTAAGGGTGGATTTCGATTTTATCATTTGTTCGATTTTATCATTCATTCATGGAAACTTATTATCTTTATATTGCTCTGAAGATGCACCTGTCACTCACTAAGATACTTACTGAAGCTGATCAATAAGAGTAGAGGGTGGGGAAAAGTGCCTGGGTCTATGCCAAAGACTGCATATAACTGCACACAGCTAACACGCTAGCCGACATGTTCCAAATAGGAAGTGATCATGGGCTCTATCGACTCTGGCTCTATTTCACTTTACAATGGAAAACTGTGGCCCCTCTCTCTGTAACTGCTGCTGTCGGACTTTTCATTTTGGTCTTAGAATGTTCGTATTAACAAGCTCTACATGATCATGGTATTTTTATTTTGTTATTGTGCCTGTAAATCAAGGGTACTTAAATATGTTTGCTTCAGTAGATTTTGTCATGTGATCAAGTAAAAGTACAGATACAGAGGTAAAAACTTACTCAAGTAAAAGTGAGCACTTCATACACTACTGCTTCAGTGTAAATCATTGTAAAAATCGGAAAGAAATAGATTTGGTTCTTTAAAAAAAAAAAACAAGATCCAGTTCCAATCGTTCACGCGAAGGAACCGCTGAAAAGAGCCGGCTCGTTCACGAAGGTCACATGACTAGTTTGACTGCTTACTATGCCAGAACAGAGAGTGGTTTCTTTGTGCTCTTGACCTTGGAGCTGCATCACTTTCCATTGAAATTCCGAGGCATGGCGCAACATAAATACAGCTGTGTGGAAACGGGCCTTTACACACTGGGGGCGCCAAAATAGTTTGAACACCGCATGAAAGCAGCAATGAAGGCACACATATACTTTAGTGTGCCCGGAACTCAGGCAAGACTTTCAATTAGAGCACTATACTTAAGCTAGTGTCCTTTAACCATGTGAACCCTGAAAAAAAAAAAAAAGACGAAAAAAAAACGCAGTGCACTTAATGGAGAGCGGGAAAAACAGCCTTGAGTTCTGGGAAGCATAACCAAGAAACTGATAGCTTTAAATGCGCACGCGAACACACAAATCAATACTGCTGTATGCTCAATACTTAGCTCCATGGGTTTTGTCTTTCTGCAAATAGACAGGACTAGAAATGAGAACACCTTTAGAGTTAATATGGACTGCAAATGTGTCAGGGAAATGCAGATAACAAGTTTGGGAAATGGAACAAATTTCATAAAGTTGGATTAAACATTTGGATAACAAGGTTTAGCTTTGCACTTGAATGAATTCAGTTTAAAAAGACAAAATTGACTCTTGTGAGCGTTAAGCTGTGTTATAATGTTGTTGCCTACTCAAAAACATACCTGGAGTTGTTTTTTTTTTATTCACACATGTTTGAGTCAAATCCTGCATTGTTAGCTAGTCTACATCTCCAAAGCTCAAAATATTTCATTCCACCTTGTGATGTCATGAAGCGGTAGTTTTCAAGTTTTCAGTTACCTTTTACCATTAGTTCAGTAGAGATTGGCAGTTCCAGGACTGAACTGATTCTAGTGAAGGTGTCTGTATTACCACATGACATCACAAGGTGGTACAGAGCATTTTCTGTTTGAGAGAAGAACTCAATGTGCAGGGTTTGTGTGTTAAACATGGTTTGTGTGAATGAAACAAAACACATCTCTGGGTATGTTTTTGATGAGGAAACAACATTATAACCTAGATCAGAAAATAGTAATATGGGCCCTTTAAAATAGTGTTATCCAAAGTTGTCAGCTGCTTTCTTCAGAAATGAACACAAATGATCCAAATTAATTTAATGAAAACGCATCAATGGTTGGTCCCTTACAGAAATAGAAACGCTACTCAAGGCACATCTCGTCATGGTCTAAAATCTAGAAATGTCTCATTCTCATAGTGAAAGTAAGACTCATCTGAAGTTATGCAATACTCCTTTATCTACACAACATTTTTTAACTTTGCCCTAACTCCTTGACCAAAACACATTCAAACTCAGCATTTTTAACCAAAGAAAGGATTTAGACAAACTTAAAGCATGGTTTCGGACTCACAGGAGCCACAGGCCTATTTTAAAATGGGCCGTAGTGACTCGTAACGAGGGATGCACTTTCCACACTGGACTTTGCTTCAGCTTTCTCCAAATCTCAATGGGGTCATTCAACAGAGGAAGTCCAGAGCATGAGACAAGGCTGGAAAATGCACGAGAACATAGTTGAGCAATGCTAATCAAAACATGGTCAAAATAAGTCTATAAAGGGAGTAAATTGTTATATTTGTTACTAATGTTTTTTGAAATGTTGTGAAATGCTCTGTAATGGCAAAATGTATTAGGTAATGGTAAAATATTGGAGTTTATATCATAATCCAAATGAACTGTTGCATTCTTTGGTACAGGGCCTAATGGATTTCACAGGCGACCATGTGGAAAAAAATCAGCTGAAAATGGTGAACTACTTTCTACTTTTGAGTCTGCACTTAGGCCCGTCTCCATAACACATTTTGAACTTCGATATACTGCTCAAACGTGGAGTGTTTAGAGGTAAAAGTGGGCGAGGCCGAATAAGGTCAATAGACGATAAATGATAATACTGAAATGAATTTATGCCACTGACACAACAACCCAAGATCTAAATCTACAATACCGTTAAAAATCATGAGCTGCAATAAATAAACAGCAGAATGAAACACTTTAGAAGTTATCTGTAATGCGTCAAAAAGAAGTTTTTCATTCAACCTTTTATGGCTTTAATCTTATCATATAGCCAAAAAAGTAACCTAAATTTCCCAGTAGCGCAAAGAAAATGTACACATGACAAAGATTGACCCCAAAAAACACTGTATAAAACATTATTAAGTTTTCATCTATATAATTCAAACAAATGAGATCATCAATATTTATCGCATATAATAATATATTATAGGCTTACTTCTGGCTTGACAGTAGGGTCTTTTTTTGGTTAGATTTTTCAGGCCCCAAGACTTTTTTTGGCAACTACCATGTGCAATTACAGGATAATTAGCCTAGTCAAATTTAAAAGGTCCTATATTACCGGTATATAAAATTTACTGTGTGAGGTTTTAGCCAATTATGTATAACACAGATCAGAATATAGACTAATATGGGGCCTTTAAACGGCTTTATCAGAATGCATGTGAACCCAGGAACTACAATTAAGGTGTTGCAGTTTGAACTTCGAATTGATCTGAATTCAGTGAGTTTCTCTGAGTTTTCTATGAATGTAACATAGTGAGTCATGGCTAGGAAGAAAACCAATGCGGAGGTGGCAACAACCGCATATGTGCAACGCCTTAAACCATAACACCACAATTCAAGGCATGTCTTGATAATACATTTTGAACTGCGATATATTGATGAAGTAAATATAGAAGATAAACAATACTACTGAAACCAAAACATAAACCAAAAATATCCCCAAAAAGTTTTCTAAATGTACAATATTGTTAAAAATATGAGCTACAATAATACATAACGGAATGCAACATA
This sequence comes from Periophthalmus magnuspinnatus, assembly GCF_009829125.3. Taxonomy (NCBI): domain Eukaryota; kingdom Metazoa; phylum Chordata; class Actinopteri; order Gobiiformes; family Gobiidae; genus Periophthalmus; species Periophthalmus magnuspinnatus. The sequence goes on from NC_047134.1 coordinate 26,155,330, forward strand.
ATTCAAACTTCTACAGCTCAAATCTCATTGTAGATGGTCTCTTCTAGATCATTGTTCAATTCAATTCAATCTTTATTAACAGTACAGAATATCTGGTTCATAGTGAACAGTACAAAAAAATTAATAAAAATACATTGCATGTTGAACAGCTATTTAAATATGGAACTTAATATTAAAGCATTGTTTTGTTTTTTTTAATTATTGTATTTATTATTATTATTATTATTATTATTAGACCCAGAACCTCTTCTTAGTATTAAAATGTACATTATTCATATCCAGAACATGTTTAAACTGTCAGCAACTTTAATAACTATCATGATATAATCGTTAATCGCAATTACTTTGTCCATGATAATCCTTACACCAAATTTCAATATTTCTTATTTATACAATGCTTTTTCCATAACTAGCTTGATGTACCTTCATAGTCCTTATAAAACACTTTTGTACTTTTCACGGCAGCCTTTGGGAATTGTCAAGGCCAGTTCTTGAGACGACTTGTTTCCGGTTTAAGCCATAGTAACACTGTCATTTATCCGTCAACATTGAAGGAAGTCTAAAACAAGCATACACTGGCTCCTCTATGCCACCGCTGTGTGGGTGACATTTTAAAATACGAGCTACATTTGGAGCTTATTAGATTTGACCTTTAGTGTGACCCAAAAGTCAACCGGATGCAGCCAAACTATGTTAAACGTGAACAAATTTGTGTGTGTGTTCCTGCTTGTGTGTGTATGCACGTGCGTATACACGTGTGTGTGCGTGTGTGTGTTCCTGCTTGTGTGTGTGTGTGTGAGAGAATGACCTCAGCTAGGAGTGGACTTCAGTTCTAAGAGAGAAGAATTTCAGAGTTCAAATAGGCTGTTGCTTGTGTTTCCTTCCTTCCTCTCTTCATGTATGAATCCAAATGAACTGGTTAAAGGAAGTGGCAAAAATAGTTCCCTAATATGCCAAAGTAAACAATACGTCAACCAGCTTGTGGAAAAATTATTCTGATCTGGATTTATATCTTCAGGGACAAAAGGGATTGGAATTGCCAGCTATAAAAAAGGAACAAGTGTGTCTAAGACAAACAGTTACACTCATAATTGTAAAAGAAACAGGGACGCCGATACACAGATACAGTGGTGGAAGGTAACAAAGTACAAGTAGTAAAGTACGGTTCTTAAGTAACAAAATTAAGTACTTTCATATAAATCGAACAAAACTCGATAATTTGAGCTGATATCAACTAATAGAAATTACATAACTAATACCAAGTTGAACCTTTCCAAAATCTTGATCTGCATCAGAACTAGCACAAGGCCACATGATAATATTACAGAAACAGCACTTATTTCGTGTGGAAAACAAATTATTAATTATTATCATCAAGCATTTTGCAAAAAAAAAAAAAAAAAAATTGTTTGAAATTTTAGCATGTGACAACACTAAAAACAAACACCTTAGTAAGGATAAATGAATTTAGGGCAGTGGCCTCAAGTCCCAAAATGGAGGACTGCGAGAAGATGAAGGTCACAAGACGATTTGAAAACATCTGTTTTTAAAGTATGGCATTGCATTTAATATATTTTAATTAAAACTAACAATGAGATTAGGTCAAATCAAACTCAAATCCAAATACCCAGAGATAGACTGATATGACCGTTGGTCGATATATTGGGCCGATATTTACACTTTCTAGCGTATTGGATATCGGCCTTATCTTCACCAGAGGGTGAGATTTCATTTGGGCTCACCAACTGCCTAAAAACATGTATAGAGCTTCATTTGAACGTTTAACTATCCAGAGGACACTGTACAAAATGTGACTACACTGCTCTCTTATCCAATTTGTAATGAAACAGGGTTGTGGGTGAATATGTAATAAAATTTTATTAAATACTTAGGGGGAAATAATCTAAATTGGCCCTGCATATAAACCCACAAATATCTGTAGAGAATATCGACTGTGGATTTCTCTGGATTCTAAACAATCTGTATCGGCATTGACCATGAAAAAACATATCGATCGATCTCTGTAATTACATTTATTTTTTATCTTTATTTTTACAGGGAGCCCAGTGAGAACTTTCAGAGTCCCCTTTTCATGGGTGCCCTGTTCAAACACAGAAATATACAAGCAAAAAAACAAATAAGTACACAGGTCCATTTAAAACATTAAAAACAGGAGCAGGTGTGATTATAAATGTTCATCACCAGATCATTAAAGTACATTAGTGGCACCAAAGTATCCAGTTTGCTTGTCCTTGAAATATATTCCATTTTTAAGAAGCAAAACAGCCAAAAGCTCCTTTTCCCATCTCAGTTCAGGTGCAGCCAGTCCTTAGACTTATACAATAATGAGATCTTGTATCAAATGTTCCTGTATCAAAGTTGAACAAAAAACTGAGATATTCTGAACACGTTTTGCCACTTGTTATTACTGGTGCCATAATAAACTTTTTTCCATATTGGGGGTCAGGGGCTGTTGTAGAGTCATTTTGTGACTGTGTGTGTCCTAGTCCTAATACATAGCAGAATGAAACTCTGAGTACAATTTGTTATTTATTCTACCTTCTACAGCTCAAATCTCATCATAGAACAGAACAATAACAAAATGTTCTCCATTAGAAAAGAAAAAGTCCTCACAGCTATAGTCCTAGCCTGAAAAGGTTCTGAATCCTTAATTTATGCAGTTCTGTATGACAAATTCAAAGACAAAGCAGAATACTATGACAAAAGCCAAGTCCACTAAATATGTCATGTTCTTAAGAAGTACACACCTAAAAACACACACACGCCCTAACGATTTTGGATGTGCTTTGGACAAATTAATGGCCCTTATATTTAAACCAGTGCTGGTATTTTCACATTATATAGATATACAACATAAACTATCCATATGATCATGGCTAGTTTCACTATAAATAACGATAATGAGATGCATATCCAGATAGACAATCAAATGGGACAGTTTTTGTTTTTTTATCCACTGATCTGAAGGTTGGCGGTTCAAATCCCGTTCTAGACATAAACATAATTGGCAAAGCAGTCAAACCCAGTGACCCACAGGTTGGCGGTGCGATTCCAGCTCCCACAGATAAGTCCTGTTGTTGTGTCCTTGGGCATGACACTAAACCCACCTTGCCCCTCCAGTGTCTGCGTACACTGGTGAATGAATGCGTGTGGGAATGGGTCAAAATGAATAAAAATAGCCACATTTGGCACAATGGCCTGATGTACGGAAGCCTAATTGCCAAACAGTTATGTCTGATTTCTAGCTGTGTACACTTGATTAGCATTAGCAAAAGAACAACACACACAGCGAGACCGATATCTGGCGTATTATTTAACTATATCAATCCAGTGACGAAGGAGATGACTCATCGCATTTCAAAATATAAATTTTAAGCACAAACTGACAGAAAATTCAATATATTTAGGAACACTCAGCCTCCCACGCACGCACGCAAGCCATTGACAATTTGGGAAACGTTGCTATTCTAACGACGCACTGGATTTTACGCGGAAAATATATGGATTATTCAGATCTTACCTCTTTAGATGGGAGATAGTAAAGGTCGTTCGCCTCCTTGTCGTGTTTTTTTTTTATCCCTCGCTGCTGTTTTTCAGTCGTGTTGTCTTCTAAAGCCCCTGTTCAGCTCTTCGCCTGTGCACTAAGAGGTTACACCATTCCCAATGAATCCCTAGAAGGCGGGGCTTACTGGAACTGGAGCGCGAGGGATTTGATTGACACCTGTTCGGACCAATGGGAACGCTGTATCACACGGGACAGGGCGTTGGTCAGATCCGAGCATACGACTGGACAACGGTATTTGACTCATCTTGTTGCTTTAGGCCAGGGGTCACCAACCTTTTTTAACCTGAGAGCTACTTTATGGGCACTGAGTCGTACGAAGGGCGACCAGTTTGATCCGCTCTTCTGAAATAACACATTTGCTCAGTTTGCCTTTAGTTATACATTATTAATAATGATAAATGATAATCATCTATGTGAACACACTGATCCCGTTGCAAGACACTGATCACGTTAATAATTTCTCAAAATAATTGTCAACAATGAGCAAGGAGGGAAACAGATATCAGTATTCAGCACTTTAACTTTACTAATCTTAGTAATTGTAAAATTTCCAGATGACACTTGCATCACTACATCTCATAGGAAAAGTGTCCCATTTTCACTATCCATTGACAAACCTTTTTAACAAAACATAAATAATATACATTGCACCATGTTTCATAAAGTTATCAATTATGTAATGTTAAAGAAAAATAAGCTTACATATTTTTAAATAAATCTCGGTTGCGTTGTGTGACTTTTTCACCGGTGTCGTAAAAAAAGCCTGTTGTTTACCCAAAGCTGCGTTTAGCTCTGGGCTTGTTCTGCCCATAGTGCGCGCCCCCGTGGGGAGTGTGCGTCCCCGTGGGGAGTTAGTGTGGAGTTTTGTGAGAGGTAGTGACGTGTCCCTCCACATTGTGCCGCTTTGCCGTCACCACAGTCGCTCCGCAGATGAGATACACGCAGATTTCTTTTACAGTCTTAAATCGTTGTGAAAGTGATCTCTTTATTTTCTACCATGTTTTGGAGTAAGAAACTGCTTTCAGCGCATCCTCACAGCGCTCACGAGCGGAGCACTGGTTTTGTCACGCGCACAATACTGACCTTTGAAGTGAGTAGGTCAAAGTTCACCTTAACTTATCTAAACTTCACGTATAATGAACATATGTTTAAGATATTGTCATTTTTAAATCTATATAAATGCAAGGGTGATTAAAATAAAAAGCAACAGAATAAAGTTAAATTTTAGATGCCGCTCATTAGTGAGTTGTGCTATTTTTAGAACCGGTCTGCGGGCGACTCATGTGGGGCTTGGGGGCGACATGGCGCCCGTGGGCACAGTGTTGGTGACCCCTGCTTTAGGCTATTTTACGCTTTAATTGAGTTTAAAAGAGGGTTTTGATATTTTTTTAATCTGCAGAATGGAGAAAATTAAGATGTCACTTTTAATCATTAATCATTTTAATCATTAGATGTGTCGATGTTATCTCAATTTCCACGGTTTAGAGAATACATACGCTTATAGGACGTCGGTAAGATTAGGCTGGTTTTAACATGTTTGCCACTTGAATAATGAGTGATTTCAGTATATTAATATGTATGTGGATACGGCACTGAATGGAACATGCCAAGACTGGTGGAGACTGTGCATTGTCTTATCCCTATCACTACACATTGTCATACAGTAGTGGAATTTAATGAAGTAAAAGCACTGTAAAGTCCTGTACTGTACTTAAGTCAAATTTTATGTATCTGTGCTTTATTTAAATACATACATTTTATTCCACTACATTTGAGAGCAAGTATCTGTACTACATTTTTGAACTGGGCCGAAAAGTGGAAGTATTTTTTATTTATTTATTTATTTATTTATTTATTTATTTATTTATTTTTAGCAAAAATAATAAATAAATACATAAATTTACTCATGTGTTTCTGTTGAACAAAATTCAGCACAAATCTTCATTATAGCCACTCAAAATCTGCGTGAAATACTTTTATTATTTACTTTAAGTACATATTAAACGAGCACTTTAATGCTTTTACTTAGTAGTTTTTTTCGTGTGATACGTTTACTTTTACTTGAGTATTTTTTGCGCTGGTATTTAATTACTTCTTCTCAATTCAATTCAAATCAATTAATTTTTTTATACAATGGTCAACGTTATATCAGCCACATACATACATACACACATGTAGCATATACACATGCACATTTACACACTCAAGCTTCTTCCATACTACATACACACGCGTATATTGTACACATACATGTCTGTTTATCTATGTAAGCCAGTATATAAATGACACTGTGAAAACAAGGACACCCTAAGAGCTGTGTAAGCTTAAGGAATGGGGTCCATCACCACAGTGGAAGACAAACAGTTTGATGACTTGGCAGATAATTACGTTTTACTTTATTTCCTTTCTTTCTTTTGTCATTTGAGCTTGACACGTTATTTTATGAAAGAAGAGAATTTTGTAAGAAAAAAAACCCAAATCAGACAAACCAAAAGTATATATACTAATAAAATTAAATAAAAGATGAAGAAAAAAAAACTAAACTAAAGCACTGCTGTCACACTACTAAAATATGCAGGCACTGTCACTGTACCAGCAGCTGTTTTTACGATTGTGTTTTAAAGTTATAATTATCAATTATTTTTTATAAAATGTTTAGTTGACGTTTGTGTTATTATTATTATTATTATTATTATTATTATTATTATTATTATTATTATTATTATTATTATTATTATTATTATTATTATTATTATTATTATTATTATTATATTTTATCTATTCAAATTTTATTTATTTGTTTTGATTATTCTAAAGCCGTCCTAGCGTTATGCTCATGGACAAGTAAAAGTGTTCTTGTACAAAATTACATAATGTCTCAACATGTTGGTCCAGAATGTGACCACTTTTCACCCGGGCCGCGAGATGGCGCTCACGTTGTCATGTGACTCCAGACGTAACAGCGGCAGTTTTGGTTTTGGAGCGCGTAAACAAACTGGACACGGGGGAAAGTAATCCAGATTTATTAAAAACGACGGAAAATCTCGACCTTTGACGTAATGCAAAGGTATGTTTTTATGATTATGTTTAAAACAATAAACCCGTTGACAACTTGACGTCCTGTAGTTTGTAAATTACTGCCGTTGCTAGGAGTGTAGTTAGCCTGATCCGCTACAAACACCAAACAGACGCTGCTTGTTATGGGCTAATCGCCAAAAATATCGCAACTGTACGTCTACTGCAATATACTGAAATCTATAATGCCTATTTTAAGTAAATTATGTTTGGAAAAATGTCTAAATGTTGCAGCAATGGTAGGGTGACCGGATATTTAAAAGTTAAAAACTGGGACACATAAAATCGTAAAAAGAGCGCGTGACATTTTCCATTCTCGACTTACTTGTAAGTCAGTATATCAAGTTTATTTATATAGCACATTTATAACAACAGTATAATCTGGGGGATTTATGTTGGTGCATTTTGGTCGCCTTATGATAATTTTCAATCACATTTGTCTGTATTTTGGCTAAACTAATGACAATATATTCCCCTCTTGACTGTTGGCAGGTATCAAATTGGTCAAAAATAGGGACACCTGGGACATTTTTTGGGTAAAACTGGGACGAATCAATGGTTTTGGATAAATCTGCTGGGACAGGGTAAACAGGGCTCAAAACTGGGACTCCCCAGGGTTAATAGGGATGCCTGGTCACCCAAAGCAATGGTTAATTGTAAGTGTAAAATTAGTTCCCATGCATATCAAACAACCGATATGATTACATTGTGTTATGTTTGTTATGAGTATTGTAGATTCATATTATTATTTCTAGTAACTTACAAGTCTACTAATTTTCTACATTTTATTACTATGTGGGATGCTTCTGAGATATTTTAATAACGTAGAGATGTCAAAAGAAAGCTATCTCAAAGCAGAATTCCCCTACATAACAAAATCTGTCTTTTGTGGATGAACTCTGGTGTTATGTCAGCAGTCACCTCCAGTATCTCTCTCGCTAAAGCCTTAAAATCAGGCTAGAAATTTAGGCGCAGTAATGGACACAGACTTGAACTTTAACAGCCACATCAAATCAGTATTATCTGCAGCTTTTCACTATCTAAAAACATTGCAAAAATCAAAGGTATACTGTCAAAACAGACTTGGAGAGACTTATCCATGCATTTGTGTCTAGTAGTTTAGACTACTGTAATGTCCTGCTCACTGGCCTCTCCAAATGATTGATGATATCTGCAGTACATCCAGAACCTGCTGCTCGGGTCCTGACTAGAACCAAGAAGAAAAAGCACATAAGTTTTGTGCTTAGGTCTCTGCATAGGCTTCCCGTGGCTGCAAGAATAGACTTTAAAGCAGCTCTGTTCTTGTACCAGTCTCTCCATGGCCTAGCACCAGAGTACTCCAACGTGTTAGTACCATATGAACCATCTTGCACTCTAAGGACCTTGGTGACCGGCCTCCTGCTGGTGCCCAGAGTTAGGACTAAACATGGAGAATCAGAGTTTCAGTTTTATGCAGCTAAGACCTGGAACAGTCTTCCTGAAGATGTGAGACAGGCTTCTACTTTGACAGTGTGTAAATTCTGTTTAGGTGTGCATATGACTGAAAGGTTTTTACTCTGCACTCTTCTCATGTAATGTTAATGTTTTGATTATTTATCTTTTTATGTGTTTGTATTGCAATTGTAGTGTCTTTCTTATTCTGTAAAGCACTTTGAATTACTCGGTGTACCAATTCTGCTATATAAATACACTTGCTTTGCCTTGTTTGTTCACATGTTACTCCTTGTGTCTCTTAGGTCAAATATGGTTCACAACAGCGCTCAGATTCGACGAAGAGGAGCCCATGATTTTCTGGCCTACTATGACTTTGCCAGTGCACGACAAGAATCAGTTCCTCTTCCTGCTGTAACCATGAATCTGGACAAAGGGATGCTGGACTTTGATGGAGACAGAATCAAACTTTCAGACTGGCCTCCAATTCTGGATTCTATCGCTATAAATAAACAGCTACATCATATTGGAATTAGCAGCACCTTTCAAAGTCAGGGCTCTGGAGATGCAGGTATTACAAACATTAGAATTCAGTCAGTTTCAAATTCAATTTTGTCAACTGGATAAAAAGTTTTTGAGATGGAGAGTCAGACGTTTCACTGCTCATCCAAGCCACTTCTTCTGGTCAGATTGCTGGACACTGCCTTATACTGCCCTGTCTGAAGGGAGGAGCTAACTACACTTAAACTAACACATCTGTTTGTTCACAGTTTCTGTTTGTTGGTTAGGTCTGTTGAACTACATTAAATGTGAACTGTGCCTGAGTCATATTTTGCATAATGGGTCTTCTCACACCTACCGGCATATCGGCTAGTCCTATTTTTTTCTTTGTTTTGATTTAGATCTGTCCAGTTGACAGAATTGGAATTGTCTTTTTATTTTGTCACATTTATATATACTTAGTTTGTGCATCAACAGTATAATATACAAACTCGATGATATTTATCCCCAGATAGGAGATTCTATAAGTCTAGTTTGAAGAAAAAGATTCCAGCCATTCGCTCAAAGGACATGACATTTAAGTTGTCCAAAGCCTTAAGGGACACTCTCACTGTCTCTCCCAACCTCAAAACTCTGCAGCTCCGCGGGTTACCCCTGAGAGATAGAGATCTTATTGTGTTGACAAAGGTAATTCATAAATTCACAATGTTTTTTTGTTTTTTTTTATGCTGTTATGCTATTACATACAATTTTACACTTTTTCTCTCTTGTTTCCAGGGATTAGCAAAAAGTGTTTCCCTGGAGAACCTTTCTTTGGCTAACTGCCCCATTTCTGATGAAGGACTTGAGAGTATGTGCATGTGTTTATGGTCATAAAAATAATTATTTGGTTTTAATTTTTAAAATATGAATATTTCCTAATTTTACAGTCATTTGCCAAAGTGTTAAATATTCTACAAGCATCAGGACAGTGGATTTCACAGGATGCAATCTGACATGGAGAGGGGCAGAGCACATGGCTAACATCATCAAGGTTTCAAGTCTATTCTCTTATATCCCTTGTATCTAATATTTAATGGTCTTATAATGTGCAAAAATGTATCTTGTGAGCTTTGAGCTATGTTTATAATTCTGTTAGCTCCTCAAAAACATACCTGGAGTTGTGTTTTTTTTTCATTCACACATGTCTGAGTTTTATTTTATTATTAGTCTGCCAAAGCTCAAAATGCTCTGTTCCACCTTGTGATGTCATAAACCTTAACAGCTACCTTTTATCTTTAGTATAGTAGAGATTGGCAATTATAAGGCTGAAATTATCCAAATTACTCTAGTGAAAGTGTACAGAGTTTTAACAACACAGTGAATCACTTCTTGTATTACTGTATAACATCACATGCAACCTCACGTGTGTTTTGTTTGAACAAAGATCTCAGTCTAAATATGCAGGATTTGTGCGTTAAACATGTGTAAATGAAACAAAGCACAACTCCAGGTATGTTTTTGATGAGGAAACATTATAACACTGATATACCCAGACTACATAGATCTATCTAGGATTTTTAAAAGGCCTTTTTTCCAGCATCAAGGAATGCAGCGACATGGTACCGCATGGGCCGAGTTTCTGCGATATCGGCAGCCACATTTTGAGAGGATGACTGGTCTCAGACGTGTAACTCTGAACTGTAATACTTTGATTGGAGACAGAGGAGCTGCTGCCCTGGCAAATGAACTGTCTGAGGATCTGTGGGTTAAAGGTTTGTTTGCATGTTTTCTCTTCTGACCTTCATGGAGCTGCATGATTGTGTGATTGTGACAATATTTGGGTCACAATAAAACATTTTAGTAAAGAAAATACCACGATACATAATAATATCATAGACTGTATAAAGGAGTGAGACATCACCCATAGCGTTTGACTCCAGTCAAATGAAGGTCATCAAGGTTAGCAGCAAAGTTGGAGCAGAGTTTCATATTTGTAATTCTGACCGTGAGTATCATAGCAACCAAAGAGCCAATCTGGAGCGAAGCTTTTGAAGGTAATGCCCTTCAGGTTTGATTGACATTGTTGCTAAGAGCCCGCCTTCTGCCAAACCACTGGTGTGGGTATTTAACGCTGTCAATCAAACCTGTTGCTAACTCTAGCAGGAGCGATCTCGGGGGAAAGAAGGTGCCTGATTGTATTAATGTCCATATGTTGAGTTATGGACACAATAGCAAAATAAAAACAGCAGGAGCATATGTCAGGTTAGCTAAGTCAACTTGTATATACAGTCTATGTATAATATCGAAACTACTTTTACCTCTGACAAAATAACCCTAAAGGTAGGATGATATCAGTAAACCTTTTTACTAAATAATGAATAAAATGTGGCCAACAATAAATGAACAGCATTATTTTACAGTTTAATAGTTAGTTTTAGTACCTATAATATGTCATAGAAATTATTCAACCATTTACATCTCAAATGTTATCCCATAGACTTATTCCTACAAAGATATGTCTGTTTAATCCCTCGGTCGCCCAGGTATGAACCATAGTAAATATGACTCGGGCACAGTTCAATAGACGTAGCTCACAAACGAAAACTGTAAACAAACAAGTGTGTTAGTTTCAGTGTAGTTAGCTCCTCCCTTCAGGCAGATATAAGGCAGTGTCCACCAGAGGGTTTATTTTTACCATGTTCGTGGTAACATCCTGACTGAAGTTTTTGAGTTCAAGCTTCGGGTTTGAGCAAACAAAAATGAAATGCATAAAGTTTATGAAAAAATGTAAGAAAATTATTCATATTGTTTTTGTTGAGTGAAATATGTATAATTTTAGTCAATATCTCTACATTTAACACTTTAAGAAATGAACAAGACTTGTGTGAAATACTTTTTACTCTTAAAGTACATTTTTAAATGGGTACTTAAATACTTTTACTGAAGTAGATATTTTAATGTGATACTTTTACTTGAGTAAAGGACATTTTAATCTATTTCTTTGATTTGTGATTGTGATTTTTAACTCATCCATTCTGTTAGGGAATTATACACAGTAGTAAATGTTTGTTATGTGCTTCTTGTGCCTTCTCAGCTGTTGATCTGCAGAGGTGTGGTCTTTCTAATGAAGGTGCTCGACGACTTCTTGAAGCTTTGAAAACTAACACCACATTATCTGTTCTTGATATTCGTTGTAACCCTTTAATTGGTGAGTAGCATAACACATATCACATATAGTCTTGTGATTAAAGTAGACCTTAAGCTGATATTTAACATGTGTTTTCATTATAGACAAAGTTCTTATTAAAACTATTTTGGAAAAAGTGCTAATGAATGCGGAGGGAGAATCGCCAGAGGTAATATTTTTTCTTTTATAATTTCCACATGTGATTTGGTGTATCATGTGAAACACCATTTATCTTCTTTAAATTCAGTACAACTGGATCAAACCTGCAGTCACTGAGCCTCAGAGGAATGCAGCTCTTAAAAGACGAGCCTTCCCTGCTTCATATAGAGGAAAATCTACGTTAAGAAATGGTATGTTATTATTGTGTATTTTGAATCTGTCTTATAGACTTATAAGGAAGTGGACTAAGGGACTGTGATGTTGCTAGGTTCCAGTCAAATGAAGCTCACCGAGGCTTGCAGTTAGAGCGGCAAATTTTGAGCTGAGTTCCATATCTGGAATTCCGAATGCCATCTAAGCTCTGAATGTATTGCCCAACTCACCGCTGGTTAAGCATGGAGTGGGCGCTTAGCAATGCTGTCAATTAAACTTGTTGCTAATGCTAGTGAGAGTTATCTCAGGGAAAGAAGGCGCCTGATTCATTTGTTATTAATGTTCATATCTTGATTTACGGAAACAATAGCAAAATAAAAATTACCAAGATTGTGTAGCATGGGTTAATACGAACATTTTAAGACCAAAATGACAAAACTCACTGTAGCAGTTACAGAGAGAGGAGTGGCAATTTTTCCGTGTGAAGTGATTTGGCGCCTGAAGCACGGCCATGATCATTTCCTATTTGGAACACAGGGGCTAGCAGGTTAGCTACGTCCATTTATACATACAGACTTTGATCTGTCTATACAGAAATAATTCTTCTCAAATAGTACCATGCACTAATGAATTCAATTGAGATAGTGTTCATTGATAAAATTTGAAAGCAGCTGACAAGTAACTAGACATGGGACAATATTGAAATTTGGTGTCACGATAATCAGGGACAAAATAATTGCGATTAATGATTATATCGCGATAACTATTCTTACTGACAGTTTAAAAATGTTCTGGATATGAATAATTACAATTTTAATATTATGAATAGTTTCCATATGTAAACAACTATTAAAGTAGTACTTTGTTATAGGTGAAAACTACAGTGATCCAGAGGAGATCATCAAGGAGTAGTTTTTTTCTGCACATTCTAGTGACACAATGGCAATTATCTTTGTTGGCGATTATCACGACTATACAAAAAGTGCCAGGAATCGTTAATGTAGACCCTTTTTATCACGATAAACGATATTATTGTTTATCGTCCCATTCCTACAAGTAACTTGTTTTTTTTTGTTTTTTTTCTCTTTTTTTGTTTTTTTTTTACATTTTACAGTGGGACGGAAATCAAACTCCTTCACAGTTGGAAGTTCTAGAGCGTTGCACCAAAAGCCATGTTCTCGGTCACGTTGTATCCCCTGGAGAACTGCGGCGCGCGCTGGACGTCAGAGGTCAGCACAAAACATTCACTGAATCACAGTGGTGGAAGGTAATGAAGTAAAAGTAGTAAAGTACTGTACTTAAGTAGAATCTTTTGGTATCTGCACATTTTACAGTCAATGCTTTTTACTTTTACTTCACTTCATTTGAGAGCAGGTATCTGTACTTTCTACTCCTCTACATTTTTTTTTTTTTTTAACTAGAATGGAAAGTAAAAAGCACTTTTCATTTTTTTTATTATGTTCATGGTAACATCCTGACTAATGTTTTTGAGTTCAGGCTTCGGCTTTGAGGAAACAAAAATAAATACACAAAATTAATTTAAATAAATAATTAATAACTTGATTCGTATTGCAATGGTTGACCAAAGTATGAATCATTTTTAATCAATATCACTACATTTAACGCTTCAACAAATGAACAACACTTGTGAAATACCTTTACTTTTTACTCTTAAAATACATTTTAAATGGGTACTTAAATACTTTTACTTAAGTAGATTTATTCATGTTATACTTTTACTTGAGTAACTTTTTACCTCTATATCTGTACTTCTGCTTAAGTAACAAAATTGAGTACTTCATCCACCACTCACTGAATGAATAGTTCTTGGTTTTATTGATGGGCACGTCTCTTTAACAGTTAGGAGACTGTGAGACATTCATTTGTTTGTCTCTTGCAGAGGTTTACCTCCTGGAGCTACTGCGGTGGATCAAAGTTTTCAGGTTAGTTTATTGTATCATCTGCTGCTTAAATTTTTCTATACAAAACTTATACAAAACCTTTAGTATTAAGGCTAAATAAAAAATGGACATAGCATTTATAAGAACTTAAAATTCGGTGGCTGAATAGCTAGCACTCACGCTTCACAGAAAGTATTCCAGGTCACCCAGGCCTTTCTGTGTGGAGTTTGCATGTTCTCTCTGTGTCTGATTGGGTGTCCTCCGGACACTTTGGCTTATCCCATCAATACACTGCGTCACCTACTGATGGGTCAAATGCAGAGTGCGAAGTTCCCTACGAGGACAATAAAGTGTATCTTAACCTTAACCTTTGGCATGTTATTTCAAAAGTTGAGAATTTCCGTTTAATGACTCCTGTTAAACATTTTCTAAGATTTTTGTAGTTTTCGTTGCTCTTAAAATCATGTAGTCCCAATCTTAATACAGTCACACAATGTACACTACACACTATTCTAAACAAACAAAATCTGCCACATTTCACATCACACTTTTCTTCCTGTAATCATTTTAAAATACATAACATTACATTAAATTGGCCATTATTATTTTTATGTAATCTGTTGCTGAATAACTAACACATTCTTCTAAAGTAATTTCCTTAATCTGTGTCTCTTAGGGTGCTGCGACTGTAAAGATTACCGTAGAAACTGATTCAGAGGGAGATGATGATGAAGAGGATGAAGTCGTGGTGGAGTTAGAGGAGAAACCATCTTCATCAGCAAAACGAGACAAGATCACAGAGCGACAGTTTGGACGTTTACAGGTCAGTCCCTTCACAATACAGCACATTGGTTATTTTTGTAATTAATGTTGTAATTTAGCTGTCTACCTGCAGATGGAGCTAAGAGAATGCCGTTTGATGCTGTCGGAGGAGCGCAGGGCCAGACTCAGAGCTGAGAGCAGACTCAAGGAGGTACTATACACATGCAAGTATCTCAGTGCTGCCTTCAACGTTTGAACTACCACATGGTATTTTACACTTCACTGTAAAGGCTGTGTGTGAGAAATTCCCATAGATTCTCAATTTTCGAAGTAGTCCAGGTCACAGTGTCATTTGTATAATTATTTTAATAACGTTCAACAGTTTTACTTCATATAATATTTCACAGGATTTAAAGGGCCCATATTACCCTATTTTCTGATCTATATAATATTATAATATTGTTTACTCATCACAAACAGACCTGGAGTTGTGTTTTGCTTCATTCACACATGTTTAACACACAAACCCTGCATATTTAGGCTGAGTTCTTCTCCTTGTGATGTCATGTGGTAATACAGGTGCTCCACTGTGTTTTTAAACTACATACACCTTCACTAGAATCATTTGGATAATTTCCCTGGAATTACCAATCTATGCTGAACTAAAGGTAAAAGGTAACTGTTCACTTGAAAACTACCACTATATGACACCACAAGAGCATTTTGAGCTTTGGAGATGTAGACAGATTAATTTATTAATAATAAAGGAATACTCAAACATGAAATGAAACAAACCACAGCTCCAGATTAGTTTTTAATTGGGTAACAACATTCTAACATGGCTTAAAGCGCATAAGATTCATTTTTGTGTCATATAAGACCTGTAATTAAAAAGTCCACTTCATAGTACAGATCTACATAGACTGTGACTGGATAGCTAGCACTTGTCTATCACCTCAGAGTAAGAAAGTTGTAGATTTGAATCATGCTCCAGGTTGGTACGGTCTGTGTGGGGTTTGCATGTTTTTCTAGTGCGATGCCCCTTTTCACTACTTGGCATTGTAAAAATAATGTTCTCCTCCTCTATCTGGGTGGGTAGCCCACTACTCCTGACAGGTCGCAACACCAGCATTGAACGATAGGTCAAATGCAGAGGACAGTTTTTTTTTCTTCCCAAATTTCTCTATGGGGATGATACAGTGTTTCTTGTAGGGCCCAATAGGCTATAGGCACTAATCACTGCCACATGCAAAAGAGCTATGAGTTTGACGACTTCTCACACGGTTTACCTTATGTCCTTTCAGTTTGAGCTGGAGAACGCACGTCTCCGCACTGCTAACCTCTCCCTGTCTGAGACCCTCGCCAACTCTGTGTCGGCTCCTGCAGCTTTCAGTGCCCTGGAAGATGAGGCAGTGCTGGAGAGTATAGAAAACTCATTTAAAAAGTTCCATGCTTTTTTAGACCTCCTTAAGGACGCTGGGTGAGTTACTGTAAATTCTACCTCACTCAGAGACATTTGGCACAGTCAGGCTGTCACAAAACGGCCCAAGCTTTCTGTTTCAGTATTTCGTGGCCCCTGAACACACATTTGATGTGATGTGACATGATGTGAGTCATTTTAAACTCGGAACAAGTGTCCTTTCAAGCATACTTTCAGTTTTGCAGAATAATACTGTCAATCATTTTATTTAGTTGACAGTTCATAGATTTAAATGTCATTGGATGTTTTTCATATCATTACAAGACCTTTCTGATCGCCACAGGTTTATATCACTGTACACCCAAGAAAAACAACACACTGTACTATGCATCATTTAGACAAATAAAACACCACACTGGGTACATTTACACCAGTAGAAGTCAGATAACTAGATCTTTTTGGGAAAATATTGTAACAGTAATGGAAGAGGTGTTTGGTTATAAAATACCTGACTTTTGTTATGTACATGGGTTTGCTGGATGAAAACGATATTTGAACTGAGGACTTCTGTTTGTTTAAATTGACAATGTTTGCTGATAGGAAGATTATAACAAGGAATTGGCTGAGGAGTGACCCTTTGAAATTGAACCAATGGATAGATATAATAGAGAAAATGTATGCGATGGAAAAAATGACTTGCTATTTGAGATTGAAAGCTGGTAAATTTGAGAAGCAATGGACAAATCTATTTACAAAACTCACTCCAATATATAACATGGTGTTTTGTTTTTTTGTAGAACCCCATAGATTATGATTTCCTTTATGTATATTTGTGAAACTTAAAAGCATAAATATAAAGTAAAAAAAAAAAGTAAAATCATATAACTAGTTTAATCAGATAGCACTTAAATGAAATCTCTTTGGTGTATGTTTACATTCACAAAAGAAATCTGTGTTGTGTTATGACAGTGTCAGTTAATACATTTTTTAGAGTAACTAGAATATCGAAGACAGTGTATTTTAAAGTAACTCATTTTGGTCTTGTTTACCTTTTTTCAGAAATCTCATTACTCACAGCAGATATAACTGTTTAGTTTGCATTACAGTTCAATAATCTGATAATGATCACATTTTTGGAGCACAAATAAACTGACTATGAGGACTGCCATATTTCCTGATGTCAACCCTCTTCTCTCTAATTATAAGTCTCTTAATTTATAAACATGCAGAACTCCTCAAATACATTTTTCTGCATTCCTATTTAAACATCAGATAATGAACAATCCAAATTTGACTTTCTCAGTAACACATTGCGGTGTGGCAGTGGATGTGGTCTTAATTCTTGTAATGAAGACGAGATGTGAGCTTCAATAGTTTTCACACCTCATCTTCATTCTTGAAGACGAGGTGTCTATTGCAAGATCTATTATGTAAAACAATACAACCATTATCATCCATTTGAGGCCATGGGTGAATTGGTGATTTTCAGATGCTAGAATGTAATGGCATCATACTGCCAAATGAGGACAAACACCAGATATTCTCATTGATTTTGAGTACATTTGCTACAAAGTATTAAAAAGGTAAATTCACAAAAGTTATTTCCTTAATTTTGCTATTAGTGACTAGACCATAGACTGTATATATAAATAGCTAATGCGCTAGCCATCGCGTTCCAGATAGGAAGTGATCATGGGAATACTTCCAGCTTCATCGACTCTGGCTCCAATTCAGTTTACGTTGAAAAACTGTCGCCAATCTCTCTGTAACTGCTGCAGTGAGCTTCATCATTTTGGTCTTAAAATGTTTGTATTGACCCCTTCTACATGATGTTGGTATTTTAATTTTTTTGAACATTAATAACAGTTAATAACTTTCTCCGAGGCCACTCCTGCTAGTGTTAGCAACAGGTTTGATTGACAGCATTGTTAAGTGCCCCCCTCCCTTTTAAACCAGTGATGTGGGCAGGAAGGGGTGTTACCTTCAACAGCCTCACTCCTGATTGGCTCTTTGGTTGCTATGACACTGGCAGTTGGAGTTCCAAATACGGCATGTGGCTCCAAATTTGCCGCTATAAACGCTAGCCTCGATCAGCTTGATTTGACTGGAACCGAACGCTAAGGGTGATGTCACACTCCCTTAGTCCAGTCTATACAGTCTATGGTTTAGACTCATGAATTTGCTATATTTTAATAATATTAATTTTAGCTGACCCACATCTGTATTAATTATTAGCCTATAGAATGATGTTACATAAGTACTTTTAGAATACATTATTGATGATTAGACCTGTCACCATAAATACTATATCGACTTATCTTTCAATACATGAAAGCTGGAACAAAATATATTTGGGGCTCAATATTTATCATGTGTACAATTTCTTTGCACTAATGTGGAGATGTTTGCTATTTTAGTTGTAATACGAAAAGATTTGACTTTGATGGCTAATTATTGGCTCAATCTGCTATTTGTTTGATGCCTTTAAATGATACTGTCTTTAAAATGCTTCACTGTATTGCTTTTGTGTAAGTGGAATAAAGTAGCTTCAGTATTATCGTTTATTGCTGTAGTGATATATCGTGCTTAAAAATGTGTTATCGTGACAGACCTAGTGGTGATCAAAAACATGATACTGACTTTTGTCTCTTTTGTCTCGTTCAAGCCTAGGCCAACTTGTCTCAATGGCTGGCCTTGAAAAATCTGATTTTCAGCCGATTGGAAAACCACAGCTCTCCTCGACTATCGGACCGCCGCCGTCTCAGAATCAACAAGTAAACCGGTTTGGAGTCATGCAAACAGAGATGGATCCCACAGTCAAGGTAAACATATAAAGACTGAAAAAGTGTCTATTTGCATTGAAAACTGCAAATAAAATAAGATAAATATGCTACTAGAATCTGAAATCTGATAACAAAAATCAGAAAATAGTAGAGGCTCTGCTTGTGGGGACAAGATCTTGTACCCAAAAGGTTTTCTGAGAAGGAAGGTGGCTCAGTGACTCCCACCGGGGAACTTCAGCTTTCTGTTTCTGTATTAGTTGCCCCTTGATTTATTTTGATGCTGGTTCAGTTGTATATGTTGTTTACTTTGCTGTTGTGTTTTTGGTTTCATTTTTAATTCTTTAGGTATCAATATTTATATCGGCTTCATTTAGGGATGGGGTGATATTGAAGTAAATGATCAGTTTTTGAAATCTGCTGATAACAAAAATCAGATCTTAGTAGAGTCTCTCTGGATTGGCTCTACTAGGGATGGGACAAGATCTCGTACCCCAAGATCTCGTACCCCAAGATCTCGTACCCCAAGATCTCGTACCCCAAGATCTTGCACCCCAAGATCTCACACCACAAGATCTCTTAGGACAAAAACTGCCACAAGGTTGCGCACACATGAGAAAAATTATGCTGTAAGATTTTTCCCCCATGTTTTTACAGTTTTTAAAAAAGGGTTAAGTGCTGGCAAGTTACGAGTTGTAGGTCAGTGTTACAATGATGGCAAAAATATGACATAACATAAATCATAAATGTTGAGGCCGAAATCATGAACCGAGTTACAAATTATGCTAAAATCTCGTGGATCCAATCTTGTGTCTCATTCCACCCCGAGCTACTATCATCCCATTTGTCACTGTACTGCAGTGCTTAGACTTTGTTTAAATGGTTAATCTGCATTTGAGAAGTCTGTGCAATCCCTCGGTCGTCCAGGTTTGATCCATAGTAAAAGAAGTGAACTGAAGAAGCGGCTTGTATGAGCAGCGAAACCTCTTACATACAGCTTTTTGTCCAGTTAATTTTTTTTTACCCTGCATTTGAGAAGTACTGTTGGCATCTTTCCATCCATCTTTGCTACTTTGTTACTTGCAGTTCTCAGACTCTGTAATACATATAAAGTATAATGTAAAACAACCATTAATTACACTGTAAATCAGAGAGTACTTAGGTAACACTTTTTCCATTTGATTATGGTAAACTTGACTGGCTTCTGTGAAATGCTAAAATGAACAGTGTGTTCTGAGGCCTCAGTCATTCCCAGCCAGGTGACTTCAACTTTCTGTTTCTGTATTAGTTGCCCCTTGATTTGTTTTGGTGCTGGTTCAGTTGTATATGTTGTTTTTGATTTCAGTTTTGAGTAATCCTTTAGATGTCAATATTTCTATTCGGCTTCGTTTATGGGTGAGGCGATATTGAAGTAAATGATCCATTTTTGAAATCTACTGATAACAAAAATCAGATCATACTTTTGCAATTCATCAGAAATTTGCTGAGATTTCTCCAGAATGCCTTTGTTTGATTTCCAGGTATCATGATCTGATTGTAATTGAGCAATACAATGCTGTTATGTATAATTTTGTACCCTTTTGACAGTTTTTTCCATTATTGCTGTGTTTCCAATGACATCAAAACATTCCATATGCCAATAATATTTTATACAGAAAGGGGGCAGTCAGAATAACTATTGTTAAAATGCAGATTAACAGAAGTTAATGGGTCCAGTCACTCATAGAAATCATCAGGTAAAACATTTGTGCATTTACACTTGAGATATTTTATGACAAAGTACAATGTTATCTACAGGGAAAGCTGGCTCTTGCCCATAGACTATACATATAAATGGACATATCTAACATGCCAGCTGGTGCTTTCCAAATAGGAAGTGATCATGGGCATGATTCCGGCTCCTTCTACACTAAAAAATTGTCACCCCTCCCGCTGTAATTACTGCAGTGAGCCTTGTCATTTTGGTCTTGTAAGGTTCGTATTAAGCCGCTCTACACGAACCTGGTGTTTTTATGCCACTATTT
Organism: Periophthalmus magnuspinnatus; assembly: GCF_009829125.3. NCBI lineage: Eukaryota > Metazoa > Chordata > Actinopteri > Gobiiformes > Gobiidae > Periophthalmus > Periophthalmus magnuspinnatus. The sequence goes on from NC_047134.1 coordinate 26,176,291, forward strand.
TGACCGTGAATCAAGATATGAACATTAATAACAGACAAATCAGGCACGTTCTTTTCACAGGGATGCTTCTGGTGGCGTTCCCTGCTAAACCAGCGGTCCAGGCAGGAAGGGGTGTTACCTTCAACAGCCTTGTTCCGAATTGGCTCTTTGGTTGCTATGATATTCGTGGTCTTAGTCAACTTCTTTATACAGTCTATGCTCTTTTCCCCGTCTGGAAGAATGACATTTTTTGTTTTAATTTTTACTTATACAGGGAGAGCCCAAATGAGAGCACTCAGACTGTCTTTTCATCATTGCCCTCTTCAAATACAGAGCAATACAAACAAAAACAAAACCAAACAAAAGAAAAAATTGCATAGGTCCATTTAAAACATTAAAAACAGGAGCAAGCATGAGTATAAATGTTTATCACCAGGATATTAGTATTACATACAAGTTTAGATATTTTAACACTGCCACCTGGTATACAATAGTGATCATGTTTCTAATTGGTTTTGCAGGCCGTGTCTCCTCTACCCACTGTCCAGGCTGTCGTCATGCCAACCAAATCATCTTCATCCTCCCTGGCTTCCTTTTGTGGAGATAAACCGCTGAATGTGACTTTTACGCAGGCTCCAAGATCACCTGAAGTGCCTGGAGCGAGCGGAGAAGCAAACATGGACCGAAACTCAAAGCTTATTCATACATTTGGCTCAGAGCAAAGTATTTACAGTCAAAAATCTTTCGAGGACTTGCGAAAAACCTACCAGACCCAACGAAGTCACTCCCCGCACAGTAAATCCCACCATAGCAACAGTTCCCATAGGTACAGCGACAGTTCCCATGGCAGCGGCCAGTTGTCGTCAAAGTCCAGTATCAGTGAGGTCATCAGCGAGAGAGCCGAGTCTGTGAGGTCGTCGGGGTCAAGGAAGGAGGACGGGGTCAGTCTGGGGTTCAAAGGTCGCTTGAGGTCAGAAGGGTCAGTGAGCAGTGACAATGATGTGGCAGACATTCTGAATCAGATCACTTCTCTAAGGGGAATGGGAGCACAGTCTTTCAGTACACTTTTCTGATAAGATTCATTCATAAATGTATTGACTGATTTTGAAAATGTTTTTTTTTTTTAGAATGATTTTAAATTTTAGATATATTGAGGCAGTTTTCCACAAAATTTGATCTACATGAAGCTAAAACTATATTTTGGCAGTGCGAATCCAGCTCCCACAGATGAATGCTTTTGTTGTGTCCTTGGGCAAAACACTTAACCCACCTCGCCCCCAGTGCCTGCGTTCACTGGTTTATGAATATGTGTGAATGGGTGAGTGGTTTCTTGATGTAAAGCGTTTTGAGTGCCTTGAAGGTGGAAAAGCTCAGTACAATGGTAAATGGTCACATTTTTATACAATGAAACTTTTCACAATGTTTCATGTAGATGACACCAATAGGCTGAAAAGGCTGAGGGTTTATTTTTAATACGTTCATTATTTGAGCATACAAAAATATACAAGTAAAACCAGCTAGAAAAAAATGATCGATTCAGTTGTTTCTGTTGAACAAAATTCAGCACAAATCTTTATCAAAATCATTACATTTGAAGCTTTATTAGATCTCAAAATCTGCGTGAAATACTTTTTTCTCTTTAAGCACATTTTAAAACAAGTACTTTGATACTGTTACTTAAGTCGATCTTTTCATGTGATATCTCTGCTATTTTTACTTAAGTCACAAAGTGTAGCACTTATTCCACCACTGCATCTGAAGCCCTGAACAATCTGAAACCCACAGATAAAACTTGCAACACAGGTGCAGGTCTGTGTTTCCTATGAATGGTTTACTAACAAGTGTACACCCTCCAGGTTCACTGCACCTCGTAAACTAGTACTATTCATGATACTGCACTGTTCATTATGTGCTCAAACTCAGGTATAAGAGCTGTAACTATCTGTGAAGTGTTGGTAATTAAAGTAAAAAGCGACATTGGGGCAACACTCAACCAGACAAAATTGGCTAGTGTTAAAATTGTATTAACAGGTTTGATTTATATTGAGAAAAATGACAAAATTTTGGTCTCAACAGCTGTTGAGAAACCAGTTTTTCTATCGTGTTTTAGTTTTATTGCACACACTAATTTTTTTAATTTTATTTTTTTCTAAGGCATCCAAGGATTGTTTCATAAACAGGAATACAAAAATTGTTCAGAAATACAAGTTGATTGTTTAACTGAAGTCAATATTTTGTATTAGTTTTTGTAAGACTGTTTTATATGTGAAGAAAGTGGTAGAGTGGTAGAGTTGCATTTTGAAGTGATAAATAAATGGTTTGCTGAACCAGCTTCATCGTTACAGTCTTAGGATGTGACCACAGACTGCCCTCACTTTGACATTTGCACCATAGCTGATGATTGCATTTGTTTCATTATGACTATTTCACACATGGCTTGTGGCTTCTCAACATAGAATTATTGGCATTCTTCCTTTCTCTGTCAAATGCACAGACAGTGTGTGCAAATTTTACAAAATAAAGTTTTTTTTGTTTTATTTATTTATTTACTTAAAGCCAGACAGACATACAAGTTAAGCATTTTTAAATACAACATTGTAGGTCCGAGACACATTAATAACAAGACTGATGGGTTTATTTTTAACACATTTGTAGTGTCAGCAAACAAAAATATACAAGTAAAACCAGCTAGAAAAAAATGATTGATTCAGTTGTTTCTGTTGATCAAAATTCAGCTCAAATCTTTATCAAAATCACTACATTTGAAGCTTTATTAGACCTCAAAATCTGCTCAAAATTCTCTTTAAGCACATTTTAAAACAAGTACTTTGATACCTTTACTAAAGTAACAAAACATAGGACTTCCACCACTGCATCTGAAGGCCTAATCATTCTGAAACCCACAAATAAAAGCTGCAACACAGGCGCTCGCTCTTTTTGTGTTTCTGGTGGATGGTTTATTATTATCACAAGTTTACACCTTCCACCTTGTAAACTACTACATTCACGGTTCATTACGTGCTCAAACTCGGGTATAAGAGCTGTAACTATGAAATGTTGGTAATTAAAACATAAACGCCACATTGGCGCAAGACCCAACCAGACATTAATCTGTATTAGCAGGTTTGATTTATATTGAGAAAAATTGCTAAAGTTTGGTCTCAACAGCTGTTTTTCTATTGTGTTTTAGTTTTAAAACTGGAGGGGAGGGGGTTGCAATTTCTAAAGGCATCCAAGGATTGTTTCATGAACAGGACTCACTATGAAAATTGTTCAAAAATACAAGTTGATCGTTTCACTGAAGTCAGTATTTTGTATTAGTTTTTATAAGACTGTTTTATATTTGAACACAGTGCATTTGGGGTCAGGGTGTGGGTTAGGGTTGCATTTTGAAGTGATAAATGTTTTGCTGAATCACCTTAACCGTTACAGTCTTAGGATGTGACCACAGACTGCCTTCACTTTGCACCTTAGATGACGATTGCGTTTGTTTCATTTTGACAACATATGACAGGATATAACAGAATTCTCGGTCAAATGCAGAGACAGTGTGCAAATTTTACAAAATAAAGGTGTTTTTTAAATTATTTATTTAAAGTCAGACAGACATACAAGTTAAGCAATAAGACTGAGGAGTTTATTTTAACACTTTAATAGTTTCAAAACAAAAATACACAAATAAAAATACACAATAAAAACAGCAAATAATAATAAAATAAAAATATTCAGTTGTTTGTGCTGAACAAAATTCAGCATAAATCTTTATCAAAATAACCACACCTGAAGCTTTATTAGATCTCAAAATCTGCATGAAATACTTTTACTTTTTACTTTTACATTTTTAAACAGGTACTTTAATACTTTCACTATGAAATAAAGCAGCTAAGATAGATCCATGCTGGTCCAATACCGCAGAAGCTTCACCTGTATTTGATCCAGAGCAACAGACTAAAGATTTTGTGGGTTGAGCCTGAACAAAACAATTATAGTGCTTGTGTTCTCTGTAAAGAATGTTCCAAACAAGTGTGAAAGCCAAAAGGGCCACTAAGGTAGATGATATAATCAAATCTACTTTCAGATTTAAGTGTGGGAAATGCGAACTATATAGACCTAGACGATACCAGGATGTTAGCGGCTGTTGTTGCAATTGGCTCTGTTCACAACAGCGCTCGGCAACCACTATGAAGGTGTGTTTAGAGATAATTTTGTCACTCACAGGTTGTCATTTAGGGTGTTTTCATCTTTTGAGTATGTTTCCTTTAAAATAAAGCTAAAACAATCACCCTTCATACTCTACTTAGTCGTAAACAAACACAGCTTGAACTGTCTGAGTTTTATTGATGATTTTACTGAGATGCTTTCAGTCGTATGCACAGACTTTGATGGTTTAGTCATTACAGGTGATTTTAATGTACATGTGGATAATGTGTTTGACAGAAACGCTAAAGAGCTCAGTTCTGTTCTTGAAACCTTTGGTTTGACTCAGCATGTCAGCGAGCTCACCCACAACAGCGGACACACTCTGGACCTGCTCATCACAAAAGGAGTAAATATTTCAAATGTCAGTGTGGTGGACGTTGCTCTGTCTGATATTTTCTGTGTCTTTTTTGACCTGTTCTGTTATTCCCAAACCAGCGGCTGGTCCTGCAGTTGTTCAAAGGAGACACAGAAATAAGTAGAAAGCACCATGGAGGAATGATGATTTGGTCAGGGCACAGAAAAGGGAGGGCCAAGCGGGAATGGCGCATGTCAAAACTCCAGGTTCATTATTTACAGAGGTTCAAGATCTACAGAGAAAAGATGTACAACCACAGTTTGAGTAGATGTACAACCACAGTTTGAGTAGAACAAGGGAAAGATATTTTTTAGATATTACTTAATGTTCCAGTAACAACTCTTGTGTCCTGTTTGCAACAGCAAACAGATTAACAGAAGTTAGAATTAATTTCCACATCTAAGTGCAATGAGTTTGCAGTGTTCTTTATTGACAAGGTTCAAGGCAGTAAAAATGCCATCAGTTCCACAACACAAATAGTACCCCTCAGCCACCTAGACACTTAGACTCATGTTGCACCTGCAACTGACAAAACGGTCCAAGAGATTGTCACCAGTCTGAGTTCATCTACATGCTGCCTCGATGTGTTACCCACAAAATTTGCCGTCTGTAAATTCTGTGCTCAACAGTTTGCTGTCACCACTCGCTTGCATAGTTAACATGTCACTTCAATCTGAAATATTCCCAAGAGCTTTGAAAACTGTGGTTATTAAGCCTCTCCTAAAGAAAAGCAGTGATGCCACAATACTGAACAATTACCGACCCATCTCAAATCTGCCATTTTTAGCAAAGTCCTGGAAAAAGTTGTTTATCAACAGCTTATTAACTTTCTCCTAATGAACAACTCCTTTGATGTTTTCCAGTCAGGTTTTAGACCCCACCACAGCACTGAGACTGCTCTTTCAAGGTGACAAATGACATCCGCCTGAACACTGATGCAGGCAAAGTCTCAGTCTTGATCCTGTTAGGCCTGAGTGCTGCCTTTGACGCTGTAGATCATAGGATCCTCTTACAGAGACTAGAAGACTGGCATCTCTGGTACGGCACTAAACTGGTTCAATTCCTTTCTAAAAGACAGTGAGTACTTTGTTGAAATTGAAAAATATGTCTCAAATAAAATGTCCCTGACCTGTGGGGTGCCCCAGGGGTCAATCCTGGGACCCCTGTTGTTCAATCTCTACATGCTGCTGTTAGGCCAGTTAATACGCCGCAATAATGTGTCCTACCACAAATATGCAGATGACACACTGATCTATGTCTCAGTGCAGCAGGTGAATATGTGTGGATGCAAAACAACTTTCTCCAGCTAAACTCAGACAAGACTGAAGTCATCATATTTGACCGTAGAGTAAGTGTGAGCAGTCACCTCCAGTCTCTCTCTAAAACCTTCAAATCAGGCTAGAAATCAAAAAAAAAAAAAAAAAAAAAACATTGCAAAAATCAAAGGTACCGGTATACTGTCAAAATCTGACTTGAAGAGACTTATCCATGCATTTGTATCCAGTAGGTTAGACTACTGTAACGGTCTGCTCACTGGCCTCTCCAAACGAACCTTAATACATCTGCAGTACATCCAGAACACTGCTGCTCAGGTCCTGACTAGAACCAGGAAGTACGAGCACATAAGTCCTGCTCAAGTCAGAGAATGTAAGCTCTGCTTGTGTACAAGTCTCTGCATGGCCCAGCACCAAAGTACATCTCCCACATGTTGGAGCCATATGAAACATCTCTCACTCTGAGGACTTCGGGGACCGGCCTCCTGCTGGTGCCCAGAGTCAGGACTAAACATTGAAAATCAGCATTTCAGTTTTATGCAGCTAAAACCTGGAACAGTCTTCCTCAAGATGTGAGACAGGCCTCTACTTTGACAATATTTAAATCCAGGCTCAAAACTGTTCTGTTTATCTGTGCATATGACTGAAAGATTTTTATTCTGCACACAAAGCATTTACTTTGTGTACAAATTGTGCTATACAAATAAACTTGCCTTGCTTTACGTCCTGTCCAATTGTGCATCTATGAGGGTTTTGCTGAGTCGTGCTAAAATGTATAAATATTTAAAGATGAGGCAGTGGACTGGGAGCTGCAGGTGGATGTCACTGACAACATGTTAAATACTACACAAATAAAATGAATACTTCACCGGAGGACAATTCTGTGTTTAGAAAGAGAGATGTTTGTGTCTCAATACTAACGCTAAAGCTAATTTGGAGACATAAGACCATAGACAGTATCTATAAAAACACCACAATCTGAAGCATTTTACATGTAAAAATAATTGGGTAGTCTTTACTTTAATTCATTTGAATTTGAATAGGTTGTTTCTTTAATATTTCTACAATTTTAATACAAGTGACTGTTAGCTCTGAAACCAAGCACCGGGGTCTAAACTGAAGTCAATGGGCCGTGCTCAATGGAGCATGTCACGAGTTTAGCCTTTAGCGACTAGGTACATCCGTCCTGCCCATGGAGCATTCGCAGTTGAGCTACCCCCCATGAGACCCTGCATGATGAGAGCGAGTGAAGTGGCCACGGAGGAGACAAGGGAATAATAAATAAATTACAAATGATAAATGATAAATGATAATGTTTATGCTTCCAGGAGCTTCTGAACCATGCTCTAAACCTGTGGCTCATTCATGACACTTGGGCTTGTTCACATTGCTCACATTTGCTCGTTCATGTCGTACCACGTGACCGGACATAGAGCGTAGCTGAAGCTAACAATTAAAAAGTATAAAACAGTGTATGATATGAAAAAGGGAAAAATGATCATTATTATTATGTTCATGATCGGAAAGGGCTAAATGTCGCCACAAAATTCAACCTTTGTGAAAGCTGTAGGTGCCCTGTCTGTCCCTGTCTGTCCCTGTCAGTCCCTGTCTGTCCCTGTCAGTCCCTGTCTGTCCCTGTCAGTCCCTGTCTGTCCCTGTCAGCTGAACACGAGCAGTTTGTGATTCTCTACTCTATACCCTATCCAGTTATTTTATTAGATCCATTGCACTGAGCTATCCAGCGTGCTGCTGTGCACAGAGCATGGATCTATTAAAATAACTGGATAGGGTATAGGGTAGAGCTGTCACGAGTTGGATTAGGGGCCATTCATTGGTACTACAACAAAAAATTGTAAATCCCTCCTGCCCAGAAAGGATTTTTCTCGTAGAGTGCAATGTAATCAGAAACTGCTTGTGTTCAGCTGACAGGGACTGACAGGGACTGACAGGGACTGACGGGGCACCTACAGCTTTCACAAAGACTGAATTTTGTGGCAATTTTTAGCTCTTTCAAATCATAAACATAATAATAATAACAATGATAATAATTTTGAATAATTGTTTATGTCATGTGATTGTGTGATATTCCTCCTCTTGGGACAGGCCTTTTGTGGACTGTAGTTCATTCTTTTTTTATTAGATTTTTTGTTGCTATGGCAATGGTCCCAATTTCATTCTGAAACTAATGGATAGCAACATATTTTAATTGTAAATAATTCATTTTAGAAACCTTTGTTTGCTTTTGATTCTGATTTATTGCTATACTCTTTATCAGGTGACCACTTTGGAGATTTCTCACTTCTAGTCATCAACACATTTCCCTTAAGTGGATCTATACTTTCTGTTTCCTTCTGACCTTGGATGCTGGCATCAGATGAATTGTTGGAATAAAACTGTCAAATGGTGGTAAATTGTGAAGGAAAACCAAAAACTCTGCCCAGCTGTGAATGAACAAAAATTCCACCTCAAGACATGTTTTTTCATGTTTAAAAGGCAGATTTTTACTCTTCAAGTGTAAAAAGGAGAACTAGTTTTAACAGTTTGCAGTTGTCCAGTTATTCCTCTCTTAGGTCATACGATCCGAGCATCGTAATTATTCACAGTGATGAGTTTATAAACGCTTTCCACAACTCTCAGTGACCAGAGCAGAGTTTTCCTGTGACAGTAAAGCTAACAACAGCTAGCATGCTATTATGCACTTGCTGGTTAGATTATTGGACAATTGATACTTTGCAGCTGATGCCATCAACATACCCTGGGGGTGTGATGCTAACTCTAGGCATGCTCTGTCTGAGGCTTTAATCTGAGTTTTGTTTTAACACAATCTGACCATAAAGAACTGACTTAACCTGAACTACAACAGGTGAGCTGATCTGTGCTGTTAAACAAGCCTCTCTCAAAATGAAAATGTGTTTTGTTTGGCAGTGTTTGCTAATGTGTGCCTTGTGTGACCACTGGAAACTGCTGAACATTCCGCCATAGACATACATGTAGAATATCCCCAGCTTGATGTCGCTGCAAAGTATCAGTAAAATACTTTCTAATAAGATGCAGACAGCAAACAGCACACTTATGTTGACCTCAAGAGCTGCTTATACATTATCTCTGTACTGGGGCATGATACAAAATCAGGTACAGGGCCTTTAAAGTGACTGTAATTGAATTAATGTTCTATTGCATTTTTATTGCTTTTTTTTTGTGTAACTATTCATCGAAAAACACCAGGGAGACATTTCACATCTTGTCTGAGCACATACTGTTATTACTGTTTGCCTGCCAAGACACTCCACCCACAAGCCTGCTTCATGCACAACATATGGGCCTGCCAACCAACCAAGGAACAGCAAAAATAAGCTCTGTGCACACTCTGTATGTTTTCTGGTGAGAGGTTTTCCGCTTGTCTCCATGGAGATGTTATTGCATTGCCTGAAATTTTCCATAGTGTGGCATTAAATATAACACATTTATTTCAGTATAGGTGTTTTTCTTGCTCAAAAATATCTTGGAAAAACATGCTTTCTCACTGTGAGCGGGCTTGCATCTCCACAGATCTGACATGTACCTTGGCTTGTGTGTACCCACTGTTTAGCTTTATGCTGGCCCTGCAGCTTCCACTGCTTCTCTCCTTGGAGATAGATATAGGTTTAATTAATGCCATACTGTAAAAAGTCTCGTCCTCATCCTCCGCAGGTGGTCTCTCATCACTTTTTCCACGCTCGGGTCCTCAACCAGAGGCCTGGGAGCTTGACGGTTCTGCGCAGTATGTTTGCTGTTCCTAGTCTTGCACTTTTCTGGCCTGAGATGTCTGATGTTTTTCCTGGGATCTACATGGGGAATCAACGTTTCAGTTTTATGCAGCTAAAACCTTGAACAGTCTTCCTGAAGATGTGAGACAGGCCTCTACTTTGACAATGTTTAAATACAGGCTCAAACTGTTCTGTTTAGCTGTGTATATGACTTGTATTGTGATTTTAATGTCTTTCTTATTCTGTAAAGTACTTTGAATTACTTTGCGTACGAATTGCACTATACAAATAAACTTGTCATACTACGGAACAAATACGATACGATCTCCATGGAGACAAGCAGGTGACAGACCCTCACCTTAAAAGTTACACAGTACACGTTTAAGCCCACATTTATTCTTGCGCAATAAATCAACATTACATATCTGTCATTTCCCTTAAGAAAGTACTTTACTATCAACACGCTGAGGCCGCCATGATAAGTACCTATCAAAGTTCTTCCACTTCTTTAAAGACGGCCTTATCAACACTGACACTGGCCCAGACTCCACTTTGATCTTTCAAACACAACTCGGCTTCAACAAAGAAAATCCCACGAACGTCTGAAAATTATGGGTATTTTATCAGCACTACTCTATCTGGTACTTTACAGAAGACCTGACTACTGTGGTAAATGCAGTTGTGGAAAGGCAGACAGAGTACTGGAAGTTGGTGATTACGCAACTTTCTTGGTGATGTTCCATCTGCTTGTCTACACTGAGGTGTTATTGCTTTGTCTGTAATGTTTCACAGTATTGCATTAAACATATCTAGAATGTATTTAATTACTGGTGTTTTATTGCTTAATTAAATCTTGATAAATAAAATGGGTTTATGCAGTGAGTGAGTTCATTTCAGTTCAAAGGCTTGTGGGCAAACTGCTACTCCATGAAGATAGAGAGGTTTAAACGTCGTATATATTACACAAAAACTGACTCAAAATGCTCTATTCCACCTTGTGATGTCATGTAGTGGTAGTTTTCAAGTTAACAGCTCCTTTTACGTTTAGTTCAGGAGAGATTGGCAAGTACAGGGCTGAAATTATCCAAATGATTCTAATGAAGGTGTGTGGAGTTTAAAAACACAGATGCGCACTTCCACCTCCAATTTTAGATCAGTCTTTTATAGAAAACTAACTGTATACTTTGTGCTGCACATCACAGAGCATATATGATATCAAACCAACAGACAAACAGCAGCCTGCCAAGCTCCTCTTTATCTTGGACTGAAGCAGAATCCAGTAAAGGCCAAATCAATGTGTTGGGAAATGACATTGTCTGAATGCTACATGAGGCAAGTTTGTCTGTATAACACATTTGGTACACAAAGTAATTCAAAGTGGTTTACACAATAAGAAAGACATTAAAATCACAAAATAACAAATCTAAACATAAATAATCATCATTAAGTGAACATTAAAAGAGAAGAGTGCAGAATAAAAAAAACCTTTCAGTCATATGCACAGCTAAACAGAACCATTTGAGTCTAGATTTAAACATAGTCAAAGTAGAGGTCTGTCCCACATCTTCAGCAAGACTGTTCCAGGTTTTAGCTGCATAAAACTGAAATGCTGATTCCCCATGTTTAGTCCTGGTTTGTCCTGGTTTAATCCACGTTTAGTCCTGACTCTGGGCACCACAAAGACATGGAGAGAATTTTACATAAACAGAGCTGCTTTAAAGTCTATTTTCAGAGCCACAGGAGCCAGTGCGGAGACCTGAGCACAGGACGTATGTGCTCGTACATCCTGGTTCTAGTCAGGACCTGAGCAGCAGTGTCCTGGATGTACTGCAGCTGTCTTAACGCTCGTTTGGAGAGGCCAGTGAGCAGGACGTTACAGTAGTCTAACCTACTGGAGACAAATGCATGGATAAGTCTCTCCAAGTCTGGTTTTGACAGTAAACATTTGATTTTTTCCAATGCTTTTTAGATAGTAAAAAGCTCCAGATTTTATTGATTTAATGTGGCTGTTGAAGTTCAAGTCTGAGTCCATTATTGCTACCACTTAATGAACTTAGCAAATGTAGCAATAGTTGTTTGGCATTTTGTAGTGTCAGTCGAGCCGTGCAATTAAGTGAATTTGAATCAAATCAACTTAATATCACATTTATTTTTTGACTTTTGAATAGTCTTTTTGAATAAATTTTTATATAGCTCTTTTCCACCTTCAAGGTACTCAAAGCACCCTACAGCAAGGAACCACTCACCCACACACACATTCATACACCAGTGTATATACTCACTGGGGCCATCTGGTGGTTGGGTTAAGTATTATGCCCAAAGACACAACGACAGCATTCATCTGTGGGAGATGGAATTGCGTCGCCAACCTGTGGGTCAGTGGATCTGACCGCACAACCAGTGATGTTTACGTCAAGAGCGGGATACGAACTGTCAACCTTTGGATCCGTGGACAAACTGGTTTATTTCAAATTTGTATTATCTATTTTCAAAATCCTTTACCTGTCCAGTTAGAACCCCACGCTGTGACAAAACCTTACAAAGAAAAGTGGGTCTGGAGCCGTATGCTGTATCCCCGATTTCATAGAAGTGATTGGCAGGAGTCAATCAGAGAGGCGCATGTTCTGTTCGTGTCAAAACAAACATGGCTGAACTGAGCACCAGAACACCAAACTCATCTCCAAATTTATCTCAGGTAAAAGAAGTTATATATTTTGTTCTGAATGATGAGACAAGTTAGCATCTGTGGTTGAATTGTCTCAAGTCAAGACAAAGGACTTTCACCTTCTGGATTCAATCAGAATCTAGAAGGGACTGGCTGAGAACTGACAGAGGCAACACATCGCTTTAGTTCCCCCATAAACTAAATATAAACAGACAGTAGAGCACGTGATCAAATCTCAGAAAAATGTAGATAGATTTTGTTGGTTGGTTGCAGGCTGCTCACTTCTGACTCCCAGTACTAAATGAAGTGAAGTGTTACGATACTGAAAACTAGAGCTTGACCGATATGGGTTTTTTCATGACTGATACCGATGCCACTTGTTTAGAATACATAGCAACCTGGCCGATAAGCTCAGCCGATATTTTGGGGCTGATATTTTAATTATGTAATTTAAGTTAACCACAAACTGTCCCACTTTTTTTTTTTTTTTTTTTTTACCACAAACCTTTAAGGGACTTCTGTAGTCAGCACTGTTTAGTGCAGTTATGTCTTTGTGTTAAAATGTTAAAAGCTTTGTGTGTTTGTTCCAGGCAGAAAATTGACCGAAACAAAATATCGGTTTGTGCTGTAAATTTAAAGCCGATAGCCCATATGCTAAAAAGGTCCAAATATCACTGTGATATATCAGCCAACCTATGCATCATCTATCTCAAACTAAATTTCACATGTGTGATTTCAATACCAAGGAAATGACTCAGTAGCCTACTTGATACTACGGAGACTTCATACACAGTTCACACATATTTGATTACTTTTAGTATAAAATAATAATAGTAGTTTCTTTATGTTGTCTTATACTACTTTAAAACAATATCCATCTAAGTTAATGTATTTTTTTCAATACTTGTTCAGTTGTGTATCTAGGTTCAGTACTAGTATTAATTTAGTGTATTTATATAATGAGACAGAGACCGTGCATCACTGGTGGAAGAAGTACTCAAATGTGTTACTTAAGTAAAAGTACAGATACGGAGCAAAAAATACTCAAGTAAAATTAAAAGTATCACATGAAAAAATCAGCTTAAGTAAAAATATTTAAGTACCTTTTAAAAATGTACTTAAAGTGTAAAAAGTATAAGTTCTTCACCCAGGTAGGTTTTGAGATCTTCTAAGGCTTCAAATGTAGTGATTTTGATAAAGATGTGTGCTGAATCAGTCAGGTTTGTTTTTTTTTTAGCTGTTTTTATTTGTGTATTTTGTTTATGTTAAAAATAAACCCTCAGACTTTTCAGCAGGTCTCAAACAATAATAAAAAAATGTTTTTACTTTTCAGTCCTGTTTAAAAATATAGTGGAGTAGAAAGTACAGATACTGCTCTCAAATGTAGTGAAGTAAAAGTAAAAAGTATCCACTGTAAAATGTACCTAAGTAAAGTACAGATACCTCAAATGTATACTTAAGTACTACTTGTACTTCATTAAATTCCATCACTTCAGTGCATGCCGTACATTAACACAAAGAGGACAGATGCATTGAACCAGCCTGTCACACTGGAGCTAATTCGCACCTATAATCAGGCAGATGTTATTCTTCATATAAATAAGGAAATTACTTGACCATAAACTCTCTGTAACATCATTCACATCCAGGTCTCTCAGAAGCTTACAGTTATCTTCTACATCCCTTAAAATATTCAGGCTTTTTTAGTACTAATTAGTATTTGGGTATTTTTTGGGTATTGAAGTTCTTATATGTTTAAATGGAGCTAAAATGGCTTTCAAATACGAGGTACTACAAAATAAGAAAATTAATCAGTTATCAATCAATATAAATGATCAATATTCATTACCTGTCCGTGGGCAAGACACTTAACTCTCCTCACCCCCAGTGTCTGCCTATACTTTTTAACTCTGCAGAAATCCATGCAGTTTCTCAGTCCCCTGTGATGTTTTCTTTTTCTGTCTCTCTGATTGGTTAATCCACCTGTCAATCACTCCTTTTGGAATCAGGGAGACAGGATACGACTTCAGACCCACTCGTCTTTGTGAGGTTTTGTCACAGCGTGGGGTTCTGACTGGACAGGTAAATTAATTGTAATAATAAGGATTGTGAATAAAGAAATAGGTTGGTAGAGTGTCCAGTGATCCAAAAGGTTGCTGGTTCGACTCCCGCTCTCGACATAAACATCTTTGGGAAAGCGGTGAGATCCGCTGACCCACAGGTTGGCCGTCTGATTCCAGCTCCCACAGATGACACTCAACCCACCCACCAGATGTGAAAGTGCAAAGATTGTCCTCTCAGAACAAAATCCATCTCTAGCAGTGGTGGAAGAAGTACTTTTGTTACTTAAAAGTACCAATACTGGAGAAAAAAAAAAAAAGTATTCTATGCAGATTTTGAGATAAAATAAAGCTTCAAATGTAGTGATTTTGATAAAGATTTGTGCTGAATTTCGTTCAACAGAAACAATTGAATCAATAGTTTTTTTTTGTTTGCTCATACTATGATCTTGATTAAAAAAAAGAAAATTAAAATAATTCTTCAGCCTTTTCTGCAGATTCAAACTTTTACTTTTCAGTCCTGTTAAAAAAACATGTAGTGGAGTAGAATGTACAGATACCTGCTCTCAGATGTAGTGAAGTAAAAGTTAAAAGTAACCACTTTAAAATGTACTTAAGTAAAGTACAGGTACCTAAAATCTATACTTAAGTACAATACTTTATTAGTCTTACTCTGTTACATTCCAGCACTGATCTCTAGTAATAATCAGGAAGATAAAGATCTGGATGAGCCGTAAATAACAGCTATAAACGTGACAAGGAAAAAAAGAGAAGCTGATTTTGTAATAATAATAACACCAGATTAGTCCACAGTTTAATACACAGTTGTATGTTGAAGACTACCAACTCAAAATGGGGCATAGTCAAAAGTTGTGCGTAATTTGTATAAGAAAACCCAGCTCAGGTCACCTAGCTAACGTGGACAAACAGATCTTGTGACGCACATTGGCTGTTTGAGTAACTGATCTTTGTAACAGTCGGCAGAGGTCAGCCATTGGTACACCAGTCCCGTAGCTCTCAAACTTTTCACACCAAATAACAAAGGATTTGGCTGTCTGACTACCACCTGATCTAAACCAAAACTAAAACAGGACTAAATCAGGCTGAGAACTGGTCTAAAATGGGACTAAACCATGGCTGAACTAGTGTGAGGAATAATGGTGGAATAAAACTAAGTAAAAGTAGGAAAGTAGTGTTTTAGGTGTCTGTACTTTACTTAAGTACTTTTTACAGTGGATAATTTTTACTTTTACTTCACTACATTGGAGCGCAGATATCTGTACTTTCTACTCCACTACATTTTTTGAACTGGACTGAAAATTAAAGTATTTTTTATTGTATTTTGAGACCTGTTGAAAAGGTTGAGGGGTTTATTTTTAACACATTCATAATTTGAGCAAACACAAATACACAAATAAAAACAGCTAGAAAAAAAAGAGGTTTAACTGTTTCTGTTGAACAAAATTCAGCACAAATCTTTATCAAAATCACTACATTTGAAGCTTCATTATATCTCAAAATCTGTGTGAAACAGTTTTACTTTTTAGTCTTTAAGTACATTTTTTAACGGGTACTTTAATACTTAAGTAGATTTTTTGCTCCAGTTTCTGTACCTTTACTTAACTAACTGATTTAAATACTTGTTACACCACTGATGAGGAATAATGAAAATAGATGTCACATTATTGGCTTTCAGCTTCCTGATTTATCCTACAGTATGAGGACTTTTTTCCCTTCCATATATAATATTTGATTTTAAATTGTTAATCGCTTTGGCAACAGTCTTGAATTTTTAGCATTTTGAAACCCACAGAAAGGCCATGTGTCTCCAGAAGCAGTTTGAGAAGTACTACTGTAGGTTATTGTTGCAGTTTATATACACAAAATGGACTCGTGTGAGCTTTAACTTGTGGTATACTGTTGTTACCTCCTTAAAAAATATACCTGGAGTTGTGTTTTGTTTCATTCACACGTGTTTGAGTAACACTTTATTATTAGTCTATCTACATCTCCAAAGTTCAAAACGCTCCGTTCCACCTTGTGATGTCCTGTTCAATTTAACAGCTACATTTTACCTTTAGTTTAGTCAAAATTGGCAAGTTCAGAGCTGAAATCATCCAAATGATTGTAGTGAAGATGTGTGGAATTTAAAAACACGGTGGAGCACTTCCTGTATTACCACATGACATCACAAGGTGGACCAGAGTGTCTTCAGTTTGAGAGAAGAACACAACCTAAAAATGCAGGATTTGTGTGTTAAACATGTGAATGAAACAAAACACAACTCTAGGTAAGTTTAAACATGTGTAAATTGGTTATAATGTATTTAATATCGTACTTAGAAGACAACAGTCTCCCTTGTTGTTGACTCATCTGTGAACCCACACATTTTTTCCTCAGTGAGCTTCTATCCATGTGAGGAATGCAGTCACTCTGGCACAGATATTAGCTGCCAGGGCACAGTCAAGCCAAAACCCTCTCATGCCCCTGATGAATGCGTTTACTGGGGCATTGTCCATTTGTGTTAATAGCCGGGGCAATTAATCAATACCAAAGTTCAAATATGACAAATTTGATTTACTCTAACCTGCTCTCTTACTGTATTTAAAGGGCCCATATTACACTATTCTCTGATCTATGTTATAATGTTGTTTCCTCATCACACATAGACCTGGAGTTGTGTTTTGTTTCATTCACATGTTTAACACACAAATCCTGCATTTTTAGGCTGAGGACTTCTCTGATATAAAAAACACTCTGTTCCACCTTGTGATGTCATGTGATGATACAGGAAGTGCTCCACTGTGCTTTAAAACTCCATACACCTTCAGTAGAATCATTTGGATAATTTCAGCCCTGGAATTGAAAGGTAAAAAGTAGCTGTTAACCTGAAAACTACCTACTACTACCTACTACTTCATGACATCACAAGGTGGAACAGAGCGTTTTGAGCTTTGGAGATGTAGACAGACTAATAATAAAGGGTTACTCAAACATATGTGAATGAAACAAAACACAAACATATCAACTTATCGTTCAGTACATGATGGATAGAACAATCATTTTTGGGGGTCAATATTCATCATGAGTTTTGTTTCTTTGTGCTAATCGGGAATGTTTTGTGATGTTTTGCACTTTTCTGAAGATTTGAGCTGTAGAGGGTTGAATTAATAACTTCTATGACTCATTAAGTGTTTCATGGCTACAGATGCTACGGTTTTTAGGTAGTGACGATTCAGATCAGGGAAAGGCAACCCAACTCAAGTCATGTGATGCTCATTCTGCTTTCTGATTGGATAATGGTACATCGTGTCCAATTTTAATTCAGAATAACATTAGAAGTGTTAACAGTAAAAGCTTTTCATAGGTTTGAGCTTCGTTGTAAGCGGCATTTTGAGGAATTTACCTAATTTAAAAGATGTAATATTTAGTTTAAAATTGTTGATCCTAATTTCTCATCATTCTGACACCCACTAATATTTGACTCAAACAAGTTTAGCCATTTCCTGTTTTTGTGTGAGGACATCAGTGTTTAGTTAAATGAAAACACAACAGCATTATTTGTGAAAGAGCAAGTGTTTTTAATAGTTTGCAGTTGTGCCAAAAAGTAGCATTAAAGAATAATACAAGCCATGGACACAGTTGCTAAGGCAATGAGTGGCATTTTTCTTTACAACTACAAAAATTTTACTTTGAGCAACAAAATATCTTCAGATTATGAGAAAAATAGAACTTTTTTCTAGATAGATTTAATAAAAATAATGTAATGGATTCTGTAAGGAGTTCTCGGGCTCTTTCTAAGTTTCTTTCTTTCATGAACAGAATACTTTGCAAATAAATTAAATTAGTTGCAATAAAAAAACACATCTCTAAAGCTTTACACAGTTTAAAATACAAATTGAACATGACATTTTAATCCAACTGTACAGGCAACGCAACAAGTGGTATCGCATTAAGTGGAACAAATCAACAGGGAAATAGGACATTTTTGCATAGTGAGAACTTTTTTGTGAATGACTAAAACTGGTCAACTATTGGCCATTTTTGTGAGGTACTAGAGATGGACTGATATATCGATTGGCCAATTTATCGTTTGGCCGATATTTGGACTTTTTTGTGTATCGCTGGCCTTAAAACTGCAGCAGAGGTCAATATTTTGCTAAAAATACACACAAAGCTTTATACTAACACTTTATTACAAAGAGATAACTGCACAAAATGTGGCTACCCAGCTCTCTTATAGATTTGCGGTTAAAATTAAATGGCAAATTTAAATATAAATTTAAATGTAAATTTAAATGGCATAATTTGGGGAAAATAATCAAAATTGGTTCTACATATCTGCCCATAAAATATCAACAGAATATATAATTTCCTATATATTCTCAATAATCGCTATCGGCATTGGCCATGAAAAAACCCATATCAGTCGATCTCTAGTGGGAACACAGGTCACAGATGGGCAGGAATGTTGTTATTGGGAAAGGGTCTTCTCGGGCCTGGCAGACAAAAGGCAGATTGAGTCCATGTCCGAGCCCATTCATGCATTCGTCCTGTGCTCATCAGTATTTGCCAAGCTCACATTGGGCAGCGATAAAGCCATTCTAATTACTGGAGTATCCTTTTGGATGGGACTCCACTCACTTTTAAATAGGGTGGAATCATTTAATTAAATGCACAAACATACTGGCATACTTCTTTTCTTCAGTTGTTTTCTTGTGACGCTGTTACCTCCTGAAAGAACAAAACTACAGATTAGCTTTGCCTCTTTTTCCTTGTGACAGGACACAGTTTAGTACTCAGTGGAAAAACACATTTCACTGGGATGCTGAGGTTTATAGTCAGTTGATTGTGTACTTTAGTTACCGCTTCTATCTTATCTTGTCTATTTAGTGTTGCAATCTGATGCCTTAACTTTACTCTGCTATGATCAAGGTGTGCTTATATAACCTGAAGCAGCTAGATAAGAGTAATATTGTTAGAAGTGCGGCCCAAAGCAGACAATGAGCCCAGAACTCAAATCATGTGACTATTACAGACCTCCTGTGGATTGTTCTTTAATAGTTTTGCATGCTATCATGTCTTGCCCTTGCACCTTTATAGCTAATCATTACACAAGGGTTCTATCCAAAGTAATAAGTGCAATAAAAATAACATGACTTCCTGATGTTAAGGTCAGACAAGGGTCCTCTTCAAACATTATTAACTCACTTAATCACTTAATTATACTTTTGAATACATAAGTGTGTTCTTTTACTTTTTGTTTCATTAATCTGAATTACTTAGACCAATATGTTGACACAATACATTTCCCCCATATAATTTCAAATGGCTAAAATAAAAGAGTTTCCTTACAAATGGAGTCCTCTCTCCAAACTTGCTCCAGAAGGTCATCTTGACGGTGTTTTTGTGGCCGGTCCTCTGGTCAAACGTCTGGCAGGCTTGGAAGGGCGGGCTGTACAGGTGCAGGCTGACTGCAGGCTCTGTGTGGCTCCCGTTCTCCACGCGGTGCAGGCCGATGGAGTCTGCAAACATACAGCATGTTTAGGGCGCTATGTACAACCGCAGGAATGCTATAAAATGAGGGTTAGCTTCATGAACGGATACGAGCAGTTTTATAGCTCAGGACACCTAAAAGTACATGGGGTTTACACGAGAGCTGCAGACATTAAGGGGAAAAAGTACATGGGGTCTTTTTTTCTTTCCGTTTCTGTCTTTCTTTATCTATATTTATATAGAGCACTTGGGCACTAACTTAAAATACAATACAAGCAGAAAAACAAACAAAACAGAAAAGTATACAAGTCCATTGAAAACATAAAAACACGAGAGCTGCAGGCGCTAAGTTTAAGTGGCCTGTGAACAGCTGGATGTACTTAATGTAAAACGTCATATGGAACAAACTGTACCCTAGTACCAGGCTAAAAGCTTTTGGCGAACACAATTTTAAGCATTTGTCATATTCCCAAATACTAGTACTACTACTGCTACTACTAATAATAATAATGCATTTGATTTAAATATAGATTTTTTGACACAGTGCCTTATTCATTCCCTTAACATGCAGTCGTGCCAAGCTGCTACGATAGTACAAATGTGTGACTTCTCACCATTTATGTAAGCCACTTTGTTTTCCATCAGGATTCTCTGTGATTTTTGGACCATCTCTCCCTGTCTGCTCTCAGGCCAGTCGAAGAGCGTCTCTTTGAGCTGACCCTGGAGCAGCTTCATGAAGCAGTGTGAGTCTGTGTGGTCGTGGATACTACTGCAATGTGCACACAAACAACAGTCACGGATTAGTACACATAGAAATACTTTAAATATTCATAAATTACAACAAACATATAATAAAAAGAAAAATTCAAATCTGTCAACTGGACAAAAAGTTGACAGATTTGAATTTTTCATGCCTGGATGACTGAGGGATTACTTCAAAAACACTTCATAGGCTAACAGAACTGTATTTATGTGAAGAGTAATATTTTACCTGCCATGGCCTTCTCCCCAACATAAGATGATGAGGTTAAACTTGCCATTCCCTTCATCCACCAAGTTTCGTGTGTATCTAAAAAAAACAACCAAAACATATTTAGTGATGTGTCAGAGGCTTAGACATGGGCCTAGAGGCGTTGCAGTTTCACATGGGGCTTTTGACGCTCATCTTATAGTCTAACACAGCACTTGTGTACACGGACTATAGACCCGAGAAATTTCCCTGGCAGCTGTATCTCCGGGACATGCCACAGGCGCTAAATCACAGCAAAAAAAAAAAAAAAAAAAAAAAAAAAAAAAGCGGGTGTGTTTGCGTCCTCCGCGTTCATTGGACATCCCACCACACTCCCTCTATTGACCCTTTCTCATCAAACACCAAGGCGCCGGGTTTCTTTAATCAAACAAGCATTTTTATACAGGAAGAAGCGCAGATTACCTTTAAAACATGTTTGGAATAGCCTAAATAGTTCAGCAGGAATCCAAGGCGCGTGCGTAAATCTGTGTGCAGCTCATGAGCGCAAACAAGTGCACTGTTTTTTATTCAAATGAGATGTGACGACAGCAGCGTGTGTTATTGCTGTGGGAACCGCTCAGTTTCGTTCAATTATTGGTTGGTTTATAAAACTGTAATACCCAAATAAGATGCTGAAATATCCCACTGTAAATTTCAGTGATACAGCGCAGTGATCAGTGTGAGTGGCAGTGGCGCTCCTTCAAACGCGCCATCGGGCTTTTTTTAAACAAAGAAACAACATTTCTCATTGTGATTATTTGAATTAAACCCCATACGCGTTTTGCATTTTAAACGAAATCCATAAGACGTGATAGTTTGTGTGATAAATGGATAACTAAAGTGGATGAATGACACAAATATATATATAAAAAAAAGTATTTTACCTGAACTGATCAAACTTGGCGAATTTTTTCCAGTCCTGGGGGTTGCTCTCATATGATTCCATTATTTGTTGCACCTCTTCAACATTGATGCAGTCACTCTCAAAAATCTTGTGCAAAATTGCAATTAACTCATCCAGATTCTTGGGCACCACCACTTCGGTTTGTTCCATTTCGGGGTGCAGTTTTTCTAGGCTTGTCGCTTCTTTGCAGTTTGTTGTTGCTCACCAGATTTTGGCATTCAACTTTGCCCAGTCCCCGTTTTATAGGCTAACGCTGCGCGAGACAGGGATGGACCGTACCACTTTGGAGAAGGGGGAACGCCCACAGCAAGCCCCAACATCAACTCATACTGAAACTAGCTGGTGCGCTTATTTAATTACCTCTCTGTTAAATTTAGACGCGTTGTCTTAGCTTGTTCAAAAATAACGCGAATTGGGAGTTTTATTTACTTTCACATAACGAAATTGCCTGTAATTCACTCCTCGAAAAACGTGGAACAGGCCATTTTCAGGCCAGGTTCTACCCTACACGTTGTCACAAACACAAGCTCTTTTTCCTTTCATAGTTTCTCCCAAGGCCTAGCTGCAACAATAGCTGCTCAGGCGTTTTGTTCTGTCTCCCCCTTTAAAAAAAAAAAAAAAAGAAAAAAAAAAGCAGCCTAAAAAAAGAAAAGAAAAAAATACCAATAGCAAGTGATGATGAAACAACATTAAATGTGTTTCAATGAGATGACACAGATCTTATGAATCATAAATAACAAAAGATAGTCAAAATGTTCACGTATGCCTGTATTGAAAAAGCAAAAGTTCTGCAGAATTTTGATTAACTTGATTCATTATTTTACCAACAATGTAAATAGTGTTAATAGCACTTCATATACAGGCTACATTTAGCTGCATTTCTGTGGCGTGGGCAAATGGAAACATGTCTTCCCTGGCTAAAAAAACTATCCAGGAATCCTATAGGAGGAATTATTTTAGTACATCTGCACATGCCAAGTTTTCCTCCAGCTGCCACGTCATAAGTGCAAGTGCGACACCTTGTGGACAAAGTGAAAACCCTAAAACTTGCAACAAACGCTTTGGGGATGAGAATAAAAAAGCACAAACTGTACTCAAGTAAGAATATTGTTTCTTTAGAACACAATTAAGTAGTCGAAGTAAAATGTAAAGAGGCTCATGGGCTGTTTCGAAGTGATGTTTTGGCTCGTGTGGGTGTTTTTCAGATTCTAGTATGTGATGATGTCATACTGTCAGATGGGGTCAGAGTCAGATTTCTCATTTTTTACATTGGACTTTGCCAAGATATATCCAAAAGCTGAACACATAAAGGTTGGACTTGATCATTACAGACTAGCCCTGAGCTCTCATTGTTTTAACACAAAAATCTGCATTTGAACAATATACGTTTTAGCATCTGTATTGTAAAGTATCTACATTTAGCAGTGCGCACTACTTTAAACTTGTATCTTCATGTACTGATGCTAAAGTTAATAGCACGTGAATACCGGTAAAATGCAGACACATAAAATACAACAGGAGACACTGTTGCTCACAGTCAAGGACAGAACTGTGAGTTCCTGTGGCCCTGGTGTTGCGCGGGAGCTCACCATGATAACGCTCTGCTGACAAGAAGACAATCCTCCTTCAAACCCCCCCCCACCCACACACACACACACATACACACGAGAGACTATAAAAACTGTAAACATGCATATCTCAGGACCCTGATCCTTTCCGCAGAGTCCATTGCTTCATTGTTCACTTTACCTGTGTGAAACTCATTAAACCTGTCTGACTTTATATTTCAGACTCTTGGTCCTGGTAATAATGGACATAGACTTGAATTTTAACAAGTAACAAATGCAGCTTTTTGCCACCTAAAAAACATTGCAAAAATCAAAGGTTTACTGTCAAAGCCAGACTTGGAGAGACTTATCCATGTGTTTGTCTCCAGTAGGTTAGACTACTGTAACGTCCTGTTCACTGGCCTCTCCAAATGAGCAGTAAGACAGATGCAGTACATCCAGAACGCTGCTGCTCAGGTCCTGACTAGAACCAAGAAGTACAAGCACATAAGTCCTGTGCTCAGGTCTCTGCACTGGCTCCTGTGGCTCAGGGAATAGACTTTAAAGCAGCTCTGTTTGTGAACAAGTCTCTCCATGGACCAGCACCAAAGTACATCTCCCAAATGTTAGTGCCATATGAACCATCTCACACTCTGAGGACTTCAGGGACCGGCCTCCTGCCAGAGTCAGGACTAAACATGGATAATCAGTGTTTCAGTTTTATGCAGCTAAAACCTGGAACAGTCTTCCTGAAGATGTGAGGCAGGCCTCTACTTTGACAATGTTTAAATCCAGGCTCAAAACAGTTGTGTTTAGCTGTGTATATGACTGAAAAGTTTTTATTCTGCACTCTTCTGTTTTAATGTTAATTTTATGATGATTATTTGTGATTATTTATGTTTGATTTGTGTGATTTTAATGTCTTTCTTATTTTGTAAAGCACTTTGAATTACTTTATGTACGAATTGTGCAGTACAAATAACCTTGTCTTGCCTTGGTCCTCTCATCTGAAACCCAGCAATCTGATGTCTGTGTAATCCCTCAGCCGTCCAAGTATGATCCATAATAAAAGAAAACTTCAAATCTGTCCACTGGACAGAAAGTTGTGGGAGTGAAGGCTTGAATGAGCAGCGAAATGTCTTCACTTTTTTCCAGTTGAAAAATTAGATTTTTTCTTTTACCCAGAAATTTGATGCTTCTAATAAATGCAAGAAACAAAAAAAAAAAGTAAAAACTCAAGCCCGCTGATTTGTTGGGAATAACAGACGGTAACAGGCTGTAACGAGAGTGCAAGTATAACGCAATATGGCCTATAGCCGTTTACAGTCATATGAAATTCACCTTAAAAAACTAAACTTAAACTTTAGTGATCATTGTCATTATTTAAGTTATAAGCAGTGGTGAAATGTAACAAAGTAAAAGTAGTAAAGTACTGTACTTAAGTACAAATCTGTAGGTATCTGTGCTTTACTTAAGTACATTTCAAAGTGGATACTTTTTACTTTTACTTCACTACATTTGGGAGCAGGTATCTGTACTTTCTACTGCACTACTTTTTTTGAACAGGACTGAAAAGCAAAATAATTTTTTTATTATTATCTGAGACCTGCTAAAAAGGCTGAGAGTTTATTTTTTATATTTGTTTGAGCAAAAACAAACAAATAAAAAGGTAGGGGGAAAAAAAGATCAATTTACTGAACAAAATTAATCACAAATCTTTATCAAAATCACTACATTTGAATCATTATAAAACCTCAAAACCTGTCTGAAACAGTTTTACTTTTTACTTTTTACTCTTTAATTACATTTTTAAACTGGTACTTTAATGCTTTTACTTAAGTAGATTTTTTCATGTGATATTTTTACTTGGGTATTTTTTCACTCCAGTATCTGCACTTTTACTTGAGCAACTGAATTGAATACTTCTTCCATGCTGGTTATAAGTAATGGGTCTTATATGTGCCCAGCTCAGGGCTGAAATACAACCGCCGCACTGCAAGACACTTGATAAGTGTTTAGTGTTACAGAAAACCACAGACAGACACTGAACAGAAGGATCTGCACAGCCCAAATCTATGGAAACTGTGGATTAGTAATGTATTTAAGTTTTGTTAATTTAATGTCCATACTCTTATAGATATAAATAAAACTGTATTAATATCTAGGTCAATTATTTTAGTGGACCTTGGGAGGCTTTAAAAAAAACAAAAACAAAAAAAAGACTAAGGAAATAATCAAAAAATGTGCATGGTAAGTTGTGCCATATGAACCATCTCACACTCTGAGGACTTGACTGGCCTCCTGCTGGTGCCCAGAGTCAGGACTAAACCAGGACTAAACCAGGACTAAACCAGGACTAAACCAGGACTAAACCAGGACTAAACCAGGACTAAACCAGGACTAAACCAGGACTAAACATGGGGAATCAGTGTTTCACTTTTATGCAGCTAAAACCTGGAACAGTCTTGCTGAAGATGTGAGACAGGCCTCTACTTTGACAATGTTTAAATTCAGGCTCAAACTGTTCTGTTTAGCTGTGCACATGACTGGAAGATTTTTATTCTGCACTCTTCTCTTTTAATGTTAATGCTATAATGATTATTTATGATTTAGATTTATCTGTATTGTGATTGTAAGGTCTTTCTTATTCTATAAAGCACTTTGAATTACTTTGTGTACAAATTGTGCTATACAAATAAACTTACCTTGCGTTTCTAGGCCTGGGCTATTGAACCATTAATCCAAGCTTAATCACCTCACCATCTCGACATAAAGGGAGGTACCAGCCTGGTCCATTGGTCTCAGCTGTTGTTTGAGCCCTCGCGGCTGCTGTAGCTCCTGGAGGAGGGAGAAGGCATGACTGCGTTTGACGTGGACCATTTCCGTGTGGAGACGATGGGCGAGCAGAGTGTGCGGCTCGCGGTTCATCTGAATTAGTCTCGATTTGAGCCTGGATCTGCCCTGAATCCCGGTCAGAGCTGGATCCACGGGGGTCGGCAC
The DNA here is from genome assembly GCF_009829125.3 of Periophthalmus magnuspinnatus. NCBI lineage: Eukaryota > Metazoa > Chordata > Actinopteri > Gobiiformes > Gobiidae > Periophthalmus > Periophthalmus magnuspinnatus. The sequence continues at coordinate 26,202,526 of NC_047134.1, forward strand.
ACTACAGTCTCTCACAGGCTGGTCTCTTTGTGCTCCCGTCTCCCTGCGCCCCGCTTCCATCATGATTAAAGCCATTCTCATTTTCAACAACCACGGGAAACCACGGCTCTCCAAATTCTACGAGCACTACGTAAGTTTTACTGACATCACGCTTTTATTTCAGCTTTATTTTGTGGTGTATTTGTAGCAGCCAATGGCAAAACTAATCATCTTATTAAAAACCTTTCCTCGTGTTATTCTGTAAAGAGGAAATATGAGATTTGAGCAGGATGGGCATGTGTGCGTACTCCTGATACGCACGGAGATATTGTTTCAGAAACTATAAAATATCACTGAATTACCCCACGGTCCCTTTAAAACATGAATTATTAAACACGTGCAAGCTGAGGCGAGGCTATCTGCTTTCGCTGGAGTAGGGAAAGCGACCGGTTTTGCCCGCTATGGCGATATATATGCATCCAGCTGTGTATCGCCGCCGCTGCTGCTGCTCCGAGTTGACTGTTTGTGTCACGTGACTTCAATAACGCCCTCGTGAGCGTCTCGTGCCTCCTCTATTACCTCGCGCGACGTAATTGGCCGCATATTACACATTTGCAGACTGACTCAAAAGACAAGGCCCCGTGCAATACTCAATAAATCTCGAAATAATTACTACAGGTTGCAACTGACAAGCTTACGTAATATCTTTAAGGGGGATAAGCCACGTTGGCATATTCTTAAGTGGATTTGTTTGTCAAGGGCTCGTCTGTCCTCTGCTTTATTAAAAGGACAATAGCCTAGTGACGCAAGCAGTGCCCTTTTCCTCCTGTGCCCTAACAGAATAGATTCATAATGACGGATTTAAAGGGCCCATATTACACTATTTTCTCATCTATGTTATAATGTTGTTTCTTCATCGCACACATGCATATTTAAGATGAGTTCTTCTCTCAGACTGGAGACGCTCTGTTCCACCTTGTGATGTCATGCGGTAATACAGGACAGGAAGTGCTCCACTGTGTTTTTAAACTCCATACATCTTCACTAGTATTATTTGGATGATTTCAGCTCTGGAGTTGCCAATCTCTGCTGAAGTAAAGATAAAATGTAGCTGTTAACTTAACTTAAACTGCCACTTCATGACATCACAAGGTGGGACAGAGCATTTTGAGCTTTGGAGATGTAGACAGACTGATAATACTAATAATACAGGGTTGCTTAAACATGTATGAATGAAGTCTGTGTAATCCCTCAGTTGTCCATTTCTGATCCATAGTAAGGCATTGTAGTTCGTTCCTTCCTTCAGACAGATAGCAAAACGTCTTCACTCCTACGTTTTGTCCATACAGATTTAACTTCAGCTTTTACTATGTACGAATGAAACAAAACGCAACTCCACAAACTCCAATTTACATTTTTGATGCGATAATGACTTTATAACATGGCTTAAAGCTCACAAGAGTCAATTATGCCTAATGTAGGACCTTTAAATTTAGTTTATTATGTGAACTAAGGTTTGTGTAGGTGCAGGACACACAGGACGCATAGGAAAAGATATTGTTTCCTAAGCCAGTACATCGGATTGGATTTCACATTTGAGTTGAGGACAATAAACCATTTAAATTAAATATTGCTCTGGGGGGCTTAGCCATCTGTTGCAGGGAAAGCGTGGGTGTCAAGTTACCGTCTTGGTATAGGCCTGTATCAGATATATCTCACTGGCCACTGTTTTTCAAAAGATGCTTGTCATTTAGAGGGTTAAATAGGCTATAGTCAGTGTTGGAAAGTGAAAAACATATTCTGAATACTAATTTTGAGCAACTGTAGTCTGGTACCATTAACTTTTTTCTTTGCTACGTAATTCCATATATCTTTCTTCATATATTTGATGTCTTCTGTATGTATGCAAAATGTAGAAAATAGTAAAAATAAAGCGTAGGTGTAATGAGTTGCAAAGTAAAAACGATTATTCCACAGCCTGTCTTCTGCATCTATCCAGTTAATCGAAGGCGAGGGAGTGCCATCTTAAATCTATATCACATAATTCAGACACACTGCAGATGGCACCGGAGAGAAGCTATTACATCCATTCTATTTATACACTGGAGCGCACAACGTTGGCTAAATTATAAGTCTGGGTAAAGTAGATAGCTAGAATTAGTGACAGTTAGCTCACAGTTGTCTTATCCAGGGCTGCGCAATTTCTGGCCAGTGTTGCAGTCAGATTCATGTTTTTGAATAGATTTGTGTTCAGAGTTCACATTTTGATTGACATATGAACTGACAAACTATTATTAGAATCCAATTTTAGAACATGTTTGTATCTAAACTACAGGGTTAGCAGTTTTTATGCAGAATAAGACCCCGGGGAGACAGAAGGAGGGCATCTGACACACAGAGAGGGCATTTGACATACAGGGAGGGCATCTGATACACACACACAGGGAGGGGGGACATTTGACACACAGGGAGGGCATCTGACACACAGAGGGCATCTGACACACACACACACACACACACACACATAGGGACAGAGGGCATTTGACACAAGGGAGGGCATCTGGCACACAGAGGGCATCTGACACACACACACACACACACACACACATAGGGACAGAGGGCATTTGACACAAGGGAGGGCATCTGGCACACAGAGGGCATCTGACACACACACACACACACCCCCACACACACACATAGGGACGGAGGGCATTTGACACAAGGGAGGGCATCTGACACACACACACACACACACACACACACACACAGGGAGGGGGGCATTTGACACACAGGGAGGGGGGCATTTGACACACAGGGAGGGCATCTGACACACACACACACACCCACGCACACACACAGGGAGGGGAGACATTTGACACACACACACACAGGGAGGGCATCTGACCCCCCCCCCCCCACACACACACACACACACACCCACAGGGAGGGGAGACATTTGACACACACACAGGGAGAATCAAGATTCAAATTACAGTTATGTTTTTAATTCAGTCAGTCTGTCAGCCCTACAGTGACACATGAACGTATTTTTTCAAGCTTTTTAATGTGAGAGAGACTTGCTTGGGTAACAGTAGCATTTGTCCCATGGCTCTGGTCACATGACTCACAGCCTCCCAGCCAGCTGCAGCGTGACGACCCTCTTCTCTCCTTGTACTAACTGACCTCTAAACTAGTGCATTTACATTTTGAATTCACTGCTGTATAATACTCGTGTTTCTAGACGAATAGCATAACCTATAGTCAGACGTTTAATCACAGTTGGGGCCAATGTTTTCATAAATGTAACGCAGTGGTTCTCAAACTTGGCTCACCGTGTAACACCTAAGAAAATATTTGGCCTTTCAGGGACCAAATCTAAACCAGGTCTATGACAGGACTAGGGATTGAGAAATATTAATGTTTTTAAATGTGTCCTTTTTTTCTGTAGTACTACCAATAGTACTACTGATACAATAATTTTGTCAGTCAAACATAATGGGCTGAAATGTCTCTTTTAAAGCAGACCTGTTTTGAAAAATCAACTTCTCAGAGCTTTTAACCATGGTATAGTAGTTTCCCCTGTGCATGTTTGAGCTTGATCTTTAATGGCTTATGAAGACGCCATATTGCCTTTCAACTCCAGTTTTCACCAACAATTTAAAAATGTATCTGCTTTTTTATATAAGAAACACTATACCAGATATTAAAATTTTGCATACCTTCAATACAACTTTTACAGTCTTATCATTCATTCAACATATTGCCTCTCCTTTTACACAGAGCTATATCAGACCTGAACCAGAACTAAACCAGGTCTAAAATAGGACTATGATTACAATAATTAAACATGTAATGGGTCTACAGTTTAAGAACCCCTGCAATGGGAAAGAAAAAAGGGCTTCTAAATCAATGCTTTACTTTTGGTTATTAATTTTAATCTTATGAAAATTGAACTTAGCAGAGATTGTGTGAAGAGGACCTTGTCTCAATAGTATATAAGCCCATATCAATATTTAAGTTTGCATAAGGTTTAAGTATTTCATCGGCAAAGGATACTGCGAGGAAACTCAGTCCACTCTTAAAGGGCCCATATATTACGCTATTTTCTGATCTATGTTATATTGTTGTTTCCTCATCACAAACAGACCTGGAGTTGTACTTTGTGCCAGGTTTGTTTTTGATGGGGTAACATCAAATCCGTAATATAAGACCTTTTAATGTCTGTGTATAATAAACTAAAGTAAATCATGTTTGGCGTCATAATCTTGTATTTTTTTCTCCTACAGACAGAAGACACAGAACAGCAGATCATCAGGGAAACCTTCCACTTGGTCTCGAAAAGAGATGAGAACGTGTGTAATTTCCTTGAAGGTGGAATGTAAGTTTAAAATTCAATACTTTTCTTTGTTTATTGTTTATTTATTTGGATCCCCACTTGACCTGGTGAAACTGCCTGCTTATCTCCATAAAGATGAATACGTTTAATGCAATACCGGAAAGGTCTCAAAGCCATAAGATCTGCAGGAAAGTTACATAGCGGGTCTTTAAATATTACTAATGAATGAGTGTATGCCGAAGGTAAACTTTTCATAGTACGTAGATCCAGGTTTAAAATAATTGTGATTTTCATTTTTTCCAATATAACCAAAAAGTAAGTAAAACAATGTGTCCACACTAGAGTCCACAAAGTATCGAAAATAAGATACTAGTCAATACTAAAACTAATATGAAAACTAGATACTCATTTGAGCAGGTATCGATACTGAAAAAAAAATCACATTAACAGTACAAAATGTAAGCTTTCTTGAACAGTTTTAGTAAATTTTGAGGTTCATGCTATAGAAAGTACCATTATTTTGTGTATAAAAATTACATTTTAATACTTAAAAAAGCGTGTTTTATCAACGTGCTAGTCCCCGCGTTCCTAATGGAAGGTGAGCGTGGGTGCGCTTCTGGCTCTATTAACTCCAATTCACTTTCTATTCAAAAACCTTCACCCCTCTCTCTGTAACTGCTGCTGTGAGGCTCGTCATTTTGATCTGAAAGTGTTCATATTAACCCGTTATACATGATCATGATATTTTTATTTTGCTATTGTGTCCATAACTCATACATAACATGAATAATAACGGACAAATCAGATGCACCTGCTAGCGTTAGCAACAGGTTTGGATGACAGCGTTGCTAAGCACCGGCTCCCTGCTAAATCAGCGTTGCAGCTGGGAAGAGTCTTTACTTTCTACAGCCTTGTTCCAGAGTCTATGTGTATTGAGTCAATTCCTTTAGTACTGAAATTGAGTTTGAAATGTTAACATTGTGTCCACCCTGTTCCACACACATATAGTGTGTGACAGGTAATTGTAACTGTTTCTCCAGAGCTCATCTATCTTTCATGAACGAGGAGCTGGTGTTGTTTTACATCAGTGCACATCTCTTTACTTTGCAAACCGATCCGCCATACATCTAATTCAATTACATAGAGCTTAGATCACAATTAAGTTTCTACGTTCCCTTATTAGAGCTGCCTAATACAGGGAAATGTCATAATCAAGATTACTGGGGTCATAATTGAAACTGAAACTTTTATTTGTTTAGTGGTAGAAGAAATACTCAATTTTGTTACTTAATTAAAAGTAAAACACCGGAACAAAAAAATACTCAAGTAAATTTTTTCATGTGACTTGTACTTGAGGATAAGTATTAAAGTATCTATTTAAAAATGTGCTTAAAGAGTAAAAAGCTAAAGTATTTTGCACATATTTGAGGTCTTATAAAGGTTCAGATGTAGTGATTTTGATAAAGATTTGAGTTTTTATTTGTATATTTTTGTTTGCTCAAACCCCTCGGCCTTTTCAGCGGGTCTCGGCAGGTTTTCAGTCGTGGTAAAATATGTAGTGGAGAAGAAAGTACAGATACCTGCTCTCAAATGTTGTAAGATAAAAGTAAAAGATATCGACTTAAACATTAACTTAAGTACATTTTAAGGTATATGTACTACTTTTACTTCATTACATTCCACCACTGTGTATGTACTGACAAAGTTAACCTGCAGATGTGTAATGTTTTGTGATTAATCAAACCCCAGCAGATTAGACGAGTAGGCCGGAGTGAGACTGAACAGTGCCATTCATAACAACAGTACTTTGTTTATACATTTACAGCATCTTTATAATTGGTTGGTGAAGTAACTGTAATCATGATAAAAGTTTGATTAATTTCCCGGGTATATTATGTGTTATCTTGAACCATTTATATCAGACTCTGTAAAACAATATTAGTAGTATTGTTTTACAGAGTCTGATGCTTTGAGTGCGTTATCTTATCTGTTATCATTTCCTATCTTTATCTCGTAATCTGTACCACAACATGTGATATAACATTTACGTAGCGTGTGAAGTCAGGCCATCTAAAGGGACACACCCAAAACACCTCATGAATTTAACCTTTAAGCAAGTCTATAAGTTGATAAGTCCAATGTGAGGAGGGTAGATTTAGGCGATGTCAATAGACTGTATATATAAATGGACATAGCCAAACCGCTAGCCGCCGCGCTCCAAATCTGTGGCTCCAATTCACTTTACATTGAAAAATTGTTGCCTCTACTCTCTACATGATTCTGGTGTTTTTATTTCGCAATTTTATCCGTGAATCAAGATAGATTTGATTGACAGCACCCGCTTACCTTCAATAGCCTTGCTCCTGATTGGCTCTTTGGTTGCTATGATACGCATGGTCGGAATTCCAAATATGGATCTCGGCTCACTCGACGTCACACTCACTCCGTCCACTTCTTTACACAGTCTATTGGGATGTTACAATATGTAATGAAGTGTTTTTTTATAACTATTTGATTGTGTTGCCATGTTTTTGGTTGTATTTTAGGTTGATTGGAGGATCAGACTACAAACTCATCTACAGACACTATGCCACTCTCTACTTTGTCTTCTGTGTGGACTCATCAGAGAGTGAACTAGGAATCTTAGACTTAATCCAGGTAATTTAAGTAATTAAAAATGTTAAAGGAGGCAGAAGATGGATGGTTGGACATGTAATGCAAAAATAGGCTTTTAAGAACTTACACTCGTCTTTTAAGGATTATTATTGTTGTTTCCTCATCACAAAAATGCCGAGAGTGGTGTTTTGTTCCATCCATCCATCCATTTTCTTCCGCTTATCCGGGGCCGGGTCGCGGGGGCAGCAGTCTAAGCAGGGACTCCCAGACTTCCCTCACCCCGGACTTGTTTTGTTTCCTTTACACATGTTTAACGCACAAACCCTGCATATTTAGGCTTCTCTCAAACTGATAACACTCTGTTCCACCTTGTGATGTCATGTGGTAATACAGGAAGTGCTCCACCTTCACTAGAATCATTTGAGAGTGAGTATGTTGCAGAATTTGTGTGTTAAACATGTGTGAATGAAATAAAACACAACTCCAGGTATGTTTGTGATGAGGAAACAACATTATAACATACGTCTGAAACAATTTAAAGGGCCCATATTATTCCCTTTTCTGAACAATATTGTGATTTAAAATAGATTAAAACATATATAGTATAATACATAGACAAAAGCGTTTCTTCTTTAATGATGCAATACAAACCAGTTGATTTTGCCTTTGAATTGTTTTTATTTTCCTTAGGTCTTTGTGGAGACTTTGGACAAGTGCTTTGAGAATGTTTGTGAGCTTGACTTAATCTTCCACGTAGATAAGGTAACTTTGCATAAGATATCTTTTGTTTTTCCTCTCTGTCAAGTCACATTTTTATCACTGACACACAAAGATTAGCCTCACCTTGTTTGCAAGCTTGATATTATGTAAACAATTCGCAGTATAAGATGTTTGCGTTTTAGATATGCATTACACTGATTTTAAGAATGAGGGTGGTTAGACAGTTTGGTAGTTCTGTCATTACCAGTGGGGGGGTGACAGTAGCGCAGTTGGTAGGGGGTTTGTCCTTGGGCAAGACACTTAACCCACCTCGCCCCAGTGTCTGGTGTGTGAATGGGTGAGTGGTTCCTTGATGTAAAGCGCTTTGAGTTCAAGGTGGAAAAGCGCTATATAAAACTCCATTTATCATTAACCTTTGTGTCACTGGGCAAAGAGTCAGAACGGCTGATGGTGCAGTTTGACCACCTCACTTCTGTTAGTCTACCCCAAGGCAACTGCGACTAGACAAGTGAACTTCCCATCACCGAGCGTAGAGTGGATGAATAATGCAATGTCAAGTGTCTTCCAGTGTCCAGAAAAGCTCTTTAGAAATCGAATGCATTGTTATTTTTAAAGGTACGCTTTTAACAGTTATGCTAGAGGGTCTGCCATCTGCTTCTCTTCCAGGATATGTTCTGCTTTGCCTAGAATGTTCCACACTATGGCATCAAACTTGTCTGTCTCCATGGAGACAAATGTGTGACAGCACTAGATCAAGTTACTATGAGATCTGTGGAGAGGCAGAAAGAATGCACATTTTTTCTAATAATTTAAAAAACACCTATAATTAAACAAATGCCGCAGTATGCTAGATAGGTTTAATGCCATACTATGGTACATTCAGACAAAGTAAGAACATCTCCACTGAGAAAAATAGGTACTGGACGCTCCTGCAAAGAAGTTGCATAGCGTCCCTTTAAACAGTTTTTGTATTTTGCCCATGGACTGGCTAGCTGGTTAGCTATGTCAGTTTTTTATATACAAACAGGAAGTGATTATAAAATAAAAGTATGAAACTTGGCTCCAAATTCGCTGTGCTTGCCTCGATGAGCTCTATTTGACTGGAGCCAAACGCTATGGGTGACATCACTTCTTTATACAGTTTATGATTTTGCCTGATGGAAATAAGTGATGCATTTATGATCAGTGTAAGAAGAATATCTGAATATATGTTTTTATTCTTTCCTAACCTGATGCCTCCTTTGGCAGGTGCACAACATTCTAGCCGAGATGGTGATGGGGGGGATGGTTCTAGAGACGAACATGAACGAGATCATCACACAGGTGGATGCTCAGAACAAGATGGAGAAGTCTGAGGTGAGTGCGCGCCCTCCTGGCCACCGCACAGCTGCACATTCACTCTGTTCTCGGGGTTTTGTACACCGTATGCAGGCATGTGTGTATGCTGCACCCTGCATGCTCCTCCAGTGACTCTGTGGATGCTTCCAATGAACAGTGTTTGTGCTCCTCAAACTTCTGCTGCACCGCTCCCAACACAAAACTCTAAAATACGACGTCATCATTTGTCATTACACAGAGACTGAACCGTTCCATTGTCAAGACACATTTCAAGAATCACTCAACTCAACATAGCAGACAGTTGTCAAGTGTTTAATCACAATACTGTAGGGTTATCAATTGATTATCAATAGTTTTACCTGCTCTAAGTGTTGCTAATGTCTTCTTAATGTGCTCCTAACACCTCTTGTGTCCTTGCCTAGATACCTCTCTTTGCAAGGACACCGCTTGGCTTCCCACGCAGCTTCCGCAAACAGATCTTTATTTATAGCAAACGTAAACCATTTTGACAGACAGCCAGAGACAATTTCATGAAATCACGATGATGAATTTCCTCTATGTGAATCAGTCTTCCCTGGAGCTGATCAGGACCAATGTTGACTCATAGAAACAGCACTGTGCTTCCTTCTCTTTTAGCCGTTAGCTGCTAAAGTAGTTTTTTATTGAAGGTGATTTGTGGCTGTAGTCGTAGTAACCTGTGATTGTTGTACTCAGATCAGGGCTGCTTTGACTTTTCCCTTATAGACGTATCTTAGACCGCGTGTGTTTAGTGAACTGCAGAAAAGAGAGATCATTTGAAATCTGAAAACGTATTGGTTTAAACATTTGTATCCTTTGCATCACCTGCACAGCTGCTATTGTTTCTACCCCTAAATGCGGTCTATGATAGGTCATTTTTGTGGAGATGAACTGTAATTACTTTAATCTGCTTTAACATTCCTCACTCCTCTTTTTCTGACTCTGTCTAGTTCTTTTCATTCTTCTTTCTCTTTACAGACGTTTATCTTTCAGTCCACCAGACAGGACAGGTAGACACAGGTACTGCTAAATTTACAACAAGTACTGTAACCCGAACTTAAGTCTATTTCCCGCAGTCTCTCCTCGTGGCCCTCCATTTAATTAACTGATAGCACTAACAAAACACATGTAGCTGGAATTTGTCACAACAAACCCAAAAATGATCAATATCTTTGAATGGGAAATATTCAAATTTGGTTGTACGGTGAGTTTTCGTTCACCTACATTTTGAATATTGTGGTACATTCCCCAGTATTTTGGCGTGTACTTACCAAAAGCTTGCCTTAACGAGGGCTAGAGAGAAACGACTTATGAACAAGTAGTCCATTCAGCTTATCACGAGCGTCTACATTCTTAACCTAGACGCTAACCCAGTGTCCAGTCAGATATGGACCAAGTTGGTTTAACACTTTCTACTCGGCAAAAACAAACTGCTTCTGGATAGTGTAGTAATTTTTGGGTTTGTTCACTGAAGATTCCTTGGGGAGATCTCTAACCACAATAATATTTAGATTATACATTTATAAAGACAACTAAAAAGAGTCATTTGTAAGCTCCCCTTGTTTTTTAGTTCAAAACAGTGTAGTGACGGGTAGGGCTGCAACGAGTATGTGGAATAACCCTAAGTAGATGACTAATAAGATGATCATAATCACATTTTGATAGTTAATTGGATTAACTACAGACTCTAAAGCACATAGCAACAGACTTTACTTAACAAAAAACAAAACAAAAATGGCAGGATTATTAATTCAAAATGTCTACACACTCAGAATACACAATTTGCAGTGGTGGAAGGTTACGAAGTAAAAGTAAACTTAAGTAGAATTTTTAGATAATTGAACTTTACTTAAGTGCTTTTACTTAAGTGCATTTTAAAGTGGACACTTTTTATTTTTACTTCACTACATTTTAGAGCAGGTATCTGTTACTTTCTGCTCCACTACATTTTTGAATAGGACTGAAAAGTAAAAGTATTTTTTGTTATTGTTTGAGACCTGCTAAAAAGTCTGAGGATTTATTTTTAACACGTTCATAATTTGAGAAAACAAAAATATATAAATAAAAATGATTAATTCTATTGTACAAAATCTTTATCAAAGTCAGTACATTTGAAGCTTTATTTATTTATTATTAGATCTCAAAATCTACAAGAAATACTTTAATACTTTAATTTAAAAATGGTTACTTTAGTACTTTTACTTAAGTAGATTTTTTTTTTTCATATCACACTTTCACTTTTACTTGAATATTTTTGCTCCGGTATCTCTACTTTTATTTATGTGACAAGTGGAGTACTTCTTCCACCACTGACAAATGTGATTTTTATTTATTTTTTCTCCAATAATGATTTCCCCTTTATCTCACATACACTTCTAAAAAAAAAACATTACAGTTGTACTCCGCGACTGACTGAAAAATAAAATCACTGACTATTCAACTGCTAAAATAATAGTTTGTTGCAGCCCTAGTGACAGACTTAAACCCCCTCATACCGTCAGCAGCAACAACATTAGCATTAGAATTAGTATGTTTAGTATCGATGTCATCTCTAGTTTTGTGTTTTATATAGTCATTTTAGGTTAGTTTGTGTTCGTCATCTTTATCCGTAGCCCCCGTCTTGCCGTTTTCATACCTGTGTTCCCAATCAGGTACAGTATAAGAGCTAAATGTTCTATAATTTCAGTCATTCAGAATCTCCCCAGACAGATTTGTATGTCTTCATGTACTGTATTCCAAACCCATTTTCTGCTTTACCCAATTATCTCCCTGCTTTTTATTTTGTTTAACCCTTGGCCCTCAACTGTCCGGTGGGTCCACTCTTTAAGCATTGCTGCCTATACTTTTGATAAATGTAAACAAATACCAAATACTAAAATTGAGTGGTCAAGTTGAATACATTCTCATATTTGATTCATAATTGGCTCTGGTTGTGATGTGAGTCATAATAAACATAATTGTGCATGTGCATATGAGGCTCTGAAGGCATCTGGATGTACATTTGTTGCATATGTTGTTTGTATTTTGGTAGCTGTCAGTGCATTTGCATTTTGTCTGTTCTGTTTTAGCGCTGTGCTGAAGGGATGTCAAGATCATCTGGTTAACTCATGATCATAATTACTCCGGTTGCAATGGAATCATTATAAAAATTAAAAATATATATTGTTACTATTTTTTAGGAGCAAAAATTAATCTTTTCAATTCAATCTAAAGTTGATGTAAAGCTCCTTTGCTTCCACTTTGAGTCTTTCCATGATTTATTAAGGCTATTTTAGTGTAGAGGCTTAAAGATTTATAATGAACAAATAGTTTATTAATAGTTATGGATTTAGGTTTGCAAACCCCTTACTAAGAGTTAGGAGTTCGGGTTAGAGTATTAAATAGTTATGAAACCTGAATCATTCTCAACATGATTGCTCTGAAATGATACTGATATTTGCACCGATACTGAAGAATTAGCTGGATCAGATATCGGCTTCCGGATACAGGTTTAGCCGATTATAAATTGTTGTAATAAGACAATTTACTAGTACAGAAAGTCTCATAATGTTCGAACTTTTATTTAAACAAAGTTGCTCTGTAGTTTCTTTAGAGATAAATAACAGCTACATAACACATTTGGATCATTTCTGTCTTATTTTATTTTTGTTTAAAGGAAAAGCTATTTTCAGTCTCTGCACTAGTATCGTTTGGTATCGGGTATCGGCACATAATTAAAACTAGACTATGAGGCCTCTGTTTGGACTTTTTCTTTTATTCTTTTTTTTTTTGTTTCAGCCTTAAATCTCCAGCACAGGACGATATTTTGTGTTGATTGATCTGCTGCCTAAAAATACACACAAGGCTTCATATTAGCACTTTAATACAAAAGAGATGTGCACAAAACATGACTCCACAGCTCTTTTATGTGTTTGGAAAATAATCAAAATCGACCCCACATATCGGCTCAAAATATTGGCAGAGCTTATTGGCCGTCGGTTGATATGTGTTCTAAACAATTGGTATTGGCATCGGCCATGAAAAACAAAAACATTAGTTGATCTCTAATTAAAGCAATTGTATCGAAAGTATGGAAGTATTGGGACTGGAAAAGCTGGATCCGTAATTCTTAATAAAGTATTTGTTCATTATGAATTATGTAATTGTTGAGGTTTTATTAACGCTATGAAAAGTGTAGTCATAATAAAGTGTTGCTGCACTTTTTACCTGGCTGGTTATGTCACATTAAATTGACATTTTCATTCACAAAGCTGTTCACTGATTTGAATACAAAAGCGAAGGAAAGAACATTAAGGACTTGACCGTGTTAGTTATGCTACTTAAAATGATTGTAACACTAAAAGTTGATGTCTTGACATCCCTGCTGTGCCGTTACGTCTCGTTCACTGTTTTTGTCTTGTACATAAACATTTATTTTAAAACTCATAACCTTTTTTCCCCTCTCTGTGTTTAGGCCGGTATCGCAGGGGCTCCCGCTCGTGCTGTATCTGCTGTAAAGAACATGAACCTCCCAGAAATGCCCCGAAACATCAACATAGGTGACATCAGTATAAAAGTGCCAAATCTGCCCTCCTTCAAATAGTGGCATCTTGACCACAGCCTGCAGATGTCCGCGAGTGTTTACCAAGATGCAATCTGTTTACCAAAACCTCAAACGACTTACCTTATGACAGTATACTTGTAGAAGGTACTGAGTGATTTGAAACTTTTGCTGGTGTTTTTGTTTAGCTTTATTTTTCTGTTTCAACAAAAGTGAAGTATTTATTTCTTAATGGTACATTCCTGCTGCCTCTCTGGAGGTTGGTGATTAAAGGTTCACTGTGTAACTTTCCTGGCGGGGGGGCACCTGCTTGTCTCCATGGAGATGTTGCCTGAAATGTTCCACAGTATGACATTAGATATCAAATGTCAATACAATTCAATTATATCTTGTTTAGTTGCTCAAAGAATGCCTCTCCACCGATCTGACCTGTAACTTGGCCTGATGGTTAAAACAGGTTTCACGTCTTTTCACAGGTTAAAATGGGGTTATCGTAAGAGTGAACTGACCAAACTAAAATAAATTATGGATAAAATAAAATAGAAGTGGGAGCTAAAATGGTAGAGACAATGAAACCCAAAAACATAGGTAAAATTATAATTTTAACTGAAAATGATAATTTTAACAACAGAAATAATAACATCAAACTGTAAAATAAGCACGTAGGAAATGAAAGCTGTACTAAAACTGAATAAAGCCAAACTAAACTGAAATAGAATAAGATAAAAATATCTAAAACTGGTGCTGTGGAAAGGTGCAGAGTTGACAGCTGAATCTTTGGGGCTACCTAGAACACAAAGCAGAAGCCAGCGACGAGGTACGAAGCAAGTTAAATACAAAACACTGCTTATTTTGCATTGTCACTTATTGCCCAGCAGAGCTCTCCGCTCTGCTGCGTTCTCGGGACTTGTGCCTTGTACCAGTCTAGGCCCACACACTCCCCGTGTCTCTCCTCCGATCAGTCCTGCCCTTGTGCTGGTTCCTTCTTCATTTAATGTTCAAATCTTGCGCCAAGGACAGGCGCACCAATTACCTACCAGCAGGGATGGGCTAAAAGGCTAAAAGGTCATGTGGATCATTCTGGTGATAGAGGAGGAGCTTTAGCTCATGCATAAAAAGTCAAAGCATGCAGGGCTAAAAACACAGAAATGCAAATATGAAAATTAAAATGGTTTAAAATGCAATCCCACCTGCACCAACTGCCATCATACTGTGAAACATTTCAGGCAAAGTCATTACATCTCCATGGAAATGGTGGCGCCTCCACTAGAAAAGTCACATAGTGTACCTTTAATGTGGAGCTGCGCCTGCTACCGATCTGTGATAGTTTGTGACCTGAATTGTTTTGTTTGTGTTGTATACATTAAACTAATGTGCTGATGGTGAAAACACGGGGGCAGTTTTATATTGGTTTGCTTTTTCAGACCAAATAATCAATCAAATGAAGAAGTTATATCTATTGTAGAAAAAGACAGCTTGAATAATTCAAATCTTACTGTATCATCAAATATAAATATATATATATATTACAAGAAAATAAATTCTATTGAATAAGAAGTGTTGTGTGATGGATGTACAAGAACAATTATTTACTTTTGTTTATTGTATGCAAGATATTTTTAAATCTTTTATTATCTTGTTTTTATTATTTTTATCTTACTTTGGATATGAGCATGAGTTTGTATTATTTACTTTTTCTTCAAAAATAAAATTGAATTCAACGAACAATAGCCCATATTTCTATATTACTGCTAATCAATGCTGTTAGGCCAGTCAATACGCAGCAATAATGTGTCCTACCACAACTCTGCAGATGACACTCAGATCTATGTCTCAGTGCAGCAGGTGAATATGTGTAGATGCAAAACAACTTTCTCTAGCTTCACTCAGACCAGACTGAAGTCATCATCTTTGGCCACAGAAACAGAGAAAGTGTCAGCAGTCACCTCCAGTCTCTCTCTAAAACCTTCAAATCAGGCCAGAAATCTAGGGATAATAATGGACTCAGACTTGAACTTTAACAGCCACAACAAATCAATAATCTGCAGCTTTTTCCCACCTAAAAAATACAGTCTAATGTATACTGTCAAAACCAAACTTGGAGAGACTTGTCCATGCATTTGTCTCCAGTAGGTTAGACTACTGTAATGTCCTGCTCACTGGCCTCTACAAACGAGTCTTAAGACAAATGCAGTACATCCAGAACACTGCTGCTCGGGTGCTGACTAGAACCAGGAAGTATGAGCACATAAGTCCTGTGCTCAGGTCTCTGCACTGTTTCCTGTGGCTCTGAAAGCAGACTTTAAAGCAGCTCTGCTTGTGTAAAAGTCTCTCCATGGCCTAGCACAAAGTACATCTCTGACATGTTAGTGCCATATGAACCATCTCACACTCTGAGAACTTTAGGGACCGGCCTCCTGCTGGTACCCAGAGTCAGGACTAAACAAGGGGACTCAGCCTTTCAGTTTTGTGCAGCTAAAACCTGGAACAGTCTTCCTGAAGATGTGGGACAGACCTCTACTTTGACAATGTTTAAATCCAGACTCAAATGGTTCTGTTTAGCTGTGCATACGACTGAAAGGTTTTTATTCTGCACTCTTTTCTTTTAATGTTCATTTTATTTGGACTATTTGTGACTATTTATGTTTTGATTTGTTGGTATTGTCTTTCTTATTCTGTAAAGCACTTTGAATTACTTTGTGTACGAATTGTGCTATACAAATAAACTTGCCTTGATTTGCCAGTGTTAGACACAGGTTTTGGCCACATCAGATGTGTAATAATATTATAAATAGAACATAAGTGAAATGGTTATTTTAATAGATCCATGACTGACCCATGATTTGAAGGCGCTCCTGTTGACGTTGGTCTCGTGGCAGTGCACAGAGGTCTCGTGATCGTGGTCATGTGACTACCCGGAAGTAAACTCAGTGGAGGAGCATGTTGAAGATGCTACAGCGTTCATTCTGACAAATAAAACGTCTCTCTGTTCATAAATATGGCCTCGATTATCAAAGAAACACAGAGGTTTGTGCTGTTTTCTTTCTCGTAGTCAACATCTCTTTTTCTAACGTTTAGCCTGAAATAGCTGTGCTGCATGTTTTATACTACATAATACTAATTTGGCACATTACAACTGTGGTTTTATGAACTGGTCCGTGTGTTTCATCAGCCCAAGCAGCATCATCTTTTTGCATTTCTCTTAAGTTGTCTTTACTGCTGTGGTTAAATATAGCCCAACTGCCCCAGTGTGTTTCAGTTGGTCGCTTTCCTCAAATTGTGTCTTTTCTATCTCAGATTCCGTACAGTTCAAATTTTGATATAGCCTAATTTAAGTCATAAGTATAATTATGTGTATGCGATCTAACTGACTGAATAATTAAACTGATGTATTGTGTAATTCTGATTTCTCCCCTAAAGCATAAAGGACGCTGTGGGATTCATGAACTCTATTGACGTGAATAAGTTCTCCAGGCTGATCTCACGCATCATCCAGAGACTCCACCTGAAGGTACTGCACTGTCCAGCTTCACAGTGTCCTGAACTAGACCAAGACCAAACTGAGTCTATATCAGAACTAAACTGGGTTCAAATCAGGACAGAAACTGGACATGAATGAAAACAGCCTAAATTTTATGTTTAGAAGTAAGAGTTAGGTTAGCTGTCTTTGTAATTCCCTCAGTCGTCCAGGTCTGATCGATAATGAAAAATGAAGTTAAATCTGTTAACTAGATCAGAACATATTTTTGGCTCAAAATGTATTGTGTGTACACCTTCTTTGTGAAAATGTGGAGATTTGGGGTATTTTTATTTTAATACAAAAACATTTAAGCTGTGAAAGGTTAAAAAAGTGTTTTTTATGGCCATTTTTTGGTTTATGTCTTGCAGTGAATACCTTTTTAGTATACTGTCTTTTCAGTAAAAATGATGAGATTATCTTGCATTGTTATTGTATCAGTGGCATAAAATAGTTTCAGTATTATTGTTTATCACAGTATATTTTTATAGCAATATATCATACTTATAAATTTGTTATTGTGACAGGCCTTTACATTTCTGTAATTCATTTTGGAACAGTTTATTGCTATGTATTTTGTATTTACAAGACTTGAACTTAATAAGCAATGTTCCACAGGGAGAGAGGACCTTCAGTGAAGAAGAGGAGCAGAAGCTAGAATCGGCTTTGTCTCTCGATAAACAAGCCCTGAGCCTTGTTTTGGAAACCTCTGCCTTCATTTTGGAACAGGTAATCTTGCTAATTTAAATACATTACCAGTTAAAAGTTTGGACACGCCATCTCATTCAAAGTTTTTCTTTATTTTTACTACAGTCAACATTTAGATACACACAGGAGTCATCAAATATATGAAACATGATATATGGCATCATGTAGTAAATGAAAAAAAATGTGAAACTAAATATTTAATATTTAATATACAATATACAATACAATACAATACTTTGAGGATGTGAATATTTACCTTTGTTTCTTTGCTACATAATTACATATATCTTACTTCTATATTTGATGCCTTCTGTATTTATATGAAATGTAGAAAGTAGTTAAAATAAAAAAAACAACAAAACAACACATTGAATGAGAGGGTGTGTCCAAACTTTTGACTGGAAGTGTATATGACCCAATAACACTTAGTTCCACATGATTTTCCTTGTTTGTCCAGTTGGTGTCACTGTTGTATTTTGAAATAAGTATGATGTGTTTCCCTCTTATTTCTTATTTATTTTTATTCATTTATAATCAACAAAAATATGACAATGAGGAAAAATAGTGAAAAAGTCAACAAAATGAACGCTGGTTTTAACTTGTTTTCTCTCATTTATAGTCTGTGTACCATAATGTGAAGCCATCATCTCTACAGCAGCAGTTGGAATCAGTTAATTTAAACCAGGACAAAGCTGAAGTCTTCGCTCAGACCTGGGCCAGTGCTGGACCTGAGCTGGTGGAAAAACTAAAGCAAAACATCTTTGCACCCAAGAAGGTAAAGGGTTTGATTATGGACCATAATTGGAACTTTTATTAATATCTTAACAAGCAAAAAGTGTGAGATAGTTGAATAATTTTACAGCTGTCTCAAAACAAATACATAAATATATAGAGTGTTAAAGTTTAGCAGTAACTACACTATCCATAATAAGGATATTGATACTGATCAGTAACAATACTTGGGTTTTGAGAATCTGCCAGATGCCCAATTCCTACCAATAAGAATAAGAACTTTGCCTTAAAACCATAATTATATTTCAACAATATATCTGCAAAATCAGTAATAAAAATGTAGTTAATCTGTAGTTTTTTTTACTGGATTTTAAAAAGTTTTCTGTTTTATAATTAGAACATGTACAGTGTGACATTATAGATAAGATTAAAAAACAAAAGGATTTTACATAGTACCAGAGTTTATATATATTTTTAAAAAATGCTGTTAAGTATGGTACTTTTTTCATTGATTCTCTTGAGGCTGTTTATAGCCCTGTCACGATAATTACTGTATCAACTTATTATTCAATATATGAAAGCTGGAACAATATATTTTGGGGCTCAGTATTTATCATGTGTACAATTTCTTTGCAATAGTGGGAAGATTTGAGTTATTTTAGTTGTAATACAAAAAGATTTGAGATGTAGAGGGTTGAATAAATGACATGCTTCTGTTTATTTGTTGCCTTTAAATGATGCTGTTTATATAAAAAATGGTTCACTGGGATTGTCCTGCCTTATTGGTTTTGTGTAAGTGGCATGAAGTAGTTCCAGTGTTATTGTTTATTGCGGTATATCTCTGTAGCAATATATCATGCTTAAAAATGTGTTATTGTGACAAGCCTGCTTATGTATACTTGTGGATTTAGTTTTAAGAGTTTTTGCTAATGTCACACTGCACCCTTTTTAATCACCTATCCGCTTCACAGAGCATGTGTTTAGTCAGCTACACCTCTAATAATCAGCCATTATTTTATTAAATCAAGATATTTGTTATATCAATATATTCTGCAACTCTATCTGAATGTAGAACGTCAATAGACACCATGGATTTTTCTTATAAGTTATGGCCCCAATGCTATGGGAGCTAGCACATAGCAATAAAGCATTTATCAAAATATTTAAATTGAATTGTCCACACCTGAGCGCGTTTAGTCGCTCTGTTTTTCTCAGTTGGTAATATAATGTTTTTCATTTGCATCCCCCTTGTGAAATATTTCTCATTTGGCTGTGGGCATAAACAACATTGGCCTGCCTTGTTGACACCACACCTGTCTGCAGATGCTGTACAGGCCTGCGACCCTATAAAACTGTATCTGAGTTATAACCGCTTCTCTCTCCATCATAAAACACTTACAGCTCTGCCTCTACTCAGTGTCTCACATATATCAGAGGTTACTGTGCGTTGATGGGCTGTCAGACCTTTATTTCAAACCACCATTCACACAGAGGGACGATGACTGCGAAAAGCCAGATGTTACTCACCTTATTCTGAAGTTGCCACGGTCGCGATAACAAAATTTGACGTAAATATAGACGATAAACGATAACATTGAAACTAATTCATGCCACTGACACAATAACCCAAGAGCACATATAAACCACAAAAACAATTCTAAATCTGCTGTATAGTTAAAAAAAATCATGAGCTGCAATAAATAAACAACAGAATGAAACACTTTAGTACTTAGTTTGTATCTGTAATGCGCTGAAGTTATTAATGTAGCCTTTTACAACTTAAGTCTTATCATATAGACAAAAAATAACTACCTAATTTTGCCCTCATATTGACCTAAAAAAAATATTGTTCCAACTTTCTTATATTGAACGATAAGTCAATATAGTAATTATCGTGACAGGCATAGCTGCTATTGCCATTTGAGTTGTATTATTTTGCATGGTGTTGCCAGTCTAGATAGCAGATAAGTTCTTTATGGACTACAGAGCCGTTTTTAAGCCACCAGAAAATCGGTGCAGTGTTGACTTGTTTGTCACATGAACATAGAACGTTTTACACAAAACTTTACATCATATTTTAGTGGCAAAACTTTTCTGAAATTCTCTAATGAAATGAATGAGATTCCCACTTAACCAGAAGTGCCACCACAAAGAAAGCTCTATTTAGTCACGTTTATGGGAAAAGTGGTGCCCAATAAGGTCAATAAGTGCTATAAAACTAAATTAAGTTTTAAGTATTGATACAGGGAAAAAAATCACAAAATATTTCACCTTACATGAATTATCAGTTCCGAGACATTCAGAAGGCATATCACAACTAGTATAAGACACTTTTTAATACATTCAGTACCTGTTCAAACACTGAAGTTCTAACATTTCAGAGATTAAAATATGAACAACCAAAGATGATACATGAATCTCATGCTTTTCAGAACATGTTTGGAAAGGTCTTACCTAAAGAGTGATTTTGTTGTATGACGAGGAATTCTATAGCCTACTTTACTGCAGTGTTTGCATTTTGATAATGGCAACAAACCAGACTATGGAACAGCGCCCTCTGCCTGTAAGATCCTGTCGGTCTTTCCACCTCTTCTCCCTGGCATTTAACACTAGCTAAACAGGATATCTTGGTGTTTTATTGTTCTTTTCCTATGTATCGTATTATCTGTATATTTGCTTTTTGTTGACTATTATATGAAGCACTTTGGTCAGCTGAAGTTGTTTTAAATGCGTTATATTAAAAAAACTTTAACTGAACTGAAACAACTCAGCCCAAATTGTGATTTTAATTAGATTGCAGTTAATGATGCAGCCCTGAACCACCAGTGCCTCTTTTAAGCATGTACAGTTCTAATTAATTTTGTCTTGTTTCATCAAATTAAAAATATCTACCTCCAATGTTATTTTTTAATTTCATCTACCTGCTCTGTGTATTTCTCACAAAGCTCTTTATAAATAAACTTCCCTGTGTGTTACAGCTGGAATACGTGGGGTGGCAGTTGAATTTGCTCATGGCCCAGTCCAGCCAGTCCAAGATGAAGTCCCCCAGTGCAGTACTCCAGCTCGGGCTCCGCAGTGAAGACTCAGAGGTACATGTGCGCTGTTCTTCTTCACTGTGACGCTGCACACGCCACATTAAAACTGAGACTAGACTGGGACTAAACCTGAGCTAAACCATGAGTAAAGGCGCGTTCACACTTGTCTTGGTTCGATCCTTGCCCGGGAAATCTCTATGTATGATCTCTCTCTGTATCTTTATACAGATTGATATCAGTCTGGTCCCCATGTCCTCCATAGCGTCTCAAGCTCGGTCAAACATGATCGTCCCATCAGAGCTGTTTTTTCAGTGACGCATGTGAAACAAAGGAGCTCATTGGTCACTTATGATTTACAAATAAAATCAAATTCATCTCACCTTTGTGTTCACCTCGCTTCTGCTGAATCCGTCATGTTTTTCAGTCACCTGTGATATATTTTTTTCCTTCCTATTTTCTCCAATATGGATGGGCCATACAAGTTCCCAACTGGCTAATCCACCTGTCAATTACTCCCATCTGAAAATGGGGAGATTCACAGGTGACCAGACTCACATCTTTGTAAAGTATTGAAGAAGTGTGTATTTTGGATCCCAGGCAAGTTTTGTCATGTTTTGAGCCTAGTTTAGTCCCAGTCTAGACTTGGTTTAGTCCTGTTTTAGTGCGTGGTTTAGTCCTGATCTAGTCCAGCAGGTAGGGATGGGTCAGATTATCTAGAGCCAAGATGATTTTGATAACAATTCTAGTGGTTAGTAGCTTTTATAAACATTATTAAGAAGTAATTAAAGCCATTTAGTTCTTCTGGGGGTTCACTCTTCATTGTGATGGTGTGATGCGGTTAAAGGTGCATTAAACAAAAGAAGCAGTGAATCACAATATGACGATATAATCAAAATATTTTATTGTCACAGGGATCACATGACTATCACATTTGTATTGCCATAACGCCCATCCAGTGTGGTTTTTAACTACAAATGGCTGCGTTTGATGTGATTTGAATTCTAACAGACCTTAACCAGGACTAGGACAGGACAGGTCTAGGCTACATCAGGACTAAACTGGGATCAAACCAGGACAAGTTTGAACACATCCACTGATATGACACTTTGCTTCTAAGTCATTAATTTTCACTAGATGTCAGATTGGGGGCTTAGTGGTAAATGGGTGGCTCGTCCAATCTGGTCCAGTTTCTTTGCTAATAGATGCTAATCCCACTGGTGTGTGCCTTGACCCAGAGGTAGACAGGCATCTGGCGCTGCAGTAAGTGTAGTGTATCAGGGAGCTTGTTATCTGCATCCTCCAGGGCGGCGCTGCTCTCTGGAGAGACTCAGTCCGCTGCCAGGATTGGACTGAATTTGGCTTTTGTTAGTGGGCTTTCATCCAAGAAGAACAGTGTCAAACGGAACAGGGTTTAAGATACTTTTAAGGAAGCGTAATTGGGGGTTGCATTCTTCAAACTAAAGTGCTTGTGACGGGTTCACATGTTTTATCACGAGGGCTGTCGTCCTTAAGTCAGTTAGTCGATTAATCAGTGTCATATTGTATTTATATTTTAAGGATTTATATGGGAAAACAGAAGAAGTAAGTGAGTTAGATGAAGAGGTAGCATTTTTTGGTATTTATATGCAAAAATCTGATTAAACTCATGATTCACAAGTTCTGTTTTTATGTCTATTAAATCTATTTTAAGTCTATTGGTTTCTAGTACCTTTTTTATGTATAAATAGTTGTTTTTGCATGAACTCCCACTGCAGGTGTAGCATTGTGAGTACCGTTTCGCTCAGTTACATAGACGTACTTAATAGTTTTGAGTGCTTTTGCCACGCCCCCTTTTTAGTAGACTAGTAATCGTCTGGAAGGGCATGTTTTTAGTCGACTGGGGACACGAATAGCTGAATATAATCATGTTTACTATGTTTTAAACTCGTGTGTTGTCAAACCTGTCATCATAAACTACCTGTTGACTTTTGCAGTAGCAGGAATCAATGTATCTATAGGTTATCTACGCAAGCAAATGGTATAATGGATGGATGATTTGTTTTCAATATTGTATTTCTTTGCAGATTTAAAAGTACTGGTGGTTACATTAAACTTTGTACACTCATGAAGTCATACAACGATACAGTGATTGGCCTGCTCTCTCTAATCATGCCTCATTTTGTGACCTGTATATTATAGAGATTTATAGTTAACTCTCATTTTTCTTACTGTTATATTCACATTTCCTTGTTTTGAATATAGTTTAAAACACTTACATAGCAGATAAACACCTTATAAACACTTTCAGAATTTTGGGCATTTTAATGAAACAAGCTTATAGTTTGTTTAATGTCATATTAAAGCCTTCATAATTTTTTACTTATTTATGAATGCTAAAAAGATGATCTAATAAAGTTATTTATGGTGTGGTTAATGTAAGGAGGTAAGAGCCAAAATCAGCACAAGCACCGGAGCCAACCTCACTTTCACTCTCTCACTGCTGTAACCCAAGTACAGCGCACACATCGATGTATCTGTGAAACAAATGATGCTACAGACAAACTCGGCCTGTCACGATAACAAAATTAGAAGTTTGATATATCGCTGAAGTAAATATAGACGATAAACGATAATTGAAACTAATCTATGCTTCTGACACAATAACCCAAGCGCAGATTTAAACCATAAAAACTGTTGTAAATCTACAATATTGTTCAAAAAATCATGAGCTGCAATAAATAAACAGCAGAATGAAACACTTTAGTACTTAGTTTTTATCTGTAATGAGTCATAGAAGTTATTAATTCAACCTTTTACAGCTTAAGTCTTATCATATTGCCAAAAAATAACAAAACATTTCCCAGCAGTGCAAAGAAAATGTTGACTATATTATTCCAATATTGTTCCAGCTGTTACATACTGAACAATACAGCAGTATGGCATTTGTATTATGGTTCAGCTTGCATTTTGTTTACATTAGTTTTATTATCATCTACAAACTCTAGTATAACTTGATTATATTTGATGCTTTGAAATACTTGTGTTGATGTGGTCTGCAGATTATTTGGAGAACTGTCAAAACAAAAATGCGTTTCCTAACTTAACAAATTGCCATCATATATTAAGGATATACAGTTGAAACCAGAAGTTTACATACACTATATAAAAAGACAAACACAAAGGCTTTTTTTTCCTCACCATCTGACATTAATCAGACAAAACTTTTCCTGTTTTAGGTCAATTAGGATTAATAATTAGGTATAGGTGGTAATGCTTCTCCTGGTCTCCATATAAACACATGTGCTCGCGCTGTATATTTTAATTAAAAATATATATCCATTTCATCAGTTTTTTCCACTCCAAAGCTGATTTCCTCTTGTTTGTGAGTCTGATTATTCCTTGTTGCTTGAATGGTGATGTTCCAAATGACTAGTCAGGTGTCTCTTCCGTTCAGACTGGTTTATATTCTACTCCCTCAAGACAAGATGCTCTGAATGAGGAATTAGAGCTGACATATTTAAATTTCTCCCTTCTTAAATACCCGCCCTTAGTCACACTCCAGGGAAGATCTGTATTTATATATTTTGACTTGGGAGACAGCGGTGGAGGGTTTTGTTCTTAACCATTCCAGATATTTTTTTTTTTCCCTGAGGCTTGGTATACTGATATTAATTTATTTAAATCCACTCATCCTTTTTCCCTTGTGGAAGGAGATATCTTGCAGGAGGCTACAAAGACTCTGGTTAAAAGTGCAACGGGATTTCTTCATCTGTGCATGTTCTTGTCTTTACCAGCAGGTGGCACTGTTGATCTATAAATGTTGAATAGAGATGGAGTTTAAAGGCTCTACTTTATGCATAAACTTTACTTTTAAAATGGCCGTAGGCTTTTTTGACACTATTATGTCTGAAACTTTCTCAAAACAACCTAATTTAATGTGTGTCAAAGCACTGCATTGATTATCCCTTGAATTTTTATTTCAGCTCCAAGTGTCATGCGAATTTTGACACAGAATTATAAGGCTCTCTATTCTAACTAGAAACGGGACAATGGGCAGGGTATTTTTATTGTAATAAAAAAAAGTGATAGAAAGAAGACAGTAATTTGTATAATTGCATACCTGGAAACCTGGCAACCTTGGTTCTGACAGGATCAGGGGCGTTCACTGAGTTTTTTGGTGTAGTTTTGACTTAAAAGAAAGTATAATTTTATAGTAATTGTATAAACATTGAACGTACTCTGGTATTTTTAATGTAAGTGCAACACGCTTATAGTCATTTGAATGCATTTCCAATCCATCAATAGGCCTGTCACGATAACAAGTTTTGAAGTGAGATTTTTAAAATGGAAATATCCCTCAAAAAGTATTCTAAATGTACAAAACTGAGCTACAATAAATAAATAATACCAAAGTAATTATTCATAATTTAACTCAAAAGCAGTACAGAAAAAACAAACTAAATTTTTCTGCTGGTACAAAGAAAAAGCCCCCATGACCCTGAAAAATTATAGGCAAGTTTATTTGTATAGCACAATTGGTACAAGTAATTCAAAATGCTTTACAGAATAAAAAATACATTAAAATCACAGTACAAACAAATTAAAAGACAAGTCTATTTAGTAATTATCATGGCGGGTGTTTCCATCAGCAGTTTTATCATTAATTGCTATTATTTTGGCCATTAAAATCATAAAAAAAAAATTGTGCCATATATATAATATGTCTATATATGACCCCTCTTGTTGTTTTATGTGTCCAAACAGAGATGTCAAGATGAATCGGGTAATTGCTAATCTTGATGATACAGGTTACAATTTAATCGTGAACAAAAAATAATGATAGTAATGATTAGAATCCATTTAAATCAACCTATACTTAAAAGTGCGTTTGATCTAGCTGTTTATGAGACATTCACTGACTTGATGTAATGGTCTGGCATTTTTATATAGCACTTTTCCACTTTCAAGGCAGTTAAAGCGGTTCACATTTCCCACTGGGACACCTGCCCAAGGACACAACGACACCATTCATTTGTGGGAGATGGAATTGCACCTCCAACCTGTGGATCAGTGGATGTGACGGCTCAACCAATGATGTTTACGTCGAGAGCGGGATTCGATCTGCCAACCTTTGGATCAGTGGGCAAGATTGTGAATGAAGGGTTTTGCTCATGTTATCCAAATCTTTCCTCATGTATATATATATTTTTTCAAAATAAGCATAAAAGTAAAATTTGTATCGATCTGTACATCAAATTAGCAAGATTAGCTGCTAAAAAACAATACAGGAAGTAATAGGTAATGCTACTGGAATAGAAATAAGGAAGAGGACGCCAACATAGAAATCGCCGTGTGTTATTGATTGGCTGAAAGCTGAATATAGATATCCCATGTGCCCAGGCCCCGGCTTCGTTAGCACGCTCCCTGAGGATGAAGAGGAGGAGACGAAGAAGCCACATGTCCAGTAAACACTATGTGACAGCCTGAATGTGCTGTTCATGAGGCCCGATACTGTAAATGAGAGGTGACATCGGCTCTCGTGTGTTTTAAAATATTAAATAAACATGTACCAGGTAGGGCAGGGCGATATGGTAATAAAAATCTAATCGTGATCCCATCCTTGTGACCATTTCCTTTGCGGGTAAAATCGCGGGTGGCAGTCCCAAGGTTGATGGTTCAGTTCTCAGTCTCAACGTAAACATCATTGGAATGAGCTGTTATATCCACTGACCAGATGAATGCTGTCGTTGTGTCCTCGGGCAAGACACCTCCTCGCTCCCAGTGTCTGTGTACACTGTGTATGATTGTGTGTGTGAATGGGTGAGTGTGTCCTTGATGTAAAGCGCTTTGAGTGTCTTGAAGATGGAAAAGCGCTATTGAACGAGAAGGTGCGTCCAAACTCTTGACTGGTACTGTACATAAACGCTGTCTTGGTCCAAATGTGCGCACTTAC
This sequence comes from Periophthalmus magnuspinnatus, assembly GCF_009829125.3. NCBI lineage: Eukaryota > Metazoa > Chordata > Actinopteri > Gobiiformes > Gobiidae > Periophthalmus > Periophthalmus magnuspinnatus. Next base: position 26,229,997 of record NC_047134.1, read on the forward strand.
AACTCGGAATATCTAATTTGACACACAGAGAGACCAAGGAAAAGCCACATCTACTGTTAGACCAAAAGGATAGTCAGATTTGAGGGTAAAAATAAAAGTAGCAGTCAGTGATACTAGGCAAGGTGATGAAAGCGAGGTGAGAAGACAGAGTACACGAGAATACAAAATGTACTTGAACAAACTGAACTGAATAAAAGTGAAGGCAGATAGTGGCTGTGTGGTAAGAGCTCTCACCTCAGAACTCAAAAGTTGTGGGCACGATCTCACCTCCTAATCTAACCATATGTTCTTTGGTAAGACAATTAATTTTCAATATATTATACATTCAGTGATGAAGACGAAAATTGCTAATTGGATAGATTGGGACCACTAATTAAAGGTATCACACTATTTTCTGATCTATGTTATAATGTTGCTTCCTCATCACAAACAGACCACATTTAACACAAGCCCTGCATATTTAGGCTGAGTTCTTCTCTCAAAATGAAATCACTCTGTTCCACCTTGTGATGTCATGTGATAATACAGGAAGTGCTCCGCTGTGTTTTAAAATGCCGTACATCGTCACTAAAATCATTTGGATGATTTAAACCCTGCAATTCCCAGTCTCTACTAAAGGTAAAAGGTTGACTTAAACTACCACTTAATGACATCACAAGGTGGAACAGAGCATTTTGAGATTTGGAGATGTGGACAGACTAATAATAAGGGATTGCTCAAACATGTGTGAATGAAACAAACCACAACTCCAGGTATGTTTTTGATGAGGTAACAACATTATAACATGGATTAAAGCTAAAGAGTCCATTTTGCCTAATATATATATACACGTCCAGTGCAATCTTTCTGTTTCAAATGGTGAACCGACAACTTTTGTGGCTCTATGGAAAAATATGAGGTTTATATATAGATGCATATGTCATCAGCTGAGTACTTCGTGGTATATACTGTATGAGGGGACTGCTCCGTACCCACACTGCTCGTGCAATAGGCCATTATAGCTGAAGGATGTGGTGGTTTGAGTGTCGGGCGCTCGGAGAATAAAACGGTTCACATCGAGCGGGATCATATTCCGAGCAGCCGTTTAGGAAGCTAACTCAATCTGCCTTTGTTGTCTGAAAATGCTGTATTGACAAATCATTTAGTCTGGCTCTCAGAGTAATGTCACGGCCCACTTTTGAAGAACTCTGAACGGAGCCATTTAGGAGCTACTCTGCTTTGCGAATCTGATACAGGGCTGTCACTGATGAAGAGTTTGAATAAAAATGAGAAAAAACGAGCACTGGCTGCAGATCTTGTGCTTCCAAAGGGAAATAGTTTGGGATTACATTCCTGGAAGTTTAATTGCAACATGCTTTCTAATTGAACCAGTGTGTTTTTGTGGCTTTAAAATGAACCAATTTTTTGACTTTGATACATCGTCTGGGTCCACAGTTCCAAACCGCCATTTTGTAATTGGGTAGAATATAGTTACATCAAACTAGAGTGTTTTTTCTATGCAATTTCTCCATTTTAGGTGACCTCATCCTCAGGCCAGATGAGCTTTAGGGACCCCTAGATATTTCCAAGACCTCTTCTAAGTGGTCGCAAACTCCATATGAGAGACCAATGTCTTTTTTTTTTTTTTTTTTAATGGTGTTTAACGTAATATATACCTTTTAAATTTTATGAATTAATAAAATAAGTAACAAATTCAGAAGAACCATTGGACCATCAGAAAGTTCTGTATGGACAATTAAGAAACTACATAAACTACCAGTCAAAAGTTTGCACACACCCCTTCTTGCAATGTTTTTTCTTTATTTTTACTACTTTCTACATTTTATATACACACAGAAGACATCAAGTATATGATGTAAGATATAGACAATTATGTAGCAAAGACAAAAAGTAAATAACTACTAATTTGTTTATATTTTGTATTCAGATCCTCAAAGTAGCCACTCTTTACTTTGCCAAAATATATTTCGTGGTTGTTTCACTTTTTTCTTTACTGTAAATAAGAAGTAGAAAGTATTAAATTGAATAAAAAGGGTGTGTCCCAACTTTTGACTGGTAGTGCATACTATACTGTACGAGAGAAATACAGATTAGCTCTACACACACACTTGTTTACTCGTTTGAATACAATATTGATAACCATGGTTTTTCTGTTAATTTATTTAGTTGCCGTTATGCATGTCGATTTTCTACAGGTTTTTGTGCATTTGAAAGCCCTTCTGTATTTTATTTCAGTTGCGTGGTATTCTTCAGAGCTGCAGAGCCACAGCGGAGGGTAGGATGACATTTATAATACAGAACATTCTGCCACAGCCACCACTCGTTTTAATATTTATTGTGGACATGCCAAGCCGCTAAAGGCTCTCAGTCTGAGCCAGTGAGCTAATGCTTCTCCTCATGCGCCACTTCACACTCTAAGACTATCTTTAACTTACAGCTTCACACGTACGCGATTGAAATTGATAAAGTTTCCACCCAGTTTCCAAGTTTCAAACCTGTAAAAGCAAATGTACTGAGTTTGACTCCTGTCGGATTTGAAATATTACTCAAGTGGACCGAGTCATAAATCTAACCCAGATGTATGTGCTACTTTTGCTCACTGAACTTTCTGCATAAATAATCAAAAATTTGAAATACACTGTTGAATCTGTTGTAAGTGGACCAAGCCCCGTTATGTGTTTAATGTGAGTGGGGGTCACTGCTCCACAGATCAGACCTGCAACTTGCCCTATTGGCATCACCTTCTGGTCTCCATGAAGATGTTATTGCTTTACCTAGAATGATCCACAGTATGGCATAAGCTTATAACTTTTGCATCTCCATGGCGATAAGTTGGGGCCTGGTGTTTTTTTTAACAATAAAAAAACCCCCCAAAAAACAACTGAATAAATGCAGAGTAGATAAGTTTAATGCCATACTATGAAACATTCTAATTAAAGCAATAAAATCTCATGGAGTCAAGCAGGTGTCCTAAAGCTCTGTTCAAAGATGGAACACCACAGCTGCACCTTTAAAATGCCAGATTTTATATTTTTGATAAAATTGAATAATGCATGAATTTTATCTTTGACAAATTATCATGGTCTCTTTGAGTCTTTGGTAATGGCTCCAGCTGTGTTCCATTTCATACGATTCAAGTGTCTGTGAGCGTCATAGTGGCCCTGCTGTTCATTTTCCACTTCCTAGAGTCTGAGTTGTTACGAAAATCATGTTTGTGATCGCAGCTAGCTATTGCCAATGGTTACATAATTCTACCTTTTACACTGCCAGGAAAACACTTATTTGTTATTTCCTATGTACATTTTGTGCCGAATACAAACAAAATTCAAAGCCGGGTTGTTATACTGTTTGCGTCATTATCAAAGCAGCAGACAGGAGAGAGACTTGTGACCTCGACTTGCATTTTTTAGGGTTAAAGTCCTTTAGTTGTTTAGTCGATTAATCGGTCAGTGGTGTCTACGTCAACTAAAATTTGTCTTACTCAACTAATCATTGTGTCTATGTTCTTATTATAATGATTTATATGCAGAAGTAACAGTAGAAAGGAGAAGATGGTGAGTGATTAAGTGAGCCGAAGAGTTCATATTTTTTGGTATTTATATGTAAAAAGCAGATTAACAAGTTTAATCTGTCTTTATATAAATACATTGCTTCCTACTTCTCTTTTCTGTAAATATAAGCTTTGTTTCCACTGGTTCACTTTGGAGTTGATTGGGCCGCAAGTGTCTCTACTGTCTAAAGTGAACTGTACTGCCCAGTCTGAGGGTCTGACCCTGGAGGGTTCTTGCTCCCAGAAGGATCTAGGGCTGGTACATCTCCAGGCGTAGTTAACAACCAAACAAGACTGGATAAGAGTCCAGCAAAAATGAGACTAAAAGCAGCTATAAACATAAAATAATAATTTCTCACTAAACACTCACTTGATCTTGTGATAAGCTGCTTATGACAACTTAAATGTAGAGCCTCTGTAGAGCCTTTTGCTCCTCAAAACAAAGCTGCACAAACGCAACAGCTGTTTTCTGTTTATGGATGTACGCCGCTCACGTATCACTTGCGCATAAAGATTGAACATATTATATTTCGAGTGCAAAATGCATCCAGCATGAGCTAAACCCAGTGCATTACATAAAAGTATAAAAGTATAATTCAGATTTGATTTAGATTTGCTTTATCAATAAAACACAAGTTATGATTGTGTGATGTCAGTGTCTCATGTAGCTGAGCTCTGCCCTTAGTCCCGGAGCCATGCTCGGAGCATGGAAACGCAACTCTGCGTCTCTTGTGAGTTTGTGTCAGATACATAGACATAAGTGTTTTGAGAGCTTTTATCTTTAGTCAACCAAGAATTTCTTTAGTCCACTGCCACCTTTTTTTTTGTCTTTGATTTGCCAATAGGACGCCTTTTATTTGCAAACATCCCATTACATCCCATCTCTCATGACGCCTCAGACTCCACGTATTAACCCGCTGTGAGGAGAAACACAATTATCCAACACATTTTTTGACTCTATGCTATGATCGCACATCTCCCCGGTCTTCCACTCAAAGCTAAAAACAACTTCCTCCCACATTTTCTTGTCAAGTCGGCCCTACGCTACAAGCAACACTTCCGACTCAATCTTTTCATCTTTCCCTTGCGGGGATTACATCGCTGATCAATATATTTGGAAAGCCTTGTGTCTGCGCTACCACCCAAACCACCCACCAGCGCCATCGGACAAAGCCAGTTTTGTCTAAAGCTCTACTTGCCTTGCTCTACATGTCCTCCGGATGCTTTGTTGCTTTGAGCCCTTTTAGAGAGTCTTTCATTCCTCCTCTCTCCCTCCATCTTTTCCTCTTTCTCTTCACACTGCTGCCCTCATTTGTTTTCGGTGGGATTTGGGGATCGCATTCAGTAAGTAGCTCATTGTCCCAAGTTTTATCCGTTGGAAGAGGATGGGGCGCGCTCCTATGCTCTCCGGGGGTGTCTTGCTGCTTGCCATACGATGATGTCATGGCATTTTTTTTTGTTTTAGCACCAAGAGGGGGCACCCACCGACACCCCCCTCACCCCATTACATACGCTATATCCACCCACCAACCTCCACTTGTGTTTTTTGCTCTGCCAGTTTTCCCAGATCCTTTGGCTTCTCAAAATGCGCCTAAGGGATTTGTAGCTGTTTGGTTGTTGTTTAGCACACCCACGATACATGCTAGACACCCTATAGGAGAGTGTTCATCCCCACAAACCCACCTTATTTTGGCTTCTTTTTAAAGAGCCTGGACTAAATTTTTCCCAAGCATTTCCATATATAGTTCCACTCTTTCACTCAGCCCTTCGTTTCTTAACAGGTGATGAATTTATAACCTATCACTGTTCACTCTATGGAAAAGCAGATTGGCTGTCGCTCTCTGTCAGAAGAGAACAACACTGTATAAAATATATTTATAAAGGACTACGACGATGGACCGACTCAGTATCTCACTTGTTTGTTGAACTTTGATAAATGAACTTTTATTACAAGATCGATTGTATATGTCTAAAAACTGGTCGCTAAAATGGAAGAAAAAGGCCTTTGGTTATTTTTACTTCCCAAAAATGGAATACATTTCAAGGACATGCACAACTGTATAGATTGGTGCCACTAATGCACTTTAATAATCTGGTGATAAACATTTATAATCACATCTGCTCCTGTTTTTTGATGTTTTAAATGACAGGGCGGCCATGAAAATGAGAGTCCTGTATTCTCATTGGGCTCTCTCAGTATAAATAAAGGTAAGATATATTGTATTGTAAGTTCTTGAGTTCAAAATATGTCTGCTGTGTACTGTCTGCATCTAATTATAAAGCATTTTGTTGTCCAAGAAGCAGGAAGTTTGTGGTTCGCTTGCTAGTCTTAGTTAGCATCAGTGTTGGAAGGTGATGAAGTAAAAGTAGTAAAGTACTGTACTTAAGTAGATTTTTTTTTTTTTTTTGGTATCTGTATTTTACTTCAGTAAATTTTAAATTGGGCACTTTTTACCTCACTACATTTGAGAGCAGATATCTGTACTTTCGACTCCACTACATTTTTTAACTAGACTGAAAAGTAGAAAGTACTTTTTATATGATTTGAGGGGTTATTTTTTAACGTTGTAACATGAAGTTTTTCGAGTTCAAGCTTCGGCTTTGAGCAAACAAAATTCATAAGAGAGATTTAGAAATTGATTTGTTTTGTAACAACACTTATGTGAAATACTTTTACTTTTTGCTCTTAAAGTACATTTTTAAACACGTACTTAAAAACTTAAGTAGATTTTTTTTCATGTGATGCTTTTACTTGAGTATTTTTTTCCTCCAGTGTCTGTACTTTAACAGTAACAAACATTGACTTCTTCCACCATTAGTTATCATTACCATGATGACTAAACTCCACTCTGGCCTCTAAAAGTTGTGAAAAACCCTTTTAAACTCATTGCCGTGAATAATCAGGATCCTCGAAATGCATTAGATCAGTGCGGTGTAACTTTAGACCACTGCAAACTGTTTAAAGTGACCAACTTGTGTTTTTCACCTTTTTTAAAGTGGTAAAAATCAGGTACAGCGCCTTTAATATGGCACCCCGTCCACACGGACTTCTTTTTGTTTTTCAGTGATCATTAATCCCCTGATAATGCAGTGTCGATTTGCCATAGCCGCAGGGATGGTACAAAACAGTGAGACTCTCAAATGCTTCTCTGGTTAAAGAGGCTGTTCTGGATCTCGGCAGGGTGAGAAATCTTTTTGGGTTAAACAAGAAGCTCTGATTGCAGAAGCACTGAGCTAAATTATTTCTATTCATTTACAAAATATGCGGGAAAGTGTTGTGCTTTTTGTTCATTGCAGATATGAGTAATATGAGATTTATGAGATGTATTTTAAGATCACTGACTGACTTATAATTGTTATTGACTTTCTCAATTTCAAAGTCTCACTACACAATATGATTTTGACACCTCACTATAATAAATATTTGCCATGAGGTACATTGACATGGTCCTATTTTAAACTCCAGTCTCCTTTTATTTGTTATATACAGTTGAAACCAGAAACTTGCATACATTATATAAAAATATGCGTATGCTTTTTTTTCCTCACTGTCTGACATTAAATCAGACTAAACATTTCCTGTTTTAGGTCAATTAGGATTACCAAAATTATTTCTATTTGCCAAATGTCAGAATAATAAAAGTATAAAAATAAAAATATTTCATGACTTTCTTCAAAGTCAAAAGTTTACATACACTAAGATTAATATGAATTTAAACAATTTGAGGAAACCTAGATGATGATGATGATATTGACAACATTTGAGTTAATTAGAGACACACCTGAAACACACTTCATCTTTGTGTAACATCAAGGGAAAGTCAAAAGAAATCAGCCAAAATATCAGGAAGAGAATTGTGGACTTGCACAAGTCTGTTTCTTCCTTGGGTGCAATTTCCAGATGCCCGTAGGTGCCATATTCATCTGTTCAAACAATTTTACACAAGTATAAAAACCATGGGAATGTCCAGCCATCATACTGCTCAGGAAGGAGATGGTTCGGTGTCACAGAGATGAACGTGCTTTGGTCTGAAATGTGCCTATCAACCGAAGAACAAAAGCACAAGACCTTGTGAAGATGCTGACTGAAGCAAGTAAGAGAGTGTCATTATCCACAGTGAAATGAGGACTGTACCGACATGACTCTGCAGGAAGGAGCCATTACTCAAGAAGAAACATAAAAAAGCCAGATTACAGTTTGCAAATGCACAGAGGGACAAATACCTTCATTTTTAGAGACATGTCCTGTGGTCTGACAAAACTAAAATTGAACTGTTTGGCCATAATATTTCATAATATCATAATATTTGGCAGCTTCATTTTGTGGGGTTGTTTTGCAGCAGGAGGGACTGGTGCACTTCACAAATGGCGGCCTACAAACTTGGCTCAGTTACAGCAGTTCTGTCAGGAGGAATGGGCCGAAAATTCCAGTCAACTATTGTGAGAAGCTTGTGGACGGATATTCAAAACATTTGACCCAAATCATACAGTTTAAAGGAAATGGTACCAAATACTAATGAAATGTATGTAAACTTCTAAGTTTGAAGATAGAAATTAAAAATTGTCTTAAAAAAAATCTTCTCATTATTCTGGCATTTAGCAAATAGAAATAATTTAGGTAATTCTAATTGACCTCAAACAGCAAAAGTTTAGTCTGATTTTATGTCAGACAGTGAAAAAAAAAAGTATATGTGTATTTTTATATAGCGTATGTAAACTTCAACTGTAGCGCTTTTCCACCTTCAACGCACCCAAAGCACTTTACATCAAGGAACCACTCACTCATTCACACGTACACACTCATACACCAGTGTACATAGACACTGGGGGGTTCAGTGAGGTGGGTTCAGTGTCTTGCCCAATGACACAACCACAGCATTTATCTTTGGGAGCTGGAATGTACCACCAACTTGTGGGTCAGTAGATCTGACTGCTCAAACAATGACGCTAACATCGAGAGTTCCTTTATGTGAAAGGTTGGATCCGAATTTCATTTTTTAAAAGAGCTGAGTCTTTTTCTTTCTAATTTATCTACAATTTTACACTGATTAACACTGAACTGACACGATAATCAACACGGAAGCAGAGCAGGTGACACAAGTGAGAGCACATTTTCTTTAGATTTTGAATAATTCCAAAGGGTAAACTCACTCCCACAGTTTGAACCATTTTAAACACATTTAAGACTTGTTTGTTGCTCTCTCTCATTAGCCTGTTGTTAAAATGAGTTCTCACATTGGCTTCTGTTATATAAATAAATAGCAAAAGAACCAGTCTTTTGAATGGCTCTTTGAAATGAACGGATCCAAAAGATTCAGATCCTGTAAAAGAGCCGGAAGTCCCATCACTCAACAAGACCATGCAGCTGTAGAGGAATGGCTCTAATTTGTTCTATTTGTTTTGTTTTTTTTACCAATTAGCATCAACTTTAGATACTATAGAATTATCTCTGTATCGATTTTATTTTTGACAGCCGTAGCGGACATTGTCTCGATCTGGCAGCCTGTGAGGGAGGCTTGAGTGTTTATAGGTTGCTCTTTTCTTGGAATAGTGTCTCTAATGAGTGGGTTGGAGCTTGGCGCTGTTGTCATCCTCAGTGCAATGATAGGCCAAACGCACTTCCTCCGCCCGCACCAACAAACACAAGCCCATATCAGACCCACAGAGCCTTTGATGTTCAGCTGAAAGCTATTTTAAGGAGTATTTTCAGAGAGGTTAAGTGGAGCAGATGAAAACCGTCTGGTGCTAAGTATTTTGTCGCAAGGTTTCTCTGAGGGAACGCTACAGGAAGAGTTCAGAGATTTGCATTTTTGTGTAACTTTTAGTATGTAAATGTAATGTTATATAAACCGGGGCTCTAGAGTGTGATCAACTTGTCTAAAAATTTGCCCGATAAAAAAATGTTCCATGGGCACATCGGTGAACCTAGCATCATATCCCTTCGCTTTATTCATTCACTCTCCCTCCACCTCTGACCAGATCGCTAAACCGGTCTGAGACGCTGAGGCCGATGTGCTCAGGTCACACTCTTAAACGGCAGAGCTCATAAGTTTGACTTTTTTCATTTATTTGAAATGAAACCCTGATCTACAAACCTGCAGATCCTCCACACGGTGTATAGCTACTTAAATCTTATGAGGTTGCTGTTCCATGAGGTGAAAAAGAAAATAACCTGAAAAAATGTCAAAGATCAGCTATTGAAAGTGAAAGTAAGAGGTCTCACTCTGCACATGCTATAGTGAACTGTAAAACTCCTTAAAAGCACAGACCTCTCACTCAGACTAGTTTTTGAAGTCAGTTTCTGTTTCATTCAGGCTTTTTATTAATTAAACTCAAATAAGATACTAACTCATTTGGTTTTAACTTAAAAGGTCAATTGTTTTATCAAATAAAAAACTTTGAATAGAAAAAACTATAGTCATTATTGAAATATTATAGTTTAATTAATCAAATAGTTAATCTGGAGAGCTATAAACCCGTTATTATCAATATAAGTGAGTAATTGGCCTGAAACACAAAGGCTGATCGTTTGATTCCAGCGCCAACCTGTAAACTTGTTGTGTCTATGAGCAAGATGACCTACCTTTCTTGTGTTTGAATGTGGCTTGTGAATTATTCGTTTTGTTGGTGGGGCAGATTGGCAGCCATGTTTCCTTCAATAGGCCTTAGGGCAGTTGTGGCTTTTAGAGGTAGTGGTAAAGTGTGGTGAATGAATAGTGCATTGTTAAGTGCTTTGACTATATCTTGAAAGGTGCTATATAAATTCAAGGCCTTATTATTAATATTATGGTTTTGATATATGCTGAGAATATTGTTTTTTATTTTTTTATCTATAGATACTAAGTCCATTTGGACATGGGGTATTATAATCTGTTCTATTGTAGATGGATACTTGAACCACATGTGTTGTTTTACCATGCACACAAAATGAATCCTGTTTTGGTTTCATTTTATTACAGTAGCAGTTTTGTCATGCGTCCTTAACATTATTACTATAATGATAAGAATTCTTCTCACAGCACCCCAGTCACTTTAAATTATACTATAGCCACAGTGAATTTATATTTGCATGAACACTGGATGGGTGAACAATGGGCTGGGTGAACAGGCGGACGGATCAGGCCAAAACAGTTACAGGAACACACAAACGTACTAGCTAGAAATCAGGCTAGCAGTGTTTGTTTAAAGCAGTAGAAATGACCAGAACAATTGATTTTATCTTGTCTCATTTTCTTTTATGTAGATCTAAAATGCATAGCAACATTTGGAGATGATAAAAATCAAACTTCACCCATTTTAAATCAACTCAAATAACTGTGTTGTCCTTGCGCCTGCAGTGCTCATGTTACAGGTTGTTAAAGGGCTATTTATGTCCATTTGTTTTGTCGGTCTGACGACAGGGCCAAGGCTGTCACAATGTAAGATGTACTTCTTCTGTACAAAGTGTCCCATTGGGGTCTTGAGTTATGAGATAAAGTGGGTTTGAGAGGAGCTGTGACTGTGGTGCTCAGGGGGGACCAGCCTGAGGGACATCCAGGAGACCTCCTCACAGCTCCTCATGAAAGAGCTGCAGGTCAGACATGTCCCTGGGGCTTGTGTGTGACTGAGGACAGGAGCTGGGCACAGTAGTTCCACTACGATAGTCTAGACCAGACATGGGCAAACTATAGCCCAGGGGCCACACATGGCCCTTTGGGCTTATTAATCTGGCCCGCAAAACGTGACCAAATAATATTCAAATAGATAAGGCTAAACCTAGATCAATTTACCTTTTCAGCAAGTTGTTGATCTTTTGGCACTTGATGAAACTGAATGTGATTTTTTTTTTTTTCTGCTGTGTTTATTTAACTGCATTTGAAAAACAATTTGTACAATGAGCCTTGCATATTCATGCTTTGCTACATGTTACAGGCCAAATCGCTAATGTAATTTATATATATCTCCTGGCCCGGGTCCTCTGTCAAATTTATAACCCAATGTGGCCCGTTGGTCAAAATGTTTGCCCACCCCTGGTCTAGGTGGTTGGAGTTGTTGGTGCTGAGGTCTGACCAGGGCATGTGATGATGACAGGACCAGCTATGAGGGCATCACAAACAGCATCTGTAGCAAACCTGTCTTCAATTCAACTCCCCAACTGTACTTCTGCTGCTTCTAGAGAAGATTTTCAGAAGAATCTGCAAATATAAACACAAGTTTGAATAAAGTTTTTCAAGTTATGGTATTTGCAAATAATAAAAGTATATTGTTCTTTATATAGAGTAGTTATAAGCGTAGACTTAGGAAGTAGAGCCACAGAAAAGTGTATTTTGAATAGTAATAAACAACAAAATAGTATAATTACATAACTTTTTTTCAAAGCATAATTGTAAAAAATACGTTTTGAAAAAGGCATATGGCATACACAGCTATAAGACTGACAGGATCAGTCTGTAAACTGTAGCCTTTTACTTACTATGGATGGGGGGTCTCCTCCTGTGCATCCTCATCCACATGTCTCCCTGGGGTCTTCTCTCCCTCATTGTACCATTAAGTACAATGTGCAGTTTTTTAGGTAAAACTGCAGCTTTGTCTGAAGATTAATGACAGCAAAAAGACCAAAAACTGAGGCGAAATGGTGCCTCTACTTCATAAAAGGCATCATAAATCTGATATAAAACACCCAACATCTATTTGCTTTATCTACAAACAAAACCAATTCTACAAATAAAACACCACTAAATATGCGCTAAAAGTTCACTAAAAGTTCACTAAAAGGCCACTAAAAGTTTACAAAATCCCTTAGCAGCTGAGGAGTGTACTATGAGGCTGATGAGCTGGTTCTCCAAGCCTGGACCTCAGCTCAGAGATAATGAGAGTCATGAAGCCGAGTACAGACAGAATTTGTAAAGTCCAAGTTTGAGCTTTTGGTCTCTGTGCGCGGTCACGGGAAAACGGGCGTGTCTGTGTCTGTCATGGGGAAATGATGTGCCGCATCATGTGACCAGTCATACGCTCAGAATGGGCCATCTGCTGAACAGCTGATTATAAAATATTAATGTATAAAAGCTGTTGAAACCAAAACAAAAATATATTTCTGTTAATAGAGCCATATCTGAGTTCACTTCATTTGACTTCTTCCTCAAATTGTATCTGTTAAAATGTGTGAAGTGTGGCCTATAAACACACTGGAAAATGAATGACACTTTTGTTCACTGCTCCATGCAAAAAAATAAAAAAATACCGGATCAATTAATTACATTCCCTGGATCCGTGGCGGCTGAAAATTGAGAGAAACCAGTGCACGGATCAAATGAATCCCTGGGAACAGTGTTTTAAAGCAGAACTGTAAACTCCATCTTCTTCTTTCTCGCCATAATTCTGTCCTAAGCACATTTCACTGTCCCTCTTCTCTGTGCCACAGTGTCTACATACCACATAGACACTAGCCGGCTACCAGGGCAATGGGCTAACTGTGTCTCACCATGGTAAGCTAGTAGTTTGTTTCTTTCACATAAAACACATTGCTTACTTTGTTATTTAGTTGCCATGACTTGGGTGCCAGTCTAGTGCCAGTCTAGTGCCAGCCTAATACATTAAAATGCAGTGTTTCGATGGGGCTGCAGGGGTTGAGTGCCTCTTATAGCCTGGCACAGTCCTGCTTGGTCTGGTTGGGCTCTCAGTAACAAGTGCTTGGCTAACGTCAGCTCGTATTTACGCCACGCTTCGCACATTTAGTAGATTAAGATGAAAACGCCTTGACACAGCTTTTTAAAGGGTTTTCTGTTGGCGTAAGCAGATCGCACAAGTTTCACAGATGCAGGTGAGCTGAAAAACAGTTGTGCTTTACATATTTGTCAAATGTGTTAGAATTGTACACCATTTTAGTTGAAATAATAAAAAATGGATAGAATAATTGGTCTGGCATGGCATCATTTTAATTTGACCAGGGGCAGTGCACAACAATACATTAACCAAGACAAGACATAGACACAGTGGTCCCAGTTTATACCATGAATCCTCATGTACACCTGTAGTCCCCGAGCAGGTTGGTGGAAATACTGAAAATACGGATTCAATGTATATGGATAAATTGACCACAAATTAATTAAAACAAATATTACTTGGGGTCATATTGTTCAAATACTCTTCTAAAAACTACACATACCCAAACAGACAGTTGGCACATTAAATTATGGACTATGCTGTGCCTGTGGCTTTGATAAATTTAAAAATAATATTAATATTTGGGGGCCATTATGCAAATTGACTTGATGTAATAGTATAATCAACTTTTACTTACACTTAAGTAATATTCTTTGGAAGTGTAGATCAGACTGAGTTGAGTTCAGATCAGAACATTCATACATTCAAAAACACTGAAGTTTAAAATCTTTTAAAAAATCTCTTTAACCAAAAAATAGACTAGAACATAGCATGTTTTTTTTTTCATTTTGGTTGTGTTTTTGCAATGAAAAACAGAAAAACACAGCCTCTTCGTTCTGTGCGGGCTTGCGTCTCCACAAACCTGACTCCTATATAGTCTGAAGTGTTTCAATGGAAATGTTTTGTCAATAATCTTTCACAGTACAGTATAGCATATGGCAAATTATCCCTAAAGAGAATGTTCCAAAGTTTGTCTTTAACTTTAACATTATTTTTCAAAAGAATCAAGCTCCAGAAAGTTACACACTGAACTTTAAACCAGGAAAGTCCCATTGAGAAGACTCGTTTTCAGTGGAGTCCAAGGGAGATTTAATTGGTACCCCGACGTTCCACCACTATACAAACTGAGTTAGGTAAGTAATTTGGATTTGATCTTCTGAAAAAGTTTACCCTGTTTGAACCTCATAATAATTTAATGCAGCTGTAATATCCAACATTTACTAAAACCAGGAAGTAGTTTATCTCAGGCTGACGGGTTTTATAGTTTCTTCTATGCTCTTAACTGTCGTAAAACTGCACCGATGAAATTACGGTAGAGAATTGTAATTTCAGATTAACACTGAGGGGTATAAAGTGGTGGGATTCAGTCTTTGTTTCACGTTGTAAGTGATTAAAGGCCGCTTGAGCCACCGGACTCCTTAGCATCACATCTTGCTGTTAATTTGACAGTCAGTTGGTTATAAAGTGTGTATCCCTGTTTGACATCTTTACAGCATAACGCAGATTTATGCACGCGGCTCTGTCCTAAATTCAGGGAGTTAAAAGTCTCGTAAACACTGGGCTCTGGATGGATGGTCCTCTGAGGCTGATCTGGCTCAGAGCTGCCCTCCCTCACGCTGCCAGCTCCAGTCAGTGCAGTTTAGAGTAGACGCGTTGAGTTGATTCATTTTGTCACTGTTTGATGTTTACTCTCCATTCAGGTCGGTGGCATTCAGTCCTGACACATTCATTGCAAATTCACAATCAAATCAAAATTTCTATCTGAATTCTGTCAATTTGAGATTGTGTGGTATGGCATTTTTGCATTTTTTTTTTCCAAGATGGCTAGTTTTGAAACATTCTTCCATGTATGACCCCCGAACGAACGAGGGATTAAACAGACTAATCCAATACAGATAAAGCGTGTTCACACTTGTATATAAACCACATAAAAACTATTTCCTACAGGGGGCACTGTTTAGGGGTAAGGCCAATTTTACTGTTGTCCAAATGTCCAGTGAGTGAAAAAGTAGTGCACACAAAATTTCCCACAAAGCACCTTGAAAAGTAGTGGGCGTCGGTCGTGACTAGACTGGCCAATATAAACCACAATGCATTGTGAGAGTCGGAAAAACACCAGCAACTGGACACAACACGACTGAATGAAGCAGATAGAAGCGCTGGTTTATCACACTGTTGGTCCTGATTATGAATAAAACGCCCTTAAATAAACCGTTCCTGTGTAAAGCTGCTAGCGTTAGCCACTTACATGAGCTTGAGCTGTTAAAAATTTGATTATTTCCACATCTCAGTCCGTTTATATGAGATCCAGCTTGACAAAAACTTGTATGGTTTTTATTAGTGAATAAATGTTTGTGTGCCAGTCCAATTTGATCATTATTTATGACAGAAATCAAGTTTTCACGTCACCTGAAAGTAATGAGCTGCGTGTCCGGATCGCTCTGTGAGTCCGCTAAAGAGACATAGCTTTGGACTAAACTTGGAAGTAAACCTGGACTAGACAAGAACTAAATCAAGACTAGAACCGGACCAAACCAGAACTAATAGGCTCAAACTGGACCAAATCATGACGAGTGTGAACACACCTTGAATCTACTTTCCAGGGGTTTATTCCAGTACTAGTTCATAAAGTGTAACTCTGTGGTGTTTTTGCTCGTTTTGCTCTTTAAGGCCTTAACATTATTCAACATAAGAGAATCTGCTGGCCCAGTGGTGTGGGACCCATATCCTCAGGGACCATAAGTGCTGAGGTGTCTGCAGTGCTGCTGTAGACCTAGTTGGTCTCCAAAGGGTCAGATTTATTACATACAAAATATACCCAGGTCTACATATACATAAAAGAAGAGTTAGGGGTTTAAAAATGATAAATCATACACAAACAATGGTCAGGTTCATCTGGTCTTTTATTTGTTTATTTGAATAGATTCTTTTTCTAGGCCTAAATATTCTGTTACAAAATTATAGAGTTTGATGTAATAATAATAATAATAATTTTTAAATACAATAGTAACAAAAGGTTTACTCAACTCAAATAGCAACATTTAGGTGAGATTACTTGATAATAAACTTGTTGTGTCCAGTGGGCTAATTTAAATAGGTTTTGGCGCTGTTTTCCTACCAGTGGAAGCAGGACAACGGCGCCATCTGCAGTCAGACTTCTTCAGGACAGTATCCCAGGTGTGTGAAAGTAAAAAAGCCCCCTCGTCCCGTACCGGACACATCACTTCAACATCACTTGAGGAAGAGCGCTAGTGAGCAGTCCAAACTGTCAGGTATGAAAATAAAATAAATATATGTCATATGTCATCTCACCTGAACATTGAGATTTGAGTAGACCGTTTCTTACTACTGTATTTCAAATTATTTGGACTTTTGACAAGGAAAACTTGACATCAAACTCGAAAATTTTTTAAAGTGTACAGGCTAATAAAATAACAGTATTCCAGTATTTGTTTGCACAGCTATTGAAAGAAGTAATGACATAATATAAAAACAATAAACAGTTGAGGTGATACTTACAGCCCGAGGTTCAAACAGACTGGATCAAAACTTTGTAGATGTTGGATGGATGGATTCTCTGAGTCTTTATTTGTGTACATTTTGTGGGGGTGTGTTCCTTATGGGGTGCATTGCTAAGTGTCTGATTGTGAGTGCATCTGAACAGGAACACTGTCATCGGAGCTGTTGGTGGGAAAATCTATTTCTGGCTTGTGTAGATGAGTCACAGCGACATATGAATGGATTAGACACAAACCCTGCCTCACTTACAAAACACCACATTCAACGATCCCATCACAACACTCCTTATGTCGGATCATCTGGAATTTCTTTGTGCATATTCCCGTGTTAAAAGTATATCCGCTGTGCTATTGCCTTGAAAAACAAACATAAACAATTTGTATGTTTAGAATAGAAGAATAATGCAATCTACCAACTTTCTTCAATAAAAATGACAACACTTTAATTAGACTTGATATAGCATGAACAAAGACATGAAAATATAATCTATACATTTACAGTAATGTAAATAGTGTCTAGTGGTGAAGTGTGAGAATACAACAGGGGCAGGTCAGCCAGTCTAATTACAGATGGTAGCTTTGATTCGTAATGAGCAAATAGTTTATAAACCTGTGTGTCTTGTTGCGTCCTTTTACTCTTTTTATCTTTTTCATGAGAATATTGGCCATTTTGTCAGCTGTTAGAGATATTTGGATGTAGGCCTGTCACAATAATTAAAAAAAATGAAACATGACATATTGCTACAGTGGAATGTCACTATGAACGATAATATTGAAAATAAAAAGCAGGATAATCCCAATACATATTTTACCTGTTTTGCTGTTAAAAAGTTTGAGCTGCAGCAAATATATAGCAGAATGAACCAATAACTAGTCCTGGAGGTGACTTTTTCATCCCTCTACAGCTTAAATCTTACTGTATTACATAACAAAAATTGCAAAAACCTTCCCACTATTCCAACAAAAATATAATCAATATAAGATAAATATTGAGCCCCAAAATGTACTGTTCCAAGTTTCATATATTGACTGTCGATATAGCAATTTTCGTGACAGATTTACTTGGATGACTCTTTGGTTCCAAATCTTAGTAAGACATTTTATAAAAATATATTTGAAATGTTGTATTGGACATTAGAGGCTTTACAAATATATGACCATAGGCTGTACATATAACTGGACATAGCTAACCTGCTAGCCGCCACATTCCAAATAGAAAATGATCATGGGTGCACTTCCAGCTCCATCGACTGTCTCCAATTCACTTTACATTAGAAAACCGTGGACCCTCTCTCTGTAACTGCTACTGTCAGACTCGTCATTTTGGTCATATTAACCCGCTCTACATGATCCTGGTATTTTTATTTCGCTATTGTGTCTGTAACTCAAGATATGAACAATAACAACAGACAAATGCTGCCTTCTTTAACCGAGGTTGCTCTCGGTAGCGTTAGCAACAGGTTTGACTGACAGTGTTGCTAAGGGCCTGTTCCCTGCTAAACCAGCTGTGCGGGCAGGAAGGGGCGTTACCTTTAACGGCTTTCTTCAGATTGGTTGTTTGGTTGCTATGATATTCACAGTCGGAATTTTAAATATGGAACTTGGCTCCAAATTCATATAACTATAACCTCTAGCCTCGATGAGCTTCATTTGAGCTGAACGCTACGGGTGAAGTCACACACACTTAGTTCACGTCTTTATACAGTCTAGGTAACCTGTATGTGTGCACTTTTACTCCACTCTTTTTGCCGTCTGTAAAAGTATAGTTGATCATTTATATTTCAATTTTTTTTTTAAATTTAATCCACCACAGTTATGACTAAAATACTCAACTGGAAAAAGTACTATAGCAAAAATCTGTTACAAAGTTATTTAGAAAGCTAGTACATACTACGTCCCATTTTCAACTAAAATATGAATTTAAACTGGATTTTATTGCAGTCTTGGTCGTAATTTTTGTAGTTACCCGCATTTTCCTTCACTGACCTCCATTATAATCAAGTTTTATATTTTCTCCAATCCACAATAAACATTTTGCATGAACTAAATAACCAGTGGTATGCTAGTAGGTCACCATTCCTCTGTTCACATGTAAGTCTCTGTAGTTTTTCTTGAGGGATAATCTCTGCTCCTTTTTTTGGATTTTACATAAATACCTTTGTTATTGGCGTCTCTTGATTACAGGTGCTTACTACGACAAAATAAACGCATTCTGGTTTTGAAAGCGGCTTTGTTTCCGTGCAGACGGCTGTGTGATTCATACCGGGAATGTTTTCATGTTCACCTGTCTGTTTCATGTGTAATGTGTCAGAGAAAAACGTAATAGACCAGAGTAAATAGCCTATACTTCAATGTGTGTCAGTCATTCCCTGTAATACCTTTTATGAGCTCCAAGCCCTATCCATCCAACTTGTTTAGCCTCCATGTTGCATCCCCAAAAGCGTGCCTCTTGGGAGCAGTCTCTCTTTGTTCAGGGCCTGTGCAATGAATTATAGATACTGGAATCCACAGTGATTTGATGCTGTTTTAAGGTCTGGTGCCCCCACTGCAGTGAAAGGGACACAATGCTATCACGCGCGAGCAAGAAGCGTACCTATATTTTCATGTACTTGTAAAGAAATGCACTGGAACAAAGCAGAACATGGCTGACAAGAACACACTGGGCAGTACGCTGTAGAATAGGCTTTTGAATGTCTTGTCAGTCTTCTCAACGCAGCTCTACTCATACACATATTTTTCATTTTAGACCTGGGTCTCAAAACGGGAATAATAACATTTCCGATTCTTTCAGATTGTTAGAAAAAGTTTTAAAGTACCACTCAATGTCCCAGGGAAACTATTGGGTCGTCATAATGAAAGCTTTTCAAATTGTTGCTCTTAGTTCATTTGAGAAAATCGAGCTCTATAGTGCCTACCTTTCTAACAGTTTTTAAAGCCTCAATAGTTCCGTCTTATTTTACCTCTGAGGATTTGATTATGATATTTTGAATAAGAATTGTTGAAGTGTACTTTATATTATCAGCTTGACTCTCAGATTGCATAGTTACTACTGCTTGTAATCTGCCACTTCAATACTAGAGATAGATTTATATATCGGTCAATATGTTGGGCTGATATTTGGACTTTTTAGTGTATCAGCTATCAGCTTTAAATCTCCGGTTCTGTTTAGCTGTACATATGTCTGAAATGATGATTATTCATGTTTTGCTTTGTTTGTATAGTGATTTTAATATCTTTCTTGTTCTATAAAGGTCTTTGAATTATTTTGTGTACCAATTGTGCTACACAAAATAACTTACCTTGCCTAAGTTTCCATCTATCCATTTTTTTAACACTTTTCCGGGGCCGGGTTGCAGGGGCAGCAGTCTAAGCAGAGACTCCCAGATTTCCCTCAACCCAGACACTTCCTCTAGCTCCTTCGGTGGGACCCCAAGGCGGCTCCAAGCCAGCCGAGAGACTTGCCTAAATTTAAACCACATAATCTGGGGAAAATAAGCAAAAAAACGGTCCAAAAATATCAGCAGACATTATCACCCATTGTTTACTCTGTATTCTAAACAATCGGTATCAAAATCGGTATCAGCCCATGAAAAAAAGCATATTTGTCGATCGCTAAATAATACTTTTAAAACTTATTATAGTATTTATTTGAATATAAACCATTTTCATGCATTTCTTACAAATCAAAATAGTACATGGTTGTAGGTAAACGGTCACATTTTTATATAGCGCTTTTCCACCTTCAAAACACTTTACATCAACCATTCACACACACATTCATACACCAGTGTACACAGACAGTATTCATTTGTGGGAGCTGGATTTGCACCGCCAACCTGTGGGTAAGTGGATCTGACCGCTTTACCGATGATGTTTACATCAAGAACGGGATTCGAACCACCAACCTTCAGATCAGTGAGCAAACGCTCTACCAACTGAACCACTGTCAAAATTTCTGAGGATTTCTGAGTCAGGACGAATAAGGGAATAAGGGGCAGAAATGGGACTTTAAAAGATTCATTGACGCTGGGAACTTTCTGTCGCATCAAGCCTCAAAACTTTTTTTTTATCAAAAGAAACATTTTGTCTGTACCAGATTTTGGGACCCATACTTCCTCAACTTTTCGAGTGAACAGAATCCTAATTTGAATAATAAATATAATACATAACTCTTGTATAGTGCTTTTCAAGACACCATAGACGATTTACATAGTTTATAGCCCACATCGCAAATCTAATCCCACTTCAATACTTACTAAAAATTGCAATCCCAAAAACTGTATAATCGTAGCATTTGCTCGTTTGATATATTGTGCACTGTAAGATCTAAAAATACCTTCACTTCATCATTTCTTCCATCATTTCACAGACTCCTGAATGCATCCACTCAAACAGTCCTGTGTGTGCTTGTCCCACCTCGGGCCAATCAGGTGTAAATTTAGAAACACAGATGCCTAAATTACACCCGGTGTCTGAACACGGAACTGCGAGACTCCAGCACAACATGATGTCACCAGGTGTGAGCTCAGGAGAAAAAAATAAAAAACAACAAAAAAACAGGAGAAAGATGATTAATGTGTCTGTGGAAAGACCCAGAGGCGTCTTTTCCATGAACATGTTTCGTAGCTTGAGAATGACAGAAACCACAGCTCCAGCTACAGAATACAATGCAACCTCCAAGCACAATCTGTCTGCGCTTTTGAGACTTTGGTCTTTACTGTCTGGCTGGTTGGTATTTTCACCCAATGAGCAGAGGTGGGTAGTACTGAATTAAATAAAATGGTGTAATTGTTTGAATAAATGATGCTTTGTTGTGTCTACTTTCCCCAAGTTGTGCAGGCAACTTAAATAGAATCAGGTGCTTTGGAATTTGTTGCCATTTACTATTGGTGATATTAATTACTATCCACATACACTTACCATAACCATAGACCATATATATATAAATGGACATAGCTAACCTGCTAGCCGCCACATTCCAAATAGGAAGTGATCAAGGGCGCACTTCTGGCACCATCGACTCTGCTGCTGTCAGGCTCGTCATTTTGGTCTTAAAATGTTCGTATTGATCTGCTCTACATGATCCTGGTGTTTCGCTATTGTGTCCATAACTCAAGATATGAACATCAGCTGACTGACAGAGACAGGGATTGACAGGTTTGCTAGGTGCCTGATCCCTGCCAAACCAGCGGTGTGGGCAGAAAGGAGCGTTACCTTCAACAGCTTTATTCCAGATCGACTCTTTGGTTGCTATGATACTCATGGTCGGAGTTCCTAATATGAAACTTTGCTCCAAATTGGCCCCTATAACTGTTAGCCTCGATGAGCTTCATTTGACTGAACGCTGTGGGTGACGTCACACTCAATCCACTTCTTTATACGGTCTATGAGTTTAACCCGATTTTAGTTCATATAATTGCAGCTAAGTGGGAATCTGTGTTACTTATCTGTTTATTGAAAAGAAAATATTAATTGGGCCCACAAGATTTTACTTGAAAAAAAAAAATAGAGCCTTGCATGTGTGCCATGACCAAACCCTTTGTCCTTAGTGCTCCACTGCTTTTTATTTGCTTTTCTAATAGTAATAATGTGTTACTGTACCTTTTTCATTAGAGATGCATTACTCTATATAACATGGAACCATTCAGTGCGACTCTCACAATGAAATACACATGTGTGGTTGAAGTGCAGACTGTCCTACTTCCTCTTATGATCTTCCTTGTGCACTTCATACACTTCATAGATACATGTTATAGCAGTGGGCATAGCCTGATGTTATTTGCACTCCCGATCACTCATTGAGAACCACATAACATGATATTTGTATGTTTTGCAACACTTATCGGGGTTATCAATTAGACTGCCGTTTCTTCCCTCCAGTAAATTTGCCTATACTTTATCCACTCGAAAGACTAGAGCTCACATGGGTTTTAAATGTAATGATGTTCTATTTAATGTGCACAAATTGAGTAATGGCGTGTGGTCCTTACTGTGGCAGAGCTAATTCACAAAGGCCATTAGATGTGATCCACTGCGGCTCGTGTTTGGTAAATGATATAAGAAGAGTGTGTGGGAGTAAGCAGTTTTGTTCTCATCTTCCTCTTTATCACAACCTCTCTGTTACGCTGCAAAAAACAAAACGTCATCTCTCAGATCTCTCCCTCTGCCATATTCAAAGCAAGGCAATAAGAAGGATATCATGGTAAAGGTGTATTTGATTTATGTATGTAGCACTTTGAATTAAGTTCTACACATTATCAATCTGGAACGTCGAAAATGATCAGAAAACGCAGTACATCATGTCGCTGAAATAGGCTGAAGCACGTCTGCCAGCGCCGCCATGTTTGTTTTGGTTTGTTTGAGCGATTCGCCTTTGGTTTCTGCACAAACCTCAATGCTGCTCTGTGATTGGTCCGCCCGGTCGCTTAACCCTACAGCTGGAGTATCTCAAAATGGACTCTCGTGAGTTTATGAACTTATGTTACTTTAAAATGTGAAAAACAGAACTCAATCATTTTAAAGTATTTACATTGGTTCAAAGTTATTCCTCACTTACCTTGTGAATTCTGAGCATCCGTAATATTCACCATGATGAGTTTATAAGCAAGTTATCACAACTTTCAGAGACCAGAGTCGAGTTTGACCAGCAAAGCAAACAACTACTACCATGCTAACCTTGCACTTCTTGATTGACAATAAAATGCTTGATAATTGGATGCAGACAGTACACAGCTGACTTATTTTGACCTATTCTAAAACTATTCAGGAAACATCCAAATCTGGTCTATTTATGTGATTTTTTTTTCCCCTGTATTGATTCTTGGTTAAAAAACTGCAAGTAAAATGTAAGAAATATGGAGAGACGGGTAGACAAAGATGTTATTGTTCAAAAACCGTAGTTGTAAATGTTTGATTGGCATTTTAAAAGAGCGGGGGGCTTTGATGAAACAGGAGCAGGTAGCATTTTGTAAAGTTGACTTGGTGTGTGTGGGAGTTTTAAAACGTAACTCTTTTTGTTCATAGTATTACTTATAGCAGATGGTGTAGAGGGTTCTGGTAGATAGCACTGTACTTAAGGCAGTGCATCAATCAAATGTATCAAAACGGTGTAATTGAAAACTATTTATTTAATTATTTAATTCTGACCTGAATGAGCACAAATCATAGACCAGGGGTGCCCAAACTTTTTACACCGAGGGCCACAGACCAGTGTCAATACAGTGGATAATTCAGAGGGTGCATTTAACATAGTTTTGACTTCATACTTTAAATAAGGCTTGAAATATAATATTAGGTCTATATGACAAAGCAATGTGATGTTATTTAGGTTATAGTGGTAGTATTACTCAAATTTGACATAAAAAGTACTGATTATGATTCACCTGAAGGCTTGAGGGCCAATAAAATTAGTCTGAGGGCCGCATTTTGCCCCTAGGCCATAGTTTGGACACCCCTGCCATGGACTATATAAATGGACATAGCTACGTACTAGCTGCCGCGGTCCAAATAGGAAGTGTTCATGGAAACGCTTCCGACTCCATTGGCTCCAATTGACTTTACATTGAAACATTGTCACCCCTCCCTCTGTATGTATTGTGCAGTGAGTGTTGTCATTTTGGTCTTAAAATGTTTGTATTACATGATCCTGGTGTTTTTATTACGCTATTTTGACCTTAAATGACTATATGGACATTAATAACAGACAAATCTATGGTTTTCATCAACAGTGGCTTTTAAAAAATGAACAAAAAACATTACTCGTGAATAAGTAATACAAAAATTTGCATCATTAGCAACTAGACATTAAAAAGAAAAAATATTATATCGTTTTGCAATAATGGTCAAAAGTCCTTAAAATGACGCCGATACACAAGAAGCTCAAAGCCATGAATAGTTATCACAGCAGTTTTTTCTTCAAGTGAAAATATTAGGAGCTCGTGTTAAAGTATTTGAACTTTTTGGGAATGCATTTTTGAGTAAACATCTTTTGTTTGTTGTCGTCTTTTGAAATGCTTGCTTGTGTCTGGCAATTGTTTTGCGTGCAGAAAGCAGTTTAACAAGTATTGGCCAATCTATTTTTAATGGTTGGGATTATGCTGTGATGCGTGCTTGGGTCGCTGGCACACTTTGATCCCTAACATGAGCCTGTTTTCACTTGTTTTTGGAAGCTTAAAACTCCCAGCGAAGTTGTATCAATTTTTCAACTTCAGCACTGTCAGAACTCAAGACACCAGGGCTTAGAACATGCAAATATCCTCTCTGAAAATGTATCTTTCAAACTTTTCTGGAATGCACAAGCGCTCCCTGTCCATCTCCAGTTTTCCTTTGCCAAACATACAGATCCACAAGCACACATTGAAATTCTGATCTCTTTTGGTTACATATTCTCTTTGCTGTGAGCCACTCTGCTGACTCACTCACTTTCTTTTGAATACGCCGCTGCTATGCTGTGTGTGTGTTTGGGAGCTCATCTGCCTATATGCACTTTTAACAGCTAGCCTAACTCAATTTTAGTATGCTCTACCTTGCAACTTTAACATCAAGCAAAATAACGCAACTTATAAACGTCCAGCAGTAGGGTTGTCAAGAGTAGTGAAAATCAGATGTTATAGATACCGAAGCTAGTATTGAGACTAGATACTCTTATGAACAAGTGTTGATACTAAAAAGAACTACTCAAACAGGGCAACCAGTCTTATACTAGATTTATCAAAACTAGAGTAAGACTAAATGCAAATTATTATTTTGTGTGGAAAACTATGTTCCATCATCTAAAAATACAGCCTTTTTATTATCATTGCGGTATCGAAATTGGTGTTGTGCCAGTTCCTCAAAATATCGTGACAACACTAGTAATTTGCATTATTTAAGCTTTTTAACAACTTTCTATTTCATAGGGCTGCAAGATTAATTGTAACCGAATCACAAATCCAAATGGATATTACATCACTGAAATTAAATCATATTTCCTCTGCAAACTACATATAGCCTATAAAATGTACTGACAGTGTAGTTTAGACCTCTTACATTTGTTTAACACTTGATATTTCAGCTAATCTTACCTTTTTTCCAAATATAAGCGTCCGTTATTCAAAAACAATATTTAGTGTGAAAATGTTCTGATACCAATAACATCACAGTTGCCAGCACAAGCTACTAAAATGACCCATATTACACTATTTTCTGATCTATGCAGGTATGTTTTTGAGGAGGTAACATTATAACAAGGCTTAAACCTCGCACAAGTCAGTTTCATGTATAATAGGGCATTTTAAATAAGGCTAAAAAGTATAGCTGCTAGCTGCAGAGTTAAGATGCATCATGCTAGGTGAGTCTGGCAATTAAATTCCGTGCAAATCCAGCAAGAAGGTTTAGTTTGTATGCAGATATCTCCGGTCATCTACTTCCTTTTTCCATCAAAAGTTGCCACAGTGAACCTCATGACCTGCGGCCTTAGGAATGGCATTCCCACTGACACAAAAACTGTACGTACTCAAGCGGGAATCAAACTAGCAAACATTCAAATCGAGTACAAATACTTCAACCACTGCATCACTTCTCCCTATATCTAAGAATATGTTATTAATTACTTATAAGAAACAGAGTAATGTGAATATGAAAGTAGCAGAAGTCAGAGTGACAGCGTGACTTTATATGTGTCTTTCTTTAACACTGAAAAACCAATTAGATGGGTCAGAGGCTCGGGGCCATGACTTAGCTGTCAGCCTTTAGTATATAGGAACTCTCTCAAAAACCAAAAGCATCTCAAATACACACATTTTTGTCAAAATTTGAACACTTCAGTTATCTTCCTGCCTCTGTATACGTGTCTCCATTAAGTTGTCAAATGAGTCGTCAGCAAATGGTTGAAAAAGAAAATGCTAATTGGATTTCACTCAGCTTGGTTGAGTTGTAAATGAAATGACAAGAAATAAGCCAAGAACATGATCGAGCAATATTTTACTGAGAACAAAAACAGCCCTTGTGTTCCAGTTGGCTTTTGTTCAATAGAAAACAAAACTGATTAATGACAGTGTTGCTTTGTTCGCAGCTGTTGTGTCGCTGGGCAAGACACTTCAGTCACATTGACATAACACACATGACCAGTTGGGCAATTTTTTAGCTTTACAGAGGAAACTAAAGCGATTTGTTTCTGAAAGGGAATACCTCGCTGTAATTGGTGAAATCCACCTGTCACTCACCCAGAACCCACCTCGTGATGTCATGAGGTGATACAGGAAGTGCTCCACTGTGTTTTTAAACTCCATACACCTTCACTAGAATCATTTGTGTGATTTCAGCCCAATCTCTACTGAACTAAAGGAAAAAGTTAGTTGTTAACTTGAAGACTATCGTTTCATGACATCACAAGCTGGAACGGAGCATTTTGAGCTTTGGAGATGTAGATAAAATTAAGAATTAGTCAAATATGTGTGAATGAAACAAAACACAACTCCAGGTATGTTTTTCAGGATGTAACAACATATAACACAACTTCACATTCACATTAGTCAATTTTGGGCAATATATGTCCTTTGAGGTACACAGGTTTATTGTCCCTTTGTGGAAATTTGTCATCTGCATTTGACCCATCCTTCAATACCGCAGGGACCCATCTCCAGACCTTGGACTAAGCTCGATCAGGAATACCCCAGCTGGAGAATTTGACCTGTTGTGCTTGTTTTAGGTTGATGACACGAGAAAATAGATCCAAACTCTGCATAGAAAGGCCTGGATTGAATTAAAGGGGTTTATTGAAATTAACAAAACAAGCTTCACCTCAGGGACATACAGTAAATGCATTCTGATGTTTATGTTGATGTTGTTATGTAATCAAGGTTGCGCGCCCATAGATTATTAAACAGAAAACGCTTCAGTAATGAGATAGCTAATCCCCCTGAAATGTGAACTCCCGAATCTTAAAATTTCAATGTTAGCGTTATTAAATATTCTAACTTTTCCACCTTGTCATGTTTAATCTTTGTGGTATAGCAGGTGGAGCAGGCTGTGGGTTGCCAGATAAGAGCCATCTCGCGCACAAAGACAGCGCCGCGGTGTAGCAGTGAGTTGCTGAGATAGCACTGGCCTTTCTTCTGATCCCTCCAGCTGTGTCAGATTTAGCCGGCAAATGTGCCAAGCTCATCAAGGTGCCCGACTTTGGCCTTTTCAATAATTCATGCCCAAATTTGCAGGGAGGAGCCGAGGTTTTGTTTCAGCGCGCAGTTCTACAGAGCGGTTCTTCTAATTGGAACGACACACAGTCCCATCGGTCAGGGCTAAATGTCATTAGGGGGGAAGTAGAATACCACTGTAAGGAGAGACTATAGTGGAGTAGACTAAAGTAGAGGCTTTCAAACGGAAAAATAAAACACTCTGTACCACCTTGTGATGTCATGTGGTGATACAGGAAGTGCTCCACTGTGTTTTTAATCTGCATACACCTTCAACACTAGAATCATTTGGATAATTTCAGCCCTGGAATTGCCAGTCTCTACTGAACAAAAGGTAAAACATAGCTGTTAACTTGAAAACTACCACTACATGACATCACAAAGTGGAACAGAGCGTTTTGAGCAATGAACCAGGATTATTCAAATGTGTGAATGAAACAAAACATAACTCCAGGTATGTTTTTGAGGAGGTAACAACATTACCTCACAGTAATCCATTTTGTGTAATATATGACCATTAATGTTCTTTTAGTTATCTACATTTTTAGTTCCATTCTCACCATTCCAACCACATTCTTACAATTTTACTTTCGTCTGATCGGCAGTTTTCAAATGTTCTTCCCAATTAACAATCTGTTGTATTCTTTTCATCTTTTCTTCCTTTGTCTTGTTTATTTTAATAGATTATTTTTCAGACCATACTTTAGTTTGTTTTCATTCCTCGTATCCTCTCCTAACGCGAGGCATGCTCTGTTCACAATTTTCTCCGCATTTTGGGTAGGGCTGGGATTCTGTAGGTCCAGGCTGGATGGTGTAATTCCCTCATCCCGGCATTCCTTGATTGAATCTGAGATGTTTGCGGAAACGTGCCCTTTTTGATTCCAGTTGTTCTAATCTCTTAAAATAAATGAACACAACACAGATGAACTTCACTGGACCTTCCTTCGTCTTGCTCAACGATACCCAAAACTGGTACATTTTTTAAAATAAGACACCATGCCTACATTATTGCTTCATCCTGTATTCTCAAGTTTGATTTTCTATTTTTTTCACCCACAAAAACATCCTGACTCCCAACTCTAATGAAGCCGGGTTTGCCCTACCTCTCTCTCTCTCACTCATGTAGTAGCCTGGGTTATTCTCTGGAAACTAATTAAAGACTGTACAAATGCGCTCATAGTCACACGTGCTTACCATGCACAACTGTACACATGTGCAGGAGGGCCGGCCCGGGCCACAGAGAGCTTTAATTACCAATTCTAATTTGTGTTTCGGTTTACATTATTTATGAAGAAGCGCTTTGGAGTCGCACTGACCTTCTTCTAATGATGCCATGTGGGCTAGCATTGTGCTGGCAGATGTGGGGAGCACACTACAATCCCTTTGGTGAGCTCAATATTTTCCCCAATTTTTAAACTCCTTTTGGTCCAATTTGGTCCCAGTTACAACTTGTGTAACTGCCTGCTGTAAACATAAACTCCCTTAATATCCAAGCAAAGTTAAAGGTCCTATGTTGAGCAAAATAGGCTCTTGTGAGCTTTAAGACATGTTATCATGTTGCTACCTTGTCAAAAACATACCTGGGGTTGTGTTTTGTTTCGGTTGCATGTTTTAATAATGCTGCATTATTAGGCTGTCTACATTACCAAAGCTAAAAATGCTCTGTACCACCTTGTGATGTCATGCAGTGGTAATTATCAAGTTGACAGATGTTTTACCTTAGTTCAGTAGAGCTTGGCAATTCCAGGGCTGAAATCATCTAAATGATTCTGGTGAAGGTGTATAGAGTTTTAAAAACACAGTGGAGCACGTTCTGTATTACCACATGACATCACAAGGTGGAATAGAGTGTTTTCTGCTTGAAAGAAGAAGTGTGAATGAAACAAAACACAACTCCAGGTCAGTTTGTGATGAGGAAAAACATTATAACATAGACTAGAAAATAGCATAACATGGGACCTTTAAATGTGCACCCTTTAACTTTTTTTTGATGACTCTGCAACCATCTTGTGTCCATGGAGATGAACAGGTGTCAGCACCAGGCCAATTTACAGGTCAGATCTGTGGAGAGGCGAGCATGCTAACAAGCAGAATACATGTTTTTCTATGTATTTTTGAGGATTATAACTCTCAATGAAAAAAATGTGAGATACATGCGTTTAATGCCAAACTGAAGAGCATTCCAGGCAATGCAATAACATTTCCATGGAGACGAGCAGGTAGCACGCCATCCACCAGAAAAGTTACGTAATGCAATGTTAAGCTAGCTCTGGAATGGTTGACAGTGAATCGGCATTATCCCCATGCAAAGTAAAGGGGGGTTACTTGAGGTATTTGTAGTCAAGTGTATTATCTACAAAGGATAGAGGTTGTCACATCTCCAATATAGAGAAGCACAAAGGCCAATCTACTGCTGCAAATGGTGGCAGTGGCTCAAATTGATTTTAGCTGTCTAAAATGGCCTGTCGGGAGCTGTTATAGTGCACCATTTATAGCTATCAAAACCAATTTGAGGAAAAACCAGCAACTCACAGTACATCAGGGATACAGGGCTAAATAACTGACATCGCAAACTCGACCAGACCTGAAAAAAAGAGGGTTTCTTGACACACGTAAGTTATGCTATAGAACTGATTCAATGAAATGAATATCAAATTTGAATGTTTTATAGTTCCAATGCTAAAGTAGACCAGCTTATACATTGTTTTTTGTGATCAGAGGCAACTTTCCACCGATCTAGATACAGTTTGCCATACTCGAACATTCCAGGCAAAGCAATAACATCTCCGTAGAGACAAGCAGATCGCTCCAAACCCCTCACCAGAAAAGTTCCATATTGCACTTTTAGACCTTTTTTAAATGGCTATGCAGCTGATCAATAGATGGACTGAAGCAGTGCTCTTATGATGCTAAAATTTCACATTTGGTCTCATTTTTATATAGTGCTTTTCCACCTTCAAGGCACTCAAAGCATCAAAGAATCACTCACCCATTCGTAGACACTGGGGGTAAGGTCGGGTGTAAGTGTCTTGCCCAAGGATACAATAACAGGATTCATCTGTGGGAGCTGGATTTGCACGCCAACCTGTGTGTAGTGGGTCTGACCATTCTACCAATGATGTTTATGTCGAGAGTGGGATGTGAACCGCCAACCTCTACCAACTGAGCTAATGTCGCCCAAATCAAAATTTCGATACTACGAAATAGACCTGATACTCGATGATGACTCAATGATTATTTTCAACACTTAACAATTCTTATACACCAAGGGTCATTCTTAAAATGTTCAGAAAAAGTCAAATTTCGTCCTTATGTGAACTATACTTGCTAAAACTATATCGAAACTAATTTGAACATCGATTAGCATCTGATTTTCCACACTTTTGACGACCCGAGACTGAAGTTAGCTTGCACTGTGAGACATTTTGTTCTTCCTCTGTTTTTTTTTTTGTTAGTTCTATTTGCTACAGCGTTGTATCAGGGAGAAAACAATGGCGGAGATGACGGGCTGTCAGATAGGCCAGAACATGCCAGTGGTGGTGGGAGTACAGGAATAATTCAGATTGTTCACAGACAAGTACAAGTGTCAGAACCCACTTGTTTATGTAGGCGTCCTCTGCTGCTGTATTCCCACTGCAGACTTTGGTCCCAGTGTACAGCGCAGGGAGTGTCAAAGGAGAAAACCATTACTAACCTATAAGAACCCAAATCACTCTTTTTCGACAACTGGTTGACACTAGCCATTCACTGCAGATTTGACTGTTCAAATATCCAAAGATAGACGTTGGATTTGCATTGCGGTGTTTTATTCTTTCACAGTTACTTGATACAGGGGCCAAACGGATGTCGGGCGCGTTGGATCCATCTTACCCCGGCTTGGAGAATCTATTTAGGAAAAAAATGTTAAATTTAGACAGCATTTTTGTGATCCAATTTCTGCTAAAATGTGTCTTTAAATATTTGAGTAAACACGTGTGAATGGACTGTAGAATTACCCACACACCAGGATTTTTTTTGTATTTTTTATAATAATAATGGGTTGGATTTATACAACACCTTTCAAGACACCCAAAGCGCTTTACATTGCATTATTCATTCACTCCAGACTCAGTGGTGTTAAGCTACGATCCCGGCGAAAGCGATGCTGCCAATCCGCTCCGTCGGCCCCTTTGACCACCAACAACACATTCATTCCAGGCAATGTCGGTGAAGTGTCTAGCCTAAAGGACACAACAACAGTTTTGTCACTGGCGCCCCGCTGTGTCACCCGATTTTCCCAGCGGTCTCCCATCCAAGTCCTAACCAGGCCCAGTCTTGCTTAGCTTCTGAGATCTGATGAGATTAGAGCAGGAGTTTTAATCCTACCCTGCGTGCTTAAAGTTCTAACCGTTCTACTCGGCTATAGATAGTTATACTGCGTCTAAACGGGATAGGACCCAGCCAAACTCCAGCTTTGCCTCGATATAGAACAAAAGTATAGACTGTTTTTTTTAAGCGGAGCAAACCTTTTAATTTTCTACGTTGTACTTTATGTTCACACCTCTACACTGGACTCCACATACCTGCTGCTCCCAATTAGCTTCCTCAAATGAAAGGGTAAACCTCTCCATGGATAAATGATTTCTTTTAAGCGTAAACTTTGACTGTGAACTATGATATATTTACATGTAATTACCCGCATTATTCAAGGGGTGTTCGGCGCAAACTCTTAAGTGGTGTCAGTAGATGTGGATAAATGACCCTGGCTCTTCGTTTTGCCCGTAAGTGTCTTATAAACAGACTCTGTGCAGTTCATTGGACAGCTGTAATTATAATGAGCTTCTCCATAGCGCTGAAATGCACCCCGCCTGGACTTCTTTTAACGTAGCTGTTTTTGTCCAGGATGAAGTAGATTGTGGAGAAAGGGTTGTAATCTCATTCCTCACATGATACTTCAAGTAATAATTTAATACATAAGTGAGACGTTAAAGGGCCTATATTGCGGAAAACTTGTGAGCTTTAAGACGTGTTATAATGTTGTTTTCTGATCAAAACATACCTGGAGTTGGGTTTTGTTTCATTATACATATGTTTATACCCTTTATTATTAGTCTGTCTACATCCCCAAAGCTCAAAATGCTCTGTTCCACCTTGTGATGTCATGAAGCGATAGTTTTCTAGTTAATGGCTACTTTTTGTTTAGTAGAGATTGGCAATTCCAGGGCTGAAATAATCCAAATTTTCAAGTTAAGTTGTAAGTTGTTGGGGTTTAAAAACACAGTTGAGCACTTCCTGTATTACCAAATGACATCACAAGGTGGAACTTGACTTAAATATGCAGTGTTTTTGTGTTTAAACATGTTTGCATGTCTGTTTGTGATGAGGAAACAACATTATAACATAGATTATAAATTGGCAAAGCTGTCACTCAAGTTCAGTAGTTCAGGTTGGTGGTTTGTTTTCCGCAAATACAAGACAAAAAAACAAAAACAAAAAACAAGCTTCCATTTTGCACTGAAAAACAGTTTAAAATGTTCAATCAATATATCAATAAATAGCACACACACTAAAGCGCTTACTTCCTAATTTGGAGCATAAAAGTGCCAGTTCTCGTGTTGTGTTTTAACATTCTGATCACAGACGGAAAAATCGGTTTGGGGCGACTGGTTCTGGAGGCTGTATGCTTCTATATCTCCTGCCTGAGGGTGAGAGCGAGAGCGAAAGCAGGCGGTGAGATGGATGGAAAGTGTCTGCTGGCTGCTACAGGTGCATGCTGTTTTTGTGTCCTTGGGCAAGACAGGTATTCGTATCTGCGTACACTTCAGTTAGTATGAATGTTAGCGTGAGTAGGGGAGTGCGAGGTAGATAAGTGTTATACAAATCTGAACTGTGGTCTAAAAGGACTTGTCGTTTATCCTATAGAAAAAATACATGAAGTAGTGACGCTCAACTGTCCCTATTCGTTCCCTCGTTTCATTTCCATCCCTGACATCTAATATTTTGTTGGCTCTTGAGATTTCTTCCTGTCTGTCAGTACTGCTGCGTCTACTTAGTTTTGCTTGCATAACCTGGCAACCCGCGATAAGACACCCAGCCCTCCAGAGCCTCAGACAGCATCATTGGAGGAGAGCCGGGAAGGAGGAGGAGACGGGACAACGCAGGGTCTGGTATATTTAAAATTCCCTATTGCCCTGTTGGCACTTTCACCC
The DNA here is from genome assembly GCF_009829125.3 of Periophthalmus magnuspinnatus. Taxonomy (NCBI): domain Eukaryota; kingdom Metazoa; phylum Chordata; class Actinopteri; order Gobiiformes; family Gobiidae; genus Periophthalmus; species Periophthalmus magnuspinnatus. The sequence continues at coordinate 26,264,066 of NC_047134.1, forward strand.
CGTGTAGCAGTTTTTACCCATCAGCCATTGAGTGGGAATCCAACAATCCTCTTAGTCACAGAGAGGATGGGTTGGGCCTCGGAGGGACGCAGTTACCCATAAACACGTACACAACACAGCACTTTGGAGTTCGTCTCTGTTAAATTTGGTTAATTCTATCTATAGGCGTGATTTAGGCCGCGTCACTAATATACTTTTCAAAGCAAGACGTCTGAAGGATTCAAAAGTGAGTGTCAGTTACAACCACATACATAAATAGTTGTAATGCTTAAAGAAATTGAGGTTTATTCGTGTTAAGGTAAAAGCACCGTATCCATTTTTGTGTGCAGCCCCTTGGCATTACATTTAAAGATTTTTTTTAAATGTTAAAAAGGACCAACATAACAACATTTTGAAGTCGGTGAAATGTTAAATAGCCCATGCTGCGATGTTTTTCTTATCTATGTTATAATGTGGTGTCCTCATCGCAAACAGACCTGGAGTTGTGTTTTGTTTCATTCACATGTTTAACATAAAACCCCTGCATATTTACACTGATTTCTTCTCTCAAACAGACAGTGTTCCACCTTGTGATGTCATCATGTGGTAATACAGGAAGTGCTCCACTATGTTTTTAAACTTCACACTTTCACTAGAATCAATTGGATGATTTCAGCCCTGGAATTGCCAATCTCTACTAAACTAAACATGTTAATTTTATAATGATTATTTGTGATTATTTATGTTTTGGTTTGTTGTATTGTGATGTTGATGTCTTTCTTATTCTGTAAAGCACTTTGACTTACTTTGTGTACGAATTGTGCTATACAAATAAACCTCCCTTGCCTTGCCTAAAGGTAAAAGATGGCTGTTAACTTGAGAACTACTACTTCATGACATCACGAGGTAGAACAGAGTATTTTTGAGTTTGGGAGATGTAGGCAGAGTAATAATAAAGGGTTACTTTAGCCATATTATAACCTGACTTGAAGCTCAGAAGAGTCAGTTTTGCATAATATAGATCCTATTGAGGCATGTAATATAAATAAAATTCAATTCAATAAAAAAATAAATAAAATAAATGTAAATTAAATTAAAATAAATAAATCAAAAGAATTTACAAATGATACAAAGCAACCGTATGCTATACTAAAGTAAATAAGGTAAGGTAAATATGTATAAAGGTGCACTATATAACATTTCTGTTGGGTGGGGGGTGCTGGTCACTAGACACTTAATATTGCTTTGCCTTGAATGTTCCACAGTTTGGCATTAAACATACCTATTTTGCATATCTATCTTACAGTTGCAGGTGTGTTTATCAAAAAAGTAAAGCCGTACTGTGAAACAATCTATGCAAAGGAATAGGATCTTTATAGGGAACAGCAGGTGGCAGACCCTCTACTAGAAAAGTTACACAGTGCATCTTTAATTAACTGCTTGATTTTAAACAGCAAATGTATGGCTGAATGCAACAGTGTTATAACATGGTTTCATCCAATACACAAAAAACTCTCTCACCTGCAACTGTGCATTACCAAAGGCACTTTTGAAGCTTAAAAAGTTGAATAGCACCAAACCCGAAATAAATGGAGCCTCACAATTTTCAACACGGCACTTAGCGCGGCTATCCATTTTGCAGACAGCTGAAACATGCTAGTCCGACTTTGAAACTCTCTTTTGCAAGACCTGTCTGAAGTTTAGAAATGACGAGCTTCCATCAACACATCTGACCTCACCAGTTTGCAACAGAAATATACTGGGGCCATGAGGATAAACGGTGGTAACTAGATGCTATATGAGCGAAAGTGGGTAGTTTATGTGTTTTGGGTAAAAAAAAAAAAAAAAATCTAACTGATATGAGTGAAGTAGTCAGGGTAAAGGAGGAGAGAGTGGAGGGGTTGAAAATGAGTATAAGACCAGGTTTTGTTTTGATTCGGTTGTGAAATAGTGGAGCTGGGCTGTGCAGTCTGGGTGACACCTGCACATCTTTTCCACACTTCACTGTTGGCGTTTCACACTTGAAGGAGAGAATACAAACCAACCTTTCATTTAAGATTCTTTCTTACAGTGTGAACGAGAAAGAGAGGAAAGATCCAGTTGCATATACAGGTGTCGGTAATGCTCCGTTGCAATGTTTTAGTCAATTTTTCTGTTTTTAAATAGAGGCACAATGCTAACACAGTGAACTTTTTACAGCTTTGAATGTGGATTATGTAACTTTTTCTGACCTACTTCTCTCTCTATATAAGTCATTGCTTTTCCTAAAATGTAACACAGTATGGCATTAAACCTGTCAATGCAGGTGACAAGCAGATGATGTGACCAGGCAAAGTTACAGGTTAGATCTGTGGAGACGTGATCCTGCTTACAGTATGAATGCATGTTTTTCAGTGTATGTTTTTATGTAGCAATAATAAAGACTTGTATTTGAACAGATATATTAACTGCCAGGCAATGTATGTTTAGTTTTTAGCCTGTTTAAAATTCCATCGGATGTGTGAGATGTGACGACCCAATCCCGTTCTCTATTGCAAATATTTATGGTCTCCTTGATATTTGTTTACTTATTTTGATACTCCAAAAAAAACAAACCTAGTTCCAAAACATTGTAGTGTCAAGTTCTCTCCATTATGTAAAAAAATATGTCATCTTGTTTTTCATGCTCTTAACTTTTTACTTACCTTTAGCCTTTAGTTCTATACAATTGTTAAAATATAGTTTGAGAAGGTTTATGACAATATATTTCAACACAGGCTTATATAACTAAACTCTGATGACATAATTATAGCCACATCAAGCAGTTCGATGGATGTGGTAATAATCTGTCACTGTATGGCACTACACTGTGTAATTATGTTTTAAATTTGTGGCCCAGTGTTTAGGCTCATGAATGCTTTTAGTTCAGGTTACATTAAGCTTTTGTTTTGTATTTGAATTGGAAAAGTACTAGATCGCAATGCATCACCAGAGCCAGCTGTCAACATAGACTGTATAAAGAAATGGATTAAGTGAGTGTGATGTGACCCATAGTGTTCAGCTCCAGTCAAATGAAGCTCATCGAGGATCACAGTTATAGGGAGAATTTGGAGCCAAGTTCCATATCTGGAATTCGGATCGTGAGTATCACATCAACCACAGAGCCAATCCAGAACGAGGCTGGTTTAGAACGGAGCAGGCGCTCACCAACGCTGTCAATCAAACCTGTTGCCAACAGTAGCGGGAGCGGCCTTGGGAAAAGAAGGAGCTTGATTTGTCTGTTATTAATGTTCATATCTTGATATACAGACACAAGACCAGGATCATTTAGAGCAGGTTAATACGAGCATTTTAAGACCAAAACGACGAGGCTCAATGCAGCAGTTACAGAGAGAGGGGAGACAATTTTTCCATGTAAAGTGAATTGGAGCCAGAGGCTATGGAGCTGGAAGTGCGCCCATGCTCAGTAACTGTCATTGTGTTAGCCCTGTTGTCATGTTAGCCCTTTCGTTGCGTTAGCCCTGTTGTTGTGTTAGCTCTGTCATTGCGTTAGCCCTGTCGTTGCGTTAGCCCTGTCATTGCTTTAGCCCTGTTATGTTAGCCCTGTTGTTGTGTTAGCCATGTTGTTGCGTTAGCCCTGTCGTTGCGTTAGCCCTGTCGTTGCATTAGCCCTGTTGTTGCGTTAGCCCTGTTGTTGTGTTAGCCCTTTCATTGCATTAGCCCTGTTGTCGTGTTAGCCCTGTCGTTGCGTTAGCCCTGTCATTGCTTTAGCCCTGTTATTTTAGCCCTGTTGTTGCGTTATCCCTTTCGTTGCGTTAGCCCTGTTGTCGTGTTAGCCCTGTTTTTGCGTTAGCAATGTTGTCGTTTTATCCCTTTCGTTGTTTTAGCCCTGCCGTTGCGTTAGCCCTGTTGTCGTGTTAGCCCTTTCGTTGTGTTAGCCCTGTTGTCGTGTTAGCCCTTTCGTTGCGTTAGCCCTGTTATCATGTTAGCCCTGATGTCGTGTTAGCCCTGTCGTTGCGTTAGCCCTGTCGTTGCATCAGTGTTGTCATCGCGTTGGCATTATCATCACGTTGGCGCTGTCGTCGGGATGTAGTTATTTTACTAAGTTCAGTGTTCACACCAAAGGCTAAATGAGATAACACAAATGTGTTTTTTGTCATTATTAGTGTGTTTAAGTGTCTGCAGACCCTCCACCATCTGTATTTAACCTGCTCTAGGTGTTAGCATTAGCATTAGCCACAGACATTAACAGCGGCAGTGCTCACATCTATGGGTCTTCATTCTGGAAAACACAGAAAGGCATCAGATCAGTGATTTGGTCTGAGTACTCGACGATACCTTGTGAAAAGAAAAGTTTGGTATCAGAGCCAGTACCAGTATCAGTATCGGAACAACCCGAATAAATACTTAATACCCTAATCTCCTAACCTTAACCCCATAATTAAATCCTTGCTAATCCCGAACCAATAAAGTTTAACCCCCAATTTTTTGTTTTGTTTTAACAGAATCCTCAAATTCACCATCGTCCAACCTGTAGTGTCATAAATTGCACGTATCTTACTCCCAGGTGAGCCACTTGTCCAACTGACTGTACAAGTGGTTGATGGATCGTCTCATTGCCGTAATTAATACCCTTGACGTTGCAATGCATTATGGGACTATGAATACACGACTTGCTAATCTTACTCCATTGTTAGACGTGTTTTTTTTTTTTCCCCCTCCCGGTTCAATTTGCAGCTCAGTGTCGCTCCTCCACCTGTGAACTCACGCGGGCTAATGTGAGAGCGGATTGGGAGTCCGGCCCCCAGCTCGGAGTAGACTCATTATGGTCAGAGCAGTGGACCTGTCAGCCCGCTTCGTCTATTATTCAAACTACAGGTATTTTACCATTAGACCAGGGCATAGAGCGTTCTAGTATTCACTCAAGAGAGACGTAGGTGAATTGGGGAGTCATTTCAAGTATTCAAGTATTTTAAGGCTTGAATAATATGTGTGTGTGTGTGTGTGCGGCGTTTACAGATACACACACACACACACAAGGAGAGCGCAGTCAGTATTACCAACAGGAGCCAAAGATTGTTAGCATTGAATGGATTTCTATGGACGACAGTAGAAAGAAGAAAGCATGAGATTAGTTAGTTGGATATTTGTGAATGAATCATGAGTTGTTGTTTTTTTTTTTTTTTTTTTTTTACAAATATACAATTAACTGCTTTTCTTGTCTGGTCAGAATACTTTAAATCTAAGGCAGTTGCTCATTCCGTAGAGTGTCTGTTGGATGTTCAAATCCCATTCTTGATATAAACATCACTGGTTGATGTTCCCACAGATGAATACTGTCGTTGTGTCCTTGGGCAAAACACTACCACCTCGCTCCCAGTGTCTGTGTACACTGGTGTGTGAATGTGTGTGTGAATGGGTGAGTAGTTCCTTGATGTAAAGCGTTTTGAATCCCTTGAAGGGTGAAAAGCGCTATATAAAAATATGACCATTCACTAAATGCATTGTCAAATCCTAGATTTATAGTTTTTAGACTTTTTGCTAATTCCATGCCCCATTTAGCTGACTAATCAATGCATATGCCAACCGAGCACTAATAGCGCTGCAAAATGAACCCATGAAAATGTAGTTAAAATCCAGATTTTATGGCGGAGAAAACTTTGATTTTACAGTGGAAAGTGATGCCTACATTCATTGCTTTGTACATTAGATTGACACCATTAAGCCCAGAAATCACCCAGCGCAGAATTCCAACAAATAATTTAAAACACCAGAGAGCCAAGCTGTTACGAGCAAATTAAATTTTTAAACAGCTGAGGATTGGTGGGAAAATTGATGTGAATTCTGGTTTGCAAATGAACTTCTTAATATTCAGGTCGCATCCCAAAATGTGGCACTGATTGGATTTGAAGATCAGTCTGAAAGCAGGCTAACATTGCTATTGCTAAATGAACGCACCATTCAAAAGCCAGGTTGATGCGGTGCTAGCATTGTTAGCGCTGTTTTACAAATCTGGAGCGACTCCCATTGAAATCATTTATAAAGACGAACTAGGACTCTAATATGATAATTTTCAGTACAATGACTTTTACTCAATAGATTCCCTGGTTGCTGTTTGAATGCTATTTGAATATCATATTACATTTATTTAGTCTGTTGTAGCTTTATTGTATGAATGAGTAGGTTTTGGACGTTGGTCATTTGATTAAAGAAGATTTTTTTAAAGTATGATGGTGTCTTAGTAACAAAAATATATTTCTTTGATCAAAAATGACTTCTATAGTGTTAATATAAATGGTAAAACGGTCACGGTCACAATTTTATATAGCGCTTTTCCACCTTCTAGGGACTCAAAGCGCTTTACATCAAAGACCAAGATTTTTACGTCAAGAGCGAGATTCGAACCGCCAACCTTCGGATCAGTGGACACTTTACCGCTACTGTGACCCACATGAGGTTGAAAATGGAGTGACCCGTAGTTAATTTTCCTTGAGCATATTGTTTGAGTGACTGCAGGCTAAAGTCAACTCTGCGGGTAATAATAACTCTACCTTTTTATTATCGGCTCCAAATGCAAAGGCCAGGAGAGAGAAAGAGAAGTGTCTACAGAAGGGTGTGAAAAGAGTTCTACTTTGATTCAATTATCGCAATATTCAGATCTATATGATATCCTTATGAAAGTCAGTATTTAACCATTTCTGGTGCAGTGGTTTAAATAAGAGAAAACGGAAAAAAATAGCTCGTTAGTGTTTTGTATTGTTTTTAATGATCTCTAGTTTAACCGTGTCAAGTTTAAAGGGCCCATATTACACTAGTTTCTGATCTATGTTCTCCTGGAATTGCCAATCTCTACTGAACTAAAGGTAAAAGGTAGCGGTTCACTTGAAAACTACCACTTCATGACATCACACGGTGGAACAGAGCATTTTGAGCTTTGGAGATGCAGACAGACTAATAATGAAGGGTCACTCAAACATGAAGTTCAAATCTGTTTCTTGGTCAGACTGGTATTTCCACTAATTGGTGTACCTGAAATGTGGGGAGGTCAGGAGAGGTAAAGGCCACTCAAATACAGGGGTGCGCATTTTATTCATATATATATTCAAATAATCACTTAAGACCCACTTAGCGCCGTCTCCAACTGGATTTTTCCGTTGGCTTTTTTATCATTTGTTCAAAACTTTCTTTTTGACATTTCACATCAAAGTTTGGATAGATTGAGGGGGATAATATCATCCCTCGCCAAAGCCCAGTTTTCGATGAATCAGTGCTAATTGAAATGGATATTGTTCGGGGTTAGAAGTGTTCTGCCCTGCCCCACCAGCGGGAGGTCTTTAGAGGCTGGAGCTCACCACTCTCCCTGCTGCGTCTGCTTTCTCTTTGCATCTGGGTTATTATGGATGAAAAACTTATAGCAAAAACGCTTCATCTCAGTGCGAATCAAATCAGCTGATCTCATCCCGAGAATATCACGCAAATAATAATTGGCAGTGAAATAGATGTAGACTTACTGCTTGGTTGCTATGGGGATTCATATTAAGTGCCTCTGTGTGCTCTTGATAATCAAAATTATAAAGTTTCTTCATGGCAACTGATTCATAAAAAAATTGGCTTACTTAGGTTTTGAACACCTCATAGTGACCAGTATGAATCCCACATTGTTACATTCCACCAAAGAAATAGAAAGTAAAAGTAGTAAATAATGTACTTGAGTGCAAATTTGAGGTGTCTGTATTTTACTTAACTAGATTGTACAGTGGATACTTTTTACTTTACTACATTTGAGAGCAGATAGCTGTACTTTACTCCATTATATTTTGAACTGGACTAAAATGTAAGTACAAAAATATACAAATAAAATGGCTAGAAAAAAACAATTGATTCAGTTGTTTCTGTTCTGAACAAAATTCAGCACAAATCTTAATCAAAATCACTACATTTGAAGCTTTATTCGAGCTCAAAATCGGCACGAAATACTTTTACTTTTTACTCTTTAAGTACATTTTCAAACAGGTTTTAATAGTTTTACCTTTCATGTGATAGTTTTTACTTTTACTTGACTATTTTTTTTGTATTTAACAAAATCGAGGACTTCTTCCACCACTGGTTTTAAGATTGAACATTTAAAGCAGCATTATGTAACTTTTCTGGTCAAGAGTCTGGCACTTTCTTGCCTGGAAAATCCAGAATTATATCTGTCTGTATTTTTTAAACATATTGATATCAGTCCTCCCCCGCATCCTCCGTTGCATCTCAAGCCCGTGATCGTCCAATCAGATCTGTTTATTTCAGTGACACATGTGAAACGAAAGAGCTCATTGGTCACCTCTGATTTACAAATAAAATCACATTTATCTCACCTCAGATTAACAGTTTAGTTCTTTGCTCATCTGTGATATATTTTTCCTTTATTTTGTCTGATACAGCGGAACATGCGTGTCCCTGATTGGCTAATCCGCCTGTCAATCACCCATTTGAAAAACAGGGAGGATTCATGTGTGACCAGACTCTCATCTTCATAAAGTGCTGAAAAAGTGTGTATTCTGGATACCAGGCAGTCCACATACTAGACACTTTGAATATAGGTCAGTTTTGATGGGTAAATGTGTCAACAGTGTAGAATGAAACTGATATTTTTTGGAACATGAAATTTGATGTAGACAATTCACTTCAGTTTATTTTCTTCAAGTTCAAAGTCACAACAACAGCGGTCACCTCACTGGGTTTAACAAGATCGTTAATTTAACCAACAGCAAGTTAGAAAAACAAACAAACATCAGTCAATATATAATAGTAATCTATAATATATAGTAATATGGGCCCTTTAACGATGTCACATCCTTAAAGGGCCCATATTACTTTTTACTTTCTGATATATGTTATAATGTTTTCTCATCACAACAGACCTGGAGTTGTGTTTTGTTTCATTCACACATGTTTAACGCACAAACCCTGCATATTTAGGCTGATTTCTTCTCTCAAAAAGAAAACACTCTATAAAACATAAAACAAAACACAACTCCAGGTATGTTTTTAATCAGGTAACATTATAACATGGCTTCACAAGAGTCAGTTTTGCGTAATATAGGACCTTTCCTGTACAAGTTTTAAGTTTCCATTTGTAACTATAAAATCACCTGCTTCTGTTAAATGCCAGTTTTTAAACCCTACACTGATTTTTATCTACACCCAAATTGAGTCCATCTTTTTCCGCGGCACTTATCTGTAACTCTGCCTCTCAGACTGTGAAATGGAGAGCGCTAATTTCCCCCGCTCCCCTCTGTATGCTAATGAGCCGCTAATCTGCTCCTGAGTGACTGCCTTAACGAGGGCGGCGCGCTAGCTATACCGCTCCCGATCAGCTAACCATTATGGAAATCTCTCGGTTCGCCGCGCCGTGTCCGGGGACCAGCCTCAAAAATGTACAGCGTATTTCCACTTTTAAAGCTTCCTCCTCGCCCTCTCGTCTTCCTCTCTATAACAAGGGTCCTCTGAGGCTCTGAGCAGTAGATAAACAAACAGAGTAATGACTAGAGTGGGGAGAGGCAGACGCACTTTGAGCATGTGGATGTCGGTCAGGCTAAATGGGCCACACAGGACACGGCGTTGGATGGAGGAAGTGAGGAGCTGGCTGGGAATCAAACCATCAACTTTGTGTCAGTATTTATAATTGATTAGCTTCAGATCTGGTCTCCGGTGGCATCCCGTGTACTCCGTAGTTCAAAGTTAGATAAGTGGTGAGCTGAGATTCAGTAAGGATGTTGATTGCAGATAAATAGTTGTAGTGGTGTTGGTTTTGGTTTTGCAGCAGATGGCTAAAATCTAACAAACTGAGACATGTTGTTTTGGAATAACTTTGTGTGAATACGTAAGTAACTGGTAAATGCTAACTAGTAAATGCTATTACAAAAAGTTTACAGAAAAGTTCATTTAGAAACTAGAAACGGTCAACATCTCGTCTATAAGAGTTTGTAAGATAATATAGATTTGATTTTCTGAGACGAAGACTTTTCTACTGTTGTGGTCGTGACACAAACCCATGACACAGATGTAGAAACAACCATAGACTGTATATATATAAATGGGCATTGCTAACCTACTAGCCGCTGCGTTACAAATAGGAAGTAATCGTGGGCGTGCGTCCGGGTCCATCGACTCTGGCTCCAATTCACTTTTTATTGAAAAAACGTTGATATTCCTTCATATATTTGCAATGCTTTAAACCACTACATCTGCAAGACCAATTTTCTTTATCCAGAATTAAAATATCAAGTATATCATAAAAATATGTTTCATGTACTGCATAAATAAATAGTAAATAAAGACACAATTTATAATATACCATGTGTATTTTGGCCATACATTGAAAATGTTCAGCTGCTAATGCTAAAGTGTCAAAATGAGAACAATAAACTGCATTAAATAGAACAAAGATCCCATTATTAATCCTCACTATAGCTTTAGGCCATAAATCTATATATTATCAGCTCTCTCCATATTAAGCTTAACAATTGGACACGCATCTTAGTGAGTGAATTAATAATTATTCCCTGTTATATAGAAGCTCCCGTATTGATAATGTGGTATTTCTGGATCCATAATGGCTGCCAGTGACGGTAATGCATGGCTAGAAAAAAAACACGCTAACCAGATTAAAAGTGGGAACAGATGCCGCTCGGAGCTGTTCTGTTTTCAAAGACTCTATCAAAGGATATTCTGGTTTTATTCGTTTAGCATGTATCTAGGGCAGCCCAACCCAGCCACGCCCACAGACCACATACAGTACGAGGCGAGTGATGGGGATTAACTCTCTCACTTTACTCTCAAATGGAATTACCCATCTTCAAATGCTCACGACGACCCTCCCCTCATTTAGCCCATACTTTATCTCATTTTGGTGTAATGCCATGTGAGGAGAGCTTAGCGTTTGGCCTTTAAGTAATAGTTCATCATAAGGAGAGTCTTTAATGTTTACATTGTGAGTAACTATCATGTGTTTTTCCAAGGTAACTGTTAACGTGAAAACTACCACTTCATGACATCACAAGGTAGAACAGAGCATTTTGAGCTTTGGAGATGTGTGAATGAAACAAAACACAACTCTAGGTATGTTTTTGAGGAGGTAACAATATTATAACAGGACTTAAAGCTTGCAAGAGTCTATTTTACGTAATATCGGACCTTTAATGCAAAATAAGATGCACAGTAAGAAAGTAAAATTAGTTTTGTTCCAGTATACAGATGTATTTGTAAAAGCAGGTCTGATGATCAAAATTAGGCAACACTGTGCTATCTCCATCTATTTAAATGTTTTGTTTTGTTTTTTTTTATCTCTGCTAACCAAGAATTGTGTTGCTAGCATGCTAGATGTGTTTACAGAACTCATTTCTGGACTTGGAAATTTGTAAAAAAAAATCCTTATAAACTCGTTGTGGTGAATCATTCGCATGCTTGGACAGTGGAGAATCATTTTGGAGTTTATAGTAAAAACCACTCAGCTTCTTGAACTGAAAAAGTCTGATTTATTCCCATGAATTCCGCTCCAAGCCCCATGATTTTACTAACAGAGAATTGACTGACCTCTCAATTAAAAAGACTCAAGCTGATAACTGACCGTTTAACCATTAAAATTCATGGCGCAGCTCTATTTTGAAGTACTCGTGGAATGAAATCACAAGACAAATTTGGACATGAAATAGCACAGTGGTAGAGCTTTTCCTCAAAGGTTGGTGATTTATTTATTTATTTGTTGTTGTTTTTTTTCTAATATGAAAAAGACAATTAGGATATAATGTGAGGGGTGTCCCTTTGATGCATGTACTTCTACCATAGTTACTTCTACCAGTTGCAAGCAAAGCAATAAGTAAAATGAAAAGTGAAACACAGTCTGATCTTTAATTTTTGATAAATTCACTCCACCGTACCCATTTGTTCTTAAATTTGTCTCGTTGCATCTGATACCAAAGTAATTCTGTCCGTCTTAACAGTATCACAGACGGTGTCAAATAATCATCCGATGTTGGTCTTTTGGGGGTTAAGCCATTTTCTAACGTTCCCAGCAGCAACACTTAAAATCTGGAACAGGTACTTAATTTTGGATGTCACATTTTTACCAGAAAACCCAGATACATCTTTTAAGCTGAAATGGTACGTCAATACCATAGACTGTATAAAGAAATGGACCGGGGGTGTGTGACGTCACCCACAGTGTTCAGCTCCAGTCAAATGAAGCTCATTGAGGCTAGAATTTATAGGGGCGAATTTGGAGCCAAAGAGTCAATCAGGAGCGAGGTTGTTAAACGTTGCCTGCATCGCTGGTTTAGCAAGGAGCGGACTCTTAGAAACGCTCTCAATCAAACCTGTTGCTAACGCTAGCGGGAGTGACCTCAGGGAAAGAAGCCACCTGATTTATCTGTTATTAATGTTCATACCTTGATTTACGGACACAATAGTACAATAAAATTACCAGGATCATGTAAAGCGGGTTAATACGAACATTTTAAGACCAAAATGACGAGCCTGACAGCCGCAGTTACAGACAGAGGGAGGACCGTTTTCCAATGTAAAGGGAACTGGAACTGATGGAGCCAGAAGCGCACCCATGATCACTTACTATTTGGCAGCTTGGCAGGTTAGATATGTCCATTTATATAGAGAGTCTATGGTCAATATGGTGGTTATTTGTGAATTTCCATCCAAAATGGAACAATATGACCAACATTTATATGGTTTACATCCAGTCCTTCACATTGCCTGTCTCCCAACAATATGCGTGGAGTTATTCTTTGAGTATCTTAGAATCCTAATTGTTTTCATATACTTTTACTGGAAGCAGAATTCTGCACTTGAGTCACACAGTCCTTGTTAAACTTGGCTAAATAAAATTAATGCACTGAATGTTCTTCAGTTTCAGCTGCGTAGTCATGTAATCACTCATAATAATGTGTCATGGCCACAAATCTAGATGAATGTCACTTTCAAAAGGTTGAAACTGCCTTTTCTGTTCTTCACTCCCAAAGAGATTACATAAGTCTAGTCAGTCAATTTTTATTTGGAATGACTTTGCAAATCACACAGTAGCATTAAAACAGCAGGAGGATCTGTTGGGGCTGTTGCCGAGATACAAGAACGACGGATAACTGTGAAAGATGGAATGAGCTTTAGCAGGAGGAGGCAGCGATGTGCAGTTTCTCCCAGCCAACATTAGCCTCTTTCACTCCAGGGTGCAGACCTTGATGAAAAGATGTCTTCCGTTTGTCTTTAAAAGCTCTCCGGGGTCTTCGGGTACAAGTTTTTCAGAGTTCGTAGTTCAAAGTTCACCATTTTGTCAGTTTCAGATCATCAGGATTAAATGGAAGCGGGGAGCTGTTTGGAGGCAAGGCTTAATGGATTTTGAGCTGCGTAATTTCACCCCGTAAAACAGTTTGTTCACCAAAACAACACTAAAGCGCACTGACTTCTGTTGGGATCAAACCAATCTGTCAAAGTAATGATGTAACCGTGACGCAGTGGAAATGTGTGCTAGAGCATAATGTGATGATATAATAATGATAATACTAATGATACTACTACTGCTACTACTACTACTACTACTACTACTAATAGTGATGATGCATGAGTCTGATATAGCCCTTTTCCAGACACTCAACACTTTCTGATTTCATTCACTCACTTTTGGTAAACTACTACTACAGCCACAGCTGCCCTGAGGCATACTAATATAAGCAAGGCTGCTAATCTGCACCATCACCCCCCTCCAATCACCACCAACACTAATGCACACACCACTTTCATTTAGGCAGTGTAGGTGAACCGTCTTGCGTAAGGACACAACAACAGTTCTGCATTAGAGTCAGGGAATTCACAGTGGTCTCCCATCCAAGTACTAACCAGCCCCAGCCCTGCTTAGCTTCAGAGATCAGACAAGATCTGGCTTTGACACGGAGGTTTGGCTGTGATGCATCAAAGCGACAATGGTTAGGAGCAAAGTCTCTTAAACAAATATAAGCCTAAGAACCTCACCCTTTTTTATGTTCAGGTTTTTTTCTTAAATTGTCTAAACCATATTGAGCAAAAACAAGTGATTACATTTGCTTTGTTTTTTTGTCTAAACGTCACTACTGTTAATTAATTTTCAAGTCTCATTTCTCCTCTTTAAGTTGTTCCCTATGTCCTCCAAACAATGACAGCTTCACTTATTAAAAATGAGCTGTTTTGTACGTGATGGGGTGTCACTCTCTTATTTCTGCCAGTGGCTCAGCCTTGGGCATTTTTAGATGCTGTGTAATACGATCTAAAACAAGACCTTGAGGGGCATCTCACTGTATAAACTAAATATTCTCTCATTCAAATGTAGTATTTCTAATGTAAACATAATGGCTGACAGATATTTGAATCTTAGTGTATAGTAAAAGGCAAGGCTGTTTTATAAGGCTGTAAAAGTATTGATATCGCAATATTGACTTACTGTAGTTAAAATAAAAAGGTTATAAAACACTTACAAGTTTGTAATTGGCCTTGATTTAGTCTTGTTTTTTCCCTCTGTTCATTTTTTTTTCTTTTTTTTTTTTAACCAAGCTTGCATAAAACTGAAATGACTGTGTAAGTATGTTAAAATATCATTATCGCAGCACTTAATAACCATCGCAATAATTTCCAGTATTGTGCAACCATACTCTGTCTGCTTATTTGATTTGGAAGTCCTTTCTCAATTAATGCGTCCATCAAGAATGTTACAATTTCAATCACTTGTTTTGTTTATTTGTTGAGAAATTTTCAAAGTAATCCCTGAATGTGAACTGTGAGAGAACATGGGAGGTGTGTGAGGTAACTCACAAACCACTATCGAGTAATTGCAGTGCAATTACCAAGAGCCACACGGCTACACTGATGTGTAAAAACACTTGTTCTTTCATGAAATCTTGTGAAGTCAGTTCTGAATGTGACAAACAAACAAGTCTCATTTATTATTTTTAGGTTTGAAAAGTGCTGTTCAGAAGTACTGTTCAAACCAGCTTTTCAATCAGTAATTTCATTACAATTATATATTTTTTTCCTTAAGATATTACATGGTGACAGACAGGCATTAGGTGTGTATATAAATGGACATAGCTAACGCACTAGCCATTTTCCACATAGGAAGTGATCAAGGGCACGCGTCCGGCTTCATCCGTTCCAAGTCACTTTACACTGAAAAATTGTCACCCATCTCTCTAACTGCTGCTGTCAGGCTCATCATTTTGGTCTTAAAATGTTTGTATTAACCCTCTCTACATGATCATGGTATTTTTATTTCACTATTTTGTCCATGATTCAAGATATGAACATCAATAACAGACAAATCAGTTGCCTTCTTTCCACGTGGTCACTCCCGCTAGTCTAAACAACCGGTTTGTTTGACAGCGTTGCTAAGCACCCGCTCTCTGCTAATTCAGCGGTTCAGGCAGGAAGGGCCGTTACCTTCAACAGCCTTGCTCTGGATTGACTCTTTGGTTGCTATGATACTCGTGGTCAGAATTCTAAATGTGCAACGCGGCGCCAAATTCGCTCCTATAACTGCTAGCCTTGATGAGCTTCATTTGACTGGAGCCGAAGTCTATGGGTGAAGTCACTCTCGCTCAGTCCACTTCTTTATACAGTCTATGGTTTAGCCTCATATCTACATTGAGAAATATTGGGAAAAATTAAATAAAGAAGGAAATCCACACAAATACTACGGAAATTCCTACAAATGTTTACTAGGAGCAAAACTCAAATTATTCACACAAGCATTATTAGCATGTGGATTCAGTGCTGTATATGGACCATTATAAACTCAAAGTGAACTCCTTATGGACTGTCATTGAGCCCTATGTATCTCTGAGAACAGGGAGACCACAACACATGTGAGATGACTCCGCCTTTGCCTTCTCTCACTCTATTCCTCAACTCTGACCACAGTTTAAAGCCCAAACACGAAGGAGCTGTCATATAGTTCTGCACAGGGCGGATTCTGTGTGGTTTAATAATAGTAATGATGTGGTGAAGTGGAGAAACGTGCTCATAGGTCATTTGTCATGCGAAGTGTCACATCGACCACAGAAAGGCTGGAGGATTTGGGGGCAGAGTGGTGCTGGTGCTAGTCCCAGTCAGACCAGCACAGATGTTAGCACGCTGCTTCAGGAGGCCCAGAGCACGCAGACTCCAAATGTGTGCCAGTTCTTGCCCAAATTATAGCCCCGATGCTCAGCTAGAATAACAGTATGTCACCAAGGCTGTGACAGGAAGTTAGTTTTCTACTGTTGATTAACATGAAGTCAATGAATGTAATTATCAGGCAAAGAACATAGTTTAATGTAAATCATGTTCTCGCAGTTCTTACACTTTATGTTAAGGCAGACCTATTACGCAAAATCTATTTTTCAGAGCTTAAAAAAAACATGTTTAACCATGCTCTAGTTGTTTCCTCTTCTCATTTAACATCTTGAAGTTGTTTTTGGAGTGATTTGTGCATGTTTGAGCAATCTTTAATCGCTTATTTTCAAGATGCCATTTTGATCAATTCATGTTTTCGTCTGTGACGTACTTACTCCGTTCTTCAACTTTATTTTTTTAATCAATGATGCGCATTGGATTCCTCATTTTGGTACAAATGAGAAAAAAATGTGTTGCTCACTAGTGTGATCTGTAGCTCTCCATAGGAGGGGCTGACAGCTGCACGGCTCTTTGCTCTGATGTGTCATAGATTATAACTATAGAGCAGACACAGAATAGGTCTTTTTTAAGGGTGCACTCTAAAACTTTTATGGTGGCATTTGTCTACATCAAAATGTTAGTGCTTCGCCGGCAATGTTCCGCAGTATGGCATTAAACATCTATCAGTAGTGCAGTTGGTAGAGTGTTCGTCCTCTGATGTGAACGTTGGTGGTTTGAATCCCGCTCTTGACAAAAACATCATTAGTAGAGCGGTCCAGCTTTCACAGATGAATGCTGTTGTTGTTTCCTTGGGCAAGACATGTAACCCACCTTGAACCCACTGGTGTATGAATGTGTGTGTGAATGGGTGAGTGGTTCCTTGACCTAAAGAGCATTTACAATCATGTATTTATTAAATTTCAAATGTTTGTATTGCTAAAAAATACTTTAAAGACATGCACTCTTGTGGGATCACCTGGTGATCCCTGGTGGCATCATTTGCTTGTCCCCGTAGAGATAGTAATGTTAGCACCATACTTTCAAACAATCCAGGCAAAGCAATAACATCTCCATGGAGTCAAGCAGGTGGCGGACCCCTCCCTCCAGAAAAGATACAGTGAGCGTTTCATGTTTCTTTTTTACTGCTTTACATCCTCAATAGATTCATACATAGACGATTCACTAACAAAATGCAAAATGAAGGCTTGTAAATAGTCTTTCTTTTATGTATCCTAATGATAAAAATAATGACTTTTACTAGGCACCTTTCTGAAAGATACAGAAATGGACAAAGAAGAAGAAAGCTCACACATGATTGGACTAAATTGAAATAGAAAAGTGTCAGCTCTTCCTCCCCGGCACAGTGAGCCCATTGTCTTCAGTGCTGTCATTTACCAGGGCTTAATACAGCGTGACACAATCTTTTCTTAAGCAAACAGTAGCTGGCAGTCAGGCAATCAGGCCTCACGTTTCTTCTGTGGCTTTTATGAATCAACTGATCAAAATGCCACAAATCCCTTTATGACGCCACGGGACGCCATCAGACAGAACATTGGAGCTGCTTTTAACACACACAGTCTTGATTGCATTCTAATACAACGAGCATTTAAACCCAATGTGTTGACGCCGCAGCTCTAAGTAGTCCTCATTAAAGTGAAGTGCAGAGTTATCGCCCATTTAAGTCTGTGTAACGCTTTTCTTGACAGCAGGCTTAGTTAAAAAGTTATTTAGTGACTTTATCGACGCAATTGCTTCTTGGCTGCTTATAACAAGGGGAAATATAGCACTGCAGTGTGGATAATATCGGAACAAATATTTAAATGTGATTTTTTTTATAGAGGCCTAAACTAATTCCCTGGGATCCAAAATTCAAGACTTTATCAAGATGTGGGTCTGGTCACCGGTGAATCTTCCTGTTTTTTTTTAGATGAGTGTGATTGACAGGTAGATTAGCCAATCAGGGACACGCATGGTTGGCCGTATCAAAATAAATATGGCTGTTTATGAGGAAAAGAGATAAAATATTACAAGGAACTGATAAACATTGTGGATTTGTGCAGAATCAATGAGCTAAGAACTAAACTAAACTGTTAATCTGAGGAGAGAGAAATGTCATTTTGCTTGTAAATGATGGGTGACCACTGAAAAAAACAAATCTGATTGCACGATTTGGTCGCACATTAAAGCTCACAAGAGTCAGTTTTGTGTAATACAGGACCTTTATATAAGTACAGCCCTGTGAATACCTGCAGATACTGGTGGTGTGAGTGGGTTAAACCATGGGAACGTGAGTGCACACCACATCTGAATTAACTGCATTCTTCTTCTTCTACATATTCAGCATCTCATTGACCCCTGCGGCTGACCCTGACAGAGGCCACAGCGCTTTCACTGACTCAGCAACATTAGCACAGTTTGTCTCTGTCCAAATGTAAAGCTAAATGCGATAATTAGATGATGCTAAGACACTGCAAGCTCTCAACTCCAGACCGGCCCGTGCGATGTGAGTTGTGAGCAGGAAAATGGATGAAACTTGCAGTAAATAGAAAGTTAATTGATTGCAGCTTAGCATTTCCTATTTTTGAGTCTTTTTAGCCCCATGTATTCCCCGTTCTCCATCAAGATGCAACAGTTCCTTACGAAATCCAGGACAATACCAATACTAGTTAAAGTAGTTGGAATACTTTGGTTTTCTTTGGGAAGTGTAATGAGTAACATCCAGACTGAAGTGATCCATCCATACTGCAGTAGAAACCCACAATTTTTGCTGGTACCAAGCCCAAATAAATATATTAAAGCATGTGCATCTGTAAATTATTCATGCTAGTGAAGATAGTAACTGTAAAATGAAAATAAACAGTAGGTGAAACGTGGGATTTGGAAATAAAATGGAAGTTAAACCTGCACTGCCAACAGTCAAAAGTTTGGACTCATTCAATGTGTTTTTTTTTATTTTTACTACTTTCTACGTTTTATCCACATACAGAAGACATCAGATATATGAACTAAGAAATATGGAATCATATAACAAAGAAAAAAGTTGAAAAACTCTATTATACTCAAATCGTCAAAGTAGCCACCCTTTGCTTTGTCGAAAAATATTTAGTAGAGTTACGAACAAGAGGCTATGTCCATACTTTGAGGTGCAGTGTATGTTTAAACAACACCAGGCACACCCTCTCATTCATTTTTTTTTTACTACTTTCTACACTCACCTGAAGGATTATTAGGAACACCATACTAATACGGTGTTTGACCCCCTTTCGCCTTCAGAACTGCCTTAATTCTACGTGGCATTGATTCAACAAGGTGCTGAAAGCATTCTTTAGAAAATGTTGGCCCATATTGATAGGAGCATCTTGCAGTTGATGGAGATTTGTGGGATGCACATCCAGGGCACGAAGCTCCCGTTCCACCACATCCCAAAGATGCTCTATCGGGTTGAGATCTGGTGACTGTGGGGGCCATTGTAGTACAGTGAACTCATTGTCATGTTCAAGAAACCAATATGAAATGATTCAAGCTTTATGACATGGTGCATTATCCTGCTGGAAGTAGCCATCAGAGGACGGGTACATGGTGGTCATGAAGGGATGGACATGGTCAGAAACAATGTTCAGGTAGCCCATGGTATTTAAACAATGCCCAATTGGCACTAAGGGACCTAAAGTGTGCCAAGAAAACATCCCCCACACCATTACACCACCAGCCTGCACAGTGGTAACAAGGCATGATGGATCCATGTTCTCATTCTGTTTACGCCAAATTCTGACTCTACCATTTGAATGTCTCAACAGAAATCGAGACTCATCAGACCAGGCAACATTTTTCCAGTCTTCAACTGTCCAATTTTGGTGAGCTCATGCAAATTCTAGCCTCTTTTTCCTATTTGTAGTGGAGATGAGTGGTACCCGGTGGGATCTTCTGCTGTTGTAGCCCATCCGCCTCAAGGTTGTGCGTGTTGTGGCTTCAGAAATGCTTTGCTGCATTCCTCGGTTGTAATGAGGTTATTTCAGTCAATGTTGCTCTTCTATCAGCTTGAATCACTCGGCCCATTCTCCTCTGATCTCTAGCATCAACAAGGCATTTTCGCCCACAGGACTGCCGCATACTGGATGTTTTTCCCTTTTCACACCATTCTTTGTAAACCCTATAAATGGTTGTGCGAATGGTTGTGTGAAAATCCCAGTAACTAAGCAGATTGTGAAATACTCAGACCGGCCCGTCTGGCACCAACAACCATGCCACGCTCAAAATTGCTTAAATCACCTTTCTTTCCCATTCTGACATTCAGTTTGGAGTTCAGGAGTTTGTCTTGACCAGGACCACACCCCTAAATGCATTGAAGCAACTGCCATGTGATTGGTTGATTAGATAATTAGATAATAGATAATTCCTAGATAATTCCTAATAATCCTTTAGGTGAGTGTACATTTTACATGCATACAGAAGGTATATGGAGTTATTTAGTAAAGTTTGTAACATTAAAAGTGGGTGTGTCCAAACTTTTGTCTTGTAGTTTATGTACAGTTACCATTCATTTTCATTTCTTATCCATACGGCACTTGCATCACATACATTTACCATTCGAAATAACACTTAAACGTTAGTAGTTCCCAAACGTTTCCATATACTTACATGTGGACGTGCGGTCAGGTTCCATATTTCTTGTAGTGTGTTTCCAGTGAATGAACTCCTATACTGTCCAGAGTGGAGCGTGCTATGCCTTATGTAACTTACCACTAAAGTGCTTTTTAACAATTGCTTCATCTTTATAAACTTGGAAAACCTCCAAACTCCCAACCTTTGCATGAAAGCAAAAGCCGATATGACTTCAACAGATGCCTGTAGTATTCACTTATTCAAAGTAGTTCATTAGCTCTTCTAGACGATGGAGAATCTGTCATAGCTTTGTCCTTTGTAGCATGTAAAACTCCAGGGGGCAGGATATGGCCAGTGTGTGCTATGGTTGGAAGTCTAGTCATGTCCCTATTGTCCGAGACCACAACACAGGATGCGGCGGATTCTAATTGGGGAGGAACGCGCAAACAAATCCAAACAATGGAAGGGAATGGGACATAGGTGAACCGCTTTATTTGCAAAGACCCAGTAGGCAAAATAGCTGTCATGCCTGTCAACCTTTGGGCTACATGGTTATTTGTTTAGCTGGCTGCCCCCTGCTGGTCATAAATGTCACACTTTATCACAGTTCAACAACAGAACGCGACCATCTTTTCACTGTCAGAGCACCCAGTTTGTTTAATGTGTTTATTTAGCGGCTTGGTGATGTCTCTACTTTTAACAATAGGCCTGTTGGCGCCGGTTGATGTGGCACAGCGGGTTGTGTTCCCTTTTCATTGAAAGTTTACTGCAGTATTCTTTTATATAGAATCTTCAGAGTTAACAGAATGCTGGTGAAATCTAGGTTACCATCTTGCACTGCTTAAGAGTATTTTCAAAAGGGACTCAAACAGTATCTAATTTGTTTTGCAGCTCATTTCTACACCAAACAGGTCATTGGTTCAATCTTTGCTCCAGTACATACAACTCTTGTACACACTGGCAAGACACTTCACTCACAGTGCTCAACTAGTTTCCCTGGATGTCTGGTTGTGACTGAAAGGGCATCTAACATAAAAATAAGTCCCTTTGCATGTTTGCTATAAAAAACAAAAAAGTAGAAGCAAAAATATATGTTTTCTTTTGCTGTCGTGCAAAATGATTAATTGCTTAATTAACAGTATGGATCTGCCAAAAAAATTATATGGATTGAAAGCAGTTCAGTGGTTAGAGAAGTGGTCCCCCAACCTGAAGATCGGAGAATTATGTCCTACGCAAGACTCATACTCACCTGGGCTAGTATGAAAGTGGTGTGTGTGTGTGTGTGTGTTGGTGGTGGTGGTCAGAGGACATTGATGGTGCAGATTGGCAGCCTCATTTCAGTCTGCCCCATAGACTGTATGTATAAATGGACATGGCTAACACACTAGCTGTTACCTGTCCCTCTGTAATTGCTGCTGTCAGGCTCGTCATTTTCTTCTTTCCCATAGGGAAAGCTGTGAAGGAGTGCTACTTTTAACAGCCTCACTCTGGATTGGCTCTTTGGTTGCTATGATACTCACCATCGGAATTCCAAATGTGGAACTCGGCTCCAAATTTGCCCCTATAACTCCTAGCTTCGATGAGATTAATTTGACTGGAGCCGAAAGCTATGGGTGACGTCAGACTCACTTAGTCCACATCTTTATACAGTCTATGGTCTGCCTACAGTAGCTTAGTATCTACAGTAGTACCTCACCATCTCCAAGTGTGGAGTGAATGAATAATGCATTTTAATGTACTCTGGGTCTCCTGAAAGGCACTGCATAAATCCAGTGCATTATTGTTATGTAGTTGCAGTTCTGATTATTTATTAAATTAGATTTCATAAGTGGCATGTGCGTGTGGCCATTTAACAAAGAAATACAGTTGTAAATGTGGATGTGTTCCTTTTAAAACAGAATATCAGGTGCTATATTCATTATCACAGGTATCTCCATATTGTGATATTGTATCGTGAACAATGTGATTCCATTTCCTAATTTAGGGTAGTATTTTACAAGCAGGGTTTCCCATAGATTAAGATTATGTTGGCACTGTATGTCACTAACACTTAATAATCTTTAGATAATCATTTCAACCAGTGTAGTCTCTTTTATAAATTTATGATAATCCAATGAACAACAAAGTCTAATTCAGTTATGCCAGTATACAGGTTGTTTTTAGACTCTGGGGTAGAATTTTCAGCTATAGTCTCCTGTATTAATGAGAAACACTGATAAAAATACTTGAACAAGCGACAGATTGATGTTTATATGCAACTCAGTATTATAACATCACACTACATGAGAGTACATAGTGAAATCACAGATAACGAGCAATGCAATCAAAAGACCCAGCTCACGTCGCAGCTGTGTCTCCCATTTTGTAACTGCGTCTCGACCACCTGTATCCACCGATGAAAAATGTACTGTTTGGTTGCTGGAAACACTCTTTTATTATTTGGACCCAGAACAGAATTGTAGGGAATGGACAAAAGAGAAATATTTTGACGATATAGTTGTGATCATTATTATTGTCAATGTCAAAACAGAAATTCTGATCAATACGTCACCATAAATACTGTTATTTCACCAACGTATTCTGTATCTGAGCAGGTCTGTCTGAAAAGTGTGGAGGTATACCACATACATGCATGAAAAACATCTTTTGGGTATTGTGCTCGAGACTGATCTGACAACCACTGATCTGAACATAGGTGGTTGGAATCTCACTCTCAACATCATTGAGTTGATCCACAAGTTGGTTTGATTCCAACTCCCATAGATGAATGCTGTCGTTGTGTCTTTGGGCAAGACACTTGACCCACCTCGCCCTTACACATCGTTGGTGTATAAATGACTGAATGAATGTGTGTGAAAGATGTAAAGCGCTTCGAGTGGCTTGAAAGTGGAAAAACGCTGTATAAAAATGTGTGATTGTCATTGTCACTGTCTTTTTACAAAATAAGTTAAATAAAACCAAACATATAGTAGTGATTTTACCTGAAGCTAATATTAAAAAGCAGTTTTTAAGACAACTGAAGGAAAAGTTTATGATCTGAAAATCGCAACAAAACCTGGAGCTGAAAGCTGTAGGTGCCGAACAAAAGCAGTTTGCGTTTAAATTGTGTTTAAATTGTGTTTAAATTGTGTTTAAATTGCGTTCTTTTGGGATAATGCATTCTGGACTGAATTTGTCACTGCAGTACCAATGGACTGCCCACTATTCAAGCCTCACAACAACTAATAGTTCCGTGGTTTTATATTGTGTTTCTACATGTGACAATTACCTGTATGCAACATTTGGCAGTTCTGTCTCTTATCAACAAAATGCTTTTCGCTGTCTACTTGCTGATAACCATCTTGTATATTCAATTTAAACTTTTTATTTGACAAGAATGAACTGAATAGACCCTTTTCACGCAGCTGCCTGGCTAGTTCCAGTTCAGTCAAAGCCGCACTTCCCTCTCCATTCATTGTGCATTGGAAATTAGCCAAGTTGCGCTGAAATAAATCAATATTTAAATACCAGCTAGGAGAGAGCAAGTTAAGAGAGCCAATCGGGAGTGAGGCTGTTGAAGGTAATGCCCCTTCCCGCACACATCACTGGTTTAGCAGGGAGCAGACGCTTAGCACTTACTTACCACTGTCAAACCTGTTGCTAATGCCAGCGGCAGCAACCTCGGGGAAAGAAGGTGCCTGATTTGTCTGTTATTAATATTTATATATTGATTTACGGACACAATGGCGAAATAACAATACCAGGATCATGTAGACAGTGTTAATACGAACATTTTAAGACCAAAATGATGAGGCTCACTGTAGCAGTTACGTAGAGTAGTGACAGTTTCTCTATGTAAAGTGAAATTGAGTCACTTCCTATTTGGAACGCGCAGCTTGGAGGTTAGCTATGTCCATTTATATATACAGTCTATGGAGGAAACTAAAATGAATATAGTTAATATGCAGTTTTTGTTGTAACACAGTGAGTTCTTGGGTCTAGTCATTAATAGCAATGATCAGGTTCGACATTTGTGAATTTACCTCTTGGATATTTCATGGAAAAGTACAATGCAATCAATAGGGAAATCTGGGTCTTGTGTGTTGTTCCCCATCTGGAATTATGACATCATCACATTGTAGGATCTGAAAACCCTCCTGACAAAGACCCCGGCCCAAGATACGGATTCCTGGATGACATTGCAAGTTGCGCGTTGCTCCTAATGAGTTGCCTTAGGTGTTTTAGTCAAGTGCTAAAAAAGAACAACCAGAAAAAAGTATGCCAACATGTGGAATAAGAATTATATTTTACATTTAACGTGTGAAGTGATAAAGAGAGAGAATCACCTTGGCAGCTTGTGAAAAGTGCCTTAGGGCTCTGCTTAGTGAGGAGCTTATAACAGACGCCTATCAATGTACCAATGTGTTTACCTCTTACATTTACCTCACTGTAAGTTATTTTTGGGCTTTTGAGGAAACATGCACCCTCCCACCTTCTCCAAATCTTTTTGTTTATTGTTTTGCCTGTCTTGTTGTTTTGGTTTGATTGTTGTCAAGAGTTTCCCCGCGTCGTCCCTTGGCGCTTCACTGTTCTCGGCATGCCTCCTATTTAGAGTTGAGATGGAATGGGAACAGAATCAAAATGCGCTGTCGAAATATAGGAGGATGTTTTCAGGGTTGATATTCCGACTGATCATGAATTCTAGGCCGGCGCATTCCCGCGTTGAGGAAAATTAGAGGGAATTGCGCCGTACTGTATATGTGATGGTGTTGGCAATCATGTTTTCTTTTGAATATTTCCTCTTTTCTGTACACACATATTTCGGCTCGCACTCGTTTCTGTTCTAAATACCGTTGGTGATTGGCAGCTTCCAGTGTTGGGGCCCTGACAGCTCCTATTTGTTGTTGGAGGCAGGCTTTTTGTGAATGCTTGACGTTTTGAGGCTCTATGTATGTCACTGCTGGATGGCTAAGGGCCCTTGTTGTCTGTGTAGTTCTGTGTGTGTGTGTGTGATAAATGCAGCTCCTGTTGGCTGTTTGTTGCTGAGGGCTCAAAGGGTCATGGGAAGATTAAACATGTTGGGATAGGAACTCCACTTTTTCCTGTTGTTGACCAATACGCAAGGCTGTTTGTGGGATAAGAATGAAAAATCCACTTTGCTGGTTGTTAAAGGAATGTGGTGCTGGAACAGAATGCTTATCTGAAACAAATTCAAAACCAGCATGATGGTTAAGCACTGTTAGCTTGCGGCGAGAAAGTATCGTATTTGATCCCAAGTTTTGCTATGTGCTTCCCATATCAGAGTTTCCCCCATCAACCTAAAACATGCTCCTGATCTGAGCGAATGCAGAAGGATTTTTTTTCTCCTGGATCACTTGGTAAAACTTTCTTAAATGGACAGTGAAGTCACATATCGAAAGAGACTGGAGGAGAGAGAATATGATGAGCTGTAGTGTTTTGAAAGGCTTGATCTTGATTGGAGAAAAAGGTGGTGCCTCTGGTTTTTATGAAATACTGGGGTTCAGTTTAGCAACATACAAAGTTTGGAAAACCATCGGCTTGGCGGTTACTATTCAACTTTGTCTCGTTTTTAGTTGAGTAGACAAACTTGACCTCTAAGTTTATCCTCTTCTCCATCCTCTTCAACCAGTACCTTAGGGGAAACCTGTCTGGAGCAGTGGGTATTCATCTCCATATCTTGGTCACAATTATCGAGCTGGAGGATTTGACCTATTGTCATGTTTTTCTTTGCTGGGGTAAACCAAATTGCATGAAGAAAACCCATGAGACATGCATGCCCAGCACTGTCAAATTATGTTAGTGTAGCCCTTTTAGGTTAATAATTAGGAAAAGTTCTTAAGGACAGAGTTCTAAAATTCACTGAGTTGCTAATCTAATCTTTAGTCCTGGTTTGAGCACAGTTTAGTCTTGATGTAAACTTGGTCCCGTCCTGCTGTAGTCCCGGTTTGGTGCTGTTGTAGCGCTGGTTTAGTTCTGGTCTAGTCTGTGTCTGTGTCTGTCTGGGTTCACTCCGGCTTTCACCATCAACTCAAAACATGCACAATAGGTCAAATTCTCCAGCAAAGTTAGTTAGCGATAAAAGTGTGAATTAGTCCCTTTTATGGCAAATTTTTGGTACTTTCTGCTGTTTATTTTTTGCAGCTCATGCATTTTAATGAAGCAGTCTATTTAAAAATGTTTACTGGGATTATCTTTCATTATTTAAATCTTAATCAGTGGCAATATATTATCGCATTATTTGTCTGTAGCAATATATCGTGCTTCAAAATTTGTTATTGTAACAGGTCTAGTCCAGACCAAGCCTAGCAACAAGATCACAGAGATGGGTCCCCAAACACTGTACTCCGGTGCTCATTGCTCCTGATGAGGTGCCCCAATGGCATTGAAGGATGGGTCAAATGCAGAGGAGGATAAAGTTCACCTAAACCTTAACCTTGGTTCCGAGCTTTGTCTCAATTTGAAAGTGGTGTTTTCCCAAGTGTGTCTTGTATTGTGTTTAGTGTCTTCTTCCATCTTTCGCAGTATGTGTCCTCAGTCTGTCCACTTTGGTGCAGCTGTGTCCCTCCCCATCTGTGTCTCAGCTGCAGTCCGCTCAGTTTATTTTGGAAGGAGGTGATGAAGTCCAGGCAGATGGAGGGTTTAAAGGGGCTCACCTGTAGCACTGACGCTAACTCCACAGTCTTTATAGAGACATTAAAGTGCACAGGTTTGACAGCTCTGCGGACTTTGACAGAGTGTCTGTGTAAACTACTGACAGATTTGTAGCTCAACTCATTGGAACGCATAAACACTGGGCCTCTGCTCACGCCATGCACGCTCCTCAAATTCAACAATGGACCCATTTTCTTTGGGACAAGATTTAAAATGTTTTACACTGGGATTTATTCACAACTAAACCAGGCCTAAACCAGGCCTAAATAACCAGGACTCAACTAGAACTAGACAGAGAGTAAAGCAAAACTAATCCAGAACTAAACCAGAAATAAACCAGGACTAAAGCAGGATTAAACCAGGCCCTAACCAGGTCTAAACCAGAACTAAACCAGGTCCAAACAGACTAAACCGGGTCTGATCTTTGACTTGATTCAGACTTGATCTGATTCAGTTGTGAGTTGAAATATTAAACTGCATAGACCCTAATTAAAGTGTTATTTGTT
The DNA here is from genome assembly GCF_009829125.3 of Periophthalmus magnuspinnatus. Classification (NCBI taxonomy): domain Eukaryota; kingdom Metazoa; phylum Chordata; class Actinopteri; order Gobiiformes; family Gobiidae; genus Periophthalmus; species Periophthalmus magnuspinnatus. Next base: position 26,291,956 of record NC_047134.1, read on the forward strand.
GTGTCAGGTTTTGGTGCTACAGGAATAGTAGCAATTAAAATCCAGCACCAGCATGTACACAAGGTTTTTGTCAGTGGAAGTATTGTGGGTTTTATTGAGCTATTCTGAGACTATTATGTTCTGTCTTCAGTTTGTTTTGTCTGCTGTTGTAAGGTAATGCAGTTGTATGAATTTATTGCAATAAATAGGGAGACGGACCATGTGACAAATTTCTTGTTTACCAGTCAGTCTTATTCACTTGACTGGAGACTGGATCATGGATAGAAGAGGCAAAATTGAGTTTCCTTTGCACTGTGGCACTATTGAGGCCAGGTGAGATGACTTTTGTGTTTTATTCCCCTTGATATCTCTCTGAAGGTGTTCTGGGCATGTCCCACTGGGAGGAGGTGTTTTTGTCCCTTGGGTGGCCTGGGAATGTCTTGGGATTTCCCTGGAGGAGCTGGTCTGGGCCTTTCTACTTAAGCTGATGCTCCAACAACACAACAGCTGTGTATAGGAAGTTTTTCTACCTTTCCACTTAAAAGAAGTCTTAATTGTAAATATACAGCCACCTCATTAACCTCGTCAGAAATTACATATGTGATATACTGCCATTTTGTCTTTCCAAAACTATTACTTGAAGAAAAAAATTGTTAATATTTTTATTAGCACCAAAATTTCTCCATCCCTAAAACTGGTCCTGTTGAACTATTACTGAACTTGATGAGTTAAGGACCCTGTGCACGTTTTTCCCCCGTATGTTTGAGCTAAATATTTTGGCCTCAAGAGCAGCTTATTCAATATATCTCTTCTGGGGCAAGACTTAAGCTAGATGCGTGCTGTCTGCATCTAATTATAAAGCGTTTTTACTGTCCACTCAGGAAGTGTGTGTAAGCATGTGAAGTGGTGTTAGCTTTATGATTATAGCAAAATCCACAGGTCTCTAAGAGTTGTGAAAGCCCTTATAAACTCATCATGGTGAATAATTAGGTTGTTTGGAATAAGTGAGGAATAACTTTGGACCACTGCAAACAGCAATGAGCTTGTTTCATTTTTAAGACAGTAAAAATCAGGTAGAGCGCTGTTGAAAAGTTTGTTATTTCAGCATGTCCTTTGCGCCCTCAAATGTCATTTAATCTCTAATGACACACTCCCCTGCTAATCGCAAAAACATTACCGGTGGCTCCCTCCTGAACTCACTCTGAAGTAGATAATCAGTTCCAAGATGGCCTCCTGCAGTTCTCATGGCAGGAGGCTTGTATTTGCAGGTTGGCAGTGGCAGCCGCATATATAGACAGTCAGACAGGTGGGTAGTGTGCGCTTAGCTAAAACTGCCAAACAGTGATGACACATACATGGAGGCACTCAAGCATGTGGACAGGTCGATGGACACTGTAAGTTAATACAGCAGGGGGGGTTAGCGACGAGCCGGGGGACGGTGCTATGTATAATTAAAACTGGACTAGAGGTGCATCGACGGGTCTGTGTGTGTGCTTGTTCCTGTCAGGGAAGGGGAGGCAGTGTTTGGAGGAGGATAAGGGCTTGCCAAAATCCTACAGTTCAGCCTCCTGTGCTTTCTCTCTCACATTTTGTCTTTGTCTCGCACGTCAACTTCTCAAGCCTGCGCCCAGGCAATTGGACCAACTGTCAGGGAGCTCCGAAATGCCATTTACCAACACAGTTCAGCTCAGCCTACGCTCTGTTTGTTTTGCTTATAAAAAATACTGTTATCAAGCTGTTATTGATAGATATTATTTGTGTTTTTTATTTATTTTATTTGTATTTATTCAATATTTTAATTTAATAAGTAAGTCCATTAAGAACACTTTCTCATTTGCAATAACGACCTGGCTAAGAGCATAGACTGTATGTATAAATGGACATCGCTAACCTGCTAGCCACCTCGTTCTAAATAGGGTATGATCATGGGCGCACTTCTGGCTCTATCGACTCTGGCTCCAATTCACTTTACATTGGAAAACTGTCACCCTTCTCTCTGTAACTGCTGCAGAGAGCCATTTTGGTCTTAAAATTTTCGGATTAACCCTCTCTACGTGATCCTGGTGCTTTTATTTTGCTATCGTGTTCGTAAATCAAGATATGAACATTAATAAGACACACTTCCGTTGGTTATTATGATACTCCCAATCAGAATTCCTTATATGAAAGTCCCTTTGTCCACTTCTTTATACAGTCTATGGTGAAGAGGCAGCATTACTAACACTCACACATCAATCATAATGTGAAACAGCGAATCAGAACATGAGACTGTGAAACATTTGCAGATTACAGATATAAAAGTGTTAGAAGCTTGTACACTGATCCTGTAAAATATTCTGGAGTGAGTTTTTAGGAGAAGATAGAGATAAAAACGAACTAAGTTTTAAAGTCTGCTGTAGATAGTTCCAGTCACTTGCTGCAGAGAAGTGAAATGAGGAGCGGCCGAATGCTGTGCAGGCTTTAGGAATGACCAGGTTAATGTAGCTGTTGGAGTGGAGTGTGCGGCTGAAACTGTGGATGAATTATTGATTGGTGAAAATGCTCAATAGCTGTTTATTCCAAATCTTTAGTTTGAATTTTTTTTCCTTAAAGATATGTAATTTTTCTGGTTGAGAGTTGTCTCCATGGAGATGTTATTGCTTTTCCTGGAACATATGAAACTAATCTTTCTTGCATTCATTCAAAAACAAAAACATGCATGTTATTGTGTGATCAAGCTCGCATCTCCACAGATCAACCTGTAACTTGGCCTTGTTGTGCCTATTGCTTGTCTTCATAGCAGGAAGATATGTTTAATGCCCTTCATGCTGTGGAATATTCTTGGTGAAGTGATAACACCGCCATGGAGACAAAAAAGTATGTGCACCTTTAATAGGAATGTGCCTGTATTGTGCTAAACTATTATTTTTTTTTTTTTACCATGTTAAGTTATTGGTAAATGGTAAAAGGTCACATTTTTATATAAGCACTCAAAGCACTTTACGTCAAGGAACCACTCACCCATTCACACACACATTCATACACCAGTGCACACAGACACTGGGGGTGAGGGGGGTTAATGTCTTGCCCAAGGACACAACGACAACATCCATCTTTGGGAGCTGGAATCACACCGCCAACCTGTGTGTAAGTGGATCTGACCGCTCATCCAGTGACGTTTATGTTGAGAGTGGGATTCCAACCGCCAACCATCGGATCAGTGGATCAAACACTCTCCAAACCGAGCTACTGTCGCCCTCGCTACTATTGCCTCATCAAAACATTGTTGGAGTTGTCATGGTAACTATATCTCAATAAGTGCAGGAGAGTTGTGAATTTTAAGGTTTTAGATGACAGTTTTGGCAAGGGCTCTGTATGTATGCATTGCAGATGGACTACATTGAGGATTTTTGGGTATTTCTGCTCAGGATGACTCATTGTGATGGACTAAAACTATTTTGATTTGACAGGGCTAGCTTCCAGTTGTGCCGTCTATCACAGTAAATTTGTCAGTATGGACAGTGCAGCAGTATGATGTTTCTTATCAATTGACAAGGCACGGACCAGATACGATAAGCCTGTCAGCCATTAGATGTAGCTGGAATTCTCGGGTCAAGTGGGGTAAAGAATAAAACAACGAACCTGTCAAAAGTGGCAAGATAAAAGTTTAGGTGTGAGGAATAGCAGAAAGATTTTGTATTTATTTAGGTCCTATATTACGCAAAATGCGATATGCTACAATTTAAAGTTTTAAGCAGCCTTAGAGTGCGAGAGAGAGTTTTTAAAGGGTGCAAACGAGTGGGTGAGAGAGTTGCAGATTGGGTGATTATTTATGTTTTTATTTGTGTGATTTTAATGTCTTTCTTGTTCTGAAAAGCACTTTGAATTACCTGTGTACAAATTGTGCTATACAAATAAACTTGCCTTGCCTTGCCTTAAAGTACCATAATTTTGACTTAAAGGGCCCATGTTATGCTACTTTCTGATCTATGTTATAATCTTGTTACCTCCTCAAAAACAAACCTGGAGTTGTGTTTTGTTTCATTCACTAATATTTGAGTGACCTATTATTATTAGTCGGTCTCCATCTCCGAACCTCAAAATGCTCTGTTCCACTTTGTGATGTCATGTAGTGGTTGTTTTCAAATTAACAGCTACCTTTTACCTTTAGTTCTATAGAGATTGGTAATTCCAAGGTTGAAATTGTCCATCTGATTCTAAAAAACGCACTAGACGCACTAACCGCTTCCTGTATTACCACATGACATCACAAGGTGGCATAGAGTGTTTTCTGTTTGAGAGAAGAACTCATCCTAAATATGCAGGGATTGTGTGTTAAACATGTGTGAATGAAACAAAACACAACTCCAGGTATGTTTTTGATGAGGAAGGTTCTAAAATAGACTAGAAAATAGCGTAATATGGGACCTTTAAGTAAAAATTATGGTACTATAATGCTGCTTAAAACTTTTAATGGAATATTATGTGTGCATATCGAAACTTCACACTTTTCTTATACTTTTAAAAGATCCAGTTTTGTCTTTTAGAGTTCTTAACTAATCAGAAGAATCCATCTTCCCCAGTCTATTCGTGAATTCGTTTTATACTCAATGATTTGGTAAAAGCTCCACTGTATTGTCTGCTGTTGTTTTTCCGACTTTCGCAATGCATTGTGGTCTATATTGACCAGTCTAGTGACCACTGCTGGACACTACTTGTCAAGGTGCATTGTGGGAAATTTTGATTGCATCTGGACATTTGAACACCACTAAAAATGGCGTGACCCGTAAATAGTGCCCTAAGTAGGAGATGTAGGCAACGATATCTCAGTTTGTAGAGGTTGCCGGTTCGAATCCCGCTCTTGACATAAAAATATCATTGGTTGAGCGGATCCACTGACCCACAGGTTGGATGAATGCTGCACAAACATTTTCACACCTTGATGTAAAGCGTTTTGAGTGTCTTGAAGGTGGAAAAGCGCTTTATAAAAACTGTGACCATTTACCATAGCGGGGACATTCTGACACCGCCCGCCTGTCATGAAGCCGTCCCGTCAAACTCAAGACGATTCAAAATGGAGGCGACTCAAACGTAAACTCAACAGCACTAGCGATGACAGTGACAAGAGGCAATTTAGGATCATGAGTGTCTTAAGTATAGTTCAGTGTTGAAGTAAAACCGTCTACCTAAGTCCACCTGTCTCTGTCCCGTCTTGTCCCATAATGCCTTGTCAGAAAAGCTCATGTTTCTGTCATTCTGCTGTGAGTTGATTGGCAGTTGTTGACACCGTAGCCACATCTGCTTCAGTTGAGTTTGGTAAGTGTAGACATGCATATTTGAGGAAGACTTCTGGCTGACGTCCCATTCCTGAGTGCATTTAAACACCACCCTGATGACGCCTAAGTGCAAAGCAGTTTAGGTGTGATTTTGTCTTCTGTCAGAACGACTATTAAAATTTCATAGGGAGATTTTAACATGAGAAGGGCTTGTGACTTTCTTTTGTCCCCGTAACATTAAAGTTACAACATAAATACCAAAATTTGAACAGACAAGGTTTTTTTTTTAGATTTGTGAGATCCTGATTTAGATTTTCAGTGGTGCAGTGGTTCAAGCTTTTGACTGGCAACCATATGAATATTGGTTCAATTTACTTCCAACTAGAAATGGAAGATATATTTAAATACATATAATTGTAGTTTTGGAGATATGAACATATTTAATAGTGTATATAATCAGTGGTGGATGAAGTACTCAATTTTGTTACTTACCACAGTACCACATGAAAAAAAAAAAATCTTAAGTTAAAGTTAAGTTAAGTAAAAAAACATGTAGTGGAGTAGAAAGTACAGATACTGCTCTCAAATGTAGTGAAGTAAAAGTAAAAAGTATCCACTGTAAAATTAACTTAAGCAAAGTACACATACCTAAAAATTACTACTTACTCACTACTACTATGACTTTACTACTTTTACTTCATTACCTTCCCCCACTGCATATAATGAAAACAATTTATATTTAACAAGTTATAAAAAAAACTACTACTATATCCATGTCTTCTATTCCTATGCACCAAACCATATAAGGTCATCTGTGGGAAAGACACTGCATTCCCACTTTTCCCAAAATGTATCAACCCATATGTTCCATTCACATTTTCATTATGAACACATCATAGACTGTATATATAAATGGACATAGCTAACGCACTAGCCGCCACGTACCAAATAGGAAGTGATCAAGGGGCAACATTGACTCTGGCTCCAATTCACTTTACATTGAAAAATTGTCGTTCCTCTCTCTGTAACTACTGCAGTGAAACTCGTCATTTTGGTCTTGAAATGTTCGTATTAACCTGCCCTACATGATCCTGATGTTATTTTGCTGTTGTGTCTGTAAATCAAGATTTTAACATAAATAACAGACAAATCAGGCACCTTCTTTCAACGAGGTCACTCCTGCCAGTGTTAGCCACAGGTTTGATTGACAGTGTTGTAAGTGCCCGCTCCCTGCTAAATCAGCCTCGCTCCGGATTGGCTCTTTAGTTGCTATGACACTCAGAATGTCAAATGTGGAACTCGGCTCCAAATTAGCCCCTATTAGTGCTAGCGTCGCTGAGCTTCATTTGACTGATTCTGAACGCCATGGGTGACGTCACACTCATTCAGTCCACTTCTTTATACAGTCTATGAAACGTATTTTTTTGTCAGTATGTTCCTTGTACTGCTGGTAGTAATTATTGATGACTAGCTCATTTTTGTCTGCATAGTCCCCATTCATTCTGTTTTTGTGAAAGTGACATTACTGACAGCACTGGGCACACGACAGGATAAAAGCGCCTTCGTACTGTGTCGTTTTGAGAGAAAAAGAGGCGCTTTGATTGGCCCGCTCTGGAAGTCTCTGTAAATCTCAGAAGACTGCAAATTATTTTCAAATCAAGTGGAAAATGGTGGACGGACAGCCCAGGTACAGAATGTTCTTGGAGATGACATGCTACAATCAGAAGTAGAAGGACTTGGTCTTGTTTATCTTAATGCACTCTCAGTACTACAACTTCAAAAAGCAAAAGTCTCGGTTTAGGGGAAATATATTTATGATCTTCAGGCTGTGTAAAATATGAATGACTTCAGCACTAAATAAATCAGATGATGTGGTTTTAATTAGTCTAATTTGGAAATATCAAGTCTCTGACACAGTGGGATATGTCTCATTTGACTGCACCCAAACTCTGAAAAACTAAAGAAACTGAAAGTAGGTTAACAGTCCAGCTTATGAAATGTAACTTTAAGATGAGTGTTATAAATTGAAGGTTTAGGTTAAAGTGTTTTTTAAATTATTATTAATGTTCATGTCTTGATTTACAGACACAATAGCGACATAAAAACAGCAGGATCATAAAGAGCGGGTTATACAAACATTTTAAGACCAAAATGACGAGTCTCACTGCAGCAGTTACAGAGAGAGGGGTGACAGTTTTTCAATAGAAAGTGAATTGGAGCCAGAGTCGATGGAGCCAGACGCATGCCCATGATCACTTCCTATCTGGAAAGCAACGGTTAGCATGTTAGCTATGTCCATTTATATATACAGTCTATGGGTTAGACATAATATTACAGGTGCATTATGTACATTTTCCGGAGAAGGATCTGCTTACTCACTTACTTGTATCCATGGATATTTCTTTGCCGAGAATGTTCCACAGTAAGGCATCTAACTTATCATTTTCTATGGAGTCAAGTTACGGGTCAGATCTGTGGAGAAGTGTGCCCGCTCACAGGTGTTTTTGAGCAATAAAAATCCCTGTAATTAAAGAGCCCATATTACTGTATTTTCTGATCTATGTTATAATGTTTATAATGTGGAGCTGTGTTTTGTTTAACACACAAACCTTGCATTTGGATGATTTCAGCGCTGAGATCTCCACTGAATTGAAGGTAAAAGGTGCTAACTTGAAAACTACACACTTTATGACATCACAAGGTGGAACAGAACATTTTGAAGTGTGAATGAACATGTGTGAATGAAATAAAACACAACTCCAGGTATGTTTTTATGAGATAAATAAATGCAACATAGATAAGTTTAATGCCGTACTGTGAAACATTCCAGGCAAATCGAGTTACATATTGAGCCTTTAAGTGAAAGTGAATACTCATTGATTTGGTAAAAGCAGGAAAACGAGCACTTTGTTGCATATGTCAACAAATGCAATAATAAAAGTAGTAAAAATAACATTAAGACAAATTAGTAACATTAGCAAGGCCCCTGTGTATTGCCATAACGCTGTATGACATGCGATTTTAATACAAAACAGTTCATTTCATTCAGGTAATAGCCCATTAAAAACAGAAATACATCCATATCATTCATGCTCATTATTATGTCCAGTACAGTGGAGCTTGGGACTGGCTAACGTCTCCATTGTGTGGTCTCAGTGCAGTTATAATAATGCATTCAATATCCTATTAACTTACTTTCCAAGTGCTCTTACTATTTAGCTATTGCTACCACATACTCCACTGGATTTATTATGCTGTTTTACAATTCAAATGGAAATTACAATCCAATCTATATTGAGCCATGGGAATAATGACCACAGCTATGTAAAAGGAGATATGGGAAAGTGAAGAGCTGGTCTCGTGTTGGATGGGTTTAACATAAGCGGCTGGACGTTGCATTAAAGTTGGACGTTGCAGGTTAGATCATTATATTTGGAGTTTTACTAAAAATCTTGCTTCATTTTTTCTAGTTTAGGATAAAATCAGAAATGTACATATACTATATAACAATACACAAATAATACTTTTTTTTTTTTTTTTCTCACTGTCTGACATAAAATCAGAATAAACGTTTCCTGTTTTGGGACAATTAGGATTACCAAAATTATTTCTATTTGCTAAATGCCAGAATAATGAGAGAATATTTTTTTTAGACAATTTTTCATGACTTTCTTCAAAGTCAGAAGTTTACATACAGTAACATTATTATACATTTTAACAATTTGGTAAAACCCAGATGATGATGTCATGTCTTTGGAAGCTTCTGATGAGGTGACAACATTTGAGTTAATTAGAGACACACCTGTGAAGACACGCCTGAAACACACTGCTTCTTTGTGTAACATCATGGGAAAGTCAAAAGAAATCAGCCAAAATATCAGGAATAGACTTGTGGACCTGCACAAGTCTGGTTCATCCTCGGGCACAATTTCCAGATGCCTGAAGGTGCCACATTCATCTGTTCAAACAATTATATGCAAGAATAAACACCATGGAATGTCTAACCATCACACCGCAGGAAGGAGACGGGTTCTGTGTCCCAGAGATGAACATGTTTTTGTCCGTAATGTGCATATTAAACCCCCTTTTTATAAAGTGTATGTAAATTTCTGGTTTCAACTGTAGCGACCATAATGTTAACCAGGGCCAAAACTTGTCAAATACTTAGATTAATACATTTAGATTAATGAATGCTTAATCTGTCAGAAAAGTGTGTTCCTTGTGCATAAACTCCCCCTGGAATTTTGGATAGACTTTTTCATGTTGATGCCAAAGATAGATGTAATCTGTTTTAGAAAACTCACAGCTATGATACAAATTTACCACAGGCACTATCCAAACCAACCTGTGCCCAAAGCCAGGCTCAAGACCAGAGGTGAGGCCTTTAATGTGGCAGCGCCCAGACTATGGAACAGCGCCCTCTGCCTGTTTGTTTAAGACTAGACTGAAAACCCACCTCTTCTCCCTGGCATTTAACACTAGCTAGACAGGATATCTTGGTGTTTTATTGTACTTTTCCTATGTATCGGCTGAACTCTATATTAGTTTTTTGTTGACTTTTATGTGAAGCACTTTGAGCAGCTACAGTTGGTTTTAAATGTGCTATAGAAATAAACTTGAATTGGACTGAACTGAAAACCAGGTCATAATTACAAAAACACAAAAACATATGCACTTTATCGGGATGTAATGCATATAGACGGTTAGTGGGTGGTGATCTCATTCAGTAGCTAAAGGCTCAGTAAATTTATAGACTAATTACCTCATTGTGTACACATGCATCCAATGTCGATCTGGCCTCAAGCACAACTACAAATCAATCATGCTCTATACAAATTGATCACTTTCTGCAACCATTTCTGTGTAGAGTTTATATAATATTTTGGAAATTCAGTATATTGCTTAAAAAAAATGTACGATTATGATCACCAAAACCAAATATAACTGATAATCATTTCTGGAGATCTCAAATTCAAAATGTATGAGGCACTCAGTTTTATCACTTAAGTACAAGTACAGATACAGAGATAGTTACTCAAGTAAAAGTAAAAGTATCACATGAAAAAATCTACTTATTGATCTACTTTAAAATGTACTGTGTGTTTATTTTTGTTTGCTTAAAGCCGAAGCTTGAACTCAAAAACTTTAGTCAGGGTGTTTCCACGAACATGGTAAAAATAACCTCAAATCATATGAAAAGTACTTTTTACTTCCACCACTGCATAATATTAACATTATGACACTATTTTTTGCATTTTTGACAATTGTTCTGTTTAATTTAATATGATATTGGGGTTTTTTTCTTCTTTTTCTTTTATTTTACACATATCAAGATATAGTTTTAGAAAAAAATACATCTGCCATTTTTTGTGGTTGCTAGTACAAGATAAATCCTTTCTATTTTAATGTATCAAACACTGTATTCATATGATAGTAGTATATAGTGTATAGTATATCGCACAGTATACAAATAGTACAAATAGAATTTTCCATCTGCCCAGTTTAGTCTTAGTACTGCAAAAATATTTCAAAATCCTCAAACCAAAACACTTCCTGATTGGTTCCACATATAACACATATTCTCTTTCATATGTCTGCTTCCCCATAGCTCGTAACATATTTTGACACAAAACAAGATGCATATGGAAGTAGCAGCTGTGATTCAGATTAATAATTAGCTTTCTGTGTTAACCCTGTGTTCTGCGTCTGCCCTGTGTGCTATAGGCGTGTGAGGAAGAAGATGACGGTGATGATGAAGATAATGGTGCCTCCTATCCCCATTAGTGTTAGCCCAGATCTGTCAGTGCTGCGTTGGGTTCGTGCTTGGTAAAAACTGGGCCTGGAGGAACAGTGAAGTGGGTTGAGCAGTCGCAGCCTCTTAAAGAGCCTGTATTACACAAACTTTGGATCCATGTTATAATGTTTTTTCCTCCTCACAAACATATCTGGAGTTTTTTGGGTTATTTTTCACATGTTTTAACATCCAAATCCTGCATATTTAGGCTGAGTTCTTTTCTCAAACAGAAAACGCTCTGTTCCACCTTGTGATATCATTGAGTGATTATACAGGAAGTGCTCCACTATGTTTTTAAACTGCATACACCTTCACTAGAATGTTGAGAATAATTTGCTATCAAACTTTGAAGCTACAGCTATTGTTTTAGCTTCGTTGAAACGTCTTTGTTGTCATCTCGTGAGCACAGACTGTTTATATAAATGGACTTTGCTAACCTGCTAGCTGTCATGTTCCAGATAGAAAGTGTTCATGGGCGTGCTTCCGGCCCCATCGACTCTAACTATAACTGCGAGCCTCGATTAACTTCATTTGACTGGAGCCGAACGCTACGGGTGACATCCACTTCTTTATACAGTCTATGGTTGTGAACAAAAGGTTAAATGAAAATATTTTTTGAAGACAGCAACTTATGGTTATTCTACCGTATTATAGAGTACAACAAGTCAATTGAGGCTAAAATAGCTAAGTATAGTTAACTTAAAACCTATTTATGACATCACAAGGTGGAACAGAGCATTTTGAGCTTTAAAGATGTGGACAAGCTTAATAATGCAGGATAACTCAAACATGTGTGAATGAAGCAAAACACAACTCCAGGTATGTTTATGGTGAGGTAACAGCATTATGACATTACTAAATCCTCACGTTTTTGCACAAAATAAGACCGTCTGACTCTGATGTAATCGAGGACGAGCAGACGTGTAGCCCCGAGTTGGTTTGCGTTTGTTGAGTTTGCGTTTGAGTGATGTTGCATTTCAGATCCACTGTCAGCTTGTGCCCTCCTTCTGACCCCAGTGAAAGAATGTAGAGGCCTGGGACTTTATGCTAATTAAACATGACATTAGAGTGGAGTGAGTGGACACAGTTAGAAGTCTGGCTTTGAACATGGTCACTCTGAACTGGACTATTTACAATGAATGAATGAGAACCTATCAGGCTTATGCAACTATTTGGATTATTGGAGCAATTTTTAACTAATTTAGCAACGGAATAATCTGGACTACATACAGACTCCCAGACATACAAGCGTTGAAAAACAAGGTTTATCAGTCAGAGCTGTAAATGCGTCAAAGTGACACCGGAAAACCAAATTGTCTGTATATAACCATGCACTCAAGCAGCACCAGTTCAACGCAGGCAGTTTTAGAATACATCTCATACTCAGTGGCCTTTTGAAAATGAATGGCAAAAACAATAACACAATAAAAGAGAGGAAAAAAATAAACAATATCCCATTAGTTAGCAAAATGATTGTTAGTTGCAGCCTTATGCCGTCAGCGTGTGATTCACTGTGGGCCTAAGTTAAATGGACTCTACATCTAATTTGAATTTTGTTTTGACTGTATTTATCAGGGTACAGCACTTTCAGAAATGAACCAGAAAGATACATATTTGTGACAGGTTTTCACAAATGTACTTTTTTCTACCTTTTCCCACTCTCAACGTAAATATCATTGGTTGAGATTCAGATCGACTGACCCACAGGTTGGCGGTGCGATTCCAGCTCCAACAGATGAATGCAGTGTCTGCGCACACTGGTGTATGAATGTGTGTGTGAATGAGTGAGTGGTTCCTTGTTGTAAAGCGCTTTTTAGTGTCTTAAAGGTAGAAAAGCTCTATATAAAAATGTGACCAGTTACCATTTGCTGGGCAGGGTGACATTAAAAGTACACGTGCTAATACTTATACATACAGTGCCTATACTACTATGTGCTTAAATTGAATTATAAAAGTACAAATCTTTAAAGATACGTTATATGTAATGACTGAAGCTATGGAGAAAACAGTGTGCGTGTATAGCCATTGTAACTGTGCCAAATGGCCAATAATGAAACCATATATCACAAAAAGAGCACGTCAACCATAGACTGTATAAAGAAGTGGACTAAGAGTGTGACATCACCCATAGCGTTTAGCTCCAATCAAGTTATAGGGGTGAATTTGAGCCAAGTTGCGTATTAAGAATTCCAACTGCAAGTATCATAGCAACCAAAGAGCCAATCCAGAGCAAGGCTGTTGAAGGTAACACCCCTTTCTGTCCACACCACTGGTTTAGCGCGGAATGGGCGTTTAGCAAAACTCTCAGTCAAACCTGTTGCTAACGCTAGCGGGAGCAACCTCAGGAAAAGAAGGCGCCTGATTTGTCGGTTATTAATGTTCATATCTTGATTTAGAGATACAATAGTGAAATAAAAATGCCAGAATCACGTAGAGCGGGTTAATATGAACATTTTAAGATCAAAAGCAGCAGTTACAGAGAGATTCAATAGAAAGTGAATTGGAGCCAGAGTCGATGAAGCCAGAAGCGTGTCCATGATCACTTCCTATTTAGAATGCAGCGGTGGCTAGCGGGGTAGATATGTCCATTTATATATACGGTACAGTCTATGACATCAACATGCCTAGACGAACTTTATGTTACTTGTAATTATAATTTCTGTCAGTTCTGTGACACATGCCCTGCTTCCACCCAACCCCTAAAGCCCCATTCACTCTACATGGAGACAGCTAAGCGTGGACAATCAAACCACTCTTGTGTTTGCTTTACTATTACTATTTTCACCATGACTGCTATCTTTTGTCACTTCTTTGGACATCGCTACAGCTTTGAGTGCACTTTCCTTCACTACACTGTCTCTCTCTCGTTCAAGAAGGCAGTCCAACATTACAGCTGTTTTCTGGTAAAGTGGGTGCTATTCTGCTCCCGGGGAAAGATTATTGTTGTGCCATTGTTTGGATGGAGGGATGATAACAGTGATGGTGATAGCAGGCCCCCGATGGTTAGCCTTGTTTCTTGTGTTTTAGCAATATCTGCCCCAGTTTGCAGACTACTAGTTTCTTCGGAGGAGAGGCAGAGGAGGAGAACAAAACGCTTCCATGTACAAGACAAGAAATGCTGTTGGAAACACTTGAAATTTGATTTGTCCCAGTCAATTTTGAGGATGATTTTTGTGTTAAAGGGCCCATATTATGCCATGTTCTGATCTATGTTATATTTTTTTCATTCACACATGTTTAACACACAAACCCTTGCATATTTAGACTAAGTTCTTTTGTCAAACATAAAACAGTTTGTTCCACCTTGTGATGTCATGTGGTGATACAGGAAGTGCTCTACTTTGTTTTTAAACTCCATATACCTTCTCTAGAGTAATTTGGTTGATTTCAGCTCTGGAATTGCCAATCTCTCCTGAACAAACGGCAAAAGGTCGTTGTTAACTTGAAAACTACCACTTCATGACATCACAAGGTGGAACAGAGCATTTTAAGCTTTGGAGATGTTACAGACTAATAATAAACTGTTACTTAAACATGTTGAATGAAACAAAACACAACTCCAGGTATGTTTTTGAAGAGGTAACAAGATTATAACATGACTTAAATCTCACTAGAAATTTTGCATAATAAGGGTCCTTTAATATAGTTGTTCCAGGGTAAAATCCATGTTGGTTTTGCCCTTTTTCCATATACTTCTTGTATTGTCCTATAATCTTAGTTGGTCCAAGAGAAAATGGTAGTCCCTGGCTTTAAACATTAAGACGTTGGTTCTCAGCAAACATGAAAAGTCTATTCACTGATCAATAGTTCCACAGAAAGTCTCATCATTTATTAAACTTGCACCAGTGGAGCGTTTCTCATCTGCGTTTCTCCTTAGAGGTGTTTTTGCATTGCCTAGAATGTTCCACAGTCTGACATTAGATTTATCCGTGTTTTTTAATGCTCAAAAACGCTAGAAAAACTTTAATTCTTACCGTGGCTGGGGTCGCCTCTCTACAGATCTGACTTGTAACTTGGTGGCACGACCTGCTTGTCTCTGTTGGAATAGTTGAAATTAAGGATATATCGTGGAAACCTACAGACAAAGTGGTACTATCTCCATGGAGACGAGCAGGTGGCAGACCCTTCACCAGAATTTTAGTTTTGTTTTTTTTTCATCTATACATTGCTGTTCTATAGTTGTCTGAGGATTTTTATCTCCTTCTTGTATAAAAATCTCTTGTCATTGCCCTGGTATTAGATCATACACGATATTAGCAGATATTAAAGCTCGCGTTTCAAAATCCAAACTGAAAGGGCTGGATTGGTCCGTCTCTAATCTTCTCGTCTATGTATAGTAACAATAACGCTTAATAACTAGCTCTTTTAAAATGGAAACAAGCTTTATCCTTCTCTCCATGTGCAGGTGGACAGTGGACTCAGTGTATTTTTAAACCCTCTGATGGATAAGAGGAGCGAACAGGCTGGCCAGAGAGCTGCAATAATTAATGAAGGTTTTTATAGAAAGCACAGGGCTGCTGACGAACACTGGCTAGCCCTCTGCTCTCAGACTGTTCCCTGGCTTTGGTTTTCACTGACTTTGTTTGTTTTTTTCTTGTCTCCAGGCTCAGGAAAACGTCTTTGTAGAGTTCAACCACCAGGAGCTACTTGAGTTCTATAACAAGGTCTGTCCTCCCACTGAGTTTTGTGTTCCATATAAACATCAGTGTTGGGTAACGCTTTAGAACAACTATACCTTGATTAGATTTAACGAAGCATGAACAAGGACTTCAGTAACTACTTAATTAAAGGTCCTGTATTATACAAAATTGATTCTTTTGACCTTTAAGCCATGTTATAATGTTGTTACTTCATCTAAAACATACATGGAGTTGCCTTCTGTTTCTCAAAATGCTCCGTTCCACCTTGTGATGTCATATAGTTGTAGTTTTCAAGTTAACACCTACCTTTTACCTTTAGTTCAGTAGATATTGGCAATTCCACGGCTGAAATCTTCCAAATGATTCTAGTGAAGGTGTATGGAGTTTAAAAACACACATACTTTCTATATTACCACATGACGTCACAAGGTGGAACAGAACATTTTTCTTTAGGCAGAAGAGCTCTGCCTAAACTCCAGGAATGTTTTTGATGAGGAAACAACATTATAACATAGATCAGAAAATAGTGGAACATGGGCTCTTTTAAGAGGCGAGTGTTAGGAGTTAGGGGTCAGGATACTGAAGTAGTTACTAAGTCTGACTACAAAAGGCTAACAAAAAATATTTGTTCATTATGAATTAAGACTTTTCTTACTTAACCTCCTGAGACCCGAGCTCTTGCATGACATGCTTTATTAATTTATTTTTGTTATTTGGGCTGATTGGGACCTGATGAATGTAAAAACAAAGAATGATCTATTTTTATTATGTAGTTTCTTAGAAAAATTATGTCCACATATGAGGACATTCGTTTTACGTTTTAATCAACGCAGCGATATTTGTCCTGAGTGGAGTGAACAATGTGGCTCATTTGAAGTGCTGCTAAGAGATGCAGGAAGACATGCGCCTTTGCAAAAAAATAAAAATAATAAATAAAAACATATTCTGAACATTCTAAATTCTTTAAAAAATGTTGCAACATTTTTGCATTGTTGCTGCCAGTAATTAAAAATAGACATATATCTCTATATTTGTCCACCTAAAATTTCACTCTGCCCCCAATAGTGCCTGCTGTGCACTATTTCATTCACTTTACAAACTTCTAACTATAATATTTTTCTCTTTTGTGTTCCAGCTTGAAACTGTCCAAGGCCAGTTGGATTCTCTGACATGAAGTGGGATCATCTTTGTACCACTCACATATAAATGCTGTTTAGCTGGAAGTCGAAACAGCTGCTCCAACAATGCCATTCTATTTCAGATTCAGGACAGAGAAATTGTAACCGAATGTGAATACTTGTCTTTCATTGTATATTTCCACCATGTTGTCAAAATGGTGAGTAATGCTAAATGTGTTTTTCTGTCTATAAGATGTAAACCCATTAATACATAACTAAACTTTGTAACGATCTAGTTTCAAAAGGATTATCACAAGAGATTTTGCCTGAACAATGATGGCAAATGCCAACTGCTACATACATGACTGACTGATTGATTGATTGATTGAACCTTTGCCTTAACAGTACCAGCATGTAGGGGATAATATAGGCCTACTATGATAACAAGGCAAATGCAACTACTCCACAACCCAGTCAGACTTTCTTCAGCAAAGCAAAGCCTTCCAATACTGTACAAGTGATTTTGTATTTTCATATTTACTTTTACATATTATCATTCTTTTTAGCAGCAGTTTACGTTAGGTAACACTTCACAATAACTGCACTTATAATAACCTTATTAAAGTATAAACAAAGACTTAATTCCTAATGAAAAAGTGATTCAGGCTACATAATTAATACCCCAACCAAAGACTATATAAGGAAGTGGATTAAGGCCGTGTGACGTCACCCATAACGTCATAGGCTCCAGTCAAATGAAGCTCGTCGATACTAGCAGTTACAGGAGCCGAGTTGTATATTAGGAGTTCTGACAGCGAGTATCATAGCAACCAAAGAGCCAATCCGGAGCGAGACTGTTGAAGGCAACGCCCCTTCCTTCCCACACCACTGGTTTAGCAGGAAGCGGGTGCAGTCAAACCAGTTGCTAAGGTTAGCGGGAGCGACCTCGGGCAAAGAAGGCGCCTGATTTGTCTGTTGCTAATGTTCAGATCTTGATTTACGGACAAAATAGCTAAATAAAAATACCAGGAGCATGTAGAGTGGGTTAATATGAACATTTGAAGACCAAAATAACCTGACAGCAGCAGTTACAGAGGGAGGGGTGACAGATTTTCAATAGAAAGTGAATTGGAGTCGATGGAGCGGAGGCAGACTCACTTCTTATGTGGAACAAGCAGCTACCGGGTTAGCTATGTTCATTTATATATACAGTTTATGACTCTAACTCTTTTATTAGTTGCTAACCCTGAATGATTGTTGATACCGAATTTCTTCATTATGACTGAAGTCTTAGTTCATGCTTTAATAAGGCTCATTTAGGTGTAGTTTTTTAAAATAATAGATATTAACTAGATAACTTTTTTTTTTTTTTTTTTACCATGTTTAGTTTCACTTTCTATTGCTCTATGAATATGTACATTTGTAGCTAAAAATAACTTGAACCATGTCAATATAGTGAAGACATGAACAATGCAGCTGAGTTCATTGCATTGAAAAAATAAAAATAACAATAAAACTGGAATAAGTGAAGTATCCTCCCAATCTGTTGTTGTTTGTTGAAGGCTCATTATTTCTCATTATAACCAACCTGGACTGCTGCTTTAACAGATGGGAGTCCTGGGAGGCATGGCGACCGTCATTGGCTCTGAGTTTGTGTGTGGATTTGGGCTGTAACATGTCCAACTGCATCTGTCTTTATTTTCTCTCCACTCTGAGTTTTTCCAGGTGTTGTCCTCACTATAGTTTTTATGTTTATTGTGTCCAATTTTTTTTAGTTTTTAAGTTGTTTATATAAAAAGGTTACAAGTACATTTCAATTTGGAAAAAAAACAAGGGAAATCTACAAACATAACCACTGCTACATTAGACTCTAAAGCACTGTTGAAGTTAACGCCCCTTTTCACCCTTTTGATTTAGCAGGGAGCGGGTGCTTAGCAACGCTGTCAATCAAACCTGTTCCTAATGTTAGCGGGGGCAACATCGGCGAAACAACACAGTTCAACACAGCCTGACAGCAGCAGTTACAGAGAGAGGGGTGACAATTTTTCAATAGAAATTCAATTGGAGCCAGAGTCAAAGGAGCCGGAAACACACCATTACTCACTTCCTATTTGGAGCGCGGCGGCTAGCAGGTTAGCTACGTCCAGACGCGCTCTGTAACTCTGTTCTAGTGTCTGCCACCTGCTTGTCTCCATGGAGATGTTATTGCTTGGCCGGGAATGTTCCTCGGCGTGGCATTAAAGTTACGCAGTGCACCTTAAGATGTCAAAAACTATTTAGCTTAAGTTCTGTCACCACCTTATTTTTATGACTCTAGCCTGGGCCGGTTTACAGTCTCTCTACTACTATTTTCCCAAGTTGTGTTTTTAACCTTGGTAGCAGCCTGCTGTTCTAATTGGGTAATTGGCAGGTGGCAGATATCACACCCACTTCCATCTTGTAAAAAGTTTTATTTTATTACTCACTTTACTATGAGAACGCTGCCTTCAGCCGGGACCATAAATACCTCTAAGTACTCAATTGGATCAAGTAAATAGACACGTTCGGCTCTTCATAAAATAAACGTGTACTTGCTTTTGAACAGTGGTGGAACAAGTATCGGTTTTGTTGCTTAAGTAAAAATAGATACCAGAGCAAAACAAATACTCAAGTAAAAGTATGACATGAACAAGATATACTTGAATAAAAACATAAAAGTACCTGTTTGAAAATGTATTTAAAGAGTAAAAAGTATTTCCTGCAGTTTTTGAGATCTATAATAAAGCTTCAAATGTAGTGATTTTGATAAAGATTTGTGCTGAATTTTGTTCAAAAGAAACATCTTTTTGGCTTGTTTTAGTTATAAATTACTGTTTGCTCAAATTATGAACTTCACAAAAATAAACCCTCAGCCTTTTCAGCAGGTCTAAAACAATAATAAAAAATACTTTTACTTTTCAGTCCTGTTTAAAAATATAGTGAAGTAGAAAGTACAGATACTGCTCTCAAATGTAGTGAAGTAAAAGCAAAAAGTGTCCTCTGTAAAAAAAAAAGTACAGATACATACAATTTTTACTTAAGTACAGTACTACCAGTACTACTTACCAACACTCATGTCACAACCACATAAAAATTACTTTTATCAGTTTTTATATATAACAACAACAACAACAACAACAGACATATACATATATATGTATATTACATATTAATGTATCTAGTTTTCCTTGGAGTGTATTTGAAGGAGCTAAAAGTCCTCTTTCCTGTCTCAGTTTTGTGGTTAGTTCTTAGTCTTATGCAGCCATATGATCTGATATTAAATGTACAGTTTTTGAAGTAGTCCCTTTATAGATACATTTCATACAGTACTTTTTCTTCTAATGGACAGTGATGGCCATTCCTCTTTTCCACACAGAACACAGTGATGGGGTTCAAATCCATCTCCTGTAATGAAAAGAGGGGCCCAGCGGTATCAAAGTATTTAAAGGACTATGGTATTTTAATAGATCTTCCTGCATTAGCTAAACATCATTTCTCCTATTATTTCTGAATACAGTGTCTGTTCTCCATCAGCCCACAGCCACAGCCACAGCTCAAATCCACTCTGTGCCACCACTCCAAACCTTTTTACACCCATGGAGTATTTTGGCCTGTTTGTGGAGTTGCCTTAGGCTTGAGAGCCTCACGTACAGGGGCCTGGAGAACAGATGGCCAAGTGGAAGCGCACGGGCCACTTGGAGAAGAGGAAGAGGAGCCAGTGTTTGGGACCAGCAGCACTCTACCCCACTGAGACCAGCTCCAAGGCTGCGCCTCTGCCTCTGCCTTTGGTTACGACGGAAAATCTCACAAAATATTCCAGAGTTTTTATGTGTTTCAGCTCAGGCAAAAGTAACTGTCCATGAATTATGATTTATTTATTTATTTAGTGTAATGTCTCTAGTGGAGCGTCTGCCATTGGTTTGTCTCCATGGAAATTTTTTGGAAACTGCTTTGCCTGGAATGTGCCACACTACGTCATTAAACTTTTCTATCTTGAATTTACTACATGGACAACAATAGCTCTGTTGGTAGATTGTTTGTCCACTGATCTGAAGGTTGGAGGTTTGAACCCCATGGTGTGATTCCAGCTCCCACAGATGAATGCTGTCATTGTGTCCTTGGGCAAGACACTTGACCCACCTCACCCCCAGTGTCTGCATACACTGGTGTATGAATGGGTGAGTGGTTTCTTGATGTAAAGCGATTTGACTGCCTTATGAAAATGTGACAGCTTACCATTGCTTGCTCAATACCACTTTAAAAAGATGCTCTCGTGATTGGCTCGCCTCTCCACAGATCTAACCTGTAATGTGACCTGCTTGCCTTTATGGAGACAGATCATTTAAATGTCATGGTGTGGAACATTCTAGGAAAAACAATAGGCACTTTTCACAACTTCCAAACACTAGAGCAGAATTTTGGCCTCACGGTAAAGCTAATAACAACTAGCATGCTAATGGCACACCAGCCTTACTTCTTGGTTTGTGGATGATAAAAATGTGTTCTAATTAGATGCAGACAGCACTCAGCGGTTTCATCTTGACATTAGGAAAATGTATGGTTGAAAAAATACATTTATTAAGGTACGGCAAGTTTATCTAGCACAATACAAATACAATACAAAGTAATTCAAAGTGCTTTACAGAATAAGAAAGACAAATTATATAAAAAAATAATAAAGTACAGCCCATTTTAGACTTTTTTCTACAATGCACTTCACCTCTGGGATGTGTGATGTCCTCGCACACTGTGAAAACCTGAAGTGGTGTGAGCAGAACAGGTTTGTCAGTGTAGTGTCTGTTTGTGTGTGTGTGTGTGTGGGGGGGGTGTGCGTGTGGGGGTGTGTGTGCCTGTGTGTGTGTGTGTGTGTGTGTAGATCTGGTTTGATAAGTGTGTGATGGAGCGGTCTCCCTGTGCGGCTGTGGTCCCACCGGGATCACACAGCGTCTCGAGACACTACACACTGAGAGAGGCCCAGAATAACCGGCCACACGCAGAGCCAGAGGAGAGAGGCCAGTTATTGACAGATAGTAAAGAAACGTAAACTAGTACATTTTAAATTGCAGTTTGTAGTGTGTCATTTAAACGTGTTCATTTTTAGAGCTGGGGCATATTGCAAACATAAATTCCACTTTTGCTCCAAACAGACAGATACTATTTATGATGTACGGCATACTCAAAGGCCATGCACCACGTTTTATTTCCATGTCAAAATATGTCCACTGTGTGCTGTCTGCGTCTAATTAGAAAGCTGTTTATTGTCTGCTAATCAGGAAGTATGTGTTAGCATGCTAGTAGTTGTTAGCTTTACACTTGACAGCTACACTGCGCTCTGGTTTTGTGAAAGTGTTGTGAAAAGCGCTTGCTCGGAAAGTATAAGGGAAGTGAGGAATAACTTTTAAACACTGCAAACCGTGGATCCGAAGGTTGCCGGTTCGAATCCCGCTCTCGACATAAACATCATTGGTACAGCGGTCCGCTATAGCCGCTACAGTTTCTTTTCTTAAGTCGTTTTAGATGAATATTGCGATTTAAAATGTGCAAATTATAATGTAATGATTCCCAAGTATATAGATTATAACTATGTAGCCGACACAAGCACAGTGTATCTGCTTTAAAAGGATCAAATGACCTATGGAAAGAAACGTGTTCAGCTCTATTATATAAACGCACAAATGCTAGCATCTATCTCGTAGCATAAGAAAAACTCCCCAAATGGCAAATGCGATAAAAAATAAAGTCCTGTCACCGCTGGTCTGCTCTGTATCAGTGACAGTGTGGTTTTCATGCCTCTGCTGTAAAGGTCTCTGCTACTTCTCAAATATTCATTATCGTGTACTTATGTGGATAGCACTGTCCGAATGAGAATATGTCCCCGTTTAAGCACAAGCATTACGTTTTCTATTGTGCGTTGCCAGACTTAAGGTTCAATTTTAGCTTTCCATTTCGCTTTTTCACGGTTTAGAGGATTTCAGAATTCCAATTTGCCAATATTCCCAGTGAGAATGACTTCATGACAGTTCAGTTGCTGTTGGCGAGGATATGGGAATGCAAACAGAACGTGCTTTCAGGCTATTTAAGAGCTGCTAACCAGTTTATTCTGAAGTCAATTTTACTCCAGAGGATTTTGGTTAAATTTGAGGAGAATGTAAAAAGTAGAAGGTGTAGAAAAAACAGGAGGAAATGGAACCATTTATTTTGCCTTAAGGATTTTGTACTTTCGCTGTAGAAGTGATAAGCAGATGGTTTACCCCACACTAATGTCTGAAAACTTATTTTGAAATTGAAAAAAAATAAAAAATAAAAAAAATAAAAATCACTAAGATCAATCAATATACCCTCCATTTTGTTTCACTTGACAAAACTTAAAAAAAAAACCCAAACACCTGACTAAACAACAACCAACAACAACAGCCAACACCAAACAATAACAACAACCAACAACATCCTTCCTGCTGCTGTCAGACTGTACAATGAACACTGTTAACACTGAACATGTGTCATTCATCCAGACCTATGTGCAATACTCAAGTCACTTTACAGAGATGTTACATTAGAGTCTATTTTTAGTTTATTTTTTTAAGTCTATTTTTAAATTATTTTAAGCTATGTATCTATTATCTTGTTTTATTGCATGTACCATTTTCCTTCTGTTCTTTAACTGTGCGGTGCAATACTGGAATTTCCCCACTGTGGGACTAATAAAGGCATATCTTATCTTATCTTAACAACAACAACCAACAACAACAACAACCAACAACAACAACCAACAACAACAACAACAAACAACAACAACAACCAACAACAACAACAACAAACAACAACAGTGCTTTTCCAGAAGTTTAAAAATGCTATTATGGCCACAGCCGCCCTGAGACAGCTTGACAGAAGCAAGGCTGCCAATCTGCACTATCAGCCTCTCCTACCACCACCAACACTCACACCCACACAGCACGTTCATATACAAGTGAAGTGCTTTGCCAAAGGACATAATGACTTTTGCCACTAGCGCCCCACAGTGGCACCTGGTATTCCCAGCAGCCTCCCACCAAGTGCTGACCAGGACTGTCCTAATAAGAGTCTGAGATCTGACAAGGCTTTAACAAGTGAGGTCTGGCCACTACCTCCACCTAGGCTATTATTATGACTGGTCCATATATCATTTTGTATATGTTCATTTTTATTCTGAAGTTTATTTTCTTCAAACTTCTTGAGTAACTTCAGCGTCTCACTAAAACAGCTGAGCTTTTGCAGTTCTCCAAATATATACCCGTCATTCATTTTTTTAATCCGGCGCCCTGAAATGACCAGAATCTGCCATTGCCTTTCAGCATCATTCTGGACATGCCGATTTATTTTTCAAAACACCAGCCTCCGCCATTAGCCACCCAGCCCAGTGCTCCTTCTGCTCTTTATAACAGAACGCGTTTATTTTGACACCACTTTTATGCATCATTAGGGGAGAAAAATGAACGGGCCTTTTCTGACAGAGATTGCAATGCTTTTTCCTCTAAATTAGTCCAATCAATTATTCAGTGAGTTGCAATCGGAGCACACTTTGTTTGGCACAGTTCTGCTTTGGGGATGTTTTGGTACATTTGGCAAAGGAGTGGAGGACTTTTTCATTTATAATACATTGTAGCAAGAGCAGGGGATGGTTGGGTTTAAAGTGTCCAGCTCAGTTGGGCTACTACTGGATAAATGCTAACAGCTAAGTAATTGATTTTGTTACTTAAGTAAAAGTACATGTAACGGGTATAAACTGGAGTAGTCGTGTCATAATGACTGGTGGATCAAAGATGCAGACTCAGGATTCAAAAACATTAACAAGCAATTTTCCTTTTAATGAACAAAAATTGCGAGAGCTGGTCGTAGGAAGCCGGGTCAGAGGCTGGGATGATTGGTGGGTCCAAAAATGGGATCTGATGAAAACAAGAAAAACAAACTAAGTACTATGACTTGCACAATGAAGCAGGCTAAGCCAAGCAGTGAAATACCACTGGGGGGATACATTGGAGGATCACTTGACGATCTGGCTTGATTGCTGATCAGCTGTGGGTGAGTAGTGGGTGGTGCCAGAATCTCCACCCAACACAGAAGAGAGGGGGAGACAGCACAGAAAACACAGGGGCCATGTCCCAATTCGGCAGTTGCACACTACGAAGTACTGTTTAAAGTACCAGTGCGACGAAGGTTACAAATGGGACAGTCCTACACCATGGAGCGTACTTCAACCGCTGTCTGTGCGTTTACATTACGTAGCTTAAATTACGTCACCTAGGAACTGTGACGGCTGTTGACTGAGTTATATTGCTGAACATGTAAATCATCAGAGTTCTGGTCCGAAAACTGGTTCAAAAGTCCATCTTCAAACCAGAAGACCAGGGAGGGGTTGTCAGGTTACTGCTGGAGGAGACCAAAGAGAAGATTCTTAACCTGGACGTCACAATGTCCATCAAAAACATGAGGGCCATGGGCAAAGCTGCAGCCAAAGACCTCCTGAATGACCTTAAACTCCAGGAGGCGCAGCTGAGCACAGAGGACGAGGCCTTCCAGGAGGCCATGAACACCTGAACAATCATCTCAACCACTTTGTGTTTGGACCAAAGAAGAAGGGACTGTCTCGGCTGTGTGCAGCTGTGAGCTAATTTTTTTGTGGCTGATGAACTTAAGCATTGCAAATAAAGCATTAAAAAGTATTATGTTTTTTGTACTCGTTTATGTAGAATAAATGCAATAATGATTAATGAGAATAAATATTTTTCTTTGTGGTGTTAATGTGTATCTCATGAGCTAGTTGAGTCTTAGTACTCAATAACATTCCAGCAAGATTCATTCTCATGATATTAGAGAATTAGACATCAGAGCCAGCGAGGCCTTCTCTGCTGGTCTAAACATGCTCAGAAAAGTGAATTTATTTGATTTGATTTTCATAAATATGTAAACAAAACTATTCTCTATTCTCTCTTTATGTCATATTATATCCACTTAGCTGAGTGACTTCCAATGTTGTTTATTGTGGTAGAGTTTTTATCCAATTATATTTCAGCTGGCTTGTGTTGTCAGGCAAATTTCATTTTCCTGGGGCCTTCAGAGTAAACAGAGCAGGCCCTGTCCACTGTAAGTAAACACAGACACAGTCAGTTTCAATAGCCAATCAGATCTCAAATCTGCATACCAGGGCCAGCTAGAAGGTCCTACGCTGAACTGGACATGTACGTGTCCTGTGATTGGATATGCACTTGCTACAGCCTGAAAGGCGACAGTTTGCAGAATGTCAAACTAAACCCGGAGATCCAACAGGTATTGCTGTATTTTTAACCCATAATGGCTGAAGGAGGAGAAGAGATTGATCTAGCTGGAGATTTACTTTCCACGCCATTTTCAAGACGTCATTTCATGAAAAGCTGGATATTACGAGAAGAGGTCAGCCAACCCCTGCGCAAGCTAACCTATCCCAGTAAAGAAAAGGGTTTGTCCATCTCCAGATGAGCAACTACAAACGGTACCCGTGGTCACAGCTTCTGAGAAACACTGCAAATGTCCATACTTTTTTACAACCTCAACCTAGCCTAAAGAAATAAACACATTGAAGAGAGTCATTTAAAAAGAGAATGAATGAACTGAAATATGTTTATGAAATCAAAAATGTAATTGGGTTTTACTTTAATGAATTATGAGTGGCCTATTTAGCTTTGAAACTATACAGAAATCAATTTAAAAGTCCATATACCATGTTAAAGAGATATTACAGATGAACAGCTGTTACAGGAGCTTTCACTATAGGGTTTTGAGTTAGTTTTACTGTCTGTGGGTTTGGGATACTTCTACTTTGGAACTTCTGCACCTGTGACTTACTTTTCATGTTTTTCACATTTGGGGAAAAAAGCCAAATGCTCTGAAGCCATTTATTATTAATACACATAAACTTTTTAGAAGTCCTGGGATTAAAAGTAGAGGAGAAGAAGTAGTTGGTGTGACCCACTTCATACAAACTTTAATCAATGTTTAAGAAGAACATCCAAAAAAAACGGAACAAAATGAAAATGAATTGGAGCTCACCCAATCAGAGTTTGCGCCGCTTCGCCTCTCAACTACCGGTAATCATATCTTAAGTCCTTCATATAGACACACTCTCTCCTTTATGCTAATTGGGCTTTAGAGCAACATCCCTTTTCTACTCCGCTACAGCAGCCAAACCATCAGCCTCTTCAACTTCTCTTCTTCACCACTACCAAGGAAATGATACGAAATGCTCTTACTCTGCCATCTATTCCAAGCCATTTACAATTCTGCCCCTCTTTCCATTGCCTGGTAAATCAAAAATAGTATTTCTCTGTATTTTAATATACAGATGGATTAGTCTGTTGTGTTTCATGCCCAGTCAAACGTGATCGTCCAATCAGATCCATCTATTTCAGTGACGCACGTGAAACGAAGGAGTCACCTCTGGTTTACAAATAAAATCAAATTTATCTCATCTCAGATTAACAGACTTCAACGCTTCGCTCATAGATTCTGCAGAAATCCACCATGTTTTTCAGCCCTCTGTGATACTTTTTTCCTTTATTTTTTCCAATACAGACAAACCATGCGTGTCCCTGCGCTAATCCACCTGTCAATCATGACCATTTGAAAACGAGGAGATTCACCAGTGATCAGACTCACATCTTCGTTATTAGTATTGGAGAAATGTGTGTTCTGGATCTCAGGCAGCTCTTCGCACTTATTTAGAGAATGTTTGACTTTTTCCACTGCTGCAGATACTTTTCATAAACAGTTGCAGTTACATAGAAAACATGATTATATTAAATTTATTTCTTACAGCTCAATGCAATTCAGTCTTGATGGTAAAAACTCAAAATCATAATCATATTTTTATCTATGAACTTACACTTTCTGAATTCGTCCATGTCGCATTCAACAACTTGCCATGCCACACCTATAGTAGTAACTGTAGGCTGTTTACTATACACACTATCAATGTATGTAACCTACTTTTGCCATGGCACGGTAATGTAATTAGAGCTCTGCGTTTTGACTTCAAACACTGGTTCTGTTGAGGTGCATGCTGGTACGACATATATTCAGATTTCTCTTTGAACTTCCTGTCACTGCTTTGTGCTTTGTTAACTCTGCCGCGGTGTTACCGTGTCACACTCCCCCCTCTGACTCCTGGTTACACACACTGCACATAGACGACGTTTCAACAGTACAAATGCCATTGCAAATTCAACCTTTGATCCTTAAGCTAAATTTCACCTGGATTTCAGCACTTTGCAACGTGAGCTGGTTAGGGTATATTGTATTTCGTATTGTCCATCCCAAACATAGACTGTATAAAGAAGTGGACTAAGTGAGTGTGACGTCAGCCATAGCACTCGGCTCCAGTTATAGGGAGAACACCAGGATCGTGTAGAGCAGGTTAATATGAACATTTTAAGATCAAAATGACGAGTCTGACAGCAGCAGTTACAGAGAGAGGGGAGACAGATTTTCAATAGAAAGTGAATTGGACTCAGAGTTGATGGAGCCGGAAGTGCGTCCCTGCTCACTTCCTATTTGAAACATGACAGCTAGCAGGTTAGCTATGTCCATTTATATGTACAGTCTATGGTCCCAACAAAGACAGAAACGCATCTTTGTCAGAGGTTAAACTTTTCGGTCCATTACCTGCTTGTGTCACGTAGATGTAAATGTTTTTCGTAGAAGATTCCACAGTATCGTATAAAACTTGTTTATTATTTATTTATTCAATTTGAGTTGATTCCCTAGTTTCAGAATGAGGAAAAATTAGGAATGTTGCCATAACAATTAACAATTTAAAACAAAATACTAAATCTTTCAATGTTGAGAGGTCCTCGAGTGAAATCCCACAAACAGAATATCTTATCACTGGTGTGTCTCCATGGAGATGAATAAGTTTGGACGACAGCGGCTCAGTTGGTAGAGCGTTTGCCCACTGATCTGAAGGTTGGCGGTGTGAATGTGTGTGGGTGAATGGGTGAGCGGTTCCTTGTTGTAAAGCGCTTTGAGTGTCTTGAAGGTGAAAAGCCCTATATAAAAATCTGACAAATTACCATTTACCATAACATTAATGCATCGCTGTGGAACACTCGAAGCAAAGCAATGATATCTACATGAGAAATTAAGATGGCGATCCTCCACCAGAAAAGTTACTTAGTGCAACTTCAACCACAATCATTAAAAACTATATAGAGTTTATAGTTGGTCTACTCTGTTCTAATGTTTTATTGCAGATGGAAGCCTCGTTATTGTGACCATTTTCCTTGGCGAGTAGATTTTGTAAGTTCTCATTCTTCATATACAGTATAATCCTAACTAGAGCAGCACATTTCTGACTCGGGTGCTTTTAAACTGATAGCACCCAAACCCCGGAGTCTTCGTTGTGGCTGAAGTCAAACGATAGTATGCGGTCATTTCGGACACTTCGCTCGTACTAAACTTCCAGACTCGTTCCTATCTGCACTGACCAGAGGCAGGACTTGATCCCTGGGCCTGTGGACTGTGTGCAGATAAAGCTCCTTTTCTCTTTGGTATCGTCTGCACCCACGGCAACGGACAAGATGTTCTCCCGCGGTGCTCAGTCTCCACTTAAGAAATTATATAAAGTTAAAAGTTAAAAAAGTATGTTATGTTATGTTATTTTATCTTCTTATTTTGTATTTACTTTTCCCATTCCATTTAAATGTGCACTATGTAACTTTTCTGGTCTCCATGGAGATACCACAGCCTTGTCTGGAATGTTTCACAGTATGCCATTAGATTTAATATCTGACATTTATACTACTACACTACTACAGGTGTTTTTACTGCTAAATAATACCTTGTAGTGGGGTCACCTTTCCACAGATCTGACCTGTAACTTGTCACTTGCTTGTTTGGATGGATAAAGATAAAGGTTTAACGTCATACTTTTGAACAATCCAGGAAAAGCTATATCATCTCCATGGAAACAAGCAGGTGTTATAGAAAAGTTATAGTGTAATTCCATATTTGCATTAGCTCTGATGTCGATCTATTTACAGAACTTTGCAAAAGGTTTGGGCTCTTTTTGGAATTGCACTGCCAACCTGTGGATCTGATCACTTAACCAATGATGTTTATGTCGAAAACGGGATTTGAACCGCCAACCTTTAGATCAGTGGACGCAGAATGAGCTCCTTGCTTTAGATTGGCACAGAGCGCAGCTGTGTTCTCAACAGGATGGTATCCCAGGTTAAGCTCTGATTGTTGCATAGTTTTTTTATTTGTTTTAATTTATAGAAAAGTGTTGCATAAACCTTTAAAGCTTTGACTTTTCATTTCATTAATTTATCTTTACTTCTACAGGGAGAGCCCAATGAGAGCACTCAGACTCATGAGTGCCACGTTCAAACACAAAACAATACAAGCTAAAACAAACAAAAGAAGAAAAAACCCCCCACATAGGTTCATTTAAAACATTAAAAACAGGAGCAGGTGTGATTATAAATGTTTGTCACCAGATCATTAAAGTGCATTAGTGGCATCTGTGTGTCCAGTTGTACATGTCCTTGACACAATCATGAGATCTGGTAATAAAAGTTATCCACCTCTGCTCTTCCCCCACTCTCCTCCTCTCCTCTTTCTCGCTGCTCCTCTCCCTCTCTCTGTCTCCTCCTCTCCCTCTCTCTGCATCCTCCTCTCCTTCTCTCTGTCTCTTCCTCTCCTCTTTCTCGCTGCTCCTCTCCCTCTCTCTGTCTCCTCCTCTCCCTCTCTCTCTGCATCCTCCTCTCCTTCTCTCTGTCTCTTCCTCTCCTCTTTCTCTCTGCTTCTCTCCTTCTCTCTGTCTCTTCCTCTCCCTCTCTCTGCATCCTCCTCTCCCTCTTCCTGTCTCTTCCTCTCCTCTTTCTCGCTCCTCCTCTCCTTCTCTCTGTCTCTTCCTCTCCTCTTTCTCGCTGCTCCTCTCCCTCTCTCTGTCTCCTCCTCTCCCTCTCTCTCTGCATCCTCCTCTCCTTCTCTCTGTCTCTTCCTCTCCTCTTTCTCTCTGCTTCTCTCCTTCTCTCTGTCTCTTCCTCTCCCTCTCTCTGCATCCTCCTCTCCCTCTTCCTGTCTCTTCCTCTCCTCTTTCTCACTGCTCCTCTCCTTCTCTCTGTCTCCTCCTCTCCTCTTTCTCACTGCTCCTCTCCTTCTCTCTGTGCCTCCTCCTCTCCTCTTTCTCTCTCCTCCTCTCCTCTTTCTCGCTGCTCCTCTCCTTCTCTCTGTCTCTTCCTCTCCTCTTTCTCACTGCTCCTCTCCCTCTCTCTGTCTCCTCCTCTCCCTCTCTCTGCATCCTCCTCTCCTTCTCTCTGTCTCTTCCTCTCCTCTTTCTCTCTGCTCCTCTCCTTCTCTCTGTCTCCTCCTCTCCCTCTTCCTGTCTCTTCCTCTCCTCTTTCTCGCTGCTCCTCTCCTTCTCTCTGTCTCTTCCTCTCCTCTTTCTCGCTGCTCCTCTCCCTCTCTCTGTCTCCTCCTCTCCCTCTCTCTGCGTCCTCCTCTCCCTCTTCCTGTCTCTTCCTCTCCTCTTTCTCGCTGCTCCTCTCCCTCTCTCTGCGTCCTCCTCTCCCTCTTCCTGTCTCTTCCTCTCCTCTTTCTCGCTGCTCCTCTCACTCTCTCTGCATCCTCCTCTCCCTCTTCCTGTCTCTTCCTCTCCTCTTTCTCGCTCCTCCTCTCCTTCTCTCTGTCTCTTCCTCTCCTCTTTCTCACTGCTCCTCTCCCTCTCTCTGTCTCCTCCTCTCCCTCTTCCTTTCTCTTCCTCTTTCTCACTGCTCCTCTCCTTCTCTCTGTGCCTCCTCCTCTCCTCTTTCTCTCTCCTCCTTTCCTCTTTCTCACTGCTCCTCTCCCTTTCTCTCTCTCCTCCTCTACCCTCCCTCCCCCTCTTTTCCTCTCCTCTCTCTTCCTCTCCTCTCGATGGAACCGGAAGCATCTCCATGGTCACTTCCTACTTGAAACGCGACGGCTAACAGATTAGCTGCGTCCATTTATACAAACAGTCTATGTCTAAATCTCAGCAATAAAGATTTGTAACTTGCATATCATTATAGAAAAAACATCCTAATTGCTTTCGATGATAATTTTGTATTCCATTAACATTTTTTGTATAGCAACACTTTCTCTCTCAGTGCTTTACAGCGGGGTTTTAAGTGGCCGGTCGTGTTGTAAGTGAAGAGAGGAACAAATGCAGATAAGTGCCTCGAGAGCCTGTAGAGAGCTGCTATATAAGTACTATATAACGCTGGCATTTACCTCGACTTCAGCAGAGCGTCAAATGCATTTCCTGTGTTTTTTTAGCGCAATAACCCTGAACTGAATCCGGTGGCACTCAACTTACAGACTGCATCAAATTAGTCACACTCTAATTTGACAAGTTTGCATCAGACGTCCCCCCTGTCAGAACCAACCGCTTCCTGAACTGGTCAAGGTTACAGAAGTGTCTTGCTCAGGGACACAAACAACTGCACCGCTCTAAACAAGGGAACAATTACGCAAGATTTTATATGTTTGGCTCTCAGCACATTTTGCTTCAGCTGCTGCCTTCATGTTTTAAGTTAGATAGTCGGTCTACGGAGAAATAGTCTTTTATCCAGGCTTGGAACTGACACAAACGTGTGGCTTTGGTGACATAAAATTAAGCTTCTATTCAATCAAATGTCAATCAAATCAAACTAAGGGTTAGATAATCACTATTTCACCAAAGCACGATCATTTATATACTGAAAAACTGTAATTTTCTGGGGCGTCTGTGTTTCTGTGGGTGGAAAGCAAACTGCATGATTCTATGGAAATCAACTTAAAAATCATGGGAACATGTTTTATGTCATACCTTGGAATATTATACCAAAAGGAACAATATTTCTATGGAAACCAGAAGAAAGAGACCAAAGAAGAGTTTTGCTTTAGCTTAATCCACTTCTTTATACAGTCTATGATGCTCATTTAAAGCATTTATATGTTTTTAGTGCAATAAACAAACAAAAAAGTGTCTATTTTCTTGCTCAAAAGTTACATACTGCAGCTTTAGGGAGTTTTTACTATTTGTATATTACGTAACCCGTTGACCAGATGTTGTGTTCCTCTCTCCCTGCGCTAATTTGTACCTCGGAGTCACCATTAACTTTCATTCATAAATTATTACAATGACTTTGCAGCTGGCACTGGGTTCAATCTGACTTTCTACGACTCATTTTGGCTTTATTTCGAGAATCGGATCACACACTTTCACTGATGCACCTTATTAGCATAGCAGCGCAACTTATGACAAAAATACTTGAGTATTTTTGGCACCAATTAGCTGCAGAATCGAGAATCTAAAGTTTTCTAACAAACTGTGTCATTGCTAGCCGCCACTCCTTGGGTCATGTTCAGATGTTTCTACCACAACCGGAGCATCATTATATTTTTCTATCCAAGTTTTCGCAGCTTTCATCTGGTAAACTCTCGCTCTTTTAAAGTCTTCTGGTCGTCCCTATTGTCTATTTCCTTTGGTCTATCTCTGCCTTCGCTGGCTCTACACCCGGGCGAATGGTTTGGTTCGGTTTTAGCCCGCAGACCTGAGTCACGATTGGCTCGTCTCCACCTCCGTCGCCGAAATCATTTTGTGAGTCACCTTTTCATGTCACTGCCAGGAGAGACGTGGGGCCAGATGGGCAGTTTTTCCAATAAACAAGTAGTGGTTTTGATCTGGAGTGATGATATTACAGAGCCGGGTTTGGCTCGTGGCTCCTGTCCCACAAGAAGAACATATGCTCCACCGCGATGCACAAAAACATGGGGATTTTGGAGCTGTTTGTATCAGTGGTTTTCAACTGTTTTGTGACAAATTACAGATCCAATTAGATTTATTTGTCTGGATTTGCAACAGTTTAAAGTGCTCGTATCACGGGGGCACTATAGCTCAGTTAAGTGTTTGTCCATTGACCCGAAGGTTGATATTTCGAATCCCGCTCTCAACATAAACATCATTGGTTGAGCGGTCAGACACTAACCCACAGGTTGGCGGTGCGATTCCAGCTCCCACAAATGAATACTGTCGTTTTGTCCTTAGGCGAAACACTTAACACACCTCCCCAACCATTTACTATTTGACCATATTAAGCACAATGTTCCCTCATCATTACCTTACCCAAAGTTGTATTTCATTTGATTCATGCATGTTTGAGTAATCCTGTTTTTGTGAGGTTTGAGGTTTGAGGTTTGAGAGCTCGGAAAAGTGCTGTTTTCACCTACCCCCTATGTCCACCCACTGCTCTGTCCTTGTAGTTATTTAAAAAAACAACAACAAAACACCAGTTTATACATGTAGGGTTGAAAAATGTCTGCGTTTGTCTTCCTATCCAAATGTTGGCAGTTCGAATCATTGGTAGATCAGTCAGATCCACTGATCCACAGGTTGGTGGTGCAATTCCAACTCCCATAACTGAATAATGTCATTGTGTCCTTGGGCAAGACACTTAACCCACCTTGACCCCAGTGTCTGCGTACTCTGGTGTGTGAATGTATCTGTGAATGGATGAGTGGTTCCTTGATGTAAAGTGCTTTGAGTGTCTAGAAGGTGCAAAGACGCTATATAAAAATGTGACCGTTCACCATTTTACAAAGCCTTTTTTTTTCAACAATAAAACACAGATGAAAATCCGCTGCTTGGAATGGTAAAAAATATATATATAGAGAGAGAGAAGGGGCCACCAGTTAAGAATCAGCTCTACAGTTTTGAGCAGTTAAATGGTGAACGGTCGCATTTTTATATATCGCTTTTCCACCTTCAAGGCACTCAAAGCGCTTTACATCAAGAAACCACTCACCCATTCACACACACATTTATACTCGAGTGTATGCAGACAGTAGAGACGAGGCGGGTTAAGTGTTAAGTGTCTTGCCCAAGAACACAACGACAACATTCATCTGTGGGAACTGGAATTGACTTCCAACCTGTGGATCGGTGAATCTGACGCTTTACCGATGATGTTTTTTGTTTGTTTGTTTTTTATGTTGAGAGCGTGATTCAAACAACCAACCACTCCACCGACTGAGCTACTGAAGCTCACCTTCCCAATATTGTTCTCTCATATTTATGCACTGCCCCTAAAACATGAATGAGTAAACAAACAAACAAATAAATAAATTGGCTTATTATTGCCAATACTTGACTTTAAATCAGAATGATTGATTGGCTGTTCTTGTCCGGCTCTGGCTCATTGAGATCATGTGTACTCTCCGGCTCCATCCGACCTCATCTGACCACATCATCTTGACACTTTTTCCTTATTTGTCCCAAACAGAGACTTGACTTTGTGCCAGTGTCTGCAGAAGACGTCTCCAGAGTGGCACCAAGACACAACAGCCCCGTCTCTCCCCTGTCCTCGCATGACATCATCTGCTATTTTTATGTTTGTATATACTTTCTATTGTACTGAATTTTGGAAGAAGTTTCTATGTCTTGAAGTTTGGCCATTAAACGTCTGATTGTTCTATTTTGTGTTTACTTCTAGACTCGTCCTGTTGAATAAATCTGTACTGGAGATGCTCGAAATTGGACAAAATCAAAATCGTGACAAGTTGGGGTCATTTTTTTACTCTAAAAAATTTAAAATTGAAGAATTACAACTGCAATTATGTTTGTGATGTTTTGTGATTCAAGTTATAAAAGGCATGCACTATGGAGCAAAAGTTTGGACACACTCAATCTCATTTTTATTTTTGTCTTTATTTTAACTACTTTGTACATTTTATATACATACAGAAGACATCAAATATATGAAGTAAGATTTTGTATATATGTATCTTATATTAAAAAAGTAGCCACACTTTGCTTTGTTGAAAAAAATTTATTTATTATTATTATTATTATTATTATTATTATTATTATTATTATTATTATTATTATTATTATTATTAATAATAATAATAATAATAATAATAATTTATTTAACATTTTTCTTTGCTACATAATTCCATATATCTTACTTCATATATTTGATGCCTTCCATATGTATAAAATGTAGAAAGTGGTTAAAAACCAACCAAACAAACAAAAAAACATTGAATGAGAGGGTGTGTCCAAATTGATAGTGAAGCGCGTAGTCCACTTCTTTATCCAGTCTATGGGAATAAGTTAGATTTATTAATTTTGTTTACGTAAATGTTCTGTAAATGTAATCATGATTTCGAGTTGATTAATTATACACCCATCATCTCCATTGTGTCTCGTATTGTTTACTTTCTCAGTTGTCCAATGCTGCCTGTCTCATTGTGTTTGGTTGCCGTGCCGACCGGTTGTTTGTCGGTTGCTGTTTTGGCGAGCGCGGGCTCTGATGCATGTCCGTGTTATGAGGTGGTGATGTGGAGAGGAGGTGCTGGGGTGTGTCTTCTTCTCAAATCAGACTTATGCACAGATGGTAACTCCACATAGCACAAGCAAGTCTTGGGAATTACACCCTCGACCTCCTCGTTTCAGTCGCCGTCTCTCCTGTCTGTCATTCAAAGGTTGGCTTGTAACACTGTCTAAAATACAAGCATTTTCTTATATGCAACTTTATGACTCCGCGTATGACACTGTAGTACTGTAATTTTTTCTTCTTTATAGGGGGGGCATGATAGAAAATAATTGAGAAGCACTGGTTTAATGTCAATGTAACTGTTTAATGCATAGTCCCAGGCAACTCGGAGGGCAGGTATTTCTCCCACTCAGCGTGTTCTAGCTGAATCATAGGTAAGTTACATGGCTAATGGTAAAAGAAAAATCAAATCTGTCAATTGGACAAAAAGTTGTAGGAGTGAAGACGTTTTGCTGCTCATCCAAACTGCTTCTTCAGTTCTGGTCAGATTACTGCTGGACACTGCCTTATATCTGTCTAAAGGGAGGAGCGAACTACACTGAAACTAAAAACACCTATTGTTTATAGTTTCTATTTGTTGGCCTGGTCTGATGAGCAGGGGTCGATGAAGTAGTCAATTTTGTTACTTAAGTAAAAGTAAAGATACAGAGGCACACAGTTAGTAAAAGTAAAAGTGTCACTTGAAAGAATGTACTCATGCACATGTTTAAAAATGTACTTTAAGAGTAAAAAGTAAAAGTATTTGACAGAAGTGTTGTTAAGTTGTTAAAGTGTAAATGTATTGATTTTTTAAAATGATTAATTTTTTGGTCAACAATAAGAAAACCAATCAATTTCTTAATTTTTCTTATGACTTTTGGGTTTTTATCTTTGTTTTCTCAAAGATGAAGCTTTAGTCAGGATGTTACCACGAACAGTAAAAATAACCCCTCAAATCAGATGAAAAGTACTTTTTACTTTTCAGTCCAGTTTAAAAATGTAGTGGAGTAGAAAGTACAGATACTGCTCTCAAATGCAGTACAAGTACAG
This sequence comes from Periophthalmus magnuspinnatus, assembly GCF_009829125.3. Taxonomy (NCBI): domain Eukaryota; kingdom Metazoa; phylum Chordata; class Actinopteri; order Gobiiformes; family Gobiidae; genus Periophthalmus; species Periophthalmus magnuspinnatus. The sequence continues at coordinate 26,329,141 of NC_047134.1, forward strand.
TACTTTACTACTTGTACTTTGTTACTTTCCACCAGTGCTGATGAGCTAAAAGTTAATACAAACATTTCTAACGTCTAAGTAACATTACATTGTTTTGTTTAATATTGATTTGACCTGATCATCTCCCATTTCCCAAGAACAGGGATTAAAAGTCCAAGCGGCGTTCCAGGGCCTTTTTTCACGACAGATGTGAGAAATATCCCAATAACCAGTTGCCATGAACGCACCATAATATTAGGGTAAAAATCTATTTGGGTCTGTCTTTTCAAAACCAAATTGTTATCTTTACTAAAACCCACAAAATTACAGACCATAAGAAAACTAGCAGAAAATGAACATGTTTCGCAAGCCTGTTTTAAAAATAATTTGTTTTTCTATTCTTTTGTGTAGTTAACGCCTCGCATAATGTGCCACTGAACAAACCGATTTTATTCATACTGTTTAATTCTAGATGGGATTAATTGCTCAGGAAAAAGACTCGAAATCCCATTGTGTTTGTCTATGGCCTTAATGAACAAAGGCCTGTGGTTTAATGGGTGTGAATGGGCATTCATTCGGCACATCCTGGTGTTTTGGCTGCAGCGTGGGCCACTTCAGGACTATTAGAGAAACTGAACCAAATGAAGCCGCCAGTCAGGAAGTTAAAACGAGTCTTGGGGATGTTTTATTTTCAGCGTCAAATGGTCGAACGCTTTGGTTTCGTAATAATAACAACACATTTTTATTAACAGTTTGGTAGCGGAAGTGCTCATCTGTTTTATTACCGATTTCAATAATACACAAAGTCAAGTTGGCGATATATATTTAGATTATAAAGTTGAATTCGGTTATGGTTTCGGTGCGTTGGATTTTCACAGAGGTAGTAGTGAGCTCTGTGGTGCAATGCAAATTTGAACACAATCAAAACGACAAATTGGTCTCATTAAAAAGCATTTGCTAGATCAGATTTCATCATGATCTAAATCTGTCCCATGGTGTCTGCGTTCTAGACAAACACAAAAATAAAATAGTAATCGTCAATATTTTTTTCACCAATTCACAATTTTTTTTTGAATTAATTAATTTCTTTTTTATAACCAGCATGTAACACTGTGTTTGTGAACAGTCAAAGCCAAAACGTGCCTGTAAATGTCCAAAATCCAGCCAAATTTTTATTTATCAGTAATGGTGTTTTAAAACAAGGGCGAGATTGAGATGGAGAGGATAACAAGAGAGAAAAGACAGGCAGATGACTGACTGCCAAGGATTGTGGGTAAGGAAGCAATTTCTGCAGGTTCAGTGCTACTGGCAGAGGAATATGCACAGGGAATACATTTCAGCTTTTTGTGGTCGAAGGATTTTTGATCTATCTCTCTCCCCTCTCTCCATCTCTCTCTTTTCTTTCTGTCTCTCTTCCCCCATCTCTCTCTTCTCTCTCCCCACCCTATCTCCTCTCCCTCTCTCTGTCTTTCATTCCCTATCCTCCATCTCTATCGATCTCTTTTCACTCTCTCCTTTCTCTGTCTCTTTCCTCTCTTTCTCTCTACTTTTATCTCTCACTATGCCTCCCATCCCTTTCCTCCTCTATCTTTCTCTCCTCTCTCTCCTTTCTGTCTCTTTCCTCCCTCTCTCTCTCCTTTTTCTCTCTCTCTTTTTTGTCTCTTTCCTCCCTCTCTTTCTCCTCTCTCTCCATTCTGTCTCTTTCCTCCCTCTCTCTCCCCCCCCTCTCTCTCTCTTTTCTGTCTCTTTCCTCCCTCTCTCTCCTCTCTCTTCTTTCTGTCTCTTTCCTCCCTCTCTCTCCCCTCTCTCTCCCCTCTCTGTCTCTTTCCTCCCTCTCTCTCCTCTCTCTCTTTTCTGTTTCATTCCTCCCTCTCACTCCTGTCTCTCTTTTCTGTCTCTTTCCTCCCTCTCTCTCCTCTTTCTGTCTCTTTCCTCCCTCTCTCTCTCCCCTCTCTCTCCCCTCTCTGTCTCTTTCCTCCCTCTCTCTCCTCTCTCTCTTTTCTGTCTCATTCTTCCCTCTCACTCCTCTCTCTCCTTTCTATCTCTTTCCTCCCTCTCTCTCTCCTCTCTCCTTTCTGTCTCTTTCCTCCATCTCTCCCCCCTCTCTGTCTCTCTCTCCTCTCTCTGCCTTCTCTGTCTCTTTCCTCCCTCTCTTTCCTTTCTGTCTCTTTCCTCCCTCTCTCTCTCCTCTCTCTTTCCTTTCTGTCTCTTTCCTCCCCCTCTCTCTCCTCTCTTTCCTTTCTGTCTCTTTCCTCCCTCTCTCTCCTCTCTCTCCTTTCTGTCTTTCCTCCCTCTCTCTCTCTCTCTCTCTTTACTCTTTCTCCTTTCTGTCTCCCTCCCTCTCTCTCCCCCCCTCTGTCTCTCTCCTCCATCTCTTCCTCTCCTCTCCCTCTCCACCCCTCCACACCTCCAAACATCTCTCCGCTCCAGTTGCCAGCAGTGACATCATGCTGTCAGAGTGATGTCTTCTTTGGATGGGGCTCAGTTTTCTTCCATAAAGAGCTGTACAGTCATAACCTTTAGTGCCTCTGCTGATCAATACAACCAGAGCATTAAACACGATGAACTAAGGCCATAATTTTATAGAGATCAAGATTGAACAAAAAAATGAACTTTAAGTTATTGGCAACATTTGCAAACTACATAGTGCCAGAATAATGTTTGAGTGAATGTTAGTTTAACATTTAGCAGATTACAATCTCCATTTGCTTAGTTAGCCTGAGATTTCAAATGTGTTTAATGTGTGTAATTATCCATCCATAATATTTTCTCCTGCTTATCTGGAGCCGGGTCATGGGGGCATCAGGCTAAGCAGGGGCTCCCAGACTTCCTGCCAAGAGGTTCACAGGCCAGATGAGATACATGGCCCCCCAGTGTTTCCTGGGTCTCCCCCTGAGACACCTCAGCTGACTCCTCTCAACATAGAGGAGAAGCGGCTCTACTCCAAGCTCCTCCCGTCTGACTGAGCTCCTCACCCTATCTGTAGAGGAGTGCCCAGTCAACCTGTGGAGGAAAAAAAAATTGAGAGTTTTGCCTTTCAACTGCCTGTCAATCCCACGCTACATCCTTCCCTCACTTGCGAACAGGACCCTGAGATACTTTAACTCCTTCATTTGAGGCATGGACTCTACACCCACCTGGAGAGAGCAAGCCACCTTTTTCTGGTTGAGAACCTTGGCCTCAGATTTGAAGGAACTGATTTTCAACCCAGCAAACCGGCCTAGTGCATGTTGCAGGTCTTGGTTCGATGACGCCATCGGGGCAACATCATCTGCAAACAGTAGAGCTGTAATCCTGTGGTCCCTGAACCAGACCCCCTCCAGCCCCTGGCTGCGCCTAGAAATTCTGTCCATAAAAACAATGAACAAAGAGCAGCCCTGGCAGAGGCCAACATGCACCAGGAACAGGTCTGACTTACTGCCGCCAATACGAGCACAGCTCCTGCTCCAGTCATACCAGGACCGGACAGCCCTTAGCAAAGGGCCCTAGATCCCATACTCCTGAAGCAGCCCCCTAAGGAGGCGGACACGGTTGAATGCCTTTTCCAGATCCACAAAGTGCAGGTGGACTGGTTGGGCAACCTTCCATGACCCCTTGAGCACCTGATGGAGAGTACAGAGCAGGTCCAGTCTTCTGCCACAGGGAATCCGAGGTTCGACTATCGGTTGGATTCTCCTCTCCAGTCCCTGGAATAGACCGTACTGGGAAGGATGAGGAGTGTGATTCCCCTGTAGTTGGAACACATCCTCTGGTCTCCCTTCCCAAACAGAGGGACCACCACACATCCAGAGACTTATGATCCTCAGAATAGCCCCTGAGATACTCATCCCCGGATCCTTGCCCCTAAGAATATTGCCAACCCCCTCAATGACTCCTCAGTCACTGCTGACGGTGACAAGAAATCCTCAAAATGTTCCTTCCATTGTCCGACAACGTTCCCAGTCGAGGTCAACAGCTCTCCGCCCCCACTGGAGAGCTGTTGACTTCCATTGGGGATGTTGTCTCAGGTTATGCAATTAATTCACGCTAAATGTTTGTGTTAGCATTTTTCAGCTGCTGTTAAAAGATAAATTACCTCATTTGTACCAGGCTAAATTTCATATTCAGTATTATTGCCTGGAGAGCTGGCATGGGGTCAGATGACTAATGTTTGGAAGCCAATGAAATTATTATTTTCTGTGATGCATTTCTTTACAAAATAAAAATGAAATTAAAATAGCACAATCTCGGCCACATAGTTCCTGTCAATCTCCAGATCTTGTTGTGACAAATCAGTGAAAATGATGAGGCGATTACTCACTTGGTGTAATGTCGTTATACAAAAAACACTCAAATTGGGATAACTGCTGGGCCAGTGGTCGAAAATTCAGTTTATTTATGTCATTTGAAAGATACTTTAGCCCAAATGATTAAGCTAAAAATTCAAATTACAATAGTTCAGGAAATGACAATATTGGTCTTAGAAAATCCTCCTTTTTGAGACCTCCTTGTTTCCTGAGTGTTGCTTAGACACCAGTGAATTATAGGTTAGTTACACTATCCATGGGTTTCACAATGATAAAAAGTGTTGCCATAGCGATTAACAATTTAAAAACGAAATATTAGTTAAACCTGGAGACACTCAGACAGGCACAAAGAAAAAAGTATTAGAAGAAAAGTATCATTGGAGCTCATACTGTGGATAAAGACATTGCGATGAAGGGCGTGGTCAGTTAGATGATGTTTAGGAGATGCCCTCAACCCCGGGGTCTGGACACTGGAGGTGATAGAGGACGGGCTAGGGTCTGGAGTTGGGACACTGAAGGTGGTAGAGGTGAGGTCAGGGGAGTAAAGGGGTCCACGAGAAGCCAAAGGGACGCTCGTAAGGAGCTGGGGCGCGGCACAAACCGAAGCAATGAGGTAGATGGAAACGCAGTTAGGTCTTCCAGGCTAAATTTACACTAGCTCCATATGTTTTGAACAGAAAAAAGTACTCAAGATGTTGAAACCCATACCTAGCTTCATCCACATTAGATCAACAAAGAATGTTTCAGTTTTTAATGTTACACTGTGGTCTAACTTAGAGAGACTTTAAAGGTTCTAAATTGTGCAAAATTGACCCAGAGTTATGTTTTGTTTCATTCACACATGTTTGAGTAACACTTTATTATTAGTCTGTCTACATCTAAAAAGCTCAAAATGCTTCGTTCCACCTTGTGATGTCATGAAGTGGTAGTTTTCAAGTTAACAGCTCCTTTTACCTTTAGTTTGATAGAGATCAGCAACTCCAGGGCTGAAATAATCCAAATGATACTATTGAAGGTGTGTGGAGTTTAAAAACACAGTGGAGCACTTCCTGTATCACCACATGACATCACAAGGTGGAACAGAGTGTTTTCTGTTTGAGAGAAGAACAAAACACAACTCCAGGTACGTTTGTGATGAGAAAACAACATTATAACATAGATCGGAACTATTTACACCCTTAATTGTACCATTTTTTATTTTTTAAGTTGCAAAACTCCTAGAAAATCCTTTATATTAACTGTGCATGCAAAGCTACAGTACGTGGACCGATGTGAAATTTGAGTCAACTTTATTACCGTTACTATGACAACTATAGATCATATTTGTGGGTTTCTAATATAAAGGTGTCTAGCTGGGGCAGGTCTGGACTCGCTCGAAATCTGAGGTGACACAGAGGCTCGGGTCACAGAGTCGCACTTCCTGAGCTGTCAAAACAGATCTATATACAGCAGGTCGACACAGCCAGCGCTACAGTAATAAAAGACAACTCCTATAGGCACACTCCAAGAAGTTATTTGTCAAAACTATATTGTATTGTTGTTTTCTAGAAGCCTGAGCCGGGAGCATCTAAGGGGCTCATTTTAATATACCAGGTCTCAAACTGTAAATAAGATCGAAAGGACAGCATTATGATTCTAGTCATGTGCTGTAGTTCCATTATATACAGGGACGTGTGGGGAAAGGTCAGAAGAAAACTATATCATGCTGAACAAGTCTTGAATATGAAAGGCGCAGTATGTAACTTTTCTTGTGGAGGATGAGCCACCTGGTGTCTCTATGAAGATGTTAGTGTTTCACCAGGAGTGTGCCGAGGTATGAAATTAAAACTGCCTGGCCAAAAAAAAAAAGTTGCCACCCAAAAAAAAAAAAAAAGGTCACACACGCTAATATTTCGTTGGACCGCCTTTACCTTTGATTACGCATCTGGCTTTGTTTCGATTTCGCTTCTGCAACGTCACAAGATTTATTTCCATCCAGTGTTGCATAAATTTTTCACCGAGATGTTGCATTGATGATGGTCGAGTCTGACGGCTGCACAACGCCTTCTCCAGCACATCCTGGTCATTCAGTATATTCAGGTGTCAGCTGACCTCAGACTGTTGCTGAACCTAAACCTGACCAACTGCAGGAAGCCCGTATCTGTTTGCTTAGTTAAATCCAGGTGGCGACTCTTTTTTTTTTTTGGCTGGGCAGTGTATCTTTCAAGCCAAGTTCATTCAAAACAACTTCAGCTGAACCAAAGTGCATCAACAAAAAACAATATAAACATAACACGATACACAGGAATAGAACAATAAAACACCAAGATATTCTGTCAAGCTAGTATTAAATGCCAGGGAGAAGAGGTGAGTTTTCAGTCTAGTCTTAAACGGCATTAAAGACGGAGAGGATCTGACAGGCAGAGGGCGCTGTTCCATAATCTGGGCATTGCTACAAAACGGAATCAAATTATAGGTGTTTTATTGCCTTGGAAAACATGCTTTGGTACCTTGAATGGGCTCGCCTGTCCACAGATCTGACCTGTAATTTGTCCACGTTGAGTCACCTGCTGAATACCATACCGCGGAGCATTCAAGGCGAAACCGGTAGCCGATCCCTCACTCGCACTATGGAACTCGAAAAGTTCCATAGTGCACCTTTAATTTGATCTGAAGGTGACACTTAGAGCCACTATCAGTATTTTTGTCACTTAATGATGTTGATGAAAGTTTAATTTGTTTTTCCAATATCGAGTTACACTAGATTTTTGATTACCATTTCCCCTCACAGCGTGCACCATTTCCATTAGCGACGGCTGCGGCTCTCAAAGTAATTATTTGTTAATAAGTAACTTCATCATTCGTTCGGTGTGTGTCAAACCGGAACTCTGAAAATTGTCTTGTTTCTTCAGTGTTTTTGGCTCATTTTGCTTCATGAAGTGCCCCCCTCATATTCAAATACAGCACTAATGACTAAAATCAAACTTGCCCCAGAGGTATCAAGACTCATTATTCCATCTATTTACAACCTTTAAACTGACTTTGAAGCCATTTTCGTTGAGTCCTTTAAAGGTTTATTATGCAACTTTTCTAGTGAGGTATGCTCCCATGGTTGTCGCCAGAGAGAATATCCCACAGAATGGCATTAAACTTGCATTACAGTTGTTTCCTTGGAGTGTTATTGCTAGAAACGCCTCTCCATATAGTTGGCCAGTAACTCAACAAGCTTATCTCCATGGCGATAGATAACATTGCAGGTAAAGCTACAACATCTCCATGGAGACCAGAAAAGTGACATAGTACTTCTTCAGATCCCTATGGCGAGGATGTGCAATACCAATTTATACCACTTGAATGAAATGTCAGCGGCTGAGCACATATTGGAAAGATATTGGAGCAGTGGCTCAGGTAGTAGAGTGCTCAGCTTATGCTTGGAGAGGTGGTTTAATCTCAGCTGCAGCGAGTACGTTCTGCTGGTGTGCCCTTGAGCCAGTCACTTCAGCTGCTGTGTTTATATTACGTGTTCTGTGAATGGGTAAGCTGATGTTGGCACAGATTGGCTACCCCGGTTGAGACGCCAATCAGACACACCTGTCAATCACGATCTCGGGCAAGAAGTCACGCTCCGTCCCATTATAAAAAAGTACTGCATTGTGTTGTTTGTGTCTGTTTTCTAACCACATATTGCACTATAAATCCGTGAGGTGTGAGAGTTTGTGCCTTCAGTGAGAACAGCGGCGATGAACAATGAGCCAGGGCCTTAATTGCAGAAAGGTGTCATGTAACCGGGTGAAATGCCTCCTCCAGACTGTGGGCTAATGGGGGCAGCGGAGAGCAAGGGGGGGATCCAGACAACACCCAGTGACACAGCTCAGACAGAAGAAGACAATAGAGCGCAAGTGGGACCGCGTTGATGCGAGGGCGAAGGTGAATGTAAGAAAAGTGTGTGAAGTGTCTTGCCCAAGAACACAATGACTTTAAGCAGAAATAAACCAGTAATGTTTAAGATTTTGGGCATCTTTTTGCAACCCCAAAAATGACACAAAACATCTTTTTCAGACAAAAGAAATAAACGAAAAGAGTGGAATTACTTTTTTGCTATAGCTTCAGTAAATTGTGCCATAATTGTGAACAAATCTTATATCTCATTGAATTACAGAAAAGAAAATGTTTCTTTCTGTACTGGATAATGGAGTTATAATAACATATGCAGACTCCAGACTAGATTCACTCTTTCACTCAGTCCTTCATTTCATAACAGCAGATGAATTTAAAACCCATCACTGTACAGTCTGAAAAAGCAGATCGGCCGTCGCTATCTGTCAGAAGAGAACATCATTGCAGAAAATGTATTTATAAGCGACTACTTCATAGACTGTCTTGAATATCTCACTTATTTGCTGAGCTTTTAATACAACATCTCATGATTGTCTATGTCTAAAAACTGTCTGCGCTAGACATGAAACGGGGAAAAAAAGCTTTTGGTTATTTTGCTTCCCAAAAATGGACTTAAAAATGGTCCACTAATGCACTTTTCTGATCTACGTTATAATGTCGTTTCCTCATCACAAACATACCTGGACACTCTGTTCCACCTTGTGATGTCATGCGGTGATACAGGAAGTGCTCCACTGTGTTTTTAAACTCCACACACCTTCACTAGAATCATTTGGATGATTTCAGCCCTGGAATTGCCAATCTCGACTGAACAAAACGTAAAAGGTCGCTGTTAACTTGAAAACTACCACTTCATGACATCACAAGGTGGAACGGAGCATTTTGAGCGTTGGAGATGTAGACAGACTAATAATAAAGTGTAACTCAAACATGTGTGAATGAAACAAAACACAACTCCAGGTAGGTTTTTGAAGACGTAACAACATTTTAACATGGCAACACGGCACAGATTAACATGGTAAATTTTGTAGCTAATCTCTACAAATAAAAACTGAGGTTAAACATTTGAAGATAAATTCAAATATTTCTAAACCCCTGACCTCCATGTGAAATTATGACATCATCAAAGTCCAGAATATGAACCAAACCCCGTGAGAATAAATTAAAAGGTTGACTTCCCTTTTTCTTTGCCCTTCACTTTGAATGAGACAGAAGGTCATCTTTAATCCGAGCTTTTCCCCCACACCTGAACACACCACTTCAGCAATGAACAAAGAGAATTAAATAAACCACGACTGCTTACAACCTGAATCTGGCGCTCGGATGTCCCCTTTGTCGGGATGTTTTTGTGTCCAAACGATACTCGGGGCAATGGTGCATGTAACTTGAAACAGTTAGAGGCAAAGGGATTTACAGAAGAAAACACGCACGATGGACGACTGCGTTTACAACAAAAGACACTCTAGAGGGCAGCGCGTTTAATCAATTTATTTCTCCGTGGATGTAAAGAAAATCCTGGTATTTTGAAAAGAGGATTAACAGTGAGGATGAGATGAGTGATAGAGTAAGAAGGTTAGAAGGTGGAAGAGCAGGTAGGCTGGATTACTTAAACTGAAAGATTTTGTGTTATATATATAAATGCATTTAGTAATTGGGTCAGCACACTTTTGGTCACTGAAACAACCTGGCCCATCTGTGTAGTGTTGTTGTGTCCTCTAGCAAGACACTATATCAATTTTGCCTACCCCAGCTTGCAACTTTGATGATTTTCAGTTTGCAACTTTGATGATTTCAGTTCTAGTGTGGCCAGTTTTTAGACACAGACAATCATGAGATCTGGTAATAAAGGTTCTCCACCTCTTCTCTGCCCCCTTTCTCCTCCTCTCTCTGTCTCCTCCTCTCCTCTTTTTCACTGCTCCTCTCTCTCTTTCTCCTCCTCTTCTCTTTCTCACTGCTTCTCTCCCTCTCACTGTCTCCTCGTCTCCTCGTCTCCCTCTCCCTTTCCCCTCCTCCCTCCCTCTCTTCTCTCCTCTTGTCCTGTCTCCTCTATCTCTCTCCCCCTCCCTCGCCCCCTCTCTCCTGTTCTCCTCCTCCCTCCCTCTCTCTCCTCCTTCTTCTTTCTCGCCCTCTCTCCTCCTCCCTCTATCTCTCTCCTGTTCTCCTCCTCCCTCCTTCCCTCTCCACCTTCCTCTCTCTCTCTCCCCCCTCTCTCTTCTCCTTCCTCTTTTTCTCTCTCCTCTCTCCCTCTCTCCTCTCACCTCTTTCCTCCTCCCTCCCTCTCTCTCCTCCTTCCTCTTTCTCGCCCTCTCTCCTCCTCTCTCTATCTCTCTCCTGTTCTCCTCCTCCCTCCTTCCCTCTCCACCTCTCTCTCTCTCTCTCTCTCTCTCCCCTCTCTCTTCTCCTTCCTCTTTTTCTCTCTCTCTCCCTCTCTCCTCTCACCTCTTTCCTCCTCCCTCCCTCTCTCTCCTCCTTCCTCTTTCTCGCCCTCTCTCCTCCTCTCTCTATCTCTCTCCTGTTCTCCTCCTCCCTCCTTCCCTCTCCACCTTCCTCTCTCTCTTTCTCTCTCTCTCTCTCCCCCCCCCCCTCTCTCTTCTCCTTCCTCTCTCTCTCTCCTCTCTCCCTCTCTCCTCTCACCTCTTTCCTCCTCCCTTCCTCTCTCTCCTGTTCTCCTCCTCCCTCTCTCTTTCTCTCCTCCTCCTTGAACAAACAGGTGGTATATTGATTCAGTCTCTTCTGACAGATAGTGATGGCCGACCTGCTTTTTCAGACTGTCCAGTGATGGGTTTAAATGCATCAGCTTTTATGAAATGAAAGACTGAGTGAAAGAGTGAATCTAAAGGTTTCAAAGTCAAGGCTGAACTCTGCATGTACATTATATCTTCATAATCCAGCACAGAAAGAAAGATTATTGTTGTTTGAACAATTTCATTTGAGATACAAGATTTGTTTCTATAATAAAATGATAAAACCAAATAAAAATGAATATCAACCCAAACAAGACCAATTTATACTTAAATTAAACAAATGTGTCTGAACTCTAAACTGCAGTATATTTATCATCAGTGTGGAAGGTAATGAAGTACAAGTAGTAACGTATTGTACTTAAGTAGAAGTTTTAGGTATCTATACTTTACTTAAATACATTTTACACTGGGTACTTTTCACTTTTACTTCACTGCATTTGAGAGCAGGTATCTGTACTTTCTACTCCGCTACATTTTTGAACAGAACTAAAAAGTAAAAAGTACTTTTCATATGATTTGACAGATTATTTTTACCATGTTCGTGGAAACACCCTGGTTAAAGTTTTCAAGTCCAACAAAAAGAAATACACAAAAGTCACGAGGAAAATTAAGAAATAGATTTGTATTGTTACTGTCGACCAAAATATATATCATTTTAAATCAGTGTCATGACATTTAATAACACTTGTCTGACTTTTACTTTTACTTGAGTAACTTTTCACTTATGCATCTGTACTTTTACTTAAGCAACAAAACTGAGTACTTCACCCTCCACCGCGTATCACATATCGATACAGAAACAGTAATTGGATTAGGATTCTGCGTTTTAATTGCACATCTCTCATCATGAGCGAACAACTGTAGAACTAACACTATCTAATCTCCTTTGATGATGTAAAGGGCAAACGCAAACTCAACAGTCAACTTTCATTTTTCAAACCCGTCTTGTTGTCTGTGTCGAAAATTATAGTTCAATTTATAGAAGAAACACAGATCTCCCAACCTCTGGTATAGAGAGTAGCTGAAAGCGTTTCATCAACCCACACTGGCTTAATTAATTAAAGCGTAGCAGCTGTTACAGAGGCCCTGCTGATAAGTGACGAGAAGATAAATGTCCGTTTGAACTGGATTAAGAACTCTGAGTTTGCCTCTCACCACATCAAAGACACATTTGGTGGTGTCAGCTGAAATCACGTCACCGAACCAGAGCCGATGTGGAGGTGGGAGGATGCGGTGGTTAAAGCAGAGCCAGAAATGAAATGATTTTATTATGTTGTAACTCATTTGCCGGTGCGATCGTGGGCCCCTCGTAGACTTATGTAGGTTATGAACTGGTGAACTTGTGTTGGACGGACTACTCTGCTAAAAAGTCATGTAATGTAGATTTTTTACAATGTTGAGATGATCGTAAAAGGATTCCACGCAACTTTATAGACTCAGAGAAGTTTTTGGATGAGAACCATATGGAAACAACTGCTCTTGACCACCCCGAATGGTTATTTATTTCTCAGTCATGGTTCAAAGTTGTGAGGAAAGAGAATAAGTGGGCGGAGCTAACAGTTCATATTGAATTTAAAATGAATCGACTCGAGTTTTGACTGGTTATTTAAAGCTGCACTTTGTAACTTTTCTGGTGGATGGTGTGCTCTTCTGGCTCATGTAACCTGAGAGTGCCACATACTGTTCTCAATGTAGAATTTTAATGCCATACTGTGGAACATTTCAGGCAAAACAATAACATTTCCATGAAGATAAAGCAGATGGCAGATCGTCCACCTTTAAAAACGAAATCTTTTTTTTTTATTTATTGCATTTTTGAAGTCACCTCAGTGTTGTTGACATATTTTTATTTTTATTTTCTTTATTGTAGAAAAAAAAAATGAAAGCCAAAAACCTGGACCAGCTAACCAAATAAATCTAAACCTGTCAAACCTGCTCCAAAGAGGATCCCTGTAGTATTCTGTATGTGAGAAGCTCCTGATGGCTTTTGCAGTGTGAAAGCTGCTCTCTGCATAAGCTGATGTTCACAGTAAACAGTGCAGTCTGTAGTGCACGAACGTGAGGATTTAAACATGTATACGGCTCATGGAGGTAAAGTGTTTTGTTCTCCACATGTCAGATTGTGTCGCGTGAGTGGCACAGAGCCTCATAAACATGGAAAACACTAGAATATGCATGATTTGAACTCATTCAACCAGCGCGAGCCGCAGAATGATGTCACCCTCAAACATAAAAAGGATTCAGTATCTATCTTACACTGTCTTACTCTTATTTCATTATATGTGTTTTATTCATCAGAAATACCTTGAAAAATATGCGTTCTTACTGTGAGGGGGTCGTCTTTCCATAAATATGATCTGAAGTCAAGCTTGATCCAGGGAAAGTAAACCAGTATAAATCCTCCACCGGAAGAGTTACATAGTGAACCTTTAAGTAAAAAAACAAACAATTGCCATAGCCTATTAGACATAGGATAATAGGGTTTTTTGTTTAAAATATTGGTTAAATCCCTTCACCACCATTGGAAAAATTTGTGCGACTGAGCAAGACACATGACCGAACAAGACTCCTCTCAAAACAGACACTCCAGGGGTTCTTTCTAAGGTCTTATATATCTCTGTATTTCATAAAAAGGTAAATAGTCACATTTTTATCTAGTGCTTTTCCACCATCAAGGCGTTCAGAGCGCTTTACATCAAGGAAACACTCACCCATTCACAGACACTTGGGGCAAAGTGGGTTAAGTGTCTTGCCCAAGAACAGAACAACAGCAGCATTCATTTGTGGGAGCTGAAATCACACCGCCAACCTTTGGATCAGTGGATCCGATCGCTCTACCAATGATGTTTATGTCAAGAGCGGGATTTGAACCGCCAACCTTCAGATCAGAGGACAAACACTTTACCAAGTGAGCAACTGTCACATGTTATTGTTGAAATCCCTTCACCACCATTGCAAATATATGCTGTTGAGCAAGACACCATAGACTGTATATATAAATGAACGTAGCTAACCATTCCGACTCTCGCTCCAGTTCACTTTCTATTGAAAAACTGCCGCCTCTCTCTGTAACTGCTGCTGTCAGACTCATCATTTTGGTCTTAAAATGTTCATATTAACCCGCTCTACATGGTCCTGGTGTTTTTGTTTCACTATTGTGTTCATAAATCAAGATATGAACATTAATAACAAACAAATCAGGCGCTTTTTTCCCCCAAGGTCGCTCCCGCTAGCGTTAGCAACAGGTTTGATTGACAGCGTTGCTAAGGGCCTGCTCCCAACATTAGTCATTGTTCAGATATATATGGTTTAATAATAATAATCTTTATATCTATGTCTGTAAAGCTTTATATCTTTTATATTGCTCTTATTTGTATGGCCTTTTTGTCTATAAAGAAACACATTTTGGATTGGCTCTCTCATCTAAAGAAGTCACAGTCTCGTCCTAATATATTGACATTGCTAAAAGGCTTTTGACCATAAAGAGATGCAACGGTAAAGTGGAAGTGTAGAGCTTATGAGGGCTTTAGTTCTGTGCCATTACTCATTGTAATTCTCCCAAACGGTTTTGTTTATCTCGGGTTGGCACGGCGATGGAGAGAGACGAGCAGCATTTCAGAACAAAATGACTCATAAGAGCAGACCGAATAGCTGCGGGAAAGTCTTAATAGAAAAACACAGAAATGTGAATTTATGAATTAAACCGACTCAGATTGGCTTTTCAAACGACAGCCTTCACTTTTAAGATCAAATTTCAACATTTCTGGCTGCTTAAAGTCTGCTTAATCATTTAGTTCCTTTTATTCTATTAATTGTATTTTATTCATAGAGTTTTCAAAAAAGTTGTTCTTGGTGAGTGGCTGAACTACACCTCTGTTATGTGAGATGGTTCATATGGCTCTAACATGTCAGAGATGTACTTTGGTGCTCGGCCATGGAGAGACTTTTACACAACCAGAGCTGCTTTAAAGTTTATTCTCTGAGCCACAGGAGCCAGTGCAGAGACCTGAGCTTAGGACTTGTGTGCTTGTACTTCCTGGTTCTAGTCAGGACCCGAGCAGCAGTGTTCTGGATGTACTGTTCTATCTCTCGTTTGGAGAGACCAGTGAGCAGGCCGTTACAGTAGACTAAACTACTTGAGACTAGTGATTTTTAGTGTTGTTTTGTAACTTTTTTGGGTGGAATTTTTCGTAATGAAAGATGTTCCAAAACAAAAAAAAAAAATCTAAAAAGCACAGACGCAGAAAAGCCTCATAGCTACAAACAGTCAAACAGTCTCACAACAGAAATCCTTCTGAAATATTCACATGTAAATCACCCAGAGCTGCACATGTCACTTCTCTGGTTCAGGGACTGCCACTTTCCTACCAGTACAATTTTACACGTATCTATTTAACATTTATTCAATAACAGGTATGTCATTGTTAAAAAATACCTTGAAAATCATGCATTCTTGGTGTGAGCCACAAACTAAGTAATGTAGTTTACTCCATTCAGTGCAGTAAAGAGTGCAGTAAGCACTACAAGACTAAGCAGCCACTTCATAAGAAGATGTGCCAACACCAGGGTGAGAGCTCCTCTGGACCCCAGTCTGCTGTCCATCTCCATCTCAAAGCCACCACGCACTCCTTTGAAGATAGTAGGGTCATTAAAGGCTGAATAGGGTGGCTTCAGCTGAAACTTGAGACAATAGCTGTTTACAGTTTCAGTGTAGTTAGCTCCTCCCTTCAGACAGATATAAGGCAGAGTCCAGCAGTAATCTGAACAGAACTGAAGAAGCGGCTTGGACGAGCATCAAAACATCTTCACTCCTACAACGATTTGTCCATTTGAGATATTTAAACTTCGTCTTTTGCTATTGTTGGTGTGAGTGAACTTGCCTCTCCACAGAGCTTACCATCTTGTCTCCATGGAGATGTAATTTACTGTGGAACATTTCAGGCAACATAATAACTTGGTGCTTTCATTAGTAACATTACATAGTGCATAGTTTAAATGTACTTTTCTAATCAAAATGACAAACCTAATTTACTGCTGTTAAGTTGCTTCACACAAACCAGGGAATTCTGACTTATTTGAGCTCAAGATTGTTCATAACCATAGCTGGTCGCGAATTCTTCATGGCCTCCTATATCCCATCATGCACCGCTTCATAAAATAATTACTAACACAACTGTAAATGTAAAATACGATCATAACACCCACAAAACTTTCACAGACGTTTGGTATTAACTGCGTAATCAACAAGTTTGCCTATTAATCTGCTGCTGATGCGATGAAAATCTGTTCACTCAAAACAGGAAGTGAAAACCAATGAATACATGAAGATAAATGAGCGTCCATGGGTATCAGCTTCCTGTTATGCAACATTTTGGCTTTTTTTCATTCAAAAGAGCAAATATTTAGTTTTAAAATGTCTAATTCATGCAAAAGTAAAACCAAAACGACACATATAATCCAAAAGAAATCCACCTCCAGACTGTGGACAATATTCATCCCTCTTCTTACACATCACATCTGGTGTTGTTGTGACAGGCTGAACCATGCGCTGCTCTGTCCCATGTAAAGACATACACTCCTGGGTCCTCACGCTTTGATCCGAGCTCTCTATTTCGTACCTCCCCTGGCCGTTCTGCTCTGTATTATATTCAGGTAAGGAAGCAGCCGTAGTCCCATAAACCCTCCGACTCCGCACACTGCATGTTAATCCGGGCATCTGCTCTTCGTGTACGTCCTGATTTGTGTCGGGATCTTTTTCTGACAAAAATATCACCACTGAGAAGTCAAATAGGAGTCAGAGTCCAATGTTTTATTCATAGAAGGGGCTTGGTAGACTCCTGCTGTAGCCATAGATGCATGAAAAAGCATGTTTACGCCAATTCAGGGGCTTGTAGGAGTTAAATTACAATTGCATATGAAAGGAAACAGTGCCCATGGGGAACATGTTTAAAAAAGGAAGAGCAGTCACCGTTTGTGTAGAAAGGTGATTTTAGCATAAAGAATTGGGAAAAATGGGATGAGGTTGCTGTATTGGACTAATGCGACTTGAGTTGAAAGGCAAAGATCTTGATTTACTGGTCAATTTACGTTCCTACCCTCACCCATGATCCCAGGTTTAGTCCTAGTTTAGATCTCTGTTCTTTCATCTATGCTCACGAGCTTTGGGTGTTGACCAAAACAACAAGATCGCGGATACAAACGGTCAAAATGAGTTTCCTCCGCTAAACAACTGGACGTTCCCTTAGAGATAGGACGAGGAGCTCAGTCACACAGGTCCACATCAAGCAGAGAAACCTGAGATGGCTCACGCTTCTGTTCCGGATGCCTCTTGGACGCCTCTCCGGGACGGCCTCAAGGTCCCACCGGAGGAGCTGGAGGAAGCGTTTGAGGTGAGGGAAGCCTGGGAGTCCCTGCTTGGATCGCTGCCCCCGTGACCCAGCCCAGATAAGCGGAAGAAGATGAATGAAGGCATGGATGGGATGGTAAAAGCACCTCTACAGTCCACTGCACTTGTACTTGTACTTAATATTAAAAGAGAGAATTCATGCATTTTCTAGTACTACATTTATAAATTATAGTAATAAAACACATAGATTCTTATTTTACATTTGTTCAGTGCAAGTCGTAATACTGGTAATGACATTTCACCGTCATTGAGTTGAGTTTTCATTTAAAGCTACCATTTGTAATTAGCTACAACATGTTCAACCCGACGTGCATGAGATTTTTTGAACAATCCCAAGAAAACTGAAAGTACAAATGGGCCAAGATAGGGGGTAGGTGAAAACAGGACTTTTCTGACCACACAAGGTTCAATTTCCGACAACAGGAGACTCAAACATGCACAAATCGCCTAAAAACATGATTTAAAGCTCCGAAGTCGATTTTAGATTTGTCTCCTGTAAATAAATGGTTCTTGTCTTTGGTAAAGGTTCATTCTGTCTTCAATTTTAAGCGATTATGTTGATTCTTTTTGTCAGACAGAAGCGTTTACCACTGCAAGATCCGCAAATGAGGTCCAAGGAGCATGAATCGTGACGAGGGAGCATACACCTTGTCACACACATAGGGGGCGTTAGCTTCCCCTACAAGTCATTTTCATCATTATATTGTTTGTTGAATTAGAACCATATATTTTAAGACTAATATTTCAAAGGAATTTCAAAACTAGCTTTGTTTTTATTTTTTACCATCTCTAGAATCAGCCCCACATGACCCCATCTGCTGAGATTGTGATGGGAGTAGGACAGGCAGGACGTCCCACAGGGGCAGGGTCCACTCTGGGCCGGGGGCTGCCTCTGAGGTCCCCGAGCAGACAGCGGAGCCAGACAGTATCCCCCGGCAATCGGTGACCCCCGCACCCACCAGCACCCACCTCTGCACCTACACCCACGAAGATGCTACAGGCTGATTGCTCTTTTTCATCTGCTCGAAATACGAACTGTGCCTAATTAGAATAAGATGTAAGATTAGATTATAGTAGAAGAGGTGTGGGAGGAAGAAAATCTTGCATTTATTCAATTATTGGTGTTTTATTTCCAAAAATACATGGATTCTGACAGCCAGCAAGTTATTCTCTGAGTTATTATTTCAAATGTGAGTTAAAGGGCCCATAATTACGCTATTTTCTCTATGTTATAATGTTGTTTTCTCATCACAAACCGACCTAGACCTTGTGTTTTGTTTCATTCACATGTTTAACACACAAACCCTGCATATTTAGGCTGAGTTTCTCAAACAAAAAAACACTCTGTTCCACCTTGTGATGTCATTTGGTAATACATGAAGTGCTCTACGGCGTTTTTAAACTCCATACACCTTCATTACAATCATTTGGATCATTTCACCCCTGGAATTGCCAATTTCTACTGAACTAAAGGTAAAACGTAGGAGGGTAACTACCACTTGACATGACATCACAAGGTGGAACAGAGCAATTTGAGCTTTGAAGATGTTACAGACTAATAATAAAGTGTTACTCAAACATGCATAAATGAAACAAAACACAACTCCAGGTATGTTTTTGATGAGGTAACAGCCTTATAACATGGCACAAAACTTACAAATTTATTTTGCGTAACACAGGACCTTTAAGGTATAAACACAGAAAGTCAGATGAGCTCAAAAGCAAACAGATTTATATTGGAGATAAGGGTTGTGGAATCAAATTGCAGTAATTTAGGCCAACAACCACACCACAGGCTCCAGGGCTTTGGATAACAGTTGTTTAGCAGCCTATAATGAAAACTTTATTCCCCTCATCTAACCTCAACCAGACCACATGGCTCTGGCTCTCACTCAGAATCAGAAAATACACTCCCACTGAAATGGCTCGGGAATAAATGTTATGCTTTTGTATTCTATAGTAATAATCAATGACACCCGCGGGTCATTAGTTCATATTTTGGACATTCTAAAGTGCAGTATTGGCTTATATGGGACCTCAACACAACAACATGCCACACTGCCCGACCATGCACACAGCGCCTCCTACAGGTCATGGTAGTGACCAGAGGTGGAGTAACAAAGTAGTAAAGTACTGTACTTAAGTAAAACATCTTGGTATCTGTACTTTACTTAAGCACATTTTACTTCACTACATTTGAGAGCAGGTATCTGTACTTTCTACTCCACTACATGTTTGAACAGGACTGAAAAAATTAAAGTATTTTTCATTATTCTTTGAGATCTCCTGAAAAGGCTGAGGGTTTATTTTTAACACATTCATAATTTGAGCAAACAAAAATATACAAATAAAAACAGGTAGAAAAAACCCCAACTAATTCATTTGTTTTGGCTGAACAAAATTCAGTGAAATACTTTTATTTTTGACTTTTTAAGTACATTTTTAAACCAGTACTTCAATACTTTTACGGTATAGTAGATTTTTTCATTGAGGTTTTTTTTTTTTTTTTTTTTTGCTCTATTATTTGTACTTTTACTTAAGTAACAAAACTGAGTACTTCTTCCACTGCTGGTACCAACTTGTGAGCAGTGGATTTTTTGGATTGCATAATGTGAATCCTACGCATATCAGTGTTAAAGAAAAAAAATTAAATCAGAGAATGAAGTATAAGTACATAGCAGTTGGCGTGCATGGAATTGTACACAAAACTGTCTCTTGTGAGCTTTAAGCCATGTTATAATGTTGTTACCTCAACAAAAACATACCAAAATGCTCTGTTCCACCTTGTGATGTCATGAAGTGGCAGTTTTCAAGTTTACAGCTACTTCTTACCTATTATTCAGTAGAGATTGGCAATTCCAGAGCTGAAATGATCCACATGATTCTAGTGAAGGTGTATGGAGTTTAAAAACACACTGGAGCATTTCCTGTATGACATCACAAGGTGGAACAGAGTGTTTTATGTTTGAGCAAAGAAATCAGCCTAAATATGCAGGGTTTGACACAACACGACTCTAGGTCTGTTTGTGATGAGGAAACAACATTATAACATAGATCAGAAAATAGCATAATACGGGCCCTTTAAACTTACATAAATCACCGGTCTCATGTCATTATTACAAACAGCCACATCACAATTCTCTCTACATTTCAAACTGGACAAAAAGTAAAAGTTCAAAAGAAGTTTTCATTCCGATACAATAGTTGAGTGATTAAACCCTTTCTCCCTTTTGGCAATAAACGGCGTTCCATTTGAGATAGGGCCATAATACGTCCAGACAAGACATATTTATTGGCACATAAAGCCACACTGTGTCACATTAGCTTAAACCAATGCCAGCTCGGAGAAATGATGATGCACTCTGAATTCATTATAGCAGGTGAGATATACGGGCTGAGATGTAAATTGTAAAAAATAAATGATTTGCTAAAGGCACAAGGATCTCAGTCTGTTTCATTGGCAGCAGTGTGCACTTTAATGATGTAGAGTTAAAGGGTCAGATTACACTGTTTTCTGTGTTATAATGTTGTTTTCTCATCATAAACAGACCTGGAGTTGTGTTTTGTTTCATTCACACGTTTAACACACAAACTCTGCATATTTAGGCTGAGTTCTTCTCGCAAACAGGAAACACTCTGTTCTACTTTGTGATGTCATGAGGTGATACAGGAAGTGCTCCGCTGTGTTTTTAAACTCCACACACCTTCACTTTAATCATTTGGATGATTTCAGCCCAAGAATTGCCAATTTCTACTGAACTAAAGTTAAAAGGTAGCTGTAAATGTAAAAAAACAACAACAAAAACCAAAAACACTTCATGACATCACAAGGTGGAACAGAGCATTTTGAGCTTTGGAGATGTAAACAAACATGTGCAAATGAAACAAAACACGACTCCAGGTTTGTTTTTGATGAGGTAACAACATTATAACACAACTTAAAGCTCACAAGAGTCAATTTTGTGTAATATAGAACCTTTGAGATCATCTTTTTAAAACATATATACATTTAAAGGTAAATTGCGTAATTTTTCTGGTGGATAGTCTGCCACCTGAGATGTTTTTACTTTGCCTAGAATGTTTCCCGGTATGCCGTAACACTTGCCGATCTCCATCGTGACAACTTACAGGTCAGATCTGTGCAATGGCAACCCCTCTCACATGTAAGAGTGTATATTTTTAAAGTCATAAAAAGCACGTATAGCTGTGTAAAATAGATACTGCGGAACATTTTAGACAAAGCAAGGAGCAGGCGGTGGACTACCTCAGCAGAAAAGTAAGTTACACATTGCTCCATTAATATAAAACATTTTTCATTTTTTTCTTTTTTTTTTATGAGGTGAAAATTTGAATAAACATTTGCATTAAAAAAGGGGACGTAACATATTTATTTTGAGTCCAAATTGTATTTTTTGAGCGTGTATCTTTCCCATCATGCCTCAGAGCACTTTCCGATCCCATATCAGTGCACAGATCACAGTGAGTGTGAGTGAGGCGGTGTGTATACTTAGACACAAATGGAGCGAGGGCAGTGGAAGAGGAAGGCTGTTGCTCTGAGTGCTTTTGTGGAGTCAAACCTGTAACCTCTGCTGCTGTCACGGCGACGAGCGGACCGCGGCCAGGCTAATGTAAATGCATGGAGCAGATGAAAGGAACAGATGAAGGCTCTGAGTGAAAGAGGAGGAAGAGGAAGATGAGAAGGTGAGGAGGAGACAGCCAAGAGCAGCTGGGGGACATGGGATGTGTGGAGAGAAGGATGGGCCCCTGGAGAGACTCAATTATAGAGGAGAGAGGGAGGGAGAGAGAGAGGAGGGTGGGTGAGTCAGAGTGGGTCAAACTGAATGAACGAGAGAGAGGAGGAAGAGAAAGGGAGGAAGAGAGAGGAGGAGAAAGAGATGAGAGAAATAAGGAGGAGAAAGAGATGAAAGAAAGAGAAATGAGGAGGAGAAAGTGATGAGAGAGAGAGAGGAGGAGAAAGAGATGAGAGGGGAGGAGGAGGAGAAAGTGATGAAAGAGAGAGAGAAATGAGGAGGAGAAAGAGATGTGTGAAAGGGGGTGAGAAAAAGGAGATGACAGAAAGAAAGAGAGGAGGAGAAAGAAAAGAGATGACAGAGAAAGAGAGGAGGAGACAGAAATGAGAAAGAGAGAGGATGAGGAGAAAGTGATGAAAGAGACAGAGCGAGTTGAGGAGGAGAAAGAGATGAGAGAGAGCGACCGACAGAGACAGAGAGGAAGATAAAGAGATGACCGAGAGAGAGAGAGAGAGAGAGAGAGAGAGGGATGAGAGAGACAGAGAGAGAGAAGAGGAGGAGAATGAGATGAGAGAAAGAGAGGAAGAGGAGAAAGTGATCAAGGAGTGAGAGAAATGAGGAGAAAGAGATGAGTGAAAGTGTAGGAGAAGAAAGATGACAGAGAGAAAGAGGAGGAGAAAGAGAAAGTGATGAGAGAGAGCGAGATAAGGAGGAGAAAGAGATGAGACAAAGGGGGTGAGTAGAAAGAGATGAGAGAGAGAAAGAAAGAGGAGGATAAAGAGATGAGAAAGAGATGAGAGGAGGAGAAGAAATAGATGAGAGAGGAGTAGAAAGAGATGAGAGAGAGGAGGAAAATAGATGAGAGTGAGATGAGAGAGGGGGTAAGAAGAAAGAGAGAGAAGGAAAGAGAGATGGGGAGGAGAGCGAGGAGAGGGAATATAGAGCAGGAATGGAAAGAGAGAATGCTGTCGATTAAGGAGGGAATTTAATAACATATATTTATACCAGGGTCAGTGAAAATTCCGATGGCTATAACAGAGCTCGGGATGGAACGTCAAAAATGTCTGTTACCATGGAAATCCACCATGTTTGTAGCGATAGTGCAAAACTCTCATAGATACATTAGCCAAAACAATGTTAAAAAAAAAACGTACAGTGGAACAACGTGAGAAACTGTCACTTTTATCTGTCCCGCTATACTGTCAGAAACTTTTGAATAAGCGCTGAAGCTAGTGTTTAGCATCTTAAAATCTCCAAGTAGTCCGGCACCGGTTAAATCACATTATATATATATATCACCATAGCAACAGGTAAACAAATGGTCAACAGTTTTGGGGGGACTAGTTTCACTTAAAACACAGAAATAACAAATATTTGAGTCATAAACAGACAGCGATCAGGCTTTTCACATTCAGAGGTGAGAGGTTTCGATGTGTAGCCGTGGTAACAATGCATTAAACACCTTGTGCTGTGCGTTCTGCAGTTTCACTTGGCAGAGGAACACCACGCGATGTGTTAAAACTGCAGAACATGTTTTTTTAACGCCGACTTATTGAGAAATGTTCAGTGTTCACCAACTAACAAAACAAATTAATTTCGATTCATGAATAGAAACAGCCCTGGTGGTGGACTTCTGAAAAGGGTGGACTACAAAATGAATCCAAATACTGAGCAATAATCAAACTGAACAATAAAACTCCAATTTAAAAGACAATTCTAAATCGTGGGTCACTCCAGATCAGAGCTGAGCGATTACGTGGCTCTGTTCCAAACACAAGCTTTCACTCATATCACTGCTTTTAGCATAAATTTGTAGCATTGCTGTCATCCCCCGTGCGGCTCCACTTAGCCCAGCCTGACCTGTCACCGCAATAACGCAGCTAGCTCCAGCAGCACTGAGCATCTGACACAGCCCCTACACACAAATACTCTGCACAAATACACTGCACAAATACTCTGCACAAATACTGCACACAAACTGCCATCAGAGCTGCAAAAGAAACACTTTTAAGAAGGTGCGGATGGAGCCATGGACTGTATATATAAATGGACATCGCGCTAGCCTCCACGTTCCAAATAGGAAGTGATCGTTGGTGCACTTCCAGCTCCATCAACTCTGGCTCCAATTCATTTTACATTGAAAAACTGTCGCCCCTCTCTCTGTAACGGCTGTGGTCAGGTACGTCGACTTGGTCTTAAAATATTTGTATTAACCTGCTCTACATGACCCTGGTATTTTTATTTTGTTTTTGTGTCCGTAAATGAAGATATGAACATCAACAACAGACCAATCAGGTGTCTTCTTTCCTCGAGGTCACTCCAGTTAGCGTTAGCAACAGGTTTGATTGACCGCGTTGCTAAGTTGCTAACTAGTTCACTTCTTTATATGGTCTATGGATGGAGCTCACATGAGTGTACATCCAGCTGAACTGTTTCCTAGTAAAGGCAGAGAAAATGCACTGAGCCCCACCAACCAACAGGGGGCCCAATAGTGTCTCTAACCATTACAGAAATGTGTGTTATTATGGTAATTTCATAGAACAGTAAGTATAACACTGCTTTATTTTGGTGAGTGAGTATTCAAGTTATAGATAAATCATATTTGTAGTTTCACATAACTTCGAGTTGAAGTACACTGGTAAATTAATTGTTTTTTTGAGAGCAAATGTGGGACAATGTATAGATATTAACCCATGGCTGTACAATCCAATGTGTTTATGTAAGTCATCGCCACAGGGTTCAATCCCTGAGGTATAACGGCGGCATCGTCAAAAGTATGTTTTGGTGATTTATGGTGCCCAACATTCCCAAAAAAGTTTGAAGAGTGCTATACAAAGACAGTGAAAGGCATTTACAACAGCAAAAAAAAAGCTTCATAAATCAAAAGCTCTCATACCTTCTCTGTAACAAGCACGAGCCCACACTGACTGAGGGAAGGAGAGTGAGCCTCGTTTATCCACCAGTGCACCTTTCACAAGTCAATTAACACAAAAATACAGGTTTTCTCCTCAAAAGCACACTTAACAACAATAACAAAAATAGGAAAAAGCTACAAAGATGTGTCTGTGCCTGTAACTCAACCAGGGGAAATAATAAAATTAATTTAGAGAGAAAAACAATTAAGTCAGATGCAAATGTCCCGCATATGACGCAAGAAAACAGGAAATTTGACTCGCGAATGTAAGATGGATACGTTAAAGTTTATTGAAGGACGTTAATAAACTAATAATCTTAACAATCTGTCTGTTCAGAGAAAAATATAGAGCACAATTTGCCCATAAAATACAGGTTCAAATCATTTGCAAGACCAAATATATCTGATTGAAGTTTGCATTGGTTTAGTTTTTTTATTTTACTAGTTTACCTGAAAATTTGACATGGATGTGAATGATTCTAGAGAACCATTTAGCACAGCGCCCCCACCAGGCCCGACACGGCCCTGCATGTGCGTATGTTTCTCTTCCCTGCGTTCATGTGGGTCCAGTGTTGAGTGCACCTCAGCTTATTGGAGTGACAGTAGCCCCGGCCTTGCCCCGCCCTCACTGCCCTCCTGATGGCGCTCTTCTTCACAGGTCAACTCCAAGTGTCAAGTGTGAATGATGCTCCCTTCAACCAGACGCGCGACCTCCGACCCGCGAGTAACGAGGAGGGGTCAACGTGGAGCAGCCAAACGGCATTAATAGTCCATCTAGAGTGGGTGTAAATGCCTGCCCATTATGGAACAATTGGCTTTCCTGCTCTGATAATCGCAAAAAGGGGATCAGTACACAGATTTCAAGCAATTCATCAAGTCTTCTTCCCTCATGCATATTAAGGGAGTGTCAAATGGATTCGATTCATATGCATGTGGAAAGATTGAAGAATTTGAATTTGAATAAAGTGCCAGAAGGTTTTAAATAAAGAATTATACCGTAGACCCAAAGCGATCCCTTTAAACTTGTTTGACAGTTCTTCCGAGCAGGAGAGAATACATTTGCAGCTGTCCACAAGAAACATCCATAGTCTGGTCCTTATTCTTCCAAACCTTTGACCCAGCGTGCGGAGATACATACAATATAACAATTATAAACAGCCCAGACCTTCATCAAGTCATTGTATGTTCTTCAACAAATATGATTAAAATGCAAATATAATTAAAATGAGTCTAATGAATTAATCTGTGAATTTAAAGGGCCCATATGATGCTCTTTTCTAATCTGTTATAATGTTGTTTCCTCGTCATAAACAGACCTGGAGTTATGTTTTTGTTTCATTCACATGTTTAAAACACAAACCCTGAATTTTTAGACTGAGTTCTTTGTGATGTCATGCGGTAATACAGGAAATGCTCCACTGTGTTTTTAAACTCCATACACCTTCACAAGAAACATTTGAATGATTTCAGCCCTGGAATTGCCAATCTGTACTGAACTAAAGGTAAAACGTAGCTGTTAACTTGAAAACTACCACTTCATGACATCACAAGGTGGAACTGTGCATTTTGAGCTTACGACATGTAGACAGACTAATAATGCAGGGTTAATCAAACATGTGTGAATGAAACAAAACACAACTCCGGGTGTGTTTTAGATGAGATAACAACATTTTAAAGAGTACATTTTGCATAATATGGGCCCTTTAACTTAGTGAGAGAATATGAGGAAACAAGAAATATCAAAATACATGACACTTTTTGGGTGAGTTCTCCATCTGCTTATCTTCACAGAGATTGATTCATGCATTGAGTTTACCTAGTATTAACAAACATGCAATATTACTATGAGCGGGTTCGCCTCTCCGCAGGTCTGACCTGTAACTTGCTTGTTTAAAAGCAAATAGCAAATGGACGAGTTAGATGCACTGGTTCAACGCTATATAATCTGATACATCTCCACGGAAATAAGCAAGTGGTAGACCTCCACCTGAAAAAAATACATATTGTAGCTTTAATTATTAAATGTTTGATTTAAATAAAAAGTGACATAAATGAAATATGAAATGAAATAAAGGTATATATTTTTGTGTATAGGACAGAGGATAGAAACAGGATCTGGGTCATATAGTAGTGAGTATTTCCTTGTGGACTGACAGGAAATCAATGAGAAAAGCTATATTTTTTTTCCCTCTGAATCTGCAGCTCCAGTGTAATCACCTCAGCACTGACCTTCATACACACGCACACACACACAAACACACACATCGCACATGCACACACACTTGCACTCCACACACATGTATTTATAAATGCAGACACACACACACACACACGCTGCAGTGCATTGTGAGCAGAGCTTCTACACACACATGCAGCTGTACACAGGCGATAGTTAAAGTCTCCACGGGGGGCACAACATTGACTTGTACGACCATTCTCCAGAGACACGACCACCAGTGTGTGTCAAACGCCTGAGGCCACACATATTTCACAGGCTCAACAGATTCCACAAAATTAGCATCATATTAAGATTTATGAGAGCAATATAAACACATTTATTTACGGTTGAAAGAGTCCAAGAAATGACAAAGAATAACACATTTCACCTGCCATAGTTTTTTACTTGCATTGTGTAGATACTGCATGTTATCAAGGCAAGTGAAGTGTCTTGCCAAAGGACACGACTAAACTACGATGCGTGTACTGGCTTAAATGTATCGTTTTGTCGTTGTATTTTAATCCGCAACTCGTTTACTCAATCGTATCGCTCGAAGCTTAACTCCTCTTTACGTTGGAGCTGAAAAGACCTAGACCGATCCAGGACCCTCAAAAAGCTCGATAATGTTAACTTTAGAGAGGGGAAACTGTGGCGATCTGCTCCATAGCGCCCCCTGGAAATGTCTCCATGTACTAAACCCTAAAGTACCTCTATGCACTCCAAAAACTATGCAAATCCATCTTCAAACTTCAACGCGATCTAATTGAGAACAATGGCTTTGCCCTCATTAAAGAAGTCACCCTCAATCAAGTGGTTTGGCTAAATTCAAATTTCTCTTCTACCAACACATACACACACACACACAGACACACACACACACGCACACACTTATACACATTTATTCACAATGGACTCTCTGGAGAACTGATTGATCTATGGCCCCCAGAGAAGAGCTGGTCACCGCAGCAGCTGAGTCCCTTGATTATGGTCCAGGGATGCAGCCGGGGCCAATCACACGCGTGTCTATCTGTGTGTGTGTGTGTGTGTGTGTGTGGAGGTCATGGCTAGCCGGCAGCTGTGTCCGATGGGGCTGGGTTTGAGTGGCAGGTCGGAAAGATGTGATGGGGAGATGGGAGGAAGATGACGCAATGGAGGGATGGAGGGATGGAGGTGGGGGAGGTGAAGAGGCGTCCTCTATGTGATTCTGTAATGTGATGTTAATAGTGAGGATGGATACAGAGCGGCGCTGACATGATATATTTGAGTCTTATCAATGAGTGTTTCACAAGTCTGCGGCAGTTAACTTGTTGTAAATTGCATTTCAAGTTTGAAGTACATTTTTCTTACTATCTATGTGTGTAAAATAGACATAGTAGTTCACTTTTTTATTTTTGACAAACCTCGTAGAGCCATTTTAAATCCTTTGTTACAACATATTGCATCCACAAAAACATGACAAAAACAAACAAACAAACAAAAAAATGATAGTTTTATTAGCATGCTTTTAAAATATTTTTTTAAAGATCCTAGATTATCATATTTTCCGGACAATACGTCGCTCCAGACTATAAGTCGCACCAACAAAAAAATGAGCAATAAAGAAAAAAAAAAACATATATAAGTTGCATTGAACTATAAGTCACATTTTTGGGGAAATGTATTTTACAAAATCCGAGACCAAGAACACACATTTTATCTTTAAAGGCAAGTTATAATAATAATAAAATAGAGAACAACAGGCTGACAGCATGCTAAAGGAACACAGACAGCGGACTGTGTGATATGTTTACGTAAGATATTAACAGTTAATGAAATAACTAAAGCATAAAATACAAGTTAACAAGTTTACTCTGAGTGTTTTATGTTTGAGCAAAGAAATCAGTCTAAATATGCAGGATTTGTGTGTTAAACATGTAAATGAAACAAAACACAACTCCGGATCTGTTTGTGATGAGGAAACAACATTATAACATAAATCAGAAAATAGTGTGATATGGGCTCTTTAATTATTATTTTGAGAAAAAGCATTTCATTTTCTAGTACAATTACTGCGCTCTCTCTAATTTAAGTTAATTTTAAACTGGTTGCAGATTAGTGCCAGATTAAAACATAACAAAAACAATCATTCTTAAGAGAAATAGGATCATGCAAGATTTTATGACACTTCATTTCCACTTCTGTACAACTGTGAGTCAGTTACAAGTGTTTTTAACGTTCTTAAATACTTTCTTACAGTATTTGTTGACATATTTTAATGTATATTTGTGTTCAAATAAATGTTTGAATCCATTTGAGCTCTGAGTCTGTCTATTCTTATGACAATACAGTACACACGCAGAAATAGTACAGTTATTATCTGGCAACAAAACTGCCATGTGATAACTGCAAACTTAAAAAATAAACACCAGTTAATATGAAATCATTGCTTTGCCAAATTTGGTTTCCTGATTTAAAAAACAAACTTGTAATGTGATCTTTACTGTGTATTTTTAGCATCTGCTCTGGGCCACTACCAAATATATTTCTATTAGACCACGAAAAGCAGAAAACCAGGCCTTAAATGAAAAGCGGTGTTGTATAAAATGGCCAATCTGGTGCTTTATTAATAATGGAGGAGTATTTTTATGGTTCATTTCCAGTATTTCGCGATTGCTTGAGCACGTCCGAGTGACATTTCAAAAATATGGTATGTATAAATGCATGTAAAATCTTTCAATAGAGTTTTTTGACCCATTTTTGACCTGTTTCTTACTCATCTGAGTTTTCTGTCTTTTAAATTGAACAAACAACAAAAACATAACCTCTTTGGTAAAGGTAAATATCATATGCAAATGGAAAGGGTTGAAGGAACTGCATGCCGAGATGAGATTAGGTTT
Source organism: Periophthalmus magnuspinnatus (assembly GCF_009829125.3). NCBI lineage: Eukaryota > Metazoa > Chordata > Actinopteri > Gobiiformes > Gobiidae > Periophthalmus > Periophthalmus magnuspinnatus. The sequence continues at coordinate 26,359,191 of NC_047134.1, forward strand.
GCTTTTTGAAAACAGAGGATTTTGAAATTTGGAATGAGTATGGGCTTGGGAGGCGGTGGCTGTGTGGTTGGAGCGCTCATTCACCAGTGTGCTCAGACCAGTGTGTGGTGGCTTTAAAGGTCCTATATAGCATAAAATGGACTCTTGGGAGCTACACGTCGTGCTAAAAATGCTCTGATGCACCTCGTGATGTCATGAAGCGCTAATTTTCAAGTAAACAGCTACTTTTTTGCCTTTAGTCCAGTAGATATCGGCAATTCCAGAGCTAAAATCATCCAAATGATTGAAGTGAAGCTGTAAGGAGTTTAAAAACACAGTGGAGCACTTCCTGTATCACCACATGACATCACAAGGTGGAACAGTTTTCTATTTGAAATAAGAAGTCAGCCTAAATGAGCAGGGTTTGTGTGCGAAAGAAACAAAACACAACTCCAGGTATGTTTGTGACGAGGAAACAAAATTACAACACAGATCAGAAAATAGCATAATATGAGTTCTTTAAGTATTATTTGCAGTAAAAGCATTTCATTTTGTAGCATAATCATTGCGCTCTCTCTAATATAACTTAACCTTACTTAAAACCCTTTAAGCAAGACAATATATGTGAATGTGGTGTGTGTGGTTAGTGGACAATTGGAGGGACTGATGCTGTAGATTGGCAGCTCCCACCACCAAATATGGAGTGAATAAATAATACACATATTAGCAAAGCAGTTAGATCAATGCATCGTTCTTATCAATACTGATAGATCAATTTCTTAAGAAAGACCTATTGTGCTTGTGTCTGATATGTAGTACAATCTATGACACCTGTGGATCGTTATGTTAAAATTTGTAACTTTTAAATTGCAATATTCATCTAAAACGACTAAATAAAAGAAACAAGTTCGCTGACTTCCATGTTAGAAAACTGCAGTGCACAATGGGAGCTTGCGGTAAACGTCATCACAACAAAGAGTCAGCTCCTCCGATTAATAGCTGCAGATCACATTAGCAAGTAGCGCTACGACGACGCAACGCTGCTGAATCCTACACGTATCATTGATTAAGAAAATAAAATTGGAGAAAAAAGTAAGTACAGAGCAGTGGGTGTACACTGGTGGAGGTGAAAACGGGGATTGATTGGCAATATGGCGTCTTGAAAATAAGCGAGTAAAGATTGTTCAAACATGAATCACTCCAAAATCAACTTTGGGTGAGTAAATGGTGAGATGAAACAATTATCATACTGTTAAAAGCTCTGAAAAAGTGATTCTTGTCCATACTTGACTTGTCCATACACCTCCAGCCTTGTGTTTGTGCGTGTCATCTCACACTGAACAGACCGTCCCCCGCTGAGCCACCAGACCCCCACTTTACCTTCACTTGGTCACACATCACGTGATTAGGACCTCAGCGAATTCACTTTCTATCAACAATATGTTCCAGTCTCAATTCAATATAGAGACGGCGCTGTGGCGGAGGCTTATATCAGTGTGTGGAGGGTCACGGATGTATAGGTGAACTGCATGATGGGAAATAACAGTATTTTTAGCACGTTTCAAGTTATGGAATACAAGGCAATTTGCTGGTGTTAATAAAAACAACACTCTGCCACACTGTAAGAATTCAGAGTAAATGTGATAAATGATTTTGGTGGTTAATATTTCAGATACAGGACAAGACATTTTACAAGATAGTACTGCACTTATTGTATAGTTGTAAGATTGTGTCAAAAATATATAAGTTTAATAAAAAATTCTGTATAGACTGTATAAAGAAGTGGACTAAGTTAGTGCGACATCACCCATAGCGTTCAGGTCCCGTCACATGAAGCTCATCGAGGCTAGCGGTTATTGGGTTGAATTTGGACCGGTCGTGAGTATCATAGCAACCAAACAGCCAATCCGGAGCGATGTTGTTGAAGGTCATGCCCCCTCCCGTGACAGTTTTTCAATAGAAAGTGAATTGAAGTCGATGGAGCCAAAAGCATACCCACGCTCACTTCCTATTCGAAACGCGACGGCTAGCAGGTTAGCTATGTCCATTCTAGTCTATGATAGTAAGGCTGGGTTCACTAAAGTAATCGAAACTTGGACTTTTCTTGCAGCTTGCAGTATTTCTTCCCATTGTCCAAATTCATGCATTTAGTGAATACCTTACATTTCATAGTTTTGGGTGGGCCTTGGGCAAATCGCTGGAGGGTCCTATTACTATACTGAAAAACAGATCGTTAGCCTCCTAGCGTGATTACTTATGTAATTCTTCAAGGTTTACGGGAAAAAACTAAAACTTTCTAAAGGAGAGAAACACATTATGGATTGTGACGGAGCAAACATCATTGGGACAGAGGACAACAAACATCGTCACAGGATTAAGGAGCGAAGCGAAATGTGTAAACCTGCCAACGGGACTTTAAACCAAGACAAGGGGCTTTTTTACTCTCACACACCCGGGGTACTGTCCTGAAGAAGTCGGACTGCAGATGGCGCTGTCGTCCTGCCTCATCCGGTAGAAAGACAGCGCCAAAACCTGTTTAAGTCATCTGACTGGACACGTCAAGTAAAAGTATCACAAGAAAAAATCGACTTAAGCAAAAGTATTAAAGTACCTGTTTAAAAATGTACTTAAAGAGTAAAAAGTAAAAGTTTTTCGTGCAGATTTTGAGGTCTACTGAAGCTTCAAATGTACTGATTTTGATGCAGATTTATGCTGAAACAATTGAATCAATAGTTTTGTCATGTCTTTTTTTATTTGTATATTTCTGTTTGCTCAAATATTTTTCTGATTGGCCAAGGACAGAGCCAAATACACCTCCAGATGTAACAGGGTCAAGGAAATAAAACGAGACAGAACATTTTGGCCAAAGAAATGATTTAGGCAGTTATTCTATGAGGCTGAAACCAAAAGATGAATGAGCCAATATTTTTATTCAGTTCATAATTTCTTGCCTAATGTCACAAATATGCAAAATCCTTCTTGTGGATATACGAGCCGCAACACCAGTCTCCAAAACGCAATTAACTTTGGTTGTGTACTTTTGTGTACGCTACTATCGCCTCCTGAATTCTGATTGGCTGGATGTTTACTCAGACTAATTCATAGTGAAATATAATGCGCGATTCTCTCCTTTCGTCTTCAGGTGTTTGATGGCTCTGATCCAAACGCCATTATCCAGCTTTTCATCAGGGCTCAGCTGTGGAGGTAAATTAATTCGACAGACATTTTGACAAGCAATCAATTTGTTCAGATTGGAAGCATCTTGAAAGCAGCGATCTGCAGCAGGCGAAGAATGGAAGGGTTGACAATCAGAAATGATGTTAAGTGATTGGACCAGAAACTCGTGAACTTAAAGGGGACACTTGAATGGCACTTTTACTTTGAATTGACTCGATAAAGGACAAAGGACAAACTTCAGATTAAATTTGATGTTTAAAATTGACAGGTAAGTTGAGTTGATGATTTTTTTTTAATTTCTTTTTTTTTTTATTGGTGGTAAAACGTAAGGGGTGGCCATGAAGTCCTTCACATTTTAAAATTTAATTCCAAAGACAATTAGCAAGATATATTAATTAAATTTGTTCTATTGTACTCAGTGGTTATAAAAGTTTTTAGTCACATTGCATTTTTGTATTTCCGTTATCCTGTTGAATAAACTCCTACAAAATGGCTACACCTCAAGAAAAGGCACAGTGTATCATGAGTTCTATGGGGCTATGTTAAAGATATTGTGTATTGAACAAAGCTACGGGACTTTACTGAACTAAAACAAAAGATACAGATGCGATTACAACCAATGATGAGGCCGTGCTACAGTGAACATGGCAAGAAAATGATACCATCTCGATGTGCTTCATGTCCCTAATTTGCCGATATAGAGGTGAATTAAATGAGGTAAAACACTTTGGAAACCACTGAGTACAATAGAACAAGTCGGATTAAGATATCTCATCAATAGCCTTTGTAATACATTATTTTATTGTAAAGAGACTTTATAGACACACTGTATATTTCTTTTTAAAGTTGTTTTTATGAATAGCTAATACGGTGTCCAAACAATACCATTGCTGCATAATGGCACCAGCTGCAAGTGGTATCTCTTTGGAATAAGCAGACACATTATCATTTAAATGTATGTACATTTTTGTGCTTTTCCATCTTTGCGTCAATATCGTCTGTCTTCAAATAAATATTATCGGCATTCATTAATTCAGTATTGACAAGCAAGTGTTTGTGAATTTGGGATAGCGCAAGATTCCGCTTATGTGTTTTGAAAAAGCAACATTTTAAAACCTCAAAGTCCAAAAGATCTTTGGCAGAATGTAAGAATCATAAACATCAATGATTTATTCACAACACTCACCAATATCAGCGATTGTTTCTGTGGTCGCTGTAGTGAGAGGCTAACACATTATATTTTCTTTCTCTTCAACTGCAGATTTTCAGCAGGGTTCGGGTGGATCCTGGAGATGGGGACTTTCTGTGGTCACATTTTAGATTCGGTAAGATGTGTGTTTTTAACTGTCACAGGTAAAGTTTAGTTTAAAGCTTCTCTGCAGTTTTGAGATATAAGGTTCAGTTGTGATGTGGGAAGAGAGTAGAGCTGTGTGCAACTGCTTACACAGGAGCTAAAATGTAAAATGAACATGGAACTTAACAATAACTAAATATTTACAATAATTTTTTTGTGTTAAAAACCAGTTTTAATTAGTTTTTAATAAAATAAAAAAAAACAAAACAAACAAAAACGGTCGGTCACTATGGGGATTTTTTTTGTCATGTTGTCTATATCCCATGTGCTAAAATACTACTAAACAACCACGAGCTTCTCTGAGCCAGACTAATGGCAGCGCAGATGCCAGTCCCGTCTCTACCCACCAGGAGCCACTAACACTTAGATCAGGCGTAGATTAAGTAGTGTGAATCAAACTGCTCTTCTTCTCCTGAGCAAACACTGACTAAGCTACGAATGTACAAAGTGTAACTGCCTTTGGAACATTTTAATGGCGATAGATATGTGTTATGTCATACTGTAGAAGATTATAGACAAAGGAACAACATTTCCATGGAAACAAGCAGGAAGTGGTCCTCGTCCTGGCGAATAAGGGTCAGGTTTGTGGAGGTGCAAGCCCGTTTACAGTTTTTCAGTGCGATAAACACAACTAAAATGATCCACAATGTATTTTTTATACAGATCGATATCAGTCTGGTCTCCACATCATCTGTTGCGTCTCAAGCCCGGTCAAACGTGATCGTCCAATCAGATCTGCTTTCTTCAGTGACACATGTGAAACGAAGGAGCTCATTGGTCACCTCTGATTTGCAAATAATATAAAAAAATTCTCTCACCTCACTTTAATTGATTTTGCTAAAATCCATGTTTTTCAGCCCCTATGGCTTTTTTTTCCATTATTTTTTCTGATAAGGGCGGACCCTGCGTGCCCCCAATTGGCTAACCCACCTGTCAATCAACCATTCACCTGTGACCAGACTCTGAAGAAGTGTATATTCTGAATCCCAGGCAATTTGTGTCTATTTTTAAGCTTTAACGTTACAAACTGTAGCTTTAAGATGTCAAATGTTATCTCCGTCTTTACTATTCGCAAATAAGAACCCACATCTTCCCTGCACAATCCCAGCAGTCCTGTTTGTTTGGGGCAAGCATTCACATCACACTGGCTTCCACCCTTTTTGCATGCTCTCACCTCGACATTCTCAGATCGAAAATAACTTCCTGTGACCTTTCCGTTCCTATTCATACATTAAAGTGAGCGGACTACAGTGGGCGGACCGGAGCACATCTTCATGCCCTGGATTCGGATTGACTGCGTTCTATTGTGTCAAAGCCCAGCAAGTTACACAAGTCTACCCACGTACTATATATTTTCAACTACTGCAACTTCAGTCTTGAACTAATTCCACCAAAGATATGTGAAAACCGAATGCCAAGCCGCACTATTTCATAAGTCTAAAGAGAAAGTGTGTTTTGACAAGTCTGATAAGATGCATTTAACCACTTTACTATCAGCATATCTCGTGCCAAGGTTGTCGAATTCTTGTTATTATTGAGTACAGCTCTCTCCACTCGCTTAGATAGACACAAACTGCTGTTGACATCCTATTCAGAGCAGGCAGACATTGTAGTTAAACTGTTGGAGGTGCCATCAGGTCAGGAAGTAGTAAGATAAGTGTTGAAAATTCTATTCAAAAGTCAAGGCGGAACTCAGAGAATGCTAAACAAGGGAATCTTTCTATGCTGAGGACTTTGTTTGTACGAGTTCAAGTAAGGAAGTAGAAATGCAATAACGTGGTACGATGGCTAAGTGGCAAGTACTGAAAGTCTCCGTGTTCTGTTCCTTAGTTTGTATGTTCTCGGTGTGTGTGTAAAATCCTCTAGCTAAAATAATCCTGAGTAAGCCTAGCTCAAAATCTGAAGATGGGTCGTCCTTCATTTATTTATACAGTCCCATAGACAGAATATAACAATGGACATAGCTAACGCGCTAACTGCCGTGCTCCAAATAGGAAGTGAGCATTGGCGCGCTTCCGGTTCTATCAATGTTGGCTCAATGTCAGCTCCAATTCACTTCACACTGAAAAACTGTCACCCCTCTCTCTGTAACTGCTGCAGCGAGGCCTGCCATTTTGTTTTTTAAATGTTCATATTAACCCACTCTACATGATCCTGGTATTTTTATTTCGCTATTGTGTCTGTGATTCAAGATATGAACATTAATAACAGACAAATCAGGCACCTTCTTTCCCTGAGATCGCTCCCACTAGCATTAGCAACAGGTTTGATTGACAGCGTTGCTAAGCGCCTGCTCTCTGCTAAACCAGTAGTGCAAGGGGAGGGGTGTTACCTTCAACAACCTCACTCTGGATTGGCTCTTTGGTTGCTACGATACTCACAGTTGGTCCAAATTCCAAGCTATAACTGCTAGCCTTAATGAGCTTCATTTGGTCGAACGCTATGGGTGACGTCAAACTCACTTAGTCCACTTTTTTATACAGTCTATGGTCCCCACGCACTGTACTGCAGCTGCTCTTGTCAGGTTGTAGCATTAAAAGATGGGTCAAATGCAGAGGACAAATTCCCTTGAAGGCTGGAAAAGCTCTTTATAAAACTAATGCATTATTAGTTATAATTAAAGGCCCTATTCCCAATTGTTTCCCATGTATCTGGGCTAAATCTGTCCCAGTACAGATATATTGATTGGGCAGCTCTTGACGTCAAAATAAGTCAGCTGGGTGCTGTTTTCTTCTAATTAGAAAGCATTTTATTATCCGATGATCAGGATGTGTGTATTAGCATCATGTCAAATAATTAGGAGGCACTTTGGACCATTCAAAATTAACTAGTTTTGTTTTTGATGTTTTTTAAGATGTAAAAATCAGGCACATCGCCTTAAAGTACTAACTACAAGAACATGACAGGGCTACTCGCTAATTTAAGTAGACATGATATTGTTTTTATTATTGGTTTATTTGGGCAGAACAGAGTTTTAATAAATAAATAAAAGGATTAGCATACAGGAGCTACATGTTGAATAAATGCAAATACACCAGACTGCCATAGAGCAATTTCCATTAATTTCCTGCATCCACACACTCTCTCTCTCTCTCTCTCTCTCTCTCTCTCTCTCTCTCTCTCTCTCTCTCTCTCTCTCTCTCTCTCTCTCTCATTTATACACTGCATCTCATCTCTGCTCCAGACACAGAGGTGAGGGGACAGATACTCACAGTGGTACATGTCCAGACAGTGAGGCTGGTGAGAGCCTCTATCAGCTCCATCAGTGTCTCAACAACTTCACGGTCCAGAGGTGACTCATCAACACCAGATCTGTCAGAAAACAGCTGTACATACAGGTGCTTTCCTTTGAAGTGTTTAAGTATTTGGGGTGCATCCTGTGAAATGTCACTGCTCTATTTTAGTCCATTAATCTATCTCAAAATGATGACGTCATTGGTGGTGCTGAAAATCAGATTTTATTTGTCGTAATGGCCAGTGTCAGTTGAATATTTACAATATGTCATAAAACCAACAAAAATACAAGTACACATTCTGTAAGAGAACAACCAAATATGTTAATATGTGTCCATTGTCTTGGTGTTCCACAGGGTTCAACTCAGGGCCCGGTTTTGTTTACAATACACTGAATTAGTTTTGTAAGAACAAGACTATCTCAGTGTTATATAGCTACAATAGACTGTATAAAGAAATGGACTAAGGGAGTGTAATGTCACCCATAGCATCCGGCTCCAGTCAAATGAAGCTCATCAAGGCTAACAGTTATAGGGGCTAATTTGGAGCCGCGTTCCATATTTGTACCCCCAACCACGCGTATCATAGCAAGAAAAGAGCCAATCCAGAGCAAGGCTGTTGAAGGTAATGCCCCTTGCCGCCCAATCCGATGGTTTAGCAGGGAGCGGGTGCTTAGCAACGCTGTCAATCAAACCTGTTACTAACGCTAACGGGAGCGACCTCGGGGAAAGAAGGCAGCTGATTTGTCTGTTATTAATGTTCATATCTTGATTTACTTGCACAATAGTGAAATAAAAATCTCAGGATCATGTAGAGCGCTTTAATACGAACATTTTAAGACCAAAATGATGAGCCTGAAAGCAGCAGTTACAGAAAGAGGACGACGGATTTTCAATAGAAAGTGAATTGGAACGAGAGACTGAGCCGGAAGCGCACCCATACTCACTTCCTATTTGTAACGTGGCAGCTAGAAAGTTAGCTATGTCCATTTGAGCTACTAACGAAGGTGACTCACTGTTCCCTTTGGTGAATAAAACCTACCAAATATTTTACAGTGTTTCAGTTCTATTTCTTTCTCTTCTGTTCGTGATGCTCTGCTCTTCTGAATGACAAACACTTAGAAGCCCAAAGCTCAAAGGAGAGTAAACATTTATGAATCCCCATCAACCTCTCCTGCTGTATCCATCCATGTTATCTTTTAATGACTTAAACTGGATACTCTTTCCACCAGTACACAGCAGAGAGAAAGAGAGAGTTAGGTATTATAAATAAACCATGAAAGATTATATAAAATGAAATGAAAAGATGAGTGCGCTAAAATAAAGTGGAGTGGAGATATGTGTTGCCGTCTGATTCGGAGCGTGGGGATGCACAAGACAACATGACGCTTCAGCCTTTTAAAAGGGAAATAAAACCTATCTGCCTGGTGGTTGTTTTCGCACACGTATTTATATATTCACAGTTTGTTGGGAGTTAAGACAGTTTCATAAAATCTATTCAGCTTTATTGTGTAACAGGTAAATATCGATCTGTGATTTTGCGTTTCAACCAGGGTGCTCAACCATAGACTGTATATATAAATGGACATAGCTAACTGTGTTCCATATCGGAAGTGAGCCTGTGTGCATCAAATCTGGCTCCAATTAACTTCATATTGAAAATCTGTCACCTTTCTCTCTATAACTGCTCCTGTCAGGCTCGTCATTTTAGTCTTAAAATGTTCGGATTTACCTGCTCTACATGATTTTGGAGTTTATATTTTCCCATTGTGTCTGTAAATCAACATATGAACATTAATAAAAGACGAATCAGGTGGCTTCTTTCCCCGAGGTTGCTCTCTGTAGCGCTAGCAACAGGTTTGAGTGACAGTGTTGCTAAGTGGTCACACCAGGCTAAACGAGCGGTGCGGGACGAGAAAATGCATTTCCTTCAACAGCCTCACTCTGGATTGGCTCTTTGGTTGCTATGATACTTGCAGTCAGAATTGCAAATAATGAACTCGGCTCCGAATTCGCCCGTACAGCTGCTAGCCTCGATGAGCTGCATTTGACTGGAGTCGAACGCTATGGGTGGCGTCACACTCAACCCAGACAGTTTGCATTTGCTGAATTTTGTGTTTTTCCACCACAAAAAAAACAAAAAAACAAAACAAAGAAAAACTTCCAATCCTCAACAAACTCCTTATTCTGATTGGCTGTTGTGTTGTGCCCTTTGACTCTTATTCCTTATTTGCTAATTTTGTTTTCTAACTTTATTATCGATTTGGTTGCAAGCATTTTTTGTAACACTACCTTTATATTTCTGTTAAATAAATTTGTCCAATTCCGTTTTTTTTTCTTCTTCATTAATCATCAGAAAAAGTGCTAACCATGTCTTTGATAAGAATAATGATAAGTAAAGCCATGTACGTAAACAAGTTCAAGAGCAGTTACAGATTAAATCTAAAAAGTCATTTGCCATCTACACGACTGCAAACATCCAGACAGTGAATCATCTTTGTCATTTTGAGCCAATTTCCAATTTGTACAAGAACGTTTTGCACTCCAAACTCCCCCTGAGCTTCTGTACTGTACTTGTCTCCCTCGGGCCCTCTCCTCGGCTGTCGTCACAGTCTGCAGAACATGTCGGAGACTCTAAATGCTGTTTTAATTGGCTGGCCTGGATTGGATTTTAATTGACTGCACTGATATGATGTCTGCATTCATTTACATACAAATTCCTTCTTCTGATTTAATTGTGTATGAGCCATGTATGCACCCCTGCTTTATGTGTGACTCTCTGATGTATTCTAGATGTGCGCACTTCAGTGTTTTGCACGGCTTATTGACTTGAAATGGATTCTGTGAATGAAATCTCTCCACAGAGGCGATTTCTTATTCCTCTAGTTTATGGCTTTTATAGAGTGTTGTTTTATGAAAGATTAACAACATAAGACAAATAGCAAAGTCCTGAATGGTGGCTGTGAGAACTGGCAGTGAAATGTTTAGAAATCTAGTCATGTTCCTATAATGAAACTTTATTGAATGTCGACTGCATAGAATCCACACAACATAGTCCAGCTTCAGTTTCATTGGATGCTGTCCATGTCATTATAGTTTAGAAACTTACTTTATGGACTAAATGATATCTGTGCTCTCCAGTAGTTGATGACAGGCCAGATGTATTTGTCCACTGATCTGAAGTTGGCGGATCAGTTCCACAGGCAAATATTGTAATTTTGTTCTTGAGCCTTAAGACAGCTGCAGTACATCCAGAACACTGCTGCTTGGGTCCTGGCTAGAACCAGGAAGTACGAGCACATAAGTCCTGTGCTCAGGTCTCTGCACTGGCTCCTGTGGCTCAGAGAATAGACTTTAAAGCAGCTCTGTTTGTGAACAGTCTCTCCATGGACCAGCACCAAAGTACATCTCCCACATGTTAGTGCCACATGAACCATCTCACACTCTGAGGACTTCAGGGACCGGACTCCTGCTGGTGCCCAGAGTCAGGACTAAACATGGAGAATCAGCATTTCAGTTTTATGCAGCTAAAACCTGGAACAATTTTCCTGAAGATGTGAGACAGGCCTCTACTTTGACAACTTTTAAATCCAGGCTCAAAACAGTTCTGTTTATCTGCATGTGACTGAAAGGTTTTTATTCTGCACTTTTCTCTTTTTATGTTTATTTGTGATGATTTTTTTAATTTGTTGTATTGTGATTTTAATGTCTTATTCTGTAAAGCACTTTGAATTACCTTGTGTATGAATTGCGCTGTACAAATAAACTTGCCTTGCCTTGTGCAAGACACTTAACCCACAGGTGGCAGGGCAACAGTAGCTCAGTTGGTAGCGTGTTTGTCCACTGATCTGAAGGTTGGTGGTTAAAATCTCACTCTTGATGTAAACATCATTGATTGAGCGGTCAGATCCACTGACCCACTGCTGTTCTGTCCTGGGCAAGACACTTAACCCACCTCACCCTCAGTGTCTGTGCACACTGGTGTGTGAATGTGTGTGTGAATGGGTGAGTGGTTCCTTGATGTAAAGTCATTTAAGTACCTTGAACGTGGAAAAGCGCGATATAAATATGTGACTATTTACCATTTACAACATTTTCAAGATAACTACATATAAAATGATCCTCAAAGTGTCCAGCAGCCACGTGTTTCCATTTAGATCTTGTTGTTTTGCCTGGAATGTTCCAGTGTATGGCATTAAACTAGTATGTGTCTATGGAAACAATCAGGTCTATTGAAAGGTAACCCTGCTAACTGGAGTTAAACTATTTGAACTATTATCTGAACTGAAATGTGAAAAACACAGTTTGTGATCTCTTCATATTCAGCTCTCTCCTGACGCTCACACTTAGAACGAGCCTACATCCATGAGAGCTGTGAGGATTATATTTGCACTTGTGAATCACTGGCCATGCACTTACAGCCTTGTGTGTGTGTGTGTGTGTGTGCATGCATGTGTGTGTGTATACGCGCGTGTGTGTGTGTTCGTGTGTGCAGGGTTGAGTTGAAATAAGTCAAGCTTTTGTTCCACTCCTGGTGACTTTTCTTTGGCCTATCACCTCTCCTCCTCTGTGGTCATTACGCTGCAGGATTTTGGCTGCAGAGAGAGGGAGAGAGAAGAAGACAAAGAGAGAAAGCAAGAGAGAGGGAGATAAGAAGACAGAGAGAGAGAGGTGAACAGAGAGGGAGAGAGAGAGACAGAGAGAGAGAAATAGAGAGATTTCTCATCTTTGATCTATCTCCTCTTCTACTCTGTGCTCATTATGCTGCAGGATTTTGGCTGCAAAGAGGGAGGGAGAGAGAAGAATATAAAGAGAGAGAGATGAACAGAGAGTGAGAGGGAGAAGGAGAGACAGAGAGAAATGGATGGAGAGAGAGATTCCTCGTATTTGGCTTATCTCCTCTGTGCTCATTACGCTACAGGATTTTGGCTGCAGAGAGAGAGGGAGAGAGAAGACAGAGAGAGAGGAGATGAAGAGAGAGAGAAATAGAGAGATTTCTCGTCTTTGACCTATCTTCTCTTCTCCTCTGTGGTCATTACAATGCAGGATTTTGGCTGCAAAGAGAGAGGGAGAGAGAAGAAGACAGAGAGAGAGAGATGAACAGAGAATGAGAAGGAGAGACGGAGAGAAATGGATTGAGAGAGAGATGCCTCATCTTTGGCCTACCTCCTCTTCTCCTCTGTGATCGTTACACTGCAGGATTTTGGCTGTAAAGAAAGAGGGAGAGAGAAGAAGACAGGAAAGAGAGATGAAGAGAGAGTAAGAGGGAGAAGGAGAGACAGAGAAATAGATGGAGAAAGAGTGAGATAGAGAAATTCCTCTTCTTTGGCCTATCTCCTCTTTTCCTCTGTGGTCATTACGCTGCAGGATTTTGGCTGCAGAAAGAAAAGGAGAGATGGAGGGAAAGAGAAGAAGGCAGAGGGAGAGATGAAGAGAGAGTGATAGGGAGAAGGAGAAACAGAGAGAAATAGATGGAAAGAGAGAGAGATACCTCATTTTTTGGCCTATCTCCTCTTCTCTGCGATCATTACACTGCAGGATTTTGGCTGCAAATAGAGAGGGAGAGAGAAGAAGACAGAGAGAGAGAGAGATGAACAGAGAGTGAGAGGGAGAAGAAGAGACAGAGAGAAATGGATGGAGAGAGAGCGAGAGAGAGAGAGAGATGCCTCGTCTTTGGCCTATCTCCTCTTCTCCTCAGTGGTCATTGTACTGCAAGATTTTGGCTGCAGAAAGAGAGGGATAAATGGAGTGAGAGAGAAGAAGACAGATAGGCAGAGAGAGAGAGAAGAGGAGAGAGAGTGACGTGAGATGTAGAGAGATGGAGAGAGATAGAGAGATGTCATTTCTTTGGCCTTCTCCCCTTCTCCTCGGTGGTCATTATGCTGCAGGATTTTGGCTCCGAGGGAGAAGGAGACAGAGAGAGAGAGAGAAGAGAGGGAGGGAAAGAGAAAAAGAGATTCTCTCCAACTTCCCCCATGGGTTTTGTTTTGATCTCAGAGCCAGCTTTCCACCTCCTTGAGAATATGTGTGTGTAGCGACATGCAGGCCACAATGATACATGGCCCTTTAAGCTTTCTGTGCTCCAAATTTACACTCTCTCTCTCTTTCTCTCTCCTTTATTCCCCAATTCCTGCGTGGTCTTTTCCTGAATATATGCAGCGCTGGGCTTATAATGGTACAAGTTGTTCTGACTCCGTGTCCACTGCAGTCAGGAGTTTCAACACAGTATCTGAAGAGAGAGAGATACATGACATTTTCGTTTCAGAGAAGAATAAGTCATGACTAAAGCGGTGTGCCGAGCTTCAGTTATGTGGTCTGTGCATCTTCTTCTTCTTCTTTACAAAAATGATGTCGTGATGTATAAAGCCGTCCAAGGACTCTCAAATACCTCTCGAGATGGTCACATTCTCGTACAAACAATGAACACTTAATTCACATAAGGAATTCTTGTGGAGTGAAAACTGTTATAGTTTGAGAATGTGTCTATAAAGATGTGTCAAGACCAGTTAGAACAAGTCTGATGATGTACTTTCTTTCTTTCTTCTTTCTTTCTTCTTTATTTGACAGGGACCATGTACAAATTCATGAATCTTATAAAGAAAAGATGATTTGCACCAGATTTAGCTACTGCTACTTTCCATCTGCAGCTTACTGTTTTATTTATTTATTTATTTACTCATTTATTTATTTTATTATTAGTAGTAAATTAGGTTGAAACTCAATTTTTGGTCAAGACAGAGCCAACAGGTTGAAATGATTTATTCCCAGTCACACAAGCTTGGACTAGAGCCGCTGCTCCTCCACACCGAGCGGCGACAGCTGAGGCGGTTTATGTTTCAAATGCCTCCTGGATGTGTCGGACACGCTGGAAGGGGTTCTCTCGTTTGGCCCGGAAAAGCTTTGGGATGAAGTGTGCAGGAAAAACAAATCCAAACCCATATTTTTCAAAGGCACATTTTATAAACACACAGCTTCCAAAGTGCAGCGCAGAGACACAGAAACAACAAAAGACAACCAGCGGAACAGATTTTAAATGATCTGACTAGTCCAAAACGAAAAAAAAAAAAAAACAGCAATAAATAAATAAAACCAATCAAATGAATTTAAATGAATAAACCCCATCCCTCCCCAGATGGCTCCTCTGATCCAGCCCTGCAGCAGTAAACATGGCTGGATGTTTGTATTACTACTCGTTATTTTCTTCATATCGTCTCATCGAGTGTTTTACAGCTTTAACATTTTCCTGACCCAAAACATAATTAGTATCTCTATCTAAAATTCCGTTTGGTAAAAGTGCCAAAATATGACGCTTATGTCTCAGTGAAAGAAGAAAGACCTTAAACACAACCGGATTTCTAACTATAGCTTTCAGTTGAAGTTACAGGCAATTGGCAGCTGTTGTGTAAATGTAGTGGATATTACATAAAGCGTCTGTTCCATACATTAAAACCCATATCGCTGAATAAACCCGTGCTTTCCAATGGCCGATTCGCTTGCACGGCCCATCCGTCTGACTATTTAACACACAGAGCGCAGTTGTTTTCCTACAAGGGTAAAACCGTCTCTCGTGTGCGTTTATGTGCGTTCAACGTGGCACTAATGTCTGCTGTGCGTTTGGCTCGGGTCCAGACGACTCCGAGCGCTAAGCTGGTTAATATGAAGAAGAGCAGATAGTGTCATGAGCGCTAACATAAGGAGGAAGAAGAGGAAGTGAATGACCAAAACCACAACTATGGAAATGGCTTTTTTACCCATCAATTCTCCTGAGGCCTGGTGTCCTCTTCTGTGGACAACACATCTTGGATTGTTTAGGCCACAGTGCAAATTTTTAGAAGAAGAACAGCAACAAGAACATGTTCAATTTTGACTATTTCTAAGAGTTTAGAAAATTAATTTTTTTGTTTATTTTTATTTTATTTTTTTATTAAATTATTTTTATTAAATTATTTTATTTTTATTTGTTTATATTATTATTTTTATTGTATTTTTATTATTATTATTTTTTATTTACTTATTTTTTTTATTTTTTTATTTGATTAAAGCTCGGGTCTCAGGAGGATATTCTAGGGAGCGTAGTGATTTTTCTGTTTAGGCGGCTTGGGTATAAATGGATGTTGGTAAAATAGGCAAGGCGGGTTTATTCGTATAACACAACTGGTACGCAAAAGTGATTCAAAGTGCTATGCGGGATGGGAAAGACGTTAAAATCATAATACGACAAATCAAAACATAAATAATCATCATAAAATTGACATTAAAAGGGAAAAGTGCAGAATAAAAACAAAAGAAAAAAGTAAGTGTTTTTTTGTTTATTCATATATTCATTCTCTAAACAAAATATTAATAGTATGGTACCACCACCAATTGTCCCAGCTACGCTCTTCCAAATCATTATTCTGCACAAATAAGACTACAGTGTCAAAATAAATATGTAAATGTTCATTATCTACGACCGATAAGGTTCTTTTACTGCCAAATGTTTAGAAATACTGATCCTGTCTGCTCTCAAAAGCTCAGCGAGGTCAGGGCGTGTGAGTGTGCTCTGAATAATGTTCATATTTTCTTAGTTAATAAAAATTCTACAGTTTTAGAGGGGTTTCTTCATGGGGTTTCTTCGTCGGGGTTAATTCATCTGGGTTACTTCATGGGGGTTTCTACATTGAGGTTTCTTCATTGGAGTTTCTTCACTGTGGTTTGTTTTTTTCATTGGGGTTTCTTCATTGGGGTTTATTCATTGAGGTTTCTTCATCTGGGTTAATTCATCTGGGTTACTTCATGGGGGTTTCTTTATGTTTTTTTAAAATTGGGGTTTCTTCATTGGGGTTTCTTCATCATGTTTTCTTCATCAGAGTTTCTTCACTGTGGTTTCTTCATCTGAGTTTCTTCACTGGGGTTTCTTCACTGGAGTTTCTTTATTTGGGGTTTCTTCATAGAGGTTTCGTCATTGTTTTATTTGTCTTATTAGTGTATTAGTGTTTCTTCATCTGGGTTTCTTTATTGGGTTTACTCATCAGGGTTTCTTCATTTGGGTTTCTTCATTGGGTTTTCATTATCTGGGTTTCTCCATTGGGGTGCACTTATAAGGGTTTCTTCATTGGGGTTTATTCTTTGGGGTTTCTTCATTGGGGTTTATTCATCGGGGTTTCTTCATTGGGGTTTCTTCATAATTTTCCTGTGAATAAAACTTATTCAAACTGTATTTCAAAACGTATTCACCGGAAGTTGTCGTGGGCATTGTCATTGTCATTCGGGTTGTATTATTTTTCATGGAGCTGCTGATCTTGACAGTAGATCACTTCTATAAGGACAAAACTGTATCAAAGCCTCCCAGGAATCGGTGCATTTTTGACTTATGGGTCACATGAACATTGAAAATTTTACACAAATCAACCTACTTTATATCATATTTTAGTGTCAAAAAGCGCAGTTTAATAGTATTTAAAGCCAAAAGTGGGCGGGGTAGAATAAGGTCAATCCTAATAGGCTAAATATTGTCTTTCTCTTTGTTTGTTATTGTATTATTGCTTTATTTTACTACTATACTACCTGACTTCATCCCAGGTCCGTGTAGTGCTCCCTGTGAGGATATCGTCTTGTGTCCATAGAGACTACACAGACCGGCTGACTCCTCTCTGTTACCTCTGACACATTAACGACAAACTAACCAACATGAGAGCGGCCACCAGGGGGACCTTTGACCCCCATTAAAGACACAACGACAGCTGTAATTAATCACCTGGGACACTCAGCTGGATCGTAACTGTAATGTGTCTCTGTCTCCGTTCTGTCTGTTTTGTGATCTCATTATAATCGATTCAACATTATAGTAAATCATTAGACTTCCACAAGATAAGGCAGTATTGATAATAAAACCAAAATGCGGCTGAATAAAAGTGGATTTCTTTCAGTAGTAGTCTGTCAAGGAAAAAAAAACAAAAAAAAAAAAAAAAACAATCTGCATTAACATAAACTATAATCGGTCATGGGTGAAGTACTCAATTTAGTTACTTAAGTAAAAGTACAGATACAGAGGTAAAGAGTTACTCAAGTAAAAGTAACGTAAAAAAATCTACTTAAGTAAAAGTATTTAATTTTACTTTAAGTATTAAATTTTACTTTAAATTGTGTTAAATGTAGTGGTATTGATTAAAAATTATACATATTTTGGTCAATAGAAGCAATACATACATTTTTCTTGCAAATTATGTGCATTTATATTTGTTTACTCAAAGATGAAGCTTAAATTCAAAAACTTTCATCAGGATGTTTCCACAAATATGGTAAAAATAACCCCTCAAATAATAGGAAAAGTACTTTTTACTTTTCAGTCCAGTTAAAAAATGTACTGGAGTAGAAAGTACAGATACCTGCTCTCAAATGTAGTGAAGTAAAAGTAAAAAGTGCCCAGTGTAAAATGCAAAAGTAAAGTATAGATACCTAAAAATTCTACTTAAGTACAGTACATTACTATTCGTTACTTTCCGTCACTGCAAATAATAGGTTAGCACATTTCAAATTTGAATGGTAAAACATACGTTACATGGCACATTTATTATATAGAGCTTCTTATGTGGACGATGCAGTTTCTTTAAATGTGTGATATAGTAAAGACAAATAAAAACAGTGAGCAAAGAGCATTTTCAACAATTGATCAAAGCTACTCCTTTCTGTGTCTGTGTTAAGCTGTGAGTCTATTGTATGGAGTTTAAAAACACACTGGAGCACTTCCTGTATTACCACATGACATCACAAGGTGGAACAGAGCGTTTTCTGTTTGAGAGAAGAACTCATCCTAAATATGCAGGGTTTGTGTGTTAAACATGTGTGAATCATAGACTGTACAAAGAAGTGAGTGTGACGTCACCCTTAGCATTCAGCTCCAGCCAAATGGGATCACGTACAGCGGGTTAATACGAACAGTTTAAGACCAAAATGACGAGCCTGACAGCAGTTACAGAGAGAGGAGCGACAGGTTTCAATCTGAACGTGAATTGGAGCCACTCTGAAGATAGCAGGTTAGCTATGTCTATTTATATAATGTCAATGCTGTGAATGAAAAACAACACAACTCCAGGTATTTTTATGATGAGAAAACAACATTATAACATAGTGTAATATAGACCCTTTAACAGAATGCAAATTTTCAGGTCTTTGCAAAAAAACCATTGTTCTTGATGCTGTTTATATGGTCATCGCTAACACTATATTTTTATCAGTAGTCCTGAAGTCAAATGGCGAGTGCAGACAGTATCGTTGGCGGGATAAAGCCAGTGGGAGGGAACGTCAGGATTAAGCCACGGCTAAGCTTGTTGTGACCACAGATTGCGCGGCACTCAAAAAGAGCAGTGCCAGGCTGGATTAGGCTGTGAGGGAGGGGAGATGAGAGGGAGGGAGGGGAGACGGGGGAGGGACGGTGAGGGACGGGAGATCGAGGTGAGGGACAGGAAACAGGGGTGAGGAATGGTGAAGGAGGGGAGACAAGGGTGAGGGAGGGAGATAGGGGTGACACAGGGGGAGGAAGGGCGGGTGCCGGGTGACCGCTGGGCCCTTGGCAACAGTTCTGCTGCAGGATGGATGGAAGTCTGGCTCACTGCCCTCTCCCATGATCTGGGATAGAGCAGGTCACAGAGCCATGTCAGCACCAGCCAAAGGGTCTCAATCGGTTTATGATGAAAGACTGGCAGCTCACAACATCATGGTCATTAAACAGCTAATTTACATACACAAAGATCATAGTGCAGTTATGTTTTATTTAAAAGGACACGATGTTAAAATGACCAATAATAATATACACATGACACGCACATTTAATTGTTTTGTGCGTTTGTCTGCTCTATAGTTATAATCTTTGACCCGTGGATCATTTTGTTATAATTTGCACATTTTAAATCACAATATTCGTCTAAAATGACTTAAAAGAAACATGTCCCACTGACCTCTGTGTTAGAAAACTGCGTTGCCCAGTGGGAGCTGACGTCGGCGTAAACGTCATCACAACAAAGAGCTGTGGAGTTGTCAGCTCCTCAAATAGATAGATGCACGTCACACTAGTAAATAGCTGGGGTTTTTTTTCTTTTTTTTATTTGTACCAAAATGACTATGTGATGCTGTCAAATCCTACGCGTATCATTGATTAAGAAAATAAAACTGAAGAACGTGGGCGTGTACTGGTGGAGGTGAAAACGGGGATTGATCGGCAATATGGCGTCTTGAAAATAAGCGATTAAAGATTGACCAAACACACACAAATCTCTCCAAAAACAACTTTAAGAGGAAACAACTATAACATGATTAAAAGCTCTGAAAAGTCAATTTTATAGAATAGGACTGATTTAAACATAGAGTTGCAACTAGATCCTGCATTTGAAAGAGTGTACAACATTTAAAATTATGTACCTTTGTATACAAACATCTGGAGTGAGTGTAGTTTTTTCTTTAAAAACTGACTGTTGTTGTTGTTCTCTGTTTCAAATAAAGATTTGTATATCACATCTTTCAGTCCAGTTTTGATTTTTGTAACAACTGCAAAAAACCCCAAACCAAACCCATAATGTAAGAGCGTTTTAGTTGGTGTTTTCTTAAAGGGGATGTGCCTTTAGCTGCTCTTGTGACTGACCTGCTGCTGAGCTGTAGCCTGATTTCACCTCAGGTCATGTGACTCCTGGACTGACCTCCTCTGACCAGTGCAGGGCTGTTCTCACCTCAGAGCCTCCAGGAACCTGCTGCCTTCCCTTGTGATGTCAACTTCCTCCTCCCCTCTTCTCCTTTTCTTCTCTTCTACTTCTCTCCTCTTCTCCTCTTTTTCTTCTCTTCTCTTCTGCTCCTCTTATGCTCCACTCCTCATGTTGTCCTCTTCTGCTTCTCTCCTCTTCTCCTCTGCTCCTCTTCTCCTTTTCTCCTCTTATGCTTCTCTCCTCTTTTCCTCTGCTCCTCTTCTCCTTTCTCTTCTTCTCCTGTTCTGCTCCTCTCCTCTTCTCCTCTGCTCCTCTTCTCCTGTTCTGCTCCTCTTCTCTTCCTCTCTGCTCCTTTTCTCCTCTTATGCTTCTCTCCTCTTCTCCTCTGCTCCTCTTCTCCTTTCTCCTCTTCTGCTCCTCTTCTCCTGTTCTGCTCCTCTTCTCCTTCTCTCCTCTTCTCCTCTGCTCCTTTCTTTTCTTCTCCTGTTCTACTCCTCTCCTCTTCTCCTCTGCTCCTCTTCTCCTGTTCTGCTCCTCTTCTCTTCTTCTCTGCTCCCTTTCTCCTCTTATGCTTCTCTCCTCTTCTCCTCTGCTCCTCTTCTCCTTTCTCTTCTTCTCCTCTTCTGCTTCTCTCCTCTTCTCCTCTGCTCCTCTTCTCCTCTGCTCCTCTCCTCTTCTCCTCTGCTCCTCTTCTCCTTTCTCCTCTTCTCCTTTTCTGGTCTTCTGCTTCTCTCCTCTTCTCCTCCTCTCCTCTTCTCTTCTGCCCCTCCTTTCCTCTTCTCCTCTGCTCTGCTCCGCTTCTCCTTTTCTCATCTTCTGCTTCTCTCCTCTGCTCCTCTTCTTCTTCTGCTTCTCTCCTCTTCTCCTCCTCTCCTCTTCTCTTCTGCCCCTCCTTTTCTCCTCTTCTCTTCTGGTAGAAAAGTATCACCAAACCCTGTTTAAAGCAGCTGACCGGACACGTTACAGCAACATCATGTGTCCAGTCTGAGGAAGACCCTAGTGAGATCAGGTATGAAAAACAAACTAAATCTTGGTCAGTAGAAAGAATCTTTTAAAATAAATTAACAGAAGCCCAAATGAACCTCATGGGACTCTTATGAAGCATTTTGTCTGGGTTTATACAAAATATGTCTGTAATAATAAGAATTTAAAAAAAAAGTTTTCTGTCTGTAAAATGACTCACGGTGATATTTAGTCGCATTATTTATTGCATTTAGTGAATATTATCATCAGTTGAAGGGACTTTAAGGCTGTGTTCACTCTTATCCTGGTTTTAGCCCAGTTTAGTCCTTATTTGAACTTGTTTGATCCAGTTTAGTCCTGGTTTAGTCCTGGTCTAGTCTGGGTTAGGTTATGGGTTTAGCTCCAGTTTAGTTCATGTGTACGAGTGTTAAATGGCGGTTTGGATAAGTTTCCCTTTGAGTTACACAACCCTCTGCCCTCCATCTGAAACTATTATCGAGAACATCCTGAACACACCCTGTACTCGCACCTCACACAGCCGGGTCAGGGTCGGGATGGGGGGGCACAAAGGGGTACTGTGGGCGGAGCGACAGGCCTCATTAGCAGCACCGCAACCTGGAAATCGGATCTCCAAACACGGAGCCGATACCTCGAGCATTTGCCTGCAGAGTGAGTCACTTTCCTTCAAAGGGAACAGTGTCAAAGTACCTGTCAGGTTCACGGCTCCTGACAAGAAGAGAGCATCGCCGTGGTAACATGTGGTAATTATAGAGAAGTGATTGTGCCAAGTGTCAGCCCTGAGCTCTGAGGAGGTTAAGGAACAGCGCCAATGAAACAGCCAAGTGTTTAGTACGGCTGTTAGGTCATTTGTACTCACGAGTCACATTTCAGAGAGTTTTTTCATTTCTCGTAGCTCTCGCGCTCGTCGATTTTTGAAATAAACATCACGTAGGTTCATTTACACATTTGTACGCCCACACGTCAGCTACAGGTGATGAAACTGTGTAACTGCAGCTTCTTACTCAAATTTATGTTTTAACTTTTTAATTCTCAAAAGGAAACTACGTGTTTTCGCTGAAGGAGGATTTGCTTTGCTTTGAAGGTTCCACAGTATGGCATTAAATGTATTTATATACCATTGGTGGAACATAACAAAGTAAAGGTAGTAAAGTACTGTAAATTTTAGGCATATGTGCTTAACTTAAATACATTTTAAAGTGGTTGTTTTTTACTTTGTACTTTCTACTCCACTACGTTTTTGAGCAGGGCTGGAAAGTAAAAGTCTTTTTTATTATTATTTGAGGCCCGAAAAAAGGCTGAGGGTTGAGCAAACAAAAATATACAAATGAAATGTTTCTGTTGAACAAAATTCAGCACAAATCTTTATCAAAATCACTACATTTGATGCTTTATAAGACCTCAAAATATGTGTGAAATACTTGTACTTTTTGCTCTTTCAGTACATTTTTAAACAGTACATTTAATATTTTTACATTAGTAGATTTTTCCATGTGATACTTTACCTGAGTATGTTTTTTGTTTTTTTTTTTTGCTCCAGTATCTATACTTTGAATTACTTCTTCCACTACTGCTAAACACAACTAGGCACAGGTCACATCTATGGAGAGGTGAGCCTTCTAACAGTAAGAAGGGACAACTGTAAATGTGCTTTGGATCGCCTCTCCAAAGATCTGACCTGTGACTTGACTTGTCTCCTTGAATATGGATAAGCTAGATTTCATACTGTGGAACATTTCAGGCAAAGTGACAACATCTACATGGCAACAAGAAGATGTCCAACCCAAGACTAGAAAAGTTACAACTTTAAAGGTCCTATATTACACAAAATGGACTCTTGTGAGCTTTAAGTCATGTTATAATGTTGTTACCTCATCAAAAACATATCTGGAGTTGTGTTTTGTTTCATTCACACATGTTTGAGTAATCCTGCATTATTAGTCGACATCTCCAAAGCTCAAAATGCTCTGTTCCACCTTGTGATGTCATGAAGTGGTAGTTTTCAAGTTAGCAGCTACTTTTTACCTTTAGTTCAGTAGAGTTTGCCAATCCCAGGGCTGAAATCATCCAAATGATTAAATTCCCTTGCCTGGCTGGATGACCCGGTGCATGGCTGGGGTGGCTCTCATCCTGCTCTGGGTGGGCCCCTCTCTGTCCCTTAGTTTGAGTTGCTCTGACCTTACAGACTTGAACTTAATCTGCAAATGGATGCGCATCAGTTCTGGTGCCACTAGTCTGCAGTCTGTCCGTCGGTGGCAGTGGATCTCTCCTTAACTGTGGTTCTCCTCGTGGTTTCCCTTTTTCCCACTGTTTTTTTTTTTAGTTTTTCCTTGCCGAGAAGGCGGGTCTAAGGACAGGGGATGTTCTGTGACAGTTATCCAACTCCAGGTACGTTTGTGATGAGGAAGCGACATTATAACGGATCAGAAAACAGCGTAACATGGGCCCTTTAAGAGTTTGTCTGTAGAAAATATGTCTGTAGATGGTAATTAGTGACCTGGCAAAGATAGCGGGCTGTGCAGCGTCTGACAGTGTGGGCTGGAGCATTGATCTGTCTGCCTTGGTACGTCTGGAGGCCACATGGGACAGCAGAGCGCTTCTCTGTATTTACTCTAAACATCTTCTTCAAACTATATTCATGGAGAAATTTAAAGAATCCTCACCCTCCTCCCGGTGTCAGTTTGTAGACAAGGAACAAGCTGTAATGTAAATTTACACAATCGCGTTCACTTTGACATCTGACAGCTGCTGTTTACTGAGTGAAGTAAAACGGAAGGAAACGTGACCCACTCAAATGAACAACACTTTGCATACCAACACACACTTCCAGGCGATCGGGCAATAAATGGAGTTAATATGATTGACGTAGATTCAGGAGCAGGACCACGCCTTTAATTACCCAGAAACCCTATTTATACAAGCCTATCACCGTCTGTTTGATCCCATCATCTTTCAGTAAGAAGGTTCCACCATTATAAAGGGGTGGAGGGGGCTTAATGCCATACTCTGGGACATTTTGAGAACACGAAGATGTCCAATCCAACTAGAAGATAGAGTATTCTTAGTTGAGTAAATGTTTTGGTCACTGTTTCCACTATGAAAACAGTCTTCAAGTGATAAAGTTTTATATGCACAACATTAAATTATGCTAAGTTTGTAACATTTGTGTTCAGATATGATTTTGTTTTGTCCATTTTTGTGGTCAAATGTTTGGAAATTCCATGTTCTACTTGAATAATTTCTTGGACCTCTACTTCTTACTTCTTAAAAGGCCCATAATACACTATTTTATGATCTGATTTGATGTTATAATGTAGTTTCCTCCTGACAAACATAACTTTAACACACAAACCCTGTATATTTAGACTTTAGGAGTTGTTCTCTCAAGCAAAAAACGCTTTATTCCACCTTGTGATGTCATGCGGTAATACAGGAAGTACGTCACTATGTTTTTAAACTCCACACACCTTCACTTGGATCATTTCAGCCCTGGTGTTGCCAATCTCTACTGAATAAAAGATAAAAAGTAACTGTTGCAACTTGAAAACTACCACTTCATGACATCACAAGGTGGAACTGTGCATTTTGAGCTTTGGAGATGTAGACAGCCCAATAACGCAAACACAAAACACAACTCCAGGTCTGTTTTTGATCAAGTAACAGCATTATAACACGGATTAAACCTCACAAAAGTCAGATAGAGAGAGAGTTTGCGTAATATAAAACCTTAAACATTATTTTGAAGTAACGATTCTTTTACTTGAGTACATTTTAGCAACCCACCATCAGATCTTAACCATGCGCTTTCAATTAGACTCAGAGAAGAAGAGGGCAGAGACACGCATGTTCCATCTTCATAATGGCCATAATTAAAATTGCATATGAAGTACGCACTCTTCAGTCTGTGCTAAGTCTAGACAGTGCCCTTGAAAAGTATTAAAACACCGAGATGATTCTTTCAGTGTTCTCCTCTCAATTGTCTCCATATTAACAGCATTTCTCTGCCTCGGATTCGAACTCCCATCTCCTCGTTTGTTTTGCACATGCCCATAGTTTACACTGATTCATTTAAAAGCCACATTTACCCTGAAAAGCAAAGTCGTCTCTTAAGGCTGTTTGAACAATTTAGCGTTTTAAAATTTCAGGTAGACAAAAAGGCAAGGACGGCTAACTGCCTTCTTTGAGTTCGTCTTTGCATTCTTGTTCGCCCTCTATAGTCTCAGCCCACTCGATGTTAAAGGGAATAATTTTCATTTCAGAATCAAGTACTTTCGTTCACCAAAGCACACAATGTAATTCAGAGAGAGGCTTGTCTGAGCTCCGCAGGCTGTTGGATGGGTTTATAAGGCAAAGTCAAGAGGAAGATGTGAGGTCAAAACAGTACAGCATGTTCAAGAGCGTTCCAGCGTATATTCTGTGATGTAATAAGACACTTAAAGGGCCCGTATCGATTGATTTCTGATGTTATAATGTTGTTTCCTCATCACAAACATACCGGGAGTTGTGCTTTGTTTCATTCACACAAACCCTGCATATTTAGGCTGAATTCTTCTCTCAAACAGAAAACACTCTGTTCCACCTCGTGATGTCATGTGTTAATACAGGAAGTGCTCCACTGTGTTTTTAAACTCCATACATGTTCACTACAATCATTTGGATGATTTCAGCTCCGGAATTGCCCGTCTCTACTGAATAAAAGGTAAAAGATAGTGGTTGATTTGAACACTACCACTTCATGACATCACAAGGTGGAACGGTGCATTTTGACTAATACAAGTACAACTCAACATTTTAACATTTTGCGTAATATAGGACCTGTAAAGACGATATATTTAGCTTTTGTCTGCTATATAGTTATAATCACTATTCAATTTTAGCTGAAAATTGTGGCATTTATTTCTACCTGCACCTTTGTGTATTACTGATTTTGAAAAAAAAAAACCCAAAAAACTAAGCATAACGTGAGTACAGAGAAGTTGGTGCATATGAAGGGTAAGTGAAAATGGGATTTTTCAGAGCAATCACATCTTGATCATGAGATTAAGATTACTTAAACCTGCACAAATCACTCTAAATACAACTCTGAGCAGCAGGTAAATGAGAGGGGAAGGCAATTATAATATTATTTAAAAGCTCTCAAAAGTTCATTTTGCACAATATGTCGACTTTAATGGAATTGCCTTAACATTTTTAAAGGATGATGAATACCGTGAGGAAGCAACTGCTAGGGATATACATTTTTGTCCAATCAAGACACATTCATGGATGAGAACCATTTGGAAACAACTGATTGAACTATCCTAGTGTTGTTTCTTTGTTCAACACATAGACTGTATAAAGAAGTGGACTAAGGGAGAGTGGCGTCACGAACAGCATTCATCTCCAGTCAAATGAAGCTCGTCGAGGCTAACAGCTATAAGGGCGAAGTTGGAGCAGAGTTCCATATTAGGAATTACGGCTGCGAGTATCATAGCAACCAAAGAGCCAATCCGAGGCAAGGCTGTTGAAATTAACAGCCCGCACCATGTTCTTCAATTATGGTTCAAAATTATATAGAAAAAGTCAAGGCAAATCACAATCTTCATGACAAGAGTTTTATTTCCATTTTTTAATTACATTTTTGCATTAAATTAAAGAGTTTTCTTCTTTACAACATACATTAAGCTGTGATGTTAAGGGAGGTGTAGAGGGCAAAAAACTGGTGTGACGTCACAATATATTTTACAAGCTTACAAAGTTCAAAAAGGTGGATTTCGCAGAGCGCTGTTAGAACAAGGGTGGAGAGACAAAAAGGCACGCACCAAAGAACCTCACTGTCCACAGCCCCATTCACAGTCAAGGCCCTGTCTCGTCTGAGCTACATGCTACGCTACGTGCACCCGGCGACAGGAAGTGGACACGACCTTTGACCTATGAGGGAACAACAGTACTCGTGTCCACATTCTGTCAGCACTGCACAACTGAAGGTTTGAAGTGCTCACACATTAAGTAGTGCAGTTCCTCTAAGGCGCCGTAGTGTCCTTCTTTTAAGCATTGTTCAGTCAAGTGTTTAGAGGCTCTGTCCCCTCTCACTCTTCTCATTGATAAACACGACACTGGCTATGTCCACACTATGTTTGTGTTGAAAATATCATTATGCAAATGCTCTGTGGTGTGTGGGACAATGAAGAGTTTATGCAGTTTCTAGCTTTTATTTATTTTCTGTTGCAGGTGGAATTTAAACTTAAGTGAAACGTCTGAGAGAGATTGTAATATAATAAAAAGTATTCAGCGTGAACATAGCCAGTCATACACACTGGAGCCAGTTTCACAAAAGTGTCTAATTTGAGAACAGAACTTTTCATGCATAAACAAAATTCAATTTTATGGCCAATTTGATAAAATCAGCAAGTATCAAAATGCTTTTCTTTGCATGGCAATTGTTGGTTTAACTAAATCAGATAAAACATTTACTAAATGTATCTTCAGACACTGATGTGAAAGTGGCCCTGGACCCTGTAAACATCCAAACACAGGCGTGTCACCTTTAGCTGTGGATTGAGATCGAGTTGGCTTTTCTCCATTGAGAAACTCAAAATTGCTTCATATCAAAACATTGACCTATCTACACATACAACACTATGGGGGAGTGCTTGGTTCATTTAGTTCAGGGGAGTGATCAATACAAAAGTATAAAGACCAATGAAATCCGATTTTAGTGGAACTCTCACGAAGTTTAAGATTTTCAGAGTTGATCCAAAACGTTTAGTTTTAGTTTTTTTTTCTAAATGTATTTTCATTTGAAAAAAGGGAAAGTTAGATTCTCATGATTTCGTCTTCACAGGAACCAGCCTGCTTATGCTCCAGCTCCTACTGGACCTTTGCTTATACGGGGGAGTTATTGCAGTGCACCATCCTGATACACTTACATTGGCCTTCTCAAGTAACACATGTTTATAGTTCAGATAGTCCGTCAATAGACCACCACTCAAAACAAAGACAACAAAAGGTCTGAACAAAGAACAGGACTTCAGTTCCATTGTATAAAAGAGAAAACGAAAACACTTGTAGACACTGCCAACACAACATAAAGGGTCGCTTTAAGCGCTTTAATGGCACAATCTGAAAGAAACCACAAAGATGTGTGAGTTAGAGTGTGCATGTGGAGTGTGTTATGTCAGGGGGACCAGAAGTACAACAAGAACACCTACATTCTTTAATTGCATTTTATCAAACCAGGGAAACATCATGTAAGAAAAATAAAAAATACTACAAGAAGATGAAGTTAACAGCTATGAAAGAAAACACTATTTAAGGTGTAAGGCACAAATTTACATGTGGAAAAGAAGCAGGCGATCCACCTTTGAGTCTTCACCTGCCCGGGCCTGAGGACCACCTCGCCCGGTGTCTTCTTCATGTGTGTGTTTGCTGATTCCAGACTGTTGCTGCGCCTCTTATTTGTTTGCAACATGCAACAGTGATGTTTGACGGCACTGGTACAAGCCAGCGACCAATCAGGACGAATGTTTGAACCACACAAAAGCACAGTGCTGATTGGAGACATGAAAGGGATTGAGGAAGTCTTTTCTGATTGGTCAGAGATGATCTTCTGTGGTCCCTGTGGCACAGTTAAATAAATATGTGTTCCTCTGTCGATCACAGTAAGACCACATGGACCTCCGTCCAGCTTCGACTGGCTCCAGTTTAATGACTTTAAATATTCTTTACCTCACACTTGATTATTTGTTATTAAAAGATTTGTTTCTTTCCCTGCGTACTGAACCTACAAAGTCAGTCTGTTTTTCAAAAGCACTTATTAAAAATAAATACAAGATGCTATTAGTGTTAACAGTCATGAGTTCTCAGTCCTGGTACAGTAGAAGATTCCTCTGGTCCCATGATTGCTGTAACACTGAGATGCTCTTCACAGTTTGAACAGGCTGCTGCCTTTATACTGTTTACCTTTATATGTCTCTGCCTCTGCCACTGTACAACCCTCTCTCCTGTGAGAGAGGCCTCACTGAATGCTACAGGACGCCGACAGTTCAAATATTCAGGACCAACTTTCAGTAGCACATGTTCCCAACCAGAGTATGAGCTCTGTGAGGGCAGGAAATGACAACAACCATTTGCATCATATTTACATATTTATATAAAAAGAAAGTGGTCTTAAAAATGTTTCCACTGTACTGTACACCTAAACAAACAGCAAAACACTAAAAGGAGATGCAACAGTGTCCCCTGTGTCTCTGAGACCTGTCCCTCAGTGCTCGCAGGCGCACTATGTGCAGTCACTGGACTTGACTTTTGTGGACAGGGACACCACCGAGGGTTTAGGAGGGACATCAGGTTTGAGGTGTTTGATGCCTGTTCTGGGGAGGGACCCATAGGCGCTCATACCAGGTTGCCGTGACGACAGAGACATGCCCTGTGCTGTCATTTGTATTGAGTCCACCCTCTGGGGAGCAGGGGGTGGAGTCTCCACACGGTTAAAACTGTGATGTCTCGCCAGATGGGACGAGTTGGACGAGTTGGTGTTGTGCTTCTTGAGAGCGGACGACCCCGAAGCGGAGGAGGCGGAGCCTTTCCTCAGGCCGTACACTGAGGAGTGCACCTCCAGGCGTTTGCCCATCTGCGGCACCGCGGGGGGGATGCTGAGGGATGCCTCTCTCTGCGGCACGCGGGGGGGCAGCATCCCGTCGGGATCCACCATGCTGTGGCTGTGGTTCTTGACCGTCTTGTACTCCAGCGTGGCCGCCTCGTCCATGTGCCCCATGCCCAGCTCGCTGTGGTGTGGCTGCTCCACATACTCGTGCTGGTAGGCCTGCAGGTGGGACTGCAGCTGGTGCTGGTGCTGGGGCAGAGGCAGCACCACTACACTGGGGATGTGGCCCGGGGACGCCCTGAGAGGAAGGTCGGAGATCACAGGGGAACCCATGGGTGCCATGTCCTTGGTGCAGGCGTTGATCAGGTTCTGGTTGCGCTCCCACTCGCGGCTGCCCCGGCTGGGCTTGCGGCGGGGCTGCATAGGGGTGGACTCAGGCGTGGGCAGGGCTGTCAGGTCCAAGTGGTGCTGGTCCGCTTTGATCAGCATCTTGGCGCTGGCGAGGCGTCCGTTGTGCATGAGCGGGGTGAGGATGGCCTCTGGTCGCCCGTCCTTGGCCTGTGTCTCGAACAGCCCGCTGAGTTTAGTCACACTGTTCATAGAGCCTCTCCGTGAGTGTGCGTGGTGACCCTCTTTCTCTTTACGTCCTGCGGTGTCTACATCCCGGCGCCGGTGGTCGCACACACAGTACACGATGAGCCCAGAGAAGATGGCGCCCATGGCGAAGGCCAGGATGACTGCGATGGCCAACAGCGTGACAGGCACCAGCTGGTCCCGGCTCTTCTGATAGCTCTCCCGGATCACACCTGCAACACAGCAGCACAGCGGCACATGAAACCAAAAACACTACTGTGCAAATACAGCCATGATATTAGACCACGGAAATGCACCAACACGAAGCAGGATTACAATCATTAAATGTGTTCCTGCTTTACAAGATTAGCAGTTTCAACACTTATCAAAGCAAGCAAAGGAAGAAGGGTTTATCCCGTCACAGAAGAACCTTTTGATTCCAGAAGCAAAATTCAATATTTCTCCCAAATCCAATTGTACACAGAAGAATGTGTTTTGAACAAGTGATTATGATTCACATTTTAAATCCTAGATAAAACCTCGTTTTGAAATGAAAAAGATGAGATAGAGCATCCTGAAATAGCCTGTTCCTTTTTCTCAGGGCTGTAAATGGACGACTCTCATCAGGCAGAGACAATACAGTGAAGCCTCTGATTAGACACTAAACCCACAGATCTGTGTCATCAGAGTCTGAATATAACTCTGTCACACAAGAGCTAAAAGGTAAAAGGCATAGATAAAAGAAAAGATAACTCAATGTAAGCAAACATGAACTGGTGTTACGCCGACAGACAATCTACACACACAAACACACACACACACACACACCCACACACACACACTACTCTATTATAAAAGTCAATGGGTTCAGTACACAGGACTTAAATCTGCCACAATCGTGTCAACAGTGATGCCCTGGTACACTGCAGCCTTAACCTGTCAGCTCAGATTAGCGTCAGCTGTTTAAAAGCTCTTGTCTTCTCTGGTGAATTGCAGTGGGAAAATGGTTAATTTCTTGGGAGGAAAGCCTGTTGATAGATGCATAAATCCAGTGTCTACTCCTCAGGTTAAGCCCAGTGCACTAAGATGGATCTCTTGTTCATTAGAGGCCTGGACACTGCTGATCACTCTTAAGCAGAGATAAAGGAAGCAGGTGCATTCTTTCACCACTCTTCCCACCGTTTTTCCAGTGAATCTATGTTCTTTTAATGAGCGACGTAGGTGCAAATATATGTATAACAAGCTTTCAATTCTAAAATCTGGAAATTGCTAAAACTAGTTTGCGTAATCTCACCTTGCATTCTCCCACTTTTCTCTCACAAAAACACGCCGCAGTGAAGCCAAAACAGAACATTGAGTCTTTGTTTGTCCCACAATCCTGTTCTTCATGGTTGATCCCACTTCTGCACATTGTGATTGTTTACAAGGAAACAAAATCTTAAATCTGTTTGTGTTTGCGGCTAAATTTCTGAACTCCAAGACAAAGCTTCCAAATAAAGGCCCAGTCACAAAAGAACCCGAAGGGGAGAGGCGTGATCACGTTTAGGCTTTTGATGCAGCTGTGTCACCGTGAGAATATCTTTAGCGTCTCTACAAAGAGATATGACACAGACTCTGCTGGTAATCTGTTCTCAGCTCTACTCCAGACACTATAAAACAGCCTAAATCCTCCAGTCTCAGTACACAAAAGTTCTTGTACACAAAATAAAATTCACTTGAAACACTTGAAAGGACTTTTTTTTATGTTGCAAAGAACGAGCTGGGTGAAATCGCAAAGTAAAGTAGATTTCTGCCAGCTAGACAAAAACGTTTCAAGGTCATATATTACACAAAATTGACACTCCTGAGCTTTAATGCTGGTACCTCATCAAAAACATACCTGGAGTAGTGTTTGTCCTTTATTATTAGTCTGTCTACATCTCCAAAGCTCAAAATGCTCTGTTCCACCTTGTGATGTCATGACGCAGTAGTTTTCAAGTTAACAGTTCAGTAGAGATTGGCAATTCCAGAGCTTAAATGATCCAAATGTTTCTAGTTAAGGTGTACAGAGTTTAAAAACACAGTGGAGCACTTCCTGTATGACCACATGACATCACAAGGGGGAACAGAGAGTTTTCTGTTTGAGAGAAGAACAGCGTAATATGGGCCTCTTTAAATATCTGTCTTAAAGGAAGAGCTAACGACCCTTGACCTGGGTGAAAGTTCACTTCGAAGCATGACAAATGCCAAACCGGTGGCAGTCAACTCAACTTACACTTAAAAACAAACTTAAATGTTCACTATGTAACTTTTCTGGTAAAGGGTTCACCACCTGCTAGTCTCCATGAAGTTTGTGGCTTTGCATAATATGGCGTTAATCTTCTCTGTCTTACATTTATTCAAATACAGGTGTTTTCATTGGTAAATTAATACCTTGAAAGACATGCCTTCTTACTGTGAATGGGATTCTCTCTCCACAGATTTTTACCTGTAACTTTCGTCGTGTGGCGTCACCCGTTATCCAATGCCATACTTTGGAACATTCCAGACTAAGCACTGACATCTCCATGAAGACAAGCAGGTGGTGGACCCCCCAAAAAAGTTACCAAATGCTTGTTTAATTGATCCATGAGGGAGATTACTTAGAAATAGTGGCTCAAAATACTGGAGAAAATGCAAGTGCCAAAACAAAATACATGAGACAAGATAGTGATGGGGATTCTTGTCATGGAAGAGTGGCTAAAAGGCAGAAAATTGGGGTCTGTGAGGTGTCAGATTGCAATTTCCCAACATTATCAGAGCTGGTTTCAGTCCAAAAACACTGAATGAATTCTGTTTTGGAGCTTCCTCACTGACCCTCGAAGATCTCACTCTGAGTCCTGTCTACTCTTCGCTGCGATCTCACACTCAAACATGGAGGTGCCCTTTCTGCTACCTGCTTGTTTCCATGGTGATGTTAATGCTTTACCTGGAATGTTGCCAAGCATGACATCATGAGTTACAGGTCAGGTCAGTGGTAGAATGCACGTGTTTCAAGGTATTTATTTTTTTGCAATACAAACATAAGTAATTGATTAAAGGCAAGACCAGAAAAATAACATAAACCATGTCTTGTCTCCTTAAAAGCTATGGGCTGAAGAGAAAAAAAAAAGTTAAAACAAAACAAAAACTATGGTATCCAAAAGATTGGGATACGATTTTTTAAACTATAGCTGCTCTAGTGATGAATAGAGAGAACACATTTCTAGGGCAGAAGTTTGACACCTTTAACAGGAAATGAGTCACACTGACCCATTTCAAACCAAATGAAAGTCAGAAAGAGCCATATGTTTTTTACAAGTAACGAGACAAAGTGATTAATCAATGAATTCAAAGACGCAAGTCAACTGCTGCTATTAACAGCTATTACTACATTATCACACCGCTAACTGGTGGGTCAGGTGATTTGACTGCTCTACCAAGGATGTTTAGGTTGCGAGCAGGATTTGAACGGACAACCTTCAGATCAGTGGACAAACACTCTACTAACTGAGCTACCGTTTGTGGAGTATACCTTTACCTAACCCCGTGTATTCCGGGTTCAGTATGAGTATAACACACAGTTTTGCTATCATAGTTTTGTTATACTGCCTCAAATAATTGTTCAAAGAGGGTTGTTCTCCCCTAAGAATGCCACTTCACATGAGCCTTGAACTTCTCCAAAAGTCATTTATGTAAAAACAGAACAGGGTAAACATATTTTATCTCATTTCTGCTTTGCGTCTGTGACATCTGTTCACTGAAAGATCAAGTCAAAGAGCTATGAATTTCCGCCACACCAGGTTTATTGTCACTAAAGGTTAGATTCTTAAATCGATGGAATTGAATTTCAGAGTGAATAAGGAAGCTGGAGGGCAGTGGAGCCAAACGGGGCGTCCATTTTGGTTCAGGGGACGAACTGTAGAGCGGGCTTTTGTCTTCGGTCAGGAGAGAGCGACCAGGGGTTAAAACCTATTTAACCTGCGCCGCATGACTTCTTCCTCTCTGTGCCACCAAAGAAAAAAGAATTCTCTCGTTCTTTGCTGACTTTTTTCTGTCACTTTAACTGAGCGCTTGCAGCAGCTCAAGGCCAAGAAGCTTCCAACTTCCGATTTTATGAAAGGAATTGTTTAAAGGCTTAGTTCACAGACAGGTCATGGACAAATGCGTAAATCACTCATTTTTATTTTTATAGATATGTCTTTCCAATTACTGTTTTGAACTTCACGCAACTTCTCAGATTAGAAAAATCAAAACTATTCTGTAATTTTGATGAGTGGCCATGTACAACGCAAGGTAAGTTTCTATATGTGATCAAGGCTAACATTAAAATAACTTTCCTTTGAAATACATTTACCTGACTGACTTGACGGGACTATGAACCGGGACAAGGGGGCTTTTCTACTCTCACACACCTGGGATACTATCCTCAAGAAGTTGGACTGTAGATGTCGCTGTAGTCCTAGCTCTACCGGCAGTGTAAATCAGGTGATTTAGACAACATCACGTGACCATTTTGAGGAAGGTTCATAGACTGTATAAAGAAGTGGACTAAGGGAGTGTGGCATCACCCATAGTGTTCAGCTCCAGTCAAATGAAACAGGACTAGCAATTAGAGGAGCAAATTTAGAGTTGAATTCTATATTTGGGATTCTGACGGTGAGCATCAGAGCATCCAAAGAGTCAATCCGGGGTGAGGCTGTTGAACCCCTTCCCACCACCGGTTTAGCAGGGAGCCGACGCTTAGCAATGCTGTCAATGAAACTTGTTGCTAACACTAGCGAGAGTGACCTTGTCTGTTAATAGTGTTGGTTTACAGACACAAAATAAAAATACTAGGATCATACAAATCAGGTTAATTTCAATATTAAGTGAATTGGAGCCAGAGTCGATGGAGCCGAATCATACCCACACTAACTTCTCATTTGGAACACAGTGGATAGCAGGTTTGCTATGTCCATTTATATATACTATCTATGGGAAGACTGCGAGTGAGCAGTTATCAAATTTAGAATGGACCTCAATGGACTCAACAACAGTTAATTTATTATATCTCATTTCTTCTGTCATTTTCAAAACATGTAAATAAATAAATAATAATAATAATAATAATAATAATAATAATAATAATAATAATAATAATAATAATAATAATAATAATAATAATAATAATAATAATAATAATAATAATAATAATAATAATAAACATTGAACAAACCCAAGGGTCTAAACATCTAAATATCTGAAATATATTTAGTTGAAATAATTACAAAGTATAGGATTTAGGTCTAACTTTTGAGTAATTATATCTCTCTATTGTAATACAACTTGGAGCTCGACGAGTTAACCGTCTGCTGACCTGATGTGCTGCTCTTTTGGAATCTCAAGTCTAGCCTAAACCTCCGCATCTTGTCTCCAGCTTTCTCAGCGTCCCAGACTAAACAAATCCAAACACAGACTCCACGTTGTCTCTGAACGCATCTAATACTCTCCACTGTCTCCAATAAACCATTTTGATTTTCATGCCACCTCGGGCCTCAACGTTCAGACTCTCAACACTTAGCGTAGACCCGTCGCTATCCAAACATGTGCTGCTGTGACGGGATCTTTTTTCTCTCTTTCTGACTGAAGAGCACAAGGCCACAGTCTTTTGAATAGAAGTCTCTTAAAGCCACAGAAGTGTTTTTTGTGAAGAGTAGAGGGAACTTCAAAGGCGGTTGAACATCACAGAGGGACAACACCGAAAGCCATAACCTCTGCAAAGACCCTCCTACAAAGAATCAGACTGCGTTGGGCAATGTGCTATTCAATTTATTTCGCAGAAGGGATAAACTTTTCACTTCTGAAACGCCAGTGTACATTTTCTGGTTGTTTTGTTTGTATATTGTGCTTGTGGAAAGGGTGAGGCAAGCAGGGGTAGGTTTGGGTGTAGAGAGTTCTTTTTTCTAAGTTCATAATATCATCGTTTTGTGTTGTCCTTCTGTTTTCAAAATCATGTTTGTGTTGTATTGTATTGTATTTTTTTGTCCTTTAAGGTCCTATATTACGTAACATTCATTCGTGTGAGGTTTAAGTCATGTTATAATGCTGTTACCTCCTCAAAAACATACCTGGAGTAGTGTTTTGAGTAGTGTTTTGTTTCATTCACACATGCTTGAGTAACCCTTTATCTACATCTCTGAAGCTCAAAATGCTCTGTTCCACTTTGTGATGTCACGGAGTGGTAGTTTTCAAGTTAACAGCTATTTTTTACCTCTTGTTTAAAAGAGATTGGCATTTTCAAGGCTGAAATTATCCAAATGATTCTAACAAAGGTGTATGGGATTTAGAAACACAGTGGAGCACTTCCTGTATAACCACATGACATCACAAGGTGGAACAGAGTGTTTTCAGTTTGAGAGAAGAACTCAGCGTAAATATGCAGGGTTTGTGTATTAAACATGTGTGAATGACACAAACCACAACTCCAGGTCTGTTTGTGATGAGGAAATAACATTATAACATGGATCAGAAAACATCATAATATGGGCCCTTTAATTAAAAAAGGATAGAAAAACAGCAGTTTAGCAAATAGCATTAAGTCTGTTCTTTATCTTAATTGTTCTTACACTAAACGAAAAGCTTCATTGCTGTATAGTGAGTTATTGGGTGTTTTCAGTTGTAGAAATGAACAGATTCAACATTTGTGCATTAATCTTTTGGATATTTCATGACATAGTGCAATGTAATTAATATTCATACTCTCAGATGAGGGACAAGAGACCGTTTTTCTTATTGATTACATTGTACTTTACCATAAAATATCCAAAAGGTTGATTAACAAATGTTGAATCTGATTATTTTATTAGTGACTAGACCCTAGAACTCACCGTATTACGTATTTACGCTATGTACTCAAGTGAAAAAAAAGTGTTTCAAATGTTCTTGGCTATAATAAAACACGTAACAGTTTATATAATTTAATCACTGCGAAAAATCTGATCTTGGCCTTTAAAACACTTGAAATAAGAACAATAACTGTGATTGTGTGGATTTTGACAAGCCAAGGAAAAAGATATATTGTTGAATTTGAAATAATTTAAAAATGCAACTATTACTTTCCCTAAATGAGATGTGTTTTGCTGTTGCATTTATAATAAGGAACAGCGACTCCATTTCCTGTTTCTGGGTTTCAGACGACATCGCTACATTCTTTTGGCCAATATTATCCAATACGGGTAGGGGGCAGATACAATTTATATAGTTAATATGTAGATTTCAGTGGTGATACAGTGAGTTCTGGGGTCAAATCACACGTAGAAATGATCAAGTTCAGTTTACCTTTTCGCTATTTTATGGTAAAGTACAAAGTAATCGATATGAAAATGACATTATCACATCTTAGAATCTGCAAACCACCAATTGTCATGTCAAAATGTACTAATGACTTCCATGTTCCATCCAAAAACTGGATTTGTTTTACACTTTACTTCAAGGCCCAAATTCCTACAGTTGGTAGCTAATGTTCACAAATTCACAACCTCTCATTCAAATCCCATTACTTTATACGCCAATAAAAAGCACTACCTCACTACTACCTGCCTAATCCTTTTGTTTACTTAGATTTTGTCACCCCATAAAAGGACGTTCTTGTTCGGTGAATGGCAACAATTCATTACAGGCCATTTATTCATTAGTGAGGACATTATCCCATTAGCTCTTGTATATATTTGTGTTGGAGAGGCTCTCACATAAAAGCGTTGGGTTGCCAGTTCTGACTTTCTGCGCCGCATGTTGATGAGCCATTTAAGATGTAATTAAACTCTTAATTATATGGCACTACACCTCTGGTATTAACATTGACGTGCAGAGCTAACCTGAACAGTTTTGCATTCGGAGCCCTGTGGTAATCAAAAGCAATTGGCGCAAATGAACAACTCCAAGAACATCTTTCATTATGAGGTTTTAAACTGACACGAGCACTGACTGTACTATAGATGTACAGAAGCACTCATTACAAACAATTGAATATAGTCATGTAATTATACCCTATAGCCTTATGGATGTGGAGACAGTGGAACAGCCCCACCCAAGCCCCACTCTGGTCCAATCAGAACTTCAAATTGTCTGCCTTTATTATATTAGTCTGTAATTGTTGTGTTTAAATTGCATGATAAACTGGTGTAATAAAGGGAGTTATGTTTTTTGTAAAATTCTTTCTCTCACATACTAGTATTTGTCCACTGAGCCCAAGGTTGACAGTTCAAATCCCGCTCTCGACGTAAACATCATCGGTTGAGCGGTCAGACCTATTGACCCACAGGTTGGCGGTGTGATTCCAGCTCCCACAGATGAATGCTGTCATTGTGTCCTTGGGCAAAACACGTAACCCACCTCGTCCCCAGTTTCTGCGTACTCTAGTGTATGAGTGTGTGTGTGAATGGGTGAGTGGTTCCTTGATGTAAAGCGCTTTCAGTGTCTTGAAGGTGGAAAAATGGTGATGTTGATAATTTTATTCACTCACATACTAGGAAAATGTGTTAAACATTTTTTTCAAATAATCCACACCTTGCTCTAATACTGTGATAATTACCAGAGATGTTAATTACAGTTACACTTATTTCAAAGAAGTTGTATTTTAGAGTTGTTTTATTCTCTTAGTTGAGAAGTATTTTGTTCCAAACAACAATTCTCAACATTATACGATTTGAACTTCTTGGACCTTACCTTCAAACATGGTGTCTTTATATGTCAGTTGTTTCTGTGCATTATTTCATGTTTTGTCTGCCCATTACATTATACTTATGAATCATAAATCAGATTCAAAATACATTATGTCCAAACTGTAAATCAGTATTCAAGTAGCAGTTCCTCCAAATACTTTTATACTCTTGAGTCATTATTTGGTCACTACTTTTCACTTCTACTTGAGAAATAATATTTAAAGCAGACGTATTAAGATCAATCGACTTTTTAGAGCTTTGGGTTAATGGTAAATGTTATAGTTGTTTCCTCTCGCCATTTACCCCAAGTTGTATTTGGAGTGATTTGTCCACGTCCAATCTTTAATCTCTTATTTTTAAGACGCTATATTGCCGATCTATCACCATTTTCACCGGTATATGCCCACTGTGATGTACTTACTTCATTTTCCAATTTTATTTTCATAATTTGTGATATTTGTAGGATTTGGCAGCGTTGCATAGCCATTTTGGTAGCTAGCTAGCCTGATCTGCAGCTATCCATCTGAGGTACTGTTCCCATTAGGCGCCGAGGTTTTCTAATGAGGAAGTCAGTGCGCATGTTTCTTTTATTAAGTTGTTTTAGATGAATATTGCAATTTTAACTGTGTAAATTATGACATAACGATCCACGGGTGTCACAGATTGTAACTATGCAGCAAACAAAAGCACAATAGGTCTGATTTAAAGTTGCGCTACTCTTACTTAGCTACAAATTCTAGCGACTCTACCCACCTCTGATGATTCTATCCGTTCAAAATTATTTGCAGACACAAGACGTTCTTTGACATTTCAGCTGGGACTTCCATACTAGCTCAAGTCATATTCGCGTTAGTCAGAAGTTTGGCACAAAGTGAATTCTCTCTGAGTCACTTCGTTCACACACCAGGCCTTCTCATCAGAAAGTGTGTCATCTTTACACTGTGATGACTGCAGCGCTGTACAGGCTCAGAAGTTTCATTGATAATTCTCGACCAGCTCCACACGGGGACACAGAGCTCCATATAACACCAGCTGCTAAGTCACAGACACTGGGAGCATTTAAACTCTCTTCAAAGTAAAATAAAGGGTGAGGTTTAGGGTTTGCTCTAAAAGTACAAGGAACGCTGTGATCTGTAGAATTCAGGCTCACTGGGATAAAAATAGGGATTTGGAACGAATTTGAAAAAAAACCAACAGAATTTTCTGATATTACCAACCATTATTGGGATTGGATTTGCAGTAAATTTGTAAAAATGAGGATTCTGTTCAGAGTGCACACTGTAAACAACTCCACAAGTGTTAATATTTGAGAGAAGACTACAAGTATGTAGTCGCCAGGTCTAAAAACTAAAGTGTTAGCTAATTTGAATAGGCCTACAGGATGTTTTAATGGTAAATGGTCACAATTTTATATAGTGCTTTTCCACCTTCAAGGCACTCAAGGAACCACTGATCCGTTAACACACACATTTATACCCCAGTGTGCACAGACACTGGGGGCAAGGTGCGTTAATTGTCTTGCCCAAGAACACAATGATGCTATTCATCTGTGGGAGTTGGAATCGCACCACCAACTTGTAGTTAAGTGGATGTGATCACTCAACCAATGATGTTTATGTCGAGAGCGGGATTTGAGCCACCAACCTTCAGATCAGTGGGGTGGTCATTTGAACATTTAACCTTCCCGCATTAAAATTTACATTTGATTTCATTGTATATTGCGCAGCTCTAGACAAAATTATACAAAACCAATGAGAGACATCAAGATTAATGGTTGATCCTGAAGTTATAAATTATAATAGAAACAAAATAATAATTGTGAAAATCTTACAAGTCAAATAATTCAGTCTATACTAAGCCTAATCTAATCTAACCTAACTATAAAGGACTTTTTTATCTGGTTGTTTATGTCACATTAACATCACGTTTTGCTTCAGAAAGTTTGTTTTCATAAAGCTGTTCACACACTACAGCGATGGTGATCTATTAGTTTAAATGCAAGTGAAATTCTACTGTTGTACCGTTGCTTGGTTACCGTATCAATAATACAAAATCATTCTCAATACAAGGAAGTTATCTCTCACAATATTTACAACATAGATTTAGATATCGTGACAGAACCAACAGCAAGAAGTATGACAAAGAAATAAAAACGGAAAAGTAATCTCCAAAATGATTTCGAAAACAAAAGACGCCTGTGAGAACAATGGCCTAATCAGGGAGGAAGTAGCGGCTTATGGCTTGACGTCAGCCTGGGAAGTGCTTAACGCCGGGAAAAAAAATGCAGGCAGCGGTTCTATTGTGGTTGAAAATAGGGCCAGTGTGTTACAGAAATATGGAGAGGTGAAGATAACCCCTGGTTTTAAAAGCAACGCACTTTAAATCAAACTAACACACCTGGATAATGCACTTTTGGATGACACTTTAAAAGCCCCATGTATTTGAGTAAAATTTGTCTTGCACAACTAAAGATATATTGTATAAGCAGCTCTTGAGGTCAAAATAAGTCTGCTGCGTACTGTCAACATCGAATTATAATGCGCTTTACTGTCTGATGATCAGGAAGTGCGCATTAGCATGATACTTGTTTTTAGCTTTACAGCAAAACTCTGAAAAGGACATATAAACTCATCGTGGTGAATAATTAGGATGTTCTGAATAACTTGAACTAGTTCTGTTTTTCATGATTTTAAGACATAAAAAAAAAAAAAAAAAACAATTACAGGGGCTTTAACTTACTGAAAGATTGGAGAATTGAAAACTTTGTAAAACATTAAACATTAGTTAGCAAAATGTCTCTCCGTTGCCTTCAGTGTTTGCACCATATGTTTGGATTAAAAATGTTCCATCTATTTGGTTATGGGTAATTATAGCTGCACTGCTCCAAACACATGTGCAGAATAGTTTAAAAAATATGTGATGATGGAATGAATCAACGTGTCATCTTTGAATTTTTCTAAATATGTTGTCAGCATTTTAAGTGAATTTGCTAAAAATATAAACATAAAAAAATAAATAAAAATAATAATAATAAAAAAAGATAAGCTAAAAGCTGCTAGCTACCACGTTCCAAATAGGAAGTGATCATGGCCGCACTTCAGGCTCCATTGATTCTGGCTCCAATTCACTTTACATTAGAAAAGTGTCACCCCTCCCTCTGTAACTGCTGTCATCAGGCTCCTCATTTTGATCTTAAAATGTTCGTCTTGACACGCTCTACATGATCCTCGTGTTTTTATTTCCCAACTGTGTCTGTAAATCAAGACATGAACATTAACCCTTTAAGGACTGAGCACACTATAGAGCAGTATAGCTCCCCTAGACTTTTATTCTAGCCATAAAAATGATGTTAAAGGAAGTATCAGAATGTACTGCATTTTTTCACACAACTTCCTCTATTTTATATATCTATCCTTATTTTTCCTTTGACGTATTGAATAAGTGACTAGGAAAATCCCTGCGGCACCTACGCTCTGATTGGTCATCTTCGAGGGACAACATAAGTGCATTAACGTAATGACAGTAAAATATTTAAAGCGCCCCATGCCTTTGCTTTGAGATGCCATTTGAATTTACATGTGGTTGCGGAGTTACGTTAATGGAAAGTCTGCAACCG
Source organism: Periophthalmus magnuspinnatus (assembly GCF_009829125.3). Lineage (NCBI taxonomy): Eukaryota > Metazoa > Chordata > Actinopteri > Gobiiformes > Gobiidae > Periophthalmus > Periophthalmus magnuspinnatus. The sequence continues at coordinate 26,402,061 of NC_047134.1, forward strand.
CGAGTCTATCGGCGGCGATATCATCCACCTCTATAGGGTTAATAACAAACAAATCAGGCGCCTACTTTCCTCTAGGCTCTTGCTAGCATCAGTAACAAGTTTGAATGACAGCGTTGCTAAGCTAAATCAGCAGTACAAGTGGGATGGGGCATTACCTTCGACAGCTTCATTCCTGATTGGCTCTTTGGTTGCTATGATACTCGCGGTCAGAACTCCTAATATATAATTTCATTTGACTGGAGCTGAACACTATGGGTGACGTCACACTCACTTACTTCACTTCTTTATACAGTCTATGGTTACAAATGAAGACATCATAATATTCTGTGGCGAAGGAAATCAGCTGCAAATTCTAAAATCCTCAGACTACTGGACTTTTTTGCTACTGTAAAACCCTGTTTATCAGCTCCAACTTTTCTACACGGACATAAACCTCACCTGCCTCGGTTCTAAACATAAAAACTTCTCGGTTTAAAAAGTTATTCCACAAAATGCTGCTGTAAACAACCTGCTCGCCTCTCTCTCTCTAACAGCGTTGGACACATTTGGCAGGTTTTCCATAACTCTAGGTCACACGGGATGATTGACAGCCGGTCCCCCTTAACGACAATGGGTAGGCAGCAAAGCCATGATCAGGTTCCTAAAGCGCACAGTAGAGGGGGCCAATGAGGTCACGCTCCCGCCTCTATCACGCGGGCTTCACCTTGCACTCAGGTGTCACACTGCCTGCACTGACGGACGCTACAAATAGATTTTGCTAAGCAGCTGTCAGGGAGTTTGCAGTCAGACGATACCAGCAGAGCAATCCAGTTTTAATAAGAGCTACTGCTGTACGGCTACAAAGATAGTCCAAAAAGGAGTTGTGTAATTGCAATCTTTATCTTAAAATAACCATATGCTTCGCAATGTATAGTGACATCTGCCTGTCTTATACTGGAGATGTTGTTGCTTTGCTTAAAATGTTCCAACGGATGGCATTAAACTCTGTCTCCATGGAGATAAGCAGTTGGCGCCACCAGATCAAGTTAAGAGTCTGTGGAGAGATAAACCCGCTCACAGTAAGAACACATGTTTTTCAGTGTAGTTTTGGACAACAAAAACATCTGGAACTGAGTAAAGCGTGTTGGATAAGTTTAATACCATCCCAGGGAAAAGATATATAACATCTCCCCTGGCGGCAGACCCCCCACCAGAAAACATAGTGGACGTTTAAAGCGGGGGTATTACATGTTTATGAGGTTTAATGGGTAACTCATAACATATTTAGATCAGTGTGTTACCTTTATTGTTTTGAAAATGCTATATTTGCCCGAAACAATGTATTGACATGTTCTATAAGTTCCCCCGCATCCTCCCTTTGCTCTCCACGCTAAGTCACCCCCCCTTCAGAGCGACATCACTTTTACAATGGGCATGCTTTTCGCTAATGAAACTACTGTACATCGCATCAGGTGTGTGAAGTTGTAGAGTATTGTTTTGTATCCTGCTTTTGTCTATTTATCGAGAATTGTAGTATGGAGCATGGGTGATGTAGCTTTGTGGGCGGAGCTTTGTACAGGATCTTACTGCTCAACATAAGGAGGTTTTAAATGGAATATCTGGAAGAGATCGCTACATTACGCAAACAAGCATGGATGACATCTAAAACCTCTTTAGGGATACTTTTGCATTATACCCCCTCTTTAAAGATAGGACATCAGAAGTATGCTTTCAACTTGCTCTGGAAAACAAATTGTGTTTTGTTTAGTAAGCTCCTAATTAATGGTGCACTATGTAACATTTCTGGTGGGTGGTCCATCACCTGCTGGTCTTATGGAGATGTTAGTGCTTTGCCATCTGACATATCTATCAATTATTAATCAATTATTTAAATGCATGTTTTTATTGCCAAAGAAATGCCTTGAAACAAAACATTCTTTTCACTGTGAGAAGAGACGCCGCTCCACAGATCTTGCCCTAACGGTGTCCCTACTATGTCTCAATGGAGGAAGATAAGTACAGTATAACACCAAATTGTGAAAAATTACTACACATTTAAATAAAATATTTTAAAAAATATTAAAAATGTACTACTGTGCCAAACCAGAGTAGACTAAAGGTTCAATCAAAAGAGCCTTTATGTGACAACTTGAATTGCAAAAATCAGGTTCTAATCGTAGGGTCGCTCATTGTGCCATCTCTATGGAAACAAGTCTTCTGTCTTGACCTCCGGTATCTTAACAAACTTCCCAAAATTAGAAAACTGCGTGGATAAAATGCAGATAGCATCACTTCAATCTGAACTCAGTCTCTCCGTCTTGTCTATGAAAGATTAAATACACTGTCAGCAGGTTACCAAAATGGGAGCTGCTTGCTTCTAATTCCTATTATGTATGTTTATCTAGCCCAAATGTGTGACAAAAGCCATCTTAAAGCACTTAACACTCTGCACACAAGGCTGACATGAGCTCTCTGAAAGCTCGGCTCTAAGGACAAAGGAGGGCTGCCATAGACTAAACAATGGTACAGGCTGTTACATGCTCTCAGGGGCAAAGATGGCCGCCTCTCAATGTAACGTGCTAGATTTAGCCCTGGTTTCTACAGTCCATGGAACACGCACAATACGAGCTTTATGTATGATTACCCTCTGACCTCATGACCCCAGTTTAGTGTCCTGTAAAGGCTGCAGGGTATGAGATCCAATCAAATCTTATTTATGAAGCACTACACAATCAGCCTAAGTGTGGGATAGTAGAAGGGCTAGTTCATGATACTGAAGTTACTGAAAGGCAGGCAGCCTCGCTCTGGATTGGCTCTTTGGTTGCTATGATACTCATGATTGGAGTCCCAAATATGGAACTTGGCTCCCCTATAACTGCTAGTCTCGATGAGCTTCATTTGACTTGTTGAACACAATGGGTGAGGTGTTAGTCCACTGTTTTAAACAGTCTATGGATTAGCAAGGAGCAGGTGCTTAGCAACACTGTCAACCAAACCTGCTGCTAATGCTAGTGGGAGTGACCTGGGGGACAGAAGGCACCTGATTCATTCATATCTTGATTTACGGACACAATACCGAAATAAAAAAACTAGGATCACTGACTTTTTTTCATGTTAAGTCACTTGGAACCAGAGACGATTGGAGTTGGAAGCACCCATGATGTCCATAATCACTTCCTGTTTGGCACGCGGTGGTTAACAGGTTAGCTATGTCCATTTATATATACATTGTCTGACCAACCACAGATGGATTCAGGCCGATCTAGAATCCCTTCTATAGAACTCTTTAGACAAATATTGTTTACCTGAAAACTTGAATACAGTATTTTGAATTCCTTCAGAGACACTATATTTTCACACATTTGTTCTGTCCTATGAATTCTGATTGCTTGTACTCGCCTGTTACCGAGTTCTGAACTGGTTGATTCTATCCATGTTTTTCTTTTCGATTTGTGAATCCCATTCAAATAACTCAATTTTACACACAATAGTGCTCACGATTTTCCAAAACCCTGCCAGTTAAATGTTTGACTTTTGAGCGAGTCCATATTCACCCGTTATTTCTTTTCTAATCCATTACTCCATAAATCTTTCTTTGTATACATTTCACTGCACCATTCTGTGTCGTCCCCTCCCATCTCCCCAAGTGTAGCCTCTATCATTCTTTCCTTGCCCCTTCGCCCCTTCGTTTTTCCCCCTCTCCGCTGGAAAGCTGCAATAATGAACCCATAAATTGGAGCAACACTGCGATGGCTACAGGTCAGAGCGAGGAGAGGAGGGAAGAAGGGAACAAGAGGGGGAGGGATGTAGGATGAGAGAAAGGGGGGATAAGGGGGTACGGGGGATAGGGCGTAGGGAGCCACAGAGAAGGTAAGAAAAACAGATTTAGGATTCATTCTTGGAGACAGGAGGAAGAGATATGGGTCCGGTTGGAGAGGAGAGAGCCTGCTATGGTGGGGCTGCAGACGATAAGAAGATATGATGAGAGAGAACAGGGTGGAGGAGGGGCTCGAGAAAAAAAGGGTGGATGGGTGGGGATCGTAAATTGGATTTCAAGAATAATTTGCACCGGGTTAGGTATCGCCTTGGAACGTTCCATCTCAGTCCTGTGGAGGGGAGGCGGAGGCGGACCACGATGGGAGCAGATGGAGAGAAGACCCGGAATGGTTTTTTGGGAAGCAAAGTGGGCCAATGGCAGTGATGTGTGGCGGTGATGGAAAGGGAGGAGGAAAGGAGAGGTAAAACAAATACAGGAAGTGAAAGCAAACAGAAAACAAGCAGTTCTCATGTCAAAGAGCGTGAGTATATCGCGGTCGACCTGGCAACAACATCAACATCTGTAATACACCTTAGCCAGTCCATAAACTAACAACTCTACTAATTATAAACCAAATAATAATACTTTTGACTGGTTAAAATTGTGTAAAATTTTGTCTTGCTAATTTCAGTTTTTATTTTATTTTTTTTACATTTTTATTTTATTTTATTTTTTTTATTTATGTCTATATAATTAAATACCAATTCAAAGTAATGTATGACCACTGAAGGCTACACAAAATTAATGGATTTTTGTCTGGTAATACGAAATTAAATGACTTGTAGTAAAATATAGTTTTCCAAAGCATTCTTACTCAGTACTTTTCGATTGCTTATTGAAATATAAAATAGTACTTGAAACTAAACCCAACGCTTTGACTATGGCTAACTGCTAGGGTATATATTATAATCAAGAGCTAGCGAGCAGTGACCAGTTCCTGATATATCACGCCTTTGGAATGAGATGCACGACACAAACAGTGAGCTCAAATGTACTGTGAAAGGCGAGAGGCCACCTGGCGACTGGCACAGCCCCTCTGGAATGCCCATAATGAGTCGCTCGGGCGCTAAATATCACCCACGTGTGAACTCTCAGGCCTTAGCTGCGTTCGCAATTACGAATACACCCTCATGCATATTTGTAACATGGTGATGGTCATTAGATTTGAATCCATCGTCAAATCAAAACAAGTTGGGATGGGAATTGTATTTTTTTTATGGATCCCACTTGTAAAATGCTTTTTCATTAAAGGTCCCGTATTACACAAAATTGACTCTTGTGAGCTTTAAGCCGTGTTATGTCCTCAAAAACATCCCTGGAGTTGTGTTTTGTTTCATTCACATATGTTTGAGTAACCTTTTATTACTTGTCTCCAAAGCTCAAAATGCTCTGTTCCACCTTGTGATGTCATGAAGCGGTAGTTTTCAAGGTAACAGCTACTTTTTACCTTCAGTTCAGTAGAGATTAGCAATTCCAGGTCTGAACTCATCCAGATGATTCTAGTGAAGGTGTGTGGAGTTTAAAAACACAGTGGAGCTCGTCTTGTTTTACCACATGACATCACAAGGTGGAACAGTGTGAGTGAGTGTGCGTTAAACATGTGTGAATGAAACAAAACACAACTCCAGGTATGTTTGTGATGAAAAAACAACATTATAACAGATCAGAAAATAGTGTAATATGGGACCTTTACCTTTATTAAGTAACTTTTCTTGTGGCGAGTACATGTCCTGTCTGTCTCCATGGAGATAGTATTTGTTTCCTTAGTACTAATATTAAGTTTGAAATGTGTTTTTTGAAGTATCGTGCTAACGTTATGCCATGGTACAGTGAAATGCATGGGATTTATCAGCTCGTTTTAAAGCTCACTTTGAAATTTGACTCTCATGCACTTGGCGTAGCTTTTCACAGTATAGTTGACACCTCAAGCCAAAAAAACAGACGAACATGAAGGCAAGGAAAGAAGGAAGGAAGGAAGGAAGGATGGGTGGAGCAAGAGATGGAGCGCTGTTTGAGTTGCGGAGCACGATTAGCCATGCCGAGAAGCTGCACAGAGGAGGCAAAATGGTGCTTAATACCATCAAAGCAATCAAGACCAGGAAATTATATAAATCGCAAAATAACTTCTCACACCAAGCCATGCAAAATATCCCCAAAACAGCTCACGAGAACTCAAAACTGCAAAGGAAAACTGCCAAAAGGGTCTCATTAAATTAAAATAAACACCGAGCAAGATTGGAAATTGGAATGTTGAGATTACCTGAGCATTTGGGGCAGATATTAAACAAATTATGCATTATTTTTGTGTATAAAATGAAGAAGTTGCACCTGCTCAAGTAATAGCAACAGGAATGACAGCGTGTTGTGATGTGGCTGTGTGCATGCTGTCCAGAGTCTGCTGATGTGCTACAGCTGCCTCACTGCTTCCACTGCTCCTCTCTCCAGGCAGAGCTGTCGGCCAAGGCTAGATACAGAAATATTGTTTTGGTTTGATACTGGGGATAATAACAGGAGATTACACTTAATATGTCTTTAATTAGATACACCTGTTGTATTGTTTCGCAAGATGGATTTCAAATCAAAGTAGCAGCATGTTGAAAATAAGAGAAACAACTTTATATCTACGCCAGCGGTTTCGGTCTGAAGGACAACAATTTAGTTTAGATGATTTAGATTTTGATTAAAGCCCCGCCGTGTAACTTTTTTAGACAAACTGCTAAAATAAATCATGTTGTTTTTTCTTTTTTCTTTTGGAAGTATAAACACGTGTTCTTACTATGAGCAGGCTTGCATCTCCACAAACCTGACTCTTATTTAGCCTGGAGTAGGGCCTATAATATTGGATGAATGGAGAGTGTTCCCAAAGTATATGTATCACCTCTAGAAAGTTGCACGGTGTTGCTTTAAGTATTAAATGAACCTGATGTTGTTTGCATTTTTCTAGCATTCATTAGACTTTGACAAATCACATAGTCATTTCCAGACTTTAGCCTAACGTGGAGTATCCATAGACCGTGTATATGAATCCACATAGCTAAACTGCTAGCCACTACGTTCCAAATAGGAAGTGATCATTGGCGCACTTCCGGCTCAATCTACTTTGGCTCCAATTCTCTTTCTATTGAAAAACTGTCACCCCTCTCTGTAACTACTGCTGTCAGGCTCGTCATTTTTTATCTTAAAATGTTCGTATTAACCTGCTCTACATCATCCTGCCATATTTATTTCGCTATTGTGTCTGTAAATCAAAATATGAACATTAATAACAGAGAAATGAAGCACCTTCTTTCCCTAAGATCACCCCTGCTAACGTTAACAACTACTTTGATTGACAGTGTTGCTAAGCGCCCGCTCCCTGCTAAACCAGCGTCATAGCTATGAAGGGGCATTACTTTCAACAGCCTCGCTCCGGATTGGCTCTTTGGTTGCTATGATACTCGCAATCTCAATTCCAACTTGGCTCCAAATCCGCCCTATAACTGCTCGCCTTGTTTCATTTGACTAGAGCGAACGCTGTGGGTGACATCACACTCTCTTAATCCACTTCTTTACACAGTCTATGGGTGTTCCTAATAATATGAGCACCAAGTATAGTATATTTAAGCCCTGTAAGTGCTCCCCTGGCTCATTAGCTGCCCTGTATCTGTCTGCCTCTTTTATTTACACACACTGTTCCAGCCCTGCCTTATGATGAATCACTCTTATTAATAATCAATACCTCCTCAAGGCCGCGGTGACAGGCCTCTTAAAACTCCATATTGTAGCGGTGGCATGTTGTTTTAATAGGATTGGTTATAGGGCTATTACTTTTATTGCAGGACACAACATGGAAGATGGTCCCCCTTCGCTGACCTTCCTCCTATACCTATGCTACACGCTGGTTCTCCCCTCCCCCCTCTGTCTCCTTCTCCGTTCCTTCTGGCCAGCTACTATGTGTTTCATTTGTCCATAGTAGAGTCCTTGGAGCGCTGTGGTATTAGGCAGGTTGTTAACACGGGAGGAGAAAGGGGCGTTCAATGTCATGTCACCGTGTCGCGGAGCATGATAGAGCAGCCTTCTCTGGGAAATAAATGCGCAGCCATCCTACTTTTCAGAGCGTAATGGGCTGGATATTACATCTCCTGTGGGACGCTATGGCCCAGGGATAATAAATCCTCTCTCACTTTGTATGTGTGTGTGTGTGTGTGTGTGTGTGACGGAGGGTGGGTGTGTGTGTGTGTGTGTGTGGGTGCATGGCTGTGTTCAGGTCTATTTATGCTCTCACACAGATGGAGCCTAATGTTCACTGTCTGTGTCCAGATTGTCTGCCCATGTTCACATGTACTTTAATAGTTCAGGCAAAATGATGCAAGACAATGGTGTGTGGAAAGGCTGGGCATGGGTAGAGTTTGGGTTGAATGATTTTGGGGATAGCAATCAAATTTTAGTTATTTATTTAATTATAGAAAGATAAAAATCTGTCAACTGGAGAAAAAGTTGTAGGAGTGAAGACGTAGCTCCTCCCTTCAGACAGATATAAGACAGTGTCCATCAGTAATCTGACCAGAACTGAAGAAGCAGCTTGGATGAGCAGTGAAACGTCTTCACTCCTACAACTTTTTGTTCAGTAGACAGATTTTAAATGTTTCTTTTACTATGGATCACACCTGGACGACTGAGGAATTACACAGACTTATTTAATTATATTCACCTTATTCTGGAAGTTGCCTTCATTGAGGTTGTATTATTTTGCGTGGGGCTGTGATCTTGACAGCAAATAAGTTCTATTCAGCCTATAGAAACATTTTAAAGCCTCCCAGAGAATCGGTGTTGCTGCAAATTAACATAAAACTTTACACAAATTAACACTACTTTATATCGGATTTTTGTGGCTAAACTTTTCCCAAATTCGCCAATGAAAACAATGAGATTCCCTCTAAATTGAAAGTGCCACCACAAAGAAAGTGCGGTTTGGAGCGTTTAGAGGTAAAAGTGGGCGGGGCCGAATTAGATCAATAGGGAGAGCCCAATGAGAGCACTGCACACTCTCCTTTTCATGGGCGTCCAGCTTAAAATACAGAAAAATTCAAACTATATAAGTCTGTTTAAAACATTTGCAACAGGTGCTGAACTTAGATCTGCCCTATGTGTTTTAAAAGTAGTATTATGTTCAGAAGGTGCATTGTAAACAACTCCAAAACCGAAATGTGAACTGATACAAGAATCCCATGAGTGTTTGTAGAGGTCTAAACTCCAAATCAGTTGCAGCAGGATTTTGCTATAAAAAGATATTTAGTTCTTTGAAGAAGGTATACTATTATCTAAATACTTTCAGCCATTCCTTCAGCCACTTCATAATTACGCCCACTCAAATTTTGCTTTTAATTCTGTAGCTCTTTGTATTATAATGTGCTGTTTCAGTTAGCTGGAGTTATGTGTGTACGGAGCAGCCCTTGAATAAAGACAGATACTGTGTAAATGTGCAGATTTATGGTGGCAAAAACCAACAAGCCAACTACTTATGTACCTATTCATGTATCATATTAATTAACAAAACTTGGACAACTTCCTGCTATGTGTCGTTGAAGAGTTTTTGAAAGTACTGCAAGTTTAAGTCCAAAAGTGTGTGCTGCAGTTCCAAATCTACGGTAGCCCAACTAGGACATGTTACTGTCAGAGCAACTCCAGAAAAGGCCAAATGAAATAGAAATGAATCACTTGGAATGAGCTTCCATGCAAACATACCATGTACAATGACTGTTATCTTAATCCTCTACTACTTCCATTACTACTACTACTTTTCCTATACTTTCTCTAAAAATCCTGCTTCGATGCTGTATCCTATTGGAACATTTTGATATATTTGCGAGTTAAAGCAATGCCCTTTAGAGAACATTTTCAACACCCCCGTCAGCCCGAGCGATAAATACAAGTATGTGGACCGTGACGCTTCGAGAGTTGAAACAGACAGCTCTATTTCCATAGATAAAGCCTGCATAAATCAGAGTATGTAACATGTCTCTTATGTACACAGAGAGGAGCTGTATTTACACACTCCACTGTAGGGGGTTTATGAGCTCACAGCGAGATGGTTTGGTCCCCTGGAGAGAGAGCGATGGAGCATGTGCACACCTCGTCAGCTGGAAGCAGTCAGGCAGTCGTAAATCTCCATGACACCCCCCCCCACCACCCACCTCCACCCCCACCCCTCCCTCCACAGGTGACACCAGGACTGAACCGCAACTGTGGCGTTCCAAGGCTTACCATTGGCTTCGGGCTGAGTCTGAGAGGGCACGGCCAAGTAGGGTTCCTCTACTTTGTCTGAGCTCAGGATGGGAGGCTCCTTCCTCTCCACCATGCGGCCCCGTCCCAGGGGCCCCTCGGCGGCCTCGGGGAGGGCCGAGGTGGGCATGGACATGGAGTAGTGATGGTGCTGGTGATGGTGGCCTGAAGGACACAGCACAAGTTAAAAGAAGAAGAGGCAGAAAGAGAGAGAGGAAGGGGAAAACATATATGTAAAGCTGCACAAGGTAACTTCTGGAAGGGATCTACCACTTGCTTGTCTCCATGTTAGAAAGTTTCAGAGTATGGCATTAAATGTGTCTGTACTGAATTTAAACAACTGCAGGTGTTTTTATTGTTCAGAGGTACTGTAAAGATCGGATATTTTGTGTTTAGTTCAAAGTTGACATCTTACGTTGTTGTTAATGTAACTGCTTTTGTATGTGACAGTCGGTTGCTATGGCGACAAGTTGACGTGAAGGTTGTATTCGTCAGCTACTGGTCTGTTTTGGAGACTGGCTCTAGTGAGTTGAGACTACTGTTGTTTTGCTCTTGTTTTTGGCACGTGAGCCTATATTAGTCCTTGTGTTAAAAAAATAAACAACCGCAGCAGATGTCTCCACAGAACTGGCCGGGTGAGATCAGATGGAGGAAGGTATGTTCAGTGACATACCGTGGACCATTCTGGACAAACCAATAACATGGAGTCAAGCACCCTCCACCAGAAAACTACACAGAGCACCTTTATGTTACGGTAATATCTGAGGTGGGCCAAACATAATTAAATCTAATCAGTTCAAAATGCCTGACAATAATCTTAACGCAACTCCAACATGGCATTTATTGTTGCTTCAAAGCTGTTTATAATTGGGTTAGTAATTACTTAATAGCTCCAACTGAACTGAGCTGACTTCGGAGAGATGATGCTATAAAAGTAAATTGGGCACGCAAAATGCTTAAAGGGCCCATATTACGCTATTTTCTGATCTGTGTTGCAATAATGTCCCCTCATCAAAAACATACCCAGAGTTGTGTTTTGTTTCATTCACACATGTTCAGCACACTGCATATTTAGTCTGTGTTCCTCTGTCAAACGGAAAACACTCTGCTCCACCTTGTGATGTCATGTGGTGATACAGGAAGTACTCCGCTGTGCTAGAATCATTTGGATAATTTCAGCTCAGGAACTGCTAATCTCTATGGAACTAAATATAAAAGGTAGCTGTTAACTTGAAAACACTTCATGACATCACAAGGTGGAACAGAGCATTTTGGTGGAACAGAGCATAGACAGATGGGATTATAATATGGGATTACTCAAGCATGTGTGAATGAAACAAAACACAACTCCAGGTATGTTTTTCATGAGGTAACAATGCTATAATGTGGCTTAAAACTCACAATAGTCCATTTTGTCAAATATAGGACCTTTAAAAAAATGCTGTGATTTGGTATTTGAACCGGTGACTCTCCAGATGACGGGCAAACACTGCGCTGTCCACTGCCCCTGAATCTAAAAATAGACCGCAAATCGCCTCGAGGTAGTACAAATATTCGGGTAAATCTCTAATCACTGTCAAGACTTCAGCACCACGGCCAGCTCACACTAGTATCGTCGTCTCGTATGCGTCAACAGTCAAAACGAAAACTGATCTGGATGACACATCGCACCAGCTGCTGAACCGACTCTATCCAAACTGACCCGAGGCAAGTCATTAGCAAATGAGTCTGCCTTTAAATATTTCCTAAGATTTCTGCGTCCTTCCTCCCTCCTCCTCCTCTTCTGTGTCCCTCGCTTGTTTAAACTGATGTGTCAAACCTCCTCTGGGCTTGTCACACTGTTTCTTCAACATCACAGTGGGGAGTCTACCTTTGATATGAAGGACAAGAGACTTCAATTTTAAAGAGATTTTTTTTTAAGCCTGTCGCTAACTTTTCTTTAGTAGCGAGATTCAATTCTGATCCAGAGAGTAAGATATGGTGTGCGTGCTCACTGACCTGTGTGAAGAGATATGATAGCTTACACCTCTGCCTTTATCTTATCATATCATAGAAATGTAGTGGTATTGCAGCGATATTACAGAATGAGAATTGTGAATTATATTGAAGTGTGTTACAAAAGTTCTTTCCAACCATGTAAAAAAATAAGGGGAGCCATATTTTTAGCTGTTAAAGAAATATTAAGAAATCTTATATTCTAAAACTTTATATTAAATTGTGCAGTTAAAACGTCAATTTATATATCTTCAAGTTGCACATAGTAACTTAACGGTACAATTTTAATATAGCAGTTTTTCACTTTCACGGCACTCGAAGCACTTTACATCAAGGATCTACTCATTCATTCACACACACACATTCATACACAAGTGTACGCAGACACTGGGGGTGAGGTGGGTTAAGTGTCTTGCCCGTTGAGAGCAGGAATCGAACCACCAACCTTCAGATCAATGAGCAAACACTCTGATCTGTGGGTTATTATGTTTAGCAGGGTATTAATGTGCAATAACACGGCCTATAATGAAGAAACTGTGGAACATTTCAGGCAAAGCAGTGACATCATGGAGATAGGTAGATGTCAGGCTTCACCAGAAACGGTAAATAGCGTGCCTTTATTCTGTTTTATGATTGGTTTATCAAGTGAATAAGAACATATGTTGTAGGTTATGTACATTAGGACTGACACTATTTATACAAGCCCATATTTATGCTAGCCTCAATGAGCTTCATTTGACCGAAGCCGAACGCTACAAGTGACGTCACAATCCCTTAGTCCACTTCTTTATACAGTCTACGGTCTGGTCACGCTGGCTGTTTAATAACTTGTTGCGTTTGAGTAGCTAAGACTATTCTTTTTGCTCCATCTGTTATTCACTTTTCTTCTACAAAAACTCATTCTTCTCCTAAAAATCTGATTAACAGGACTAATCATTCAAGCTGTCTCCTTCCTCTGTGGCACCTCTCTCTCCTCCTCCTCCTTCTTATCGTCAAGCAGCTATTCTTAATTTCTCACATTCTCATCATCGTTCATATCACACGGCTTTATCAACTGTCAGATCCCAAAAGTGTCCATATTGTCCCTTAGCTGCACGGTTAGATCAATCATGTGCAAGATGCTATTAAGAGTTAATGAATTTTCTGCCTTTGCGATGTAATTAAATCTCATAATGGCAAAATGAACTGGTGGCCAATGTTCGAGGTGGGGACGGTGACGCAAAGGGAGAGTTACAAAGGTGATGAAAAGAGAGGGAAACTAGAGGGAAATAGATCTTACTTTGGATGTTTTTTTTGAAGTTTGAAAATTACTTTATGACTTTATGAATTACTTATTGTTGGATGAAATCATAGACTGTATATATAAATGGACGTAACCTGCTAGCCAAATAGGAAGTGAGCATGGGCAAGAGTACGGCTCCACTGACTCCAATTCACTTTCTATTGAAAAACTGTCGCCCTTCTCTTTGTAACCGCTGCTGTCAGGCTCACTATTTTGTTCTTAAAATCTTTGTATTAACCCACTCTACATGATCCTGGTGTTTTTATTTGGCTATTTTCCTGTAAAACAATATATGAACCTTCTTTCCCCGAGGTTTCTCCTGCTAGCATTAGCAACAGGTTTGATTGACAGTGTTGCTAAGCGTCCACATCCTGCTAAACCAATGATAGGGTGGGAATTGGTGTTACCTTCAACAGCCTCGCTCCAGATTGGCTCTTTGGTTGCTATGATACGCGGGGTCAGAATTCCAAATATGGCGCCAAATTCGCCCCTATAACCGTTAGCCTCAATATGCTTCATTTGACTGGAGCCGAACGTTACGGGTGACGTCACACTCCTTTAGTCCACTTTTTATAGTCTATGGGTGAAATCATTCAGGTTACACATTAGGATTTCAAATATGTTTGACAAAATGGTCGAGACTGACCCTAGTTTCCTGCTGTGAGTGAAGTAGTCCAAAGAAGAAAAGTAGTGAACCAACAAGTTGCACCTTTGTCAATTTAAGACCAGCCTGTCCAACGACTCCTAATGTACTGTGTGATTTCTTCCTTACAGATCACGAGGTTTGAACAAAGATACACCCTGAAGTATGACACTCAATGAACCTTACTGTCTGACTCTTTCTACTCTTTCATTTCTACTTCTAAGTCAAATGTTTTGCCTTTTGTCACTGTTTATTTTCAAACCGTGCTAATCGCATTAGCCCCCCACACGAGCCCCTCTGCATAATCTTTGCACAGTCTGTATAGTGCATTCAGTATAATGTATTTAAGCCTCATATTTGAGACGAGGGATCTCTAAGAAGACTGGCAACACTTTTATCAACAGTCTTTGTGGATTCCCATTTGAGTTCTCTCTCGGAGGAGGACGTGACAGTGTTCAGTGTTTGTAGATATACGTTTGAAGAAAATGGGTGGTATATATTATGAGCTGAACCGAGATTCAGCTGGGAGTCTTCTATACGCAACACACAAGCAGATAGACCGCACCAGCCCGGCTCCGCCCTCTCCTCCTCTCCTCCGAGTGGTGGCGTGGCAATCATTAAAATGATTTATTTAACTATTGGCCCAGGGCTCAGAGATTAGTGTGACAGGCCTATTTTATAATTCATTCCCCCACCGCCAGGGGAAGTGCAATCCAGGCAGATGACACACATAGAGCGAGCCTCCCAGCCTCTCCGCGGATCAGGAGGATAGAGGGAGGGAAGGATGGAGGGATGAAGGGAAAGAGGGAGGGAAAAAGGCCCTAAACTGCAGACGGAGGCACATCCTTCTCTTTCTGCAGATTAAAAGAGTAGTCTGAGTAGGGGAAAGGAGAATAGAGACAGGGCGGTTGGTTATCTTCAAATGCATATCTACCACCAGCAGATAGGGGGGGGCGGAGGGGGTGGGGCTGGGGCGCTGGGGTGCTGGTGCTGGCGCTGGTGGGCTGCAGGCTGGTGGCTGGTGGGTGGTGTTTGTGTGGGAGCAGATTCAGAGCGATGGGGAAGCGCTCCAACCGCAGCTGCTGTTTTTCTGACCCTGGATCTCCACAAGGGAAAAGCAGACAGAAGCCAAAGGGACAGACACCAAAGCTTGGATGGACATGGGTGCTGTGGAAGGAGGGAGTGTGGTGTGGCGGGGCGCAGTCAGTGACCCTGAGAGTGTTTTGACTATGCTGGGTCCAGGGAGATCTTTTCGTAGCTGTTTTGCATGCTAGAAATTGAAGTTGCTATTCAATTTAATCTCAGAATTACAAAATGTGTCTTAGCTAATGTCATTAACTGGCTTAAAACATATTTAACAAGATGGGAGGCCATAACTTTTGACTTAAATTGAGCTAAAGGTGAACTTTTCAGCTGGAAGGTCTGCCGCCTGTCTCCATGAAGATGCGTTACCTAAAAGTTCCAAAGTGGCATTAAACACATCTATCCTACATTTATTCAACTGCAGTTTTGTTGCTCGAGGCCAGTCCATAACTTTTTTTTCCATTGAGCTAAAGGTGAACTATGGAACTTTTCAGGTGAAGGAACCACCATCTCCCAGTATCAGAAGGAATCAGAAGGAACCAGTATCATCTCCATGGAAACAGTGATGGAGATGATACTGCTTTACCTAGAAGTACGCCATTACACATATCTATCCTAAAATCCTTCCAGCGAGCAGGATCTTCTCACCACAGATCTGACCTGTAACATGACCTGGTAGTGTCACCTGCTAGGTTTAATGCCGTGCTGTGGAACATTCTAAACAAAGGAATACCAACATCTCCATGGTGACAAGACAGTATCAAGACCAACCACCTGAAAACACTTGAATATTACCAACTGTCTGCACATAAAACAGCATACCTATCCTCCAGAGATATAAATAAAGCACGATATACAGAAAATTGTATCACTCTATTACCAATTTCTTATGATATGATAATGCTACATTTGGGTCATTTTCGTCTCCACGGAGATGACACCATTTTAATAATAACACTACATCGGGCTTATATTGGCTGCTTTTTTAGACACTCAGACAATAAAAAAGCTGTAGAAAACGATGGTGGAAATCATGGGAGGAATGCCAGATTGAACAGGTGCGTTTTTAGCAGTGATTTGAAGTTCTGCAGTGAGTCCGAGTTCCTGATGGATTGTGGGAGTGAGACATTTTGATTTGCCCTTTGTAACCAGACATGCGTCATACCACTCCACCACAAGCGTTAGTCGGTTCTGTCCGTGTGTAGTTCTGCGGAGTGTATTCATCCCTATGGGGGATCACATCACTACAACTGCTGTTTCTCTGACCCTGGATCTCCCCCAGGAAAGAGGGGAGCACGGTAGGAGCAGAACCACAGGGGTTCCGCAGGAGATACACCCGGGATCGCTGGGGTTTTCTGGATCAAAATATCTATTCTGGTGGTTCCATATAGATGTGACTGGTTTGATCTGGCAGCAAAGATGTTCTACGACGAAGAGATACTCACTAGGTTCTGACACTAATTAGGCAGAAGAGAGCGGAGGGGAGTGGAGGTACTAGTGGGACGTCACAGGGGGTTAATCACATCCGATGATTATTCTTAAAAAGTGCAGGGGAAACGAAGTCACTCAGCCAGCAAAGAGTGATTGTGCCATTGTGAGTCATGATTAAAGAAGTGGAGCTTTTGCAAGACTTTTGGAGCTGACGAACTGGTAGTCATCAATAGGGATCCCAGGTTTTTTTTTGTTTTAAAAATTATAATTGTGACCATTTTAGAAAAAATAGGTCATTTCAATTCAATCTGGTTTTATAATACTATGTTAACCTAAATGTTCTGTGCACTACCAGTCAAAAGTTTGGACGCACCCTCTCATTCAATTTTTTTTCCCTTTATTTTTTACTACTTTCTACATCACGTGTCAAACTCAAAGCCCGTGGGCCAAATGTTGCCCGCCATGTCATTTTATGTGGCCCGCAACGAAGTAAATTAAAAGGTATGACTGTCTTAAAATATCAGCTTATCAGGAGATGCAGTTACACAGCCATTTTTCATATTTATGAAAATCCATATGCAATATTTGTAAATTGAATAAGTAATAAATATAGAAATGGTTAATTAACAAGATTAAAAAGTATTTGCATTTACTTTACTTAGTTACATTTATCTTACAGTTACATCTGGCCCTTTGAGAACAATCATTTTGTTGATGTGGCCCACTGTGAAAATGAGTTTGACCCCCCTGGTCTACATTTTAAACATCAGATACAGATGATGTAAAAGAGGTAAGTTACTCTAAATCAAACTACAATATTTACTGTACTATTTTTGTTTATAGTTTATATTCAAATCCTTAAAGTATCCACACTTTGCTTAGCCCAAACATATTTTGTAGAATTAATTCATTTTTTTTAGCTACATAATTCCATAGATTTGATATATTTCTTCATATATTTGATGTCTCCCATATGTTTCACTTAATCGTCTTTCTCTGTTGCGGTGAGTCAGTGGAATAGTTTGCCAAATGAGATTATAACATGCACAAGTTTTTAAAAGTTTGCACATGTGACAAAGACATGACTAATATCAAACTAGTGAATGTGTATGAAAGAAAGAGTATTTGTGTATCTGAAATTGAGTGATTGTGTGTGGATAAATGGTTGTGTGTGTGTGTGTGTGTGTGTGTGTGTATGTGTGAACTGAATGTTTTTACAAATGGTGTATTTATGGGGCGAGATGTGTTGTATTTGATGCATGTACCATATGTTTACAGCTCTTTCATCCGCCTACACCAAACTGTTCTTCTTACTCAACATCAGCCTGTGCAGGGACCTGATACAGGTGGAAACTAGTATTTATGCTATAATTTCACACTATACATCTTTCCTGTTTTTTAAGGTCAATGTAACGTCGTGCACTGTCCCTGTCTAAATAAAAGCATATCATGTTTAAAACGTTTTCGACAAAGCAAAGGATGGTTACTTTGAGGATCTGAACATAAAATATATATATATAAAAATACTTTGATTTAACTGTTTTTCTTTGCTACATAATTCCATACATCTTACTTCATATATTTGATGTTTTCTGCTTGTATATAAAATGTAGAAAATAGTAAAAATCTTTGTCCGATACCCCAGTGTGATTAAAACTTTGACAACCACTGAGTACAATAGAACAAATCAAATGAATGTATCTTATCACTTTCCTTTGTAATTAATTTAAAAAGAGACTTCATGGACTCCCTGTATGATGCTGGGAGTGTTTCATACTGGTGAATTCATCAGGTTTGAAACTCAATACGCTGAAATCTCAACATGAGTTTCAATTAATGAATGATCCATTTTTGGCAAGAAGCGCTGCCAAACCTAATCAGTGTCTTGGCGAAAGTAACGTGGGTCTGGAAATGATCCCAATTCGGCGTTTTTGTGTCTGATCAAACACCTTATGAAGAATGAGGTTAGAGTTAGTTGAAAGCATGTGCATTATTTTACCATAGTGATTGTGTTATATTCATTTGTCTTTATTTATACAAAGAGAGCCCAATGAAAGTACTCAGACTCTTTTTTTATACTCTGGCTAGCTTCCTGTCCCTGTTTTCCTATCAGTTGCAAATTGTTGGTGCAAATAACCAGATAATACTAACTACCAGTTTGATAATGCCGTTTGAAAAGCTGTGTTGTAAATCGATTTGAAGAAAATTTGGTGTTCATGGACTTTTTATGAATAACACCGCTTGTGCTTTATACTTTTTATTCACAGTGTAAAGCTGAAGAATTGGATCAGCATAATATAAAGGTGCACTATGTAACATTTCTAGCTGGGAATCTGGAAACTGCTTATCTTCATGGAGATGTTGTCACTTTGTCTGGAGTGTTCCGCAGTATGGCATTAAACTTATCTATCGCCCATTTTCATTTCCATTTTCCATATTGAAAAGTATGCATTCTTGAACAGTTTGTCGTCATGGAGATAGGTAAGTTTAAAGGGCCCATGTTACGCTATTTTCTGATCTATGTTATAATGTTGTTTCCTCATCAAAAATATACCTGGAGTTGTATGATTTTTGTTTTTTCTTTCACACAAATTTAACACACAAATCCTGCATAATTAGGCTGAGTTTTTCTCTCAAACAGAAAACACTCCGTTCCACCTTGTGATGTCATGTGGTAAAACAGGAAGTGCTCCATTGTGTTTTTAAACTCCATGCACCTTCACTAGAATCATTTCGATCATTTCAGACCTGGAATTGCTAATCTTTACCAAACAAAAGCTACTAAAACGTAGCTGTTAACTTGAAAACTACCACTTCATGACATCACAAGGTGAAACAGACCATTTTAAACTAAAACTATAGTAACTAAAAACAAAGGATTACTCAAAAAAGGAGTGTGAACGAAACAAAACACAACTCCAGGTATGTTTTGGATGAGGTAAAACTTCCTAAATCCATTTCCCATAATAGTGCAACATTCAAAGCAACAACATCTCCATGGAGACAAACAAGTAGCAGACCCTCCGCCAGAAAAGTTACGCAGTACAGCTTTAACAGAGTATCCAGTTTGTAGTTTGCATATACGCAATCTTTAGTAACATTAAAACAGGTGAGTGAAATCCCAGTTTCATTATCTACTGACGCTCATTCACTTTAATGTGCTCACACGCTGGGACAATTCTCCACCAACGAAATCTTTGAACCACCAGCGACCAGATCCATCCAATTAGCGCTCTAAAGGTCACGGGCTAATCGATGCCATCAGATTGGGGACACAGGGGGAAGGGACTACACTAGTACATCACACAGACAGCAATGAGACTACTTTTCTACCAAGGGAACTTTAAATATTTACATTGATTACCTTCATAAGTGGAAGGATTGTCTATCAAGGAAAAAAAAAAAAGACAAGAAATTAAGTTAAAACCCTGCGTCGTTAATAGATTTCAGATGTGGGCGGAGTTCTCATCTCCCAAAGAGCGTGTGATTGATGGAGGAGAGGAGGGGGCGTGGCTGAATTAAAGACTAGTGGGACATGAAATAGATCCCCGCAGTATGTTATGTGATTGGCTCAAGATGGTGCATGCTGGGTACTCACCGTTCAGCGCCACAAAGGAATCTGTAAGAGAGGAGACAGGGAATTAGAGCGAATGTGTTATTGGGCCAGTAAAGGGTTTATACTTTTTCCCTGACTTTTAAGATAATCCAACATCGACGCGGTGTTCGATAATGTAATTTATAAAGGTGAGCTGTGTACTTCTATGGCTAATGAAAGTGCAGCGCTATTGTTACCCTTCACTGCACACGGCAATGAGATTTGATATAGGTCTGCGAACCAAGATGGTATTTTGTGAGATGACAATTTAGAAGAAACCACACAGTAATAGTCATAAGATAGTTAAAATGTAGTAACTTTACAGGCGGAGAGTACGCTACCTGCTTATCTTCACTGTGATGTTGTGTTGTTGTTTTGCCTGTTATTGTTTCATTGTATTAGAGATAGACAGATATATTGGTTGGCAAATAAATCAGGGTCGATATTTGGCCTTTTAAGTGTATGGGTTATCGGCCTTAAATCTCCAGCATAGGTCGATATTTTGTTTTAATTGATCTGCTGCCTAAAAAATACAGACAAAGGTTTATATTAACAGTTTAATACGAATAAATGGCTGCACAAGACGTGACTACACGGCTCTATTACAGGATTGTGGTAAAAAAAAAGGGCTTGGGGGGAGTTTTTGGTCAATTTTAATTACGTAATTTGAAGAAAATGGAGCCCATATATTGAGAGAGCGCATCGCCCATCGATTTGTTCTGGATTTTACACTTTTGGTATCGGCATAGGCCATGAAAAAAAACATATTGGCCGATCTCAACGTGGTATGGCATTAAATGTATCTATCTCCATGGAGACGAGCAGGGTGTGCCACCAAATCAAGTTGCAAGTCAGGTCTGTGGAGATGCAACCCCGCTAATAGTAAGAATGGAAGTTGTTCGGAGGAAGTTTGAGCAATGAAAATACATGTTATGAAGTAAATGCCATATAGAAAGGTTTAATGCCATACTGTGGAACATTCTTGACAGGCAAACATCCCAAAGGAGACAAGCAGGTGGTGTACGATCCACCCGGAAAGTTACGCAGTGCAGTCTAAGGTACACAGAGCACTACTACTTCCATAATATTGAGACCAGGCAGGTAACTTGCATCAACATTGTGTGGTGTAATGATTTTAGCACATTTACGACGATAATTTGCCGTCTTTTTCTTAATACGTTTTCCTGAAGACATCTGCGCACTTGGCAGAAATACCACTTGGCACCAGCGCTACTACTGCAGATGTGCTGGAAACTTATACATCTTCTTCACTGTTGAGCCCATCTGCGCCATTCAGTTCAACAAAGCACTTTTGGTAGTACTTTTTGACTTTTTACAAACTCCTGCGGCCTCCTTTTGTCTCCCCTCCCCAAAATGCACAGTCAGATCCTTCCCAAACAAGCCCTGTGCCCTTCTGAATGTTTGCGTTGTTTCGCCCTAACACTTTTTTTGCGCCCACTTCTTCGCCCACCAGAGACACTGCTTTCTATTGACCAAGGAACCAGCGGGAGCACGAGACATGGGACGCGGAGGCCAGATGGATAGTCCCGAGCATGAAAGGAGAAGATTGTAAGGGTGCGGCGAGCTGGGGAGGGCGGGGGGCATTGAAGGAAAGGTGGGGGGGTGGGGGGGTTAGCATCGGGAGGAGGTCCGCTAGGAGGAGAAGACGCAATGGTTCTCGTATGGGCTTACTTTGGCAGTCTCCCAAGCCATCTGTGTTGCCATGCTCCACGTCTTGTTCAAAGGCCGATCTGCAGGGAGAAGAGGAGAGACACAAGGCGGTCAGTGCATGGAAAAAACACAACGATGAGTAGCTTTGCCGCACCTTAGGAAGCCGCAGCGATACAGGGAGAGGCGCGGATAAATTGGATGGAGGCAAGCAGTGTAGGCAGCTGAGAGAGAGAGCTCTGTACTGGAACTATATCAAAGAGGAGCAGTGGTAGCAGGTACCCTCGAGGCCTGGAATCACTGCTTATGGGGAGGGTTGTCAGGGTGGTGCAGCCATAGTAGGAGTCGGTTGTGTAGTTAAGGATAAAAATAGACTTGTTTTTGCAGTATGGTTGTCTTCGTATAGTGTATATATATAAGATGTTTTTTTGGAGTGAAGTGTCATTGAGAATGAGCAGTGTGGACTGATCAAAAGACAGACTTTTTCACTGGTGGTATAACTCCCTATTTCACCGACATATGCGTGTATAGTATACTTAAATATACACATTGCTACAGTGGTAGAACATAACGAAGAAAAAGTAGTAAAGTACTGTAGTTAAGTAAAGTTTTTAGGTATCTGTACTTCACTAAAGTAGATTTTACAGTGGCTATTTTTTACTTTTACTTCACTACATTTGAGAGCAGTATCTGTGCTTTCTACTCCACTACTTTTTGAACAGCAGTGAAAAGCAAAAGTATTTTTTATTATTGAGACCTGCTGAAAAGGCTGAGGTTTTTTTTTTTTTTAATCAAGTTCATAGTTTGAGCACAAAAAATATTTTACAAATAAAACCAGAAAAGACAGAAAATAACTTCGGTTTACCAAAATGACTACATTTGAAGCTTTATAAGACCTCAAAATCTGTGCGAAATACTTTCTCTTTTTACTCCTCTTCCACCACTGCACTGCTGATATGAAACTGTAGAGTTTGTAAAAGAGATAAACATCTATTCATTCAACGCAAAGGTGAGTAAAGTGTCTTGCCCAAGGACTCCACAAATTTATGCAATGCTGTAAGTGGAAATCAGAGCTCAAATTGCAGAAAAAAAATGCTTTAAATTGGAGAAAGTACAGGAATCTTTCATACAAATATTATGAATTGCTTTGCCTTGTTTGATTAAAAGGGTAGTACCAGTTTTGTTTTTTGTTTTTCTCACAATACAGAGTACATTGTAAAAGCAGCTCTTAAAGTGAACATGAGACCGCTCTGTGCTGTCTGATTATAAAGCGTTTTTATTGTCAGCAAACCTGGAAGTGGTCTGTTAGCATGCTTGCTATTGTTTTCATTACTGTGACGACAAAACTCTGACATTTGTGAACAGCACTTTCAAACTCATCACTGTGAATAATTAGGATGCCTAGGATGTTTAGTTTGAACCACTGCAAACCGTTTCAAAAGAACTTGCTCTACTGTTCACGTAAAGTAAAAATCAGGTGCAGTACTTTTAAGGCACATATGTCAAACTCAGGCCCGGGGGCCAAATCTGGCCAGCGGTGTAATTATATTTGGCCTGTGAGATCATATCAAATGTGCATTAGAGCTGGCCCTCATTAGCAACCAAGCTACAAGTCACCTTGGTCAAATGAATTACTACAGAGAGAGACATAATTTATTGTATTAATCTTTTATTCTATTATCTTTCTTTTATTTCTGTTTGTAATATAAATCTTGAGTTGTTCCAGATTCCAGAGTTTGTTTTTATATGAAAAGGTTAAACATTACAGATCAGATGCAGTCAATTTTCCAATAAATACTGAGTTTGGCCCATGAATTTGTCTCAGTTTTTAATTTTGGCTCAGTGTGAATTTGAGTTTGACGCCTCTGTTTTAATGCAACAAAGGATCTTTTCATACTTGCCCTGGTTTGGTCCTGGTTGGAGCCTGATGTAGACCTGGTTTAGTCCTGTTATAGTCCAGGTTTAGTTTCATGTTTAGTGCCAAGAAGAGTTGCAGTATGTGTATTTTTCTCTTGCTAACTGCAATGGCTTTCAAGTTGTAGGCAGTAATATTACAAGGACCAGCAGCTGGTTCAGTGAGGTGTAACCACGCTCACGCTCCATCATGTGACACATGGGGATGCTAAGGCACAGTGGAGCCACCGTAGTGAGAGATCTTCTTGTCAATCTGGAACCAAACCTGCTTTAGTCCTGCAAGACCACCGGGCAGCGGGCGAACAGTAAGAGGATCTGTGAATCGGAGCGGAGCAACTGTCAGCCAGATAAAAGTCACGCACGGCAGCTTTTCTCAAACCCATCCCTCCCCCACTCACCACTCCACCACCCACCGCCGACCCCTCCATCACCCACAACCAACTCCCTCCACGAACCGCCGCACCCTCGACTGGGCGCACACGGACCATGAAGGAGAATCATTGGAATTGAATCTCGAAAGGTATGGAGGTCTTCATACCCTGATCAGAGGTGAAGGCATGAACCAGACCAGAGAAATATATTTAATGTAATAGAAAAAATACACGTTAGCGAGTTTGTTAGTCGCAAAAAACTGGGGATTTTCAAACTATGAAAGAAATGTAATACAGATTTAGAATAGCTTTTTAGACGGCAAACACGCCCCTATTGGAAAACGTTTTATAGCGATGCACACAGCTCTTACTTTAGGGTTTTCAATAATAAAATAACATGTTTTAAAATTAATGCAGACAGCGCCCTCTGGTCTGATTTAGTCAAAAGTGCTGCTTTTCTTTGACCTAATTTTAGTTTTAATAATATTCTTTCTGAATTTGAAAAAAATCTATGGAGTAAAAAAACACAATTGACTTCACAGGAATAAGGTCACGTACAACTACTTTGTAATATTTGGAGCTATTTTTACATGCATGTTAATTTTAAAGGAGAGTAGTTGATAAGCTTTCATCCATCTGACGAGAAGGTGCCCGGTTCTTGTCTTTATGTTATAACAGAGGGGGGTATTATGCAAAATTGACAACTTTTTGCAGCTTTCTACCATGTTATAACGCTGTTCGCTCATCAAAAACTGTCTGAAGTTGTTTTATATGTCATCCATGCATGTTTGAGTAATTTAGCGATCTCTCTTAGGCTTGATCTGAACCTTTCTTACGGTTAGCTGTGAGATTTGTGCAACGTTCCGCCAACAAGCCTACGTCACCCGTGCTCCCAAATGACAATTCTCTATAAATATACAAAAGCATGATACAAAACTGTACACTACAACTTCACAAACCTGATTCGATGTGTAGTAGGTTCATTAGCAAAACGTACGGCAACTTATAAACCATGTTAATATGTTGTTTCGGATGAATGTAGCATTTTCAAAACCATAAAAGGTAACACGGTGATCTAAATATGTTTTGCGTTAACCGTTAATACCCCATAGAAGTAAAATACCTCTTTAAATACGTTTGCGTTACATTGTGCTTCTTCTTGTGGGAACATCGTGCTTGTCAACCTTACAATAACCAACAATTTTCTGTGTTTTTTTCTAGTCTTTCAGCCCTTGACAGAAGCTTAATTGGAACGAGGTTGGAACATCTTGTCCTCTTAAAAAACAATTCTTCAAACAACACTGCACCCCTCTTTGCATATCTGGAGGTGAATGTAATCTGCTTATGTGATTTGGTTATTATAAACAGATATTTACATAGCAGATGCCGGCTTCTCCAATTAAACCTGTCTACCCAGAAACGCCCCACAAGCAAGCAATCGGATTTGTGAAATGTATCCTCCTGCAGCGATGACAAAACTGTTGTTAAGGATTTCATCATGACAATAACAGCCAATCCTAAAAGGACAAAAGGCTCGAGAATTGCAGCGTTTCAAGGAATTTCAAACTTACAAAAATAATTGAGTTTGAATTGTGAAAACGTTCTCTGGAATTTTTAAAGTTCAGGGAAAATGGCTTGATCCGTTGAACCAATAATTTCGAAAAAAGATCCAGTCGTTTCTAATGGGCGATGCTTTTAACGACAAGGTCTACGAGTCAATCCTCTGTCAGGAAAAACATTTGGTTCGGAGCAGAGTTCAGACAAATTGGACAAATTGGAGTCTTTCCGATTAAAAGTCTTGTGAAATTAAGAATGGGAGGCGTGTTTTTTGTTTTTTAATAAGAAAAAAATGATAGAGGAAAAAAAATATGTGATTATGGTTTGCTTTGCGTCTAGTCCAAGCAGCAGGAGAACAAAACGTACAGCAGTTGAATCCTGAGGTAAGACACTTTACGCCATGCCTCCAGTGTCCAGTAGGGTTGTCAAAAGTGTTGAAAATCAGATACTAATCCATAGTACTTAAACTAAACACTCATTTAACCAAGTATTGATAATATTTGTCATTTCCTGAACAGTTTCATCTTGAGTTTTATCAGTGCTAGTGTAAGCGTTTGTGATAAAACTAGGGTCCAGAAGAGGAAAAACTGAATGTTGTTTTCTCATCACAAACATACCTGGAATTCAGTTTTGTTTCATTCATGCATTTATTTAGGCTCTCAAACAGAAAACACTTGTGATGTCATCAGGTGGTAATACAAAACGTGCTGCACTGTGTTTTTAAACTCCATGCAGCTTCACCAGAATCATTTGGATCATTTCAGCCCATGAATTGTCAATCTCTGCAGAACTAAAGCTAAAAGGTACATGTTAACTTGACATCACAAGGTGGAACAGAGTATTTTGAGCTTTGGAGATGTAGACAAATTAATAGTAAAGAGTTAGTCAAACCTGTAAAGAAACAAAACACAGCTCTAGGTATGTTTTTGATGAGGTAACAACATTATAACATTGCATTTACATCATAACATAGGACATTTAACCGGTTTTACGATTTAAACCTCTATGATCTTTGGACTATAGACTGAGACGACTACGGCAGTGACATGAGGAATGAAACACTGTTGAGATGTGAAGTCTAGATCTTCGCACTCTGAATGAATTAGTCATGAGTAGTCACAGTCCAGATGTAGCGTCTGGTCTCATCTTTGTAAATGAATAAACTGTAGCTCTAACCCCTATTGAAAGGTTCACGTTCCATCGAGACCTCGCTAAGCCAACGCTGGTTCATTCTATGTGCCACTATATGCAGTTCAACTCAGGGTGAGGATTTACTACAGCTGCATACTGCATATTTAAACCACCCTTGGCATTCTTGGTACACAACCAGCAGGCATTTGGCATTTCATATCATCTTTCTTTCATCAAATGTGATTATTATGAAACGGGTGGGTGCTCCAAGAGGACTCCTGGCTGTTGAAATGGGTCAGGCAAAATGGGATTAATTATGCATAAAGTTAAGTAAATGGGGGATTTAATGTAATGTAGCATAAGCAAGTGTGGAGTCTTCTAAGCTTCAAGTCATTCATTTTAATTTACAGTTTTGACAAGTATGTGAAGGCTATAATAATGAGAGGCAAGAGTGGAACGAGTGGAACGTTACATAAGACGAGCCAGGACATGGGACTAGGTGATTTCACATGTAGTGTAAAATAAAAGTATATATACTTTTGTTCATATATTTAACATTTGTATTAAAATTAGCCTTATTTCATGTATCTTTATGATTATTAATTATTTTCATTAAAAGCATTGGCACAACAGTTTGTAAATATGATTAGTGCCTCTTGACTTTTAAAGCTAAATAGTAGCAGCTTAGTTAGTTTGAATCCCACTCTCGATATAAACGTCATTGGTTGAGTGGTCAGATACACTGATTCACAGGTTGGCGGTGCGATTCCAGCTCGCACAGATTAATACTGTGGTTGCGTTCTTGGGCAAGACACTTAACCCACCTCGCCCTCAGTGTCTGTGTACATTAGTGTATGAATGTGTGTGTAAATGGGTGAGTGGTTTCTTGATGTAAAGTGCTCTGTGTGCCTTGAAGGTGGAAAAGTGCTATATAAAAATGTGATAGTTTAACATTTACGATTATGTGCAGCACTTTGCAAACTATCTTGTTTGTAAAATGTGCTACACTGGATTTCACAACTCTGCCATCTAATAAAAACATGCAACAGCAGGTACTCCAGACCAAGCCCAACTCAAGATTTTGAAATGAGTACCACTGGAAATGGGCATTGCATTACTGTCATCCACTGACAGGTTGCCCCAGCAGTGGTAAATGGTCACATTTTTATACAGCGCTTTTCCACCTTCTTGGCACTCAAAGCGCTTTACATCAATGAACCACTCACCCATTCACACACACATTCACACAACAGTGTACACAGACCCTGGGGACGAGGTGAGTAAAGTGTTTTCATTTGTGCGAGCTGGAATAGCACCGGCAACCTGTGGATCAGCGGATGTGGCTGTTCTACCAGTAATGTTTAAGTCAAGAGCAGGATTTGCACCACTAACCCTCAGATGACTGGTTAAACACTGCACCAACTGAGCTAATGTCGCCCAGTGGTGAAGGATGGGTCAAAAGCAGAGGACAGACTTTCCTACAAGGACAATAAAGGCACTTAACCTGCATATAATGAAATGTGAGATATAATGCTTGTATAGATTGGGGGAAAGTTTGAATATTGACCCTGGGAGATCTCAAAAAGACATCTCCATCCATTTGCTTGTTTGTGTTTTCCTCATGGTTAACCTGTTTATCTGCTTTGACCGATGACTGTTTCACTGTTTGATTTTCTAACTTTCTCTTAGTTAAATCAACAGTTCTGTGAAGCCCTGCGAGGCAACGGCTATTGTGATTTCAGGCTGTACAGTTATTATACTAAACTATATCCAACTTAATCTTGTCTAGTCCCTAATCAGTGTCCTATATGTACTTAATCCTTCAATGACTCCACCTATCCTCACACAACGAAACATGATCTCTGGCTTGAAAATATGTTCCTAACTAGCTCTAAGTGATCCTAAATGCTGTAATTTGTAAAAATATGTTGCCATAGACTTGTTTACATAAACCGTTTATGATTATATGCATGAACACATTGAACAGGGAGTGACTGGGGAACATATTGCCCCGGCAACCCAGTCCAAGCTGTTTATGGGCAGTAGGTAGAAGAGGCATTACTGCACATGGGGGAGCTGGCAGGGCACCGGTGAAGGGCCAGATGGATGAAGAAAGAGAAGAGGAGAGCGTGTGTGAGAGAGAAGGCAAGATGGCAGCGCAGGAGAGGAGATATGGGTAAAAATAGACACGCTGATAGACTATGTGGTTTAGGTACTCAGGGTAGATAAATACAGATGGATAGATAGGGAAATGAACTGAGAAAAAATAAATATGAAACAGATTTGGAATGGAAGTAATTAAGGTGCAAAAGTGTCACCTGGCATGTCAATAATTCCTGTTGTCATTAAATGAGTCTAGTAAACTATATTAATAGTATCTAAAAGGCAGGAAGTTTATGCAATGCTGTGTTTGGCTCTTTTAGGCTGGTTGGTATTGACAATAGGCTCTGTGCACAACAGCATCAACCACACTGTTAACATCCAATTGTATCTCTATGAGGTTTTTGCTTTGTGTTAAAATGAATAAATATTTTGTGTTAAAATGAATAAATATTTAAAGATGAGGCTTTGGACAGGATGGATGCCACTCACATGTTAAACACTACACAAATAAAATGAATACTTCACTGGAGGACACTTCTGTGTTTAGAAAGAGTTTGTGTTTGTGTCTCATTGCAAACGCTAATGCAGATTCTGAAGCAAGCAAGTATTCTACAGACAAAGTAATTTTAATAGGTTGAGTATTTTATGTTTTACAATTTTATTAAAAGTGACTGTTAGCTTTGAGACTATGGATAAAATCTGGAAGGTGAATCCAAGATGGCGTTGCGTTGTTTTCCATGGCCTGTGCTCATTGGCGCTTGGCCCTTGGCTCCAAAAATAATATTCTCTTCCGCATTACTTCCTCAATATGGACTAGAGTCTTTTACCATGCGAAATCTGAATCAGAGCGATAGCCGCTAGAGCAGAGCTAGAGCAGGCTCCAGGCGGGGCTAGGCTAAAGCTTACAAAGCTAACTTTCTGGAGCTCTGAGGATTTAAAATTTTGAAAGATTCATGTTTTGAAAATAGAGACGAATCCCTACAAAACCTTTGTGAAAGCTGTGGATGCCCTGTCAGGTCAACAAGAGCAGATTAAATTCCCAAAAAATACATTGTGCTCTATGGGAGAATTCTTTCTGGGCCCAAGCTCCTGGGAGGTGCAGTACTGGCAGCGGCCACTAGTTCATCTTGCCCCCGGACAAAGGGGGAATGTCTTATCCAGTTCTTATTATAGATCCATGTTGGAGACACAGTGAGCTAGCGAGTGTACTGCTGTGAACAGAGCCTGTTGGGCATATGAGTCGGAGTCTCCTATGTGACTGTTTTCTAGAGATCGTATTTAGAAATCTAGTATAAATTCTTCTTAAATAGGACTGTTGACTAGAATTGGCCAGAATACATAAAGCAACAATGGATGATTCAGTATTATTAATTGACTTGTGTCTGTTAGCCTCACTTTGCTGTTTAAAAATTAGTCACTTTAAACACTTACCGACCTTCAATGTGTCTAGCCCAATGACACAAGAACAGAATCCACTAGTACGAGCTAGAATTGAACTGACAATTTCCAGATGAGCGGTTTTCCACCTTCAAGGCACTCAATGCCCTTTACATCAAGGAACCACTCACCCACACACACATTCATACACCAGTGTACACAGACACTGGGTGCGAGGAGGGTTAGGTGTCTTTTCCATTGACACAACAACAGCATTCATCTGTGGATGCTAGAATCACACCGTCAACCTGTGGCCCTGTAGATCTGACCGCTCAACCAGTGATGAGAGCGGGATTCGAACCACAGATCAGTAGACAAACACTCTACCAACTGAGCTACTGTCGCCCCGTAACACAAATACAACCACATAGAAAATAATACATCTATTCTAGAAAGATTTACAACATTAAGTCCAATTATTGTCATGATAAGGTTATAATACTTTTCCCTGGAGCCATAATGTGAAATAGATCTGGCTATTGTGCTCTTAGGCCTGTGAACTAATACCTTAAAATGGGACATCGCAAAGTACACCCCGGTCTAATCCACCATTTCTCATTTAGGGATATTGCACAGTAACACGGGGAGGTCATCTGCCCCCTTAATGCCTCCTCCCGCTCCAAACTGAACTCCTGCTCCTCTGCCTCTGCACTCAAATAATAGGACAGGTTGCGTGCGTCTATTTTGCCTCATAAACCTTCCGTGTGCATTTGGGTATGACAAGTCCGTGCCTATTACGGTAGTAGCTTGCCAGCCCCAACATTTTGAAACGCCGGGATCGAACTTCAAATAGCCGCTGCAGCTCTGGACCTTTTGTTATGACTTCATCAGCGAAATGGTTCCCCCAACCGCAAAACTCTGCACACTGTTTGTTCAGGGAGTATAATCCAGCTTTTATTATAAGTACGGCCACAAATTATAGTCACAATGGCCTTCTATGTTTCCCTTAACCCAGGCTGCACGGAGCTGACAACGCGCTCTTTCCATCCATTCTTCCATTAGACATTTCTGCTACTTGAAACTGCACCTACAAGGCATTAAATTAGAAAAATCAAAGGCGACAAATTGTAAAAACAAAAAACCATAGCATGGCAAACATTGTGAGATATGGTCTAATAAAAGTTGCAAAGCACACTCTAACATTGTCAGCGTGAAATAATAAATTGTAAGTTGATGTTTCAGTGGGCTAAACAAATAGGTCTGTGGGTGGTCCAAAATGAGGGCTGGTTTTTCGCAAATAGTTTGGACAATGATGGTTCAGAAGTATACAAGATTAAGTGTTAGACAGGGGCCATAACAGAGACTTGGAACTTTATGTTGTAAAGCCAAACACACCGAATTGTAAATGTTTTGTACTTTGAACTAAGGGCCCCATGCTAAGCTAAAGTGGCTCATTTAGAGGAACTCAAAACCCCCTGTCCAATGACAACGCCGACGTCATAAGATGCTGCTACTTTGTGTTTATAAAGTCATAAAGTCGTGCAAAGCAGCTTTTGTTTGTAGACTTATTTAAAGGGCCTATTTTACGCTATTTTCTGATCTGTGATAATGTTGTTCCCTCATCACAAACAGACCTGGAGTTGTGTTTTCTTTCATTCATACATGTTTGACACACAAATCCTGCATATTTAGGCTGAGTTCTTCTCTCAAACTGAAAACACTTCCACCTTGTGATGTCATGTGGTAATACAGGAAGTGCTCCACTGTGTTTTTAAGCTCCATACACCTTCAGTACAATCATTTGGATGATTTAGTTCCTGGAATTGTCCATGTCTATTAAACTAAAGGTTAAGTGCTACCAGTTGACGGATTTGAATTGATCTTTTACTATGGATTGTATCTGGATGACTGAGGGAGTACACAGCAAATGATAGTTGTTAACGTGAAAACTACCACTTCATGACATAACAAGCTGGAAAAGAGCATTTTGAGCTTTGGACATGTAGAGAGACTAAAGATAAAAGATTACTCAAACGTGTGAATGGAACAAAACACAACTCCGGGTATGTTTTTGATGAGGTAACAACATTAAAACATGTCTAAAATCTCACTAGAGTCAATTTTGCATAATATAGGACTTTTAAATTTGCACAAAAATCTAAATCTTCTGGTGAAAGGCCTGCCACCTGCTTGAAATTGTTATTTTATGGCCAAGAATGTTCCAAAGTATGGCATTAAACATGTGTGTCCATGGAAACAAACAGATGGCGCCACCAGGTCAAGTTGCAAATCATTTATGTGTAGAGACAACTCCTTGCACAGTACAAATACATGTTTTTCAAGGTATTTTGGTGCAATAAAATGCGTGATGGCACAAAAATAAAACAAGAATGGGTGGAAATAGCAGAGCCTCACCAGAAAAGTTACACACTCTAGCTTTAAAATCCAAACAAACATAAATCTGGAAAGAATTTGGATGACTAAATGAACTTTAGAGCTAAAAAAACATCTCAGGCAACTAGTTACTCAGTTGTTGTTTTAAGCCTGGAGCAGTTGTGTCTCTTGGCTTTTCACTGACAATGGACTGTAGCAAACGTGTGGTCATCCCAGCTACTCATTTTTCAAGTTGAACCAAGCCGCAGCAAAAACCCACGGCAACTGTTATTATTACAGTAATATGGAGTTACCATAAAGGGCAGCAGGAGCGCGCAATGGGCTGTTAAATTATATGTAATAAAACTAACACTAATAATCAGGAAATGGTTGAATTCACAGTAGGAATTACATAGTGGTCCATGCCAACATAAAACACAAGAGACTCCAAATGTAATGTAACATCCATATTCACGTCTGATCTCATGTGAATTAATACTATTTGTGCTACTGTTACAAGTTTATTAGCTTATAGGTATACATGTAAATACTGTAGTTATTGTAGTTAAGTTTAAGACTAGACTTTTAAAAAAACACCTCTTCTCCCTGGCATTTAATAGTAGCCAGACAGGATATCATGGTGTTTTATTGGTGTTTTATTGTTTTACTGTTCTTTGCTTAAGTATTGCATTATCCGTATATTTGTTTTTTCTTGAGTTTTATGTGAGGGACTTTGGTCAGCTGAAGTAGTTTTAAATGTGCTAAAACTGAATTTAACTGATTTAAGTTGCTAGTGGTGATTAATCTCGTAATAGAATCAACAATGGCTGTTGTTATATGCAAGCCAAAAATCTGATCATTACCTGATTTCTGGAGTTATCAGATTATTGAAATGCCATGTAAACAGTGAGTGATCTGATGTGAGTAATTGGTGCAAGAAATGGTACAAAACAAATGAGCAAAAATGGGCAAACTAATGACAAAAATTAAAGAAAACTTGTTGAAAGAGATATTAAAAATCATTGTACTTCCAAATACACGCTTCCGGCTCCATCGGCTCTGGCTCCAATTCACTTTCACAGTTCACTCCTCTTTCTGTACCTGCTGCGGTCAGGTTTGCCATTTGGTCTTAAAAGTTTCATATTAACCCAATTTACATGATCCTGGTATTTTTATTTAGCTAATAACAGACAAATCAGGCACCTTTTTTACCTGAGGTGGCTCCCTGTAGGGTTAGCAACAGGTTTGATTGACAGCATCGCTAAGTGCCCGCTCCTGCTACACCAGTCGTGCAAGCGGGAAAGGGGCGTTACCTTCAATAACCTCACTCCGGATTGGCTCTTTGTTTGCTATGATACTCACAGTCGAAATTCCAAATACAGAACTCAGCTGTTTAACTGCTAGCCTCAATGAGCTTTATTTGACTGGAGCCAAACCTCACACACACTTAGTCCACTTCTTTATACAGTCTACGGCTTTAATTCACATAACAACTCAATTTGTAAACAGCTTAATTCACTTACTTGACATTGCCAACCACCTGTCGGCATGCTCCTTCTGACACCCAACCGCAGTACGGATCTCTGGAGGCGATACATGACCTAAAACATGGCACAGAAAATCACACATGAATCGAAATATAACTTTTCACACACATTTCAGTTGAATAGTAGGAATGGGACAAGATCTTGAGAGATAAAACTGCAACAAAATTATCTCGCGAGACTTTTAAAAACAATTTTTGTCCAATTTGGCTTGGACATAAAAGGGTTAAGCACTGGATTGTTACATCACTTGAGAAGCTCTAGTTCCAAAAAGCAGTGATCCATTGGCTAAAAAATTGTGAACCGGATCGCACAGTTTATCTATAACAAATGATGTCAAAATCTCATCTTGTGCTGGTAGACGGAGACATGCACATCTGATAAAAGCTGCGATGGCATGCTGGGTCTAAAAACAAAAATCCACTCTGCAGTTCTTTGGAGCTTCGAGCTTTTTTTTTTATGACTGAAAAAACTCCAAAGACCTACAGTGTGGATCAGTTCTCATCTTGTCTCATTCGCACTGACCCAATGTCGCCACTCGTCTCATTTTGTGGAAATCGTGTCTCGTCTTGCCCCTGTCGATTAGTATTATAAATTTTGACACATACTTCTTGCAGTGTCCGTGTTTCTCGCAGCGTGACAGCGGCACTTTAACCACACAGGAGGTGAAGGCGACCCACAGCGCATGGCTCGTACTGTCGATCTGCATACCGACGATGCGCTTGTCCTCCACGCCGTCTATACTGCACCTGAAAAAGCAGAAGAAGAGAGGGGAGGGACGAGAAGAGAGGGAGAGCTCAATCTCTGATCCAACCGTCTTTGTCAGGAAAAATAAGTTGAGGGAAAAGTTTCTTGGGAGATAGGTTTAAGACTTTGAGTTCTTTAAAGGAGATTAAGGAAGGCAGGTAGGAAAAACGGCGAGGTTGGAAGCGCTGGAGATAAAATGGGGGTCAGGCAGATAAAGAAATAGCAAACAGACAGATGGGCCGCGTGTGCAGTTAGCGCTAACCCTGCACTTAGCTCTATAAAAACCACTGCCCCTCCTTCGCTACATCCGCTATGCTCTTTGTCCGACTGTAATCCTTATGGGCCTGTCACTCGCCATCCGCCCGCTCCTGAGGCTTAGTCTATCAGTACAGGGCT
Source organism: Periophthalmus magnuspinnatus (assembly GCF_009829125.3). Lineage (NCBI taxonomy): Eukaryota > Metazoa > Chordata > Actinopteri > Gobiiformes > Gobiidae > Periophthalmus > Periophthalmus magnuspinnatus. The sequence goes on from NC_047134.1 coordinate 26,437,328, forward strand.
CTGGTACGGTATTAGCGCTCTCAATTAGGGTCCATCTCCAGTGAGTAATGCATCGTGATCAGGCCTGAGACTGTCCACACACACAGACAGGCTTGACCGCTCCCTGTATACAGGGGCAGATGGCAAGGGACTGCTCAGTTCATGGTAAACAAAAGCAAAGTTACCAGCACATAGAGATAAAGTCCAAATACTGCTGATCTGGTTAATTACATAAGTCTAATCATGGTCATTATAAGGATTTCTTAGGATTTCTTCAGTCTGGTAACTTTAGTTTATGTGTATATGTAAAAAGTGTCTTGCTCAAGAGCCTTACAATACACACTAGAGCAGGGGTCTCAAACTCAAATTATCTGGGGGCTTCTTAAATGTCATCATTGTTTTCAACATACGTGAGGAACATATGTGAGGAAAATTGTTTATGGATATACATACGTTTGTGACGGGAGTACACAGCACGAGTATTTGGGGTTTACCGATTTGGCAGAACCTTCTACACCCAACATGATAATGCCACACTAACATTAAGTTTTCATATTGTCTTGAGGGCCACAAAATGCCGTCATCGCGGGCTGCAACTGGCCCCGAGCCACGAGTTTGAGACTCCTGCACTAGATGATTTATTTATTTATATTTATACTTCCAGTTTCCAGTTATATGCAACATTTTGAGAACTTTTTCCCATTGATAAGATATAATATTATCTTGTAAATTTTTTATCGCTATGGCAATGGACCTATATTTTCATCACTATGACACCCATGGATTTTTTTAAATTTTTTTTTATTTTGTATTTGTATTTGTACATATGTGTTTCTTCCAGTCATCACATTCAAATTTTCACACTTATTTGGTCCTGGTTTGAGCCCGTTTTAGTCCTGGCGCAGACTTTGGTTTAGTCCTGGCTTAATCCTAATCTAGTCCAGGTTTAGTCTTGGTATAGCAGGTTTACTTTCAGTTTAAATCGTTATTTTGGTGTTGTATATGTGCAAGTGAACAGACGCTAAGGCAAATGTGACCAGACCGATCTATCCTCCCATCCCATTTCTGCTTACGTAAGAAAGTTTAACTGGCTGCCCTCACTTTGTGCCTAAATAAACATAGATAAAATACTTGTCGGACAATTTGCAACACCCAAAGACTATATCAAAACCAAGCTTTGTTGAAGACAGAGGTCCGATAGAGCAGACTTGGTGGGCACATGCTACACTACAAACAGTGCTAACCCTGAAAGCCCTCTTGTCCACTGGCCTCTCTCTCCTCCATCTTGGCCAGCACAATACCACATTCTGTTTACCGCCTACTGACTTCTCCGTCTTCTCTCCTCCGCTCATCTGCGCTCTTTCTTCCTTTCTCTGTTCATCCATTCGTTCTACCTCATCCATTACCCCTCATTCAAATATTTGCTTTGGAACACTTTTTTCTTCTGTAGGTTTTGCCTCAATATTCCGTTTCAAACTATGACCACGCCAAACTGACCTCAACAGCGGCCAAGCGTAGGTAGGAAGCCAAAAATTGTACTAAATGAAGCTATACATTAGAATAATATTAGTGTAGTTAAAGGAAAAAGTAGTTTCTCAAGTAAGACTAAAATGTATTTGGGAGTAACTGTCTGGAACACATATATGGAGGTAAGGTGCAAGAAAAACTTTTCAAAATATTGTCTAAGTGAGTCATTTGACTTACTCACAGTGGAAATAGTCACCAAATTGTACGTATAAAGAGGGGGTATTAAGCAAAATCGACTTTTTGGAGCGTTTCTATTCCTTCCCTCATCAAACAAATGCCTAAAGAGGTTTTAGACGTCATCCATGCATGTTTGAGTAATCTAGTGATCTCTTCCTGGCCCTATTCTGTCAGGATTTGGATTTTTTGTGTATTCTTTGCCCCCCTCCTTACTGTGTTTGAGCCTGGAACTGCGTGGAGATTCCGGTTCCTCCCACATATACCTGTAACTCATTATCAATCTAGTTGCACCTGTGAGTACAAAAGGACTGAGAATCCGATACTCAGGGCCAGATCGTCTTGTCATCTTCTCGTATTTCCACAAGTCGTCCTTGATTCCGCTCCTTGGAACCAGCCTGCACCTCCGCCTCCGACCCAGCTCTCCACAACCGGTACGAACACCCCAGCCTCTGACCCTGCGACCCACGACCTGCTCCAAGACTACTGCCTACGACACCGCTCCCAACTGTCTGCTCTGTCTACCTTCATTCACATTCCTATATCTGCAAATAACCTTGATTCTAACTTTTACCCAAGTCTGAATTTTTGGTTCTCCCGACATATTCTAACCCTCCTTATAGTTTAGCTGTCTGCTCCGCCCACGAGCCTACATCACCTATGCTCCCACACGACAATTCTCCATAAATATACAAAAGAAGGATACAAAACAATACACAACAACTACACAAACCTGATGTGATGTGCAGTACTTTTGTTATCGAAATGTGTTGTGCGATTGCGTTATTGTGACAACTTTTCGGTGAATATAGCATTTTCAAAACAATAAGTTACCATGGTGATCTGGCCCTGGATAAATCAGAAGACCTCTTCTCCTTGATGTTTCGTTGGAGGGAATACCTTTGCGCTTTATTGTTTTTTTGTTCTTTGCCTGTGTGTTGTGTTTTATGCTTTTTGTTGACTTGTGTGGAGCACTTTGGACATCTTAAGTTGTGTTTTAAATGCGCCATAGGAATAAAATTGAAGTGAATTGATGGATGGAAACCTAATATGCCATCTTTAAGTGAGAAGACTGTTACTAAAATATCACTTAACTGGGAGTAAAAGTACATAAACAGTACAACTTCATCAAAACTTTACTTATTCAAATGTAACTGAGTCTTATCCATTTCATTTTATTAGCAAAGCATGTGGAATGTAACTATTACTGTATGTTTCCTTAAGGCAAAGTTCAGGAGGAGCTGGCTTGCCCTGATGCGGCCGACCACATCTCCGGGCCGTCCAAAGACTTGAGGGCGAGTGTCTTTAATTTAGTGCCTGTGGCGGAGCTCAATGAAACCTGACAAAACTCTCCCAATGATAGAGTGCCCATCTGGACGGCTTTACTCTGCGTTGGGTTGGGGGGAGCGGGCCAGTGGTGATGGTGGCTTGGCACAGTGGGTGGAAATGTGGACCAAGTCATGTAGTCTTCCATAGAGAAACATTATAGCAACAGTATCCATGAGTTTAATGTATTCAACTCCCAGCCCCGAGCTCTGCTTCATGAAATCGCAGTCTGCTAAAGCGCTACACTGGTCTCACCTTTGACCTCACAGTGTTCTGGTTCAAAACTGAAGGAAAGTTTGAAAAGTTTTAGAGAAATCTTTTATATTTTAGTGTTCTTATTCTTAGAAGTTGAGTATACATAGCTAGTTTCCTTAAAATTGTTTCATTCCGCACAATGATTTACCATAAAAAATACAAAATATGAAACCGTGGTTAGCCCCAAACTTACTGCTCACTATGATAAAAAAGTTGTTCATTTTTTGGATCTTTTGACCTTTTTTAGTTTCCAAAATAAACATGTTTTACTTCCTCAGAATGTGAGAAAGAACACAGCAGTATTTTCAACTCAGGGTCAAACAACTGACCTTCCAGTTATTGGGTGAAAACTACACCACAGCCCAAAATTTTCTATTGAAACATATCTCAAAATCTAGAAAACCTGGACTTCATTTAAACTTGTAATTGTGTTGTATTTGGATTAAAGATGTGGTTAAGTATTGTAATCAGACTAATAAATACTAAAACTACTATCAAAACTAGATACTTGAATGAGGTTCATGCGGTATTCTGATAATTTACTGCTGACTGGACAGTTCACAGCAACATCAAACTGTTAGATATGAAAACAAACTAAATCTTGATATGAAAAAATAATCTATAAAAAAATAAATAATAATAAAAATGATAATAATAATAATGATAATAATAATAATAATAATAATAATAATAATAATAATAATAATAATAATAATAATAATAATAATTATAATAATAATAAAAATGATAATAATAATAATAATAATAATAATAATAATAATAATAAAAACTAGGTAGACTTTTTAGAAAAAAAAAAAAAAAAAGGTCAAAATGATCTTGATCTTTATCAGAGACAGTATAAGACTGCATGGTATTACTGAAGAAACTGCTATTATTTTGAAACCAAAAATTACATTCTATTGTGTAAAAGATTATTATTATTATTGCTGTGGTATCCAAAGTGGCATTTTAGCTAGTATCAAATTTGAGTTTGAAATTTTCATATGACAATGATAACAATAACTTGGATATAATGACATGTAAGTACATCAGTGCCTCAACTTTTTGTACTGAACTTTAGGTCCATGTTTGTTTCCCTTAAAAAGTCAAATTCCACTCTTAATCCAAGAGCACTGTTGAATGCATCTGGCTCTGACTCCAGCTCTGCACAGTCTCACCCAAACCTCTCCCACACATAAGGTGCAGTATACTTCACGTACTTGTCAGGGTTGTAGACGTTGAGCTCTTCCAGAAAGAGGCTATCGTTGAGGAAGCCGCTGTTCATTTTGGCCAGAAACTTGAGGATAATGCCTTTCTCTGAGCCCAGGAAGACGACTGTGTGGTTTCTGTGCGGCCCCGCCTCACTGTCCACAACGATGCGCGTCAGACGGTACCTGGAAACACACCAACAACACACATTCATCAAACACTGTCACCGCAAGTATGACAGAGAAGTAGATGTTTGTATTATGCAGTTTTGGGGAAATGTTGAGAAGTAAATACAGTGAGTACAGCACAGTAATTTAGACATATGCTGCTTTTCTTGTGGTTCGTCAGCTGCTTGTTTCTGTATAGATGCAGACATTGAACTGAAGAGAAGCAGGTTGTATCTAGCAGTGAAAGAAGTACTCAATTTAGTTACTTCAGTAAATGTACAGATACCGGAGCAAAACAGCCAAGTAAAAGTACTTAAAGAGTTTAAAGTAAAAGTATTTCATGCAGATTTTATAAGACTTCAAATGTATTGGTTTTGATAATAATTTGTGCTCAATTTTGCTCAACAGAAATAATTAAATCAATGGTTTAGATCAGAGGTGCCCAAACTTTTATCGAGGGCTACATCTCAAAGCATATTGGAAGTGGAGGGCCACAGACCGGTGATCAGTGCAGTGCGGTGCTTTATACACAGCTTTGACAGAGCCTCTGTATATTAATAAGGCTTGAAACACATTAATTTTAGGTCTGTATCACAATGCAATGTGATGTTTGAGGATACTGTGGTAGAAATAGTTTAATTTCCTGTTAAAAGTGCTGCTTATGATCAATTGGGCTGGTTCAGCAGGAGGCTTGAGGACCAATAAAAACTGGTCTGAGGGCCGCATTTGGCCCCCGGGCCATAGTTTGGACACCCCAGTTTAGATTTTACTCAAACTATGAATGTGTTAAAAATAAACCCCTCAGATGTTTCAGCAGGTCTCAAACAGTAATAACAAATAAAAAATAGTTTTACGTAGAAAGTACAGATACCTGCTCTCAAATGTAGTGTAATGTATGTGGTAATGTAAAAGCAAAAGTAAAAGTATCCACTCTAAAATGCACTTAAGTAAAGTACAAATACCTAAAATTTGTACTTTACTGCTTTTACTTTGCTACCTTCCGCTACTGGTTCTATTACAAGGCCAAGTTACAGGTCAGATCTGTGGTGAGGCGACTTATACTTTCAGTAAGATTGCATGTTATTTTGGCAGTTAAAACACCCATCATTAAATCAATGCCAGAGAGGTACATTTAAAGCCATACTGTGGAGCAAGGAAAAGCCATGACCATCATCTCCATCTTCATTTAAACAAGTAGGTGGCACAATGCTCTCAAGAAAAGTTACACACACCTTTAAGTTGAAAATATTACCAGGTGCCATTCATGTTTCTTCCCTATGTGGCTCCTCCACTGTATGTTTGCGACTCTTCATTGGATTTCACATTCGTCTCAAATAAGTAATTGACTGAAGTTTACACACAGCCCTGCTTCACTTATGTAGACGGCACTATAGGGCTTGCACCTCCCGATGTTTATAAATACATTCGAACCCTAAAGGTTTAATTAGAAAACATAATAGAGTAGTTTCACGCTATTGGGCAGGCAGTATGTGCTCTGTGTGCGCAAACACATCTACTGTGCGCTGAATTGAGTTTGTACATTTATCAGGCATTGCCCATAGGTCCACACAGAAACTAATTGGTTCATCTGAAGTTCAGCTAAGCAATAGCACATTAATAAATATGTTAAAACAAAAACAATGAAGTTAAAGGTGCACTAAGTAAGATTCTGCAGGGGTCTTTAAAGGTTCATTCTGTCTTTACTCATTTATTTTTTTTGTCAGACAGGTGCATTTCTTTACCTACTTTACACGCGTTGGCTGTTACTTCCTGTGTCTTCCTGCTCAGTTTTGCCGGACAATAGGATAAGCTTGCGCCCCCTACTGTTTGACGCCTTCGCCAGGACAGCATCTCATGTGTGTGACAGGCGATATCTGACTATAGCAAGAGACAAAACTGCATCGTGGACTGGGAGAATGCCAAAGCAACAAACACCACCGCTGGATCAGTGAGGCCATTGAGCTCCACAAACGAGGTCTGAGGAGCATGAATCGTGAGGGAGGGAGCGTACGTACACCTTATCACACACTTGGGATGCAGTAGGGGGGCGTAAGTTTCCTCTACTGTCTGACAACACCAAGTAAAGCAGCCTACAAGACACGTCATTACACCATCACGTGACGGAAGGAAGTAGCCGAAACACGTAAAGCAGGTAAACGAATGCTCCTGTCTGACAAAAAGCATTGCTAATTCTAAGTTTCTGGAGGAGAATGTGCCACGTACTTGATCATATAAGTATGCCCCCAATGGTGTAAAGTAATACAACAAACTCAAACTGCGTAAAGCAAGAACAACGTTTGTAACCTGCCCGGGGACTGCAGATTGAAAGTAGTTTTAGCTCAATCTGGTGTGAAGCCTCTCTTCTTTTATGAGATTAATGTGTTTGAACGTGGTCCCTGTTAAAATAAACCAATAAACAAAAACAAACAAACAAAAAAACAAAACAAAAACAGGTAGGTGACGGACCTTTGACCCAAAAAGTTCATACACGTTTAAGGAATTGTGGCAGATGCTAAGCTAGAGAAGGCTATCCAGAGTTAAGAAAACTGAAAAAAGTCATAGTGGGTCACAATTTAAGTAGAAAAATTCAACATAGACCCGTCACGATAACAAATTTTGAAGCATGATATATCGCTACAGAGGAATATGGCGATAAACGATAATATTGAAACTAATTAAGATTGAAATAATGTAAGATAATCCCATTTTAAATAGACAGTTTCATTAAAAGACATGAGCTGCAACAAATAAACAGCAGAATGTACCAATAATTATCCATAAAAGGGACTTATTCACTCCACTGCAGCTCAAATCTGATCGGATTACATTAAAAAATACCCCAAATTTCTCCACTTTTACAAAGAAAAAGTACTCCTGATAAATACTGAGTTTGTTTTTTTGGCATTTTAATTGAACTGATGAAACTTAGGCTGAAAGATTTTCATCAAGGAAAGTGTTAAGCTCAATTTGAACTTGTTAACAGCTGCAGCAAACATCGTCATGAAAAAACTATGTGCACACACCAAGTCTCTAAAGGTGTAGTAGAAATGTGAGTGTGTGTCATCGCACTTGTCTTCTTTCATACAAAGCCCTCAGTTTGATCCAAAGCAGATATGCATGACTTTTGACCTTAGACCACCCAGCACCAAGCCAGGAAACTGGTCCAAACTATGATAATATCCAGGCCAAACTGCAACATTTACAGTAACAGTCACAGATAAATGAAATATGAATGAGAACGAGATGAGATAAGTGAATAGTGCACTGTACATCTCATACACCACCTGTCTATTTGTTCCCAGTGTTGACTCAATAAACACACACCAGAAGCTTAGTATAATAGTTATCATTAAGTTAAATCCTGACATATTAGGATGTTTGCCAAGTCATTTGTAGATTTATTTCTAGGATCCAATAAGTAATGAATGAATTTACGTATTTGATTATTTGAAAGTCATGAAACCAAAATATCAGGTCTGAACAACTGGCAACTGTCTACACATCATAACATCTACTTGTTGAAATGCGGCATCATCAAGTACACTATCAGTCAAAAGTTTGGACACCCCATCTCATTCAGTATTAGGGATGGGACAATAAAAAGGGTCGACAATAATCGTTCATGACATTTTTTATATAATCGTCATGATCGCCAACAAAGATAATCACCATTGTGTCACCAGAAAGTGCACAAGAAACTGATCTCCTCTAGATCACTGTTGTTTTCACTTATAAAAAAAAAAAAACAACCTCAAACAGTTGTTTAAATATGGAACTTATTCATAATATTAAAATTATAATTATTCATATCCAGAACATTTTTAAACTGTCAGTAACAATAATTATTGTGATATAAACATTAATCACAATTATTTTGGCCATGATAATCATGACACTAAATTTCAGTATCGTCCCATGGCTATTATTTTTTTTTCCCTTTAATTTTAGTGATAGATCGATATATGAGTTGGCTGATATATTGTGCCGATATTTGCCCTTTTCATCGGCTATCGGCCTTAAACCTCAAGCAAAAGTCGATATTTTGCCTCAGCCTTGCTGTTTAAGGAATGCTCCATTTGAACAATGAGAAGAAATAACTGCACAGAACGTGACCACATAGTGCTCTTATAAGTTAGTGGTAAAAAAAAAGGGCTGTGGGTGAGTTTGTAGTAAATTTAAAATACAAAATTTGGGCAAAATAATCACAATCGGCCCCACATATCGGTAGATTTTATCAGCCATGGGTTCTCTGGATTTTAAACAATCAGCATCAGGCATGAAAAATCTTTATCTCTATTTGTTTTTACTACTTTCTACAATTTATACCTACAGAAGACATCAAATTATAAGATTATAAAATAGATATTATTATTATTAGAAGCAAATAAAATAAATAAATAACTTCAGTATTTTTTTTTATATTTTATATTCACATCCTCAAAATCCTCACTTTGCTTTGTCGAAAAACAATTATTTCTCTTTTTTCTTTACTACATAATCCCATATAACTTGCTTCATATATTTGATGTCTTCCATATTTATAAAATGTAGAAAGAAGTAAACATAAAACAAAAACACTGAATAAAATAGTGTGCTCAAGCTTTTGACTGCTAGTGTATTTCTCTATTTCTTCTATCACCAGAGGCCACATTCTCCAAATTCACAATTTTACAGGCAGCCTTCTATTTTAAAAACTCTCCCAGTATGAAGTGAGTTTGGTCTCATCAAAAGACAAATCTGGTAGCGCTGTCTTTCCTGTCCTTCATTGAACACAACCAAACCCACTTGAGAATTCCCCATAGACACCTACTGTGATTACTACTGTGTCCAACCAGCTGAGCTCAAGACATTTTATTTTCACATCCAAAGTCTTCGCTACAAACCGGGCCTCCCCTGCGGACTATACCGAACGATCAAAGCCTGTCACCGCTTAAGACTTAACGCTGTAGAAAACTATCTCCTAACAGAAACTCGGGACAATCTCTTCCTCCCCTCATACGCCCTTCCAATGCTTCGGGAGCTTACATAATGCTTTTAAACTCGCAAGTGGCGTTGCTCTCACCGTGGTGCCATCTCAAATACAAAGCAGCCAGTCTGATCCCTCATTATGTAAAGACACAAATGTGCGCGGCGTGCCTCTGTGATGTGGCGTGCTAATGAAGGAATGGGATAACCTTGATGAAAGCCGTGCATATTCTTACTAAAGCGGAGTGGTAAAGTAGGTCAGAGCTACTGAGATGTGATACACTGAAAACCATGTAAAAGATGAACTGTGGAGAGTGGCTGGTTTTATAAGGGGTGTTGTCGACAGGGAGAGTTGTCAAGTCATAGTTACAAGTTCGTTTAACCTCGCAGTGCCTCTATGTAAGTTTTAGGTGGTGGGTTCAGAACCTTCTAGTCTCCGTGGAGGTGCTAGATTAGATTAATTCATTTGACACAGGACAGCGCTATTTCATAAAACGAATGATTAAACCTGAGTAAAAAAGGTTTGATCTTAGAGGAGCAATAAAAATAACATTCATGGACTAAGTGAGTGTGACGTCACCCACAGCGTTCGGCTAAAGTCAAATGAAGCTCATCGAGGCTAGCAGTTATAGTGGCGAAATTGGAGCATATTGTTCCATATTGGGAATTCCGACCGCGAGTATCATTAACCAAAGAGCCAATCCGGAGCGAGATTGTTGAAGGTAATGCCTTTTTCCGCCTGCACCGCTGATTTAGCAGGGAGCGGACGCTTAGCAACGCTGTCAATCAAACCTGTTGCTAACACGAGCAGGAGCAACCACGGAGAAAGAAGGTGCCTGATTTTACTCTATTAATGTTCGTATCTTGATTTACAGACACAATAGCGAAATATAAGCACCAGGCTTGTGTAGAGCGGGTTAATACGAACATTTTAAGACAAAAATAACAGTTACGGAGAGAGGTGCAACAGCTTTTCAATAGAAAGTAAATTGGAGCCAGAAGAGCGCCCATGCTCACTTCCTATTTGGATTGCGGTGGCTAGCAGGTTAGCTTTGTCCATTTATATATACAGTCCATGATCGTTCCACAGAATAGCGTAAAACTGATCAATCTCCATGGAGACGGGTAACTAAGTTTAATAATAAAATCACGTAACAATTCAACAATAGCCCTGCGCATTTTAGACCTTTTGTGATCATCACGTTGAAAGAAAACGATAAATAAAGCTCCCTCTAAACAAAACACAACTCCAGCCATATGTTTTTATGACTTAACATTATATCATGACAGGAAACTCAAAAATAATCATTTGCACAGAAATACCTCAAATAAATCCTCTTAAAAAATACACAAAAGCTTTAAACTTCTGTACAAATGCCCCGTCAGCGAGTTTGTCCGGTGGGAGGCAGGGCTTTGTCGTCTTATTCCCCCGAGTGAAGCTAAAATGTGAGTGTGCAGTAGCAGCTAAAGGCCAGACAGACCTTTATGATCAAACAGCATCAGCCACACTGCACTGGCTTCTGGGATCCACTCCAGAAGGAACTCTGGAGCCGAGCCAAGCACAAGGCAAAACTTTTCCTATTCCAAACTCTTGTCACGCTGAATCATATCTTTAGAGCAGCAATTTTGCAGGAAGGACCAAATATTGTTACAGTGGGCAATTTAAACAGCTACTGTGCAATGAGCTGTGTTACTGGGTAATACTATACGATATTGAAACTACACAAGCATGATTATAGAAGTCTGTAGCCTGTAACTGCCTTTTCCTGTTTTATATAGCGAGTTTGTAATATGTCATTTTAATCAGATTTGGTTTGTAAGTATTTCGATTGAAACAAAGAGTTCACGATCCATTTTGTTCCATCAAACTAGAGTCAAGTATTCAAATTAAAAACACATTATATACTGTATGTTGTACCACTTCCTGTTTCTCCTACTAATGATTACTTGTTTATATTAAGCGCTATATAAAGAAAGCTGACATTTTGCTAATTCAATAAAATAAATACGGAAATATATGGAAAGAAATGACTAGCATCTAAACTACGGCATTAGCACGTATTAATATTAATGAGTTTTAGACACACGACCTTTTCCATTCAAATTATGTATATGTATTTGTAATTGTTAATTGCTAAGGTAACGGTCATGTTTTCATCTCTCCAACACATTGTCACCCCTTTTATTGCTTGATTGGTTAACCTTATAGAATCAGTTCATTACCATGCAAATACTGTAGTGTAAACAGCAATAACGTACTCTTAAATGTGAGTACTTTGCATAGTTTTTCGCTGCCTTCTTTGGCTCAAACGCCGCAGTCTTGAACTTACATAACATCTGAGTTTGATGGACACACACAACATAATCATTACCGTCCACTGCCAGTCTAAGTTAGCCAATTCCGACTTCATCAAAAGGTCACCCGGGTTTCTGTCTTTGACCCATAGTTAAGTGCATCCTCACATCGTCGCGCCGTTGCCCAGGGAGAATAAATTAAACTGTTGATCAACTCGAACCAGCAGAAACTGGGTCATTGGCAAAGCGCTAATGAGGCTAGCCGTTTTATGTAATGTTGGGGCTGGAGGGTAACGCGGGTGTTAGGAGATCTCCTTTGGGTGTCAAGTGCAAATGAAAACTTACCGCACCATGGTCTTCAAGAACCATGGCTTGTGGGCGATGGAGGGCACGGCTTCGTCCATTAGCGGGTGCATCTTAATAAAGTTCAGGGTGTCGTCCGGAAACTCGTTGGAGACCTTGTGCCTCTCCATGGACGCGGAGCCAGCGCAGGTTCCCGGTCTGGAAAAAATGAAACAGAAACAGGTGAAACAGTTTAGAATGAAGAAGTGAAACGGAGGGTTGTAGTTTAAAAAAATGAAGTTTAAGAAGACACATATGAACTCTAAGTGCATCCATCTTGGCATAATGCAACTGGAAATCAATGGGCTTCAAAGTTATGAAAATTAACATGGTTGTCATAGTGATCAACAATTAAAAATGTAAAAAAAAAAAAGTCCTCAAAATAGCGACCATAACAAAAAACTGAAACCTATGAATAATATTTTATGAACACTTATGGTTGTTATTTACTTCTTCCTAATTGGCGTACAGTCAAAGTGATATCGTCCTTCTTCCCTGGTCTCCATTTTGAGGACTTAAAAAATAAGACAGCCATGGTGAATTTCTGGAATGTTATTTTAGAAAAGTGAAAGGAAGGGTTGTAGGTTAAAAAAGAAATTGGGGATATGTATGTATGTTTTATATATCTACCTCTAGGTATTTTAGTTTATTTTAAGCATATCTTTTGTAACTTTGTGCATGCCCTTATTTGTACTTATTCAGTGTTTTTATGTTGCACTTTATCACCAAAGAAAGTTCCTAGTTTGTGAGCTGTGTTCACTGACAATGGCAATAAAAGTCTTCTGATTTTGATTCTGAACTCTAAACGCATCTGTGTCAATATAATGCTACCAACAACAGCACGGTTGCCATAGCGATCAACAATTAAATGTGTAAAAAAAATTGTCTGCATGGTTCAGAGTCCTCAAAATGGCACCCAAAACAGGAAACTTAAACCTTAAATAATTACTGTTGTTTTTCATACAACATGGATACAGTCAAAGGAAGGTGATATTATTCAAATAGTCCTTCTTCCCTGGTCTCCATTTTGAGGACTTTTCACCATTCAAAGCATAAGACAGTCATGGTTAATTGTTTATGGTTTTACATCACTTGAAAACCACTTTTGCGACTGAATACCGACGATTTTCCTCATGAAAATCAAGTTTGACAACGCTGCTTGAAAAGTTAAACCAAGTTAAACAATGGTGGATTTTGTTTCTTTCTTGACGTAGTTAGACGTAGTTTGCCCCATCTTTCACCTGACATTTCCACACAGAACACAAAAGCAACCCTTTGTTTATGACTGCGATGGGAGACGGAAACTTCTTCAAAAAGCGACAACCAAAAACTTAACTCAAAGATTGAACATTTGGGTCCAGGACGTCTTCTTTACAGGGACAGCGAGGTGGGTTCAGAGACTGCCTATCTATGTGATTCTTTTACTGGAGTCGGTGAGCTGCTTGTAAAAGAAGAAGCTGCGTTTGATAGCATATCCCGTTTGCAGGCATCACCTTGGAGAGCCTGTAAAACCCTGCAGTGCGTGGTCTGTGATACCCTGCCACACCACACCAGAGATATTAGAGCAGCAGCCAGTGCACGTCCCCCTTCGGTCAGCGAGCAAAACCATAGGAACATATTTCTGCTTTTGCCATGAAAGGCTCGTTTTAGAAGCGGCGGTTTGGGAGAGAAAACGCAGATCTGATGTTGAAATTGGAATGCCTTTAGAGGAGAGCGCTCTGCACACTGGGGTTGAGTTTCTTATACTCCGTGGATGTCCGAATCCATTTGAAACGATGTGGTCAATAGTTTATGCCGTGAGATTAGGTTTACGGCTCAAACTAAACTGAAAGCATCAATCTTTTAAAATTACTTTCTACATTTGCTAGAGTAATTCTGAGAGGTTAAAACACCTTTACCAGACAAACTCAACATCGCCTCATTGTGAGATGTTTCTAAAGACATATTTCTGAACCAATGTCATTTCATAAGTAGTCATTTTAGTAACTTAAGATATTTTGTGCATAGAAGAAAAGGCCGTAGAAATACACAGATAACTTGTGAAAGAATTCTCGCTATTATGCACCAGTTGCCATGGGTTACACTGCAGCTATAAACTATGATAAGTCAGAAAGGTTCGGCGTAATCTTTGAAGAACTAACTTTCAATTTTAATTCAGAATAAAAAAGTGAGATGTAAAAATCTAAAAGTTGCAATTTAATAAGTAAAAAGTATTGTAGTTTATCTATAGCAACAGTAACTCAGCTGGAAGAATGATCTGAAGGTTGGCGGTTCGAATCCCGCTCTCGACGTGAACATCATTGGTAAAGCAGTCAGATCCACTGAGGTTGGTGGTGCTGTCGTTGTTTCCTTGGGCAAGACACTTAACCCACCTCGCCCCAGTCAGCTTTATTTTTTACAATTATTATATATGTTTTGCGGCTGTAAAACCCCTCACCACACACTTTATACACTTTTCTCACACAGGCGTTAACATTTTATCACATTTGTCTCTTGTTTAAACTCTCTCAAAGTTCAAACCTTCGGTGCCTTTGTCGGTGCAGAACGTTTTCATCGACATTGTGGGTTTTGTCGGGGGGGAAACTTGCAAACATACAGCACTTCACAGTCACACTGCGATCCAACATTTATGTAAATTTCAGGACACAGAACACAATGTGCGTTCAAATGCCATAAAAAAAAACATGGAAAATTGCACAAAAAAAAGTCAGTGAAACAGCGAGGTCGCGAAAACTGAACGGCGTTTTAGTGAGGGACGACTGTATGTAATTGTGAACATTTAGCCCTGTTTGACAAGATAAGGGCCATTCTTGTGATCCATCCTTTAATCATCCATGGCTGTTCCAACACATAAAGGAAAATTCTGCATACTTGGTTCAAACAGCCATGAATCTTTTCTTCTGGCCAAAAGAGACTGATGTGTGAATGCTAGCAAAACCATGCTTAAAACAGATGTCTAAAGAAAATCAAATCATAGCGCGCACAGCATTGATTTGAAAGGCAATTTCCACACCTCTCTGTCCACAGTGACCTGAAATAAAGAATTACCTTGACAGATTTGGCGTCACAGGATCTCATAATGGCTTTAAATGAATGCAGTTCAGTTCAGAAGTCACATGGTGCATTTGTGGAGAATGAAAGGGAGTGCTATAACAGGTTTTTTCCGCTGTAGCTCCATTGATGTGTGCGCGGACATATGGAGCGCAGAACAGAAGCCTAAATAGTGAAATGTGTAAATGATTGGGAGCGGGAGTCTGACACATGGAGAGACAGTCTGCTGCAGGGCCCACCTCGCTGCCTTTGTTAGCACTCTCCGTCTGTCTGAGTGAGCTTTGGATTCGATCATATCAATCACATCAATAACAACTCGGAGATATCACACCAGGCCTCAACCCGGACCTGCATTCAAAACTCACATTAGTTTCAGTGCGTTGAAACCAGTGAGGTATTCATAGAGTACGGCAGATGTTGTGCTTGTGTCTGCTATATAGTCATAATCTACGAGGCCCATGGATCATTTTGTTATAATTTGCTAATTTTAAATCACAATATTAATCTAAAATGACTTAACAAAAGAAACAAATACACTGACTTCCACCTTAGACAACTGCTGTGTCCAACGGGAGCTGACATCGGCGTAAACGTCATCACAACAAAGAGCCGTGGAGCTGTCGGGCCCTACTCTGGATAGCTGCAGATCACACTAGTGAGTAGCAGATTTTTTTTCATTTGTCACATTTTTTTTCATTTGCCAAACCCTGCATGTGTCACCAATTAAGAAAATAAAATTGGAGAACCAAGTGGTGGTGAAAATGGGGTTTGATCGGCAATATGACGTCTTGAAAATAAGCAATTAAACCAAATACAACTTCAGGGGAGTAAATGGTGAGAGGAAACAACTATAACGTGGTTAAAAACACGGTAAAAAGTGTATTTTGCAGAATAGGTCTGCTTTAATGTAATAATGTGGTAAGTTCTACTGAATTGCAATATGACCACTAACTGATCAATAATGAAAAAGTCAATAATGCTAACCTTGTAATGCTTTAGTGTGTGTATTTCAGACAAAGCATGGAGATAAGCAGGTGACAGAACTTCCACCAGAAAAGTTACATAGTGCATATTTAATTTCTGGTACATATACCCACACATAACCATCCAGTCTGCTCTTTACGCCTTAAAATTTCATGTACGATAGACGAGATCACTGGTGCTCAAACGTCTGCAACAATTTAGATGTTATTTTGTTCATGTTTAGTAGTACTATGTTTGAAACCTATCTGAGACCTGATTTAGTCCCGTTGTAGATCTGGTTTAACTCCGGGATACTCGTAAAGGCTAATGTTTTGTTTTGTGGTAAGTGGCAAATGATCAAAACCTACACTCGTGTTCCATCCCTGCTTCTTCACGTGATTTGATTGCTTTTTGCGTTCCCATTTTTTGCACTTGTTGCTGCCTCTTTCCACGACGCTAAGGAAAAATAATCTCAATTGAGGTAGATAAAATAAATGTATTTTCACCAGGATTAGAAGTGTACTATAGATTGTGGAAATACAGGGATAGTCAAGTCTCAAGCAAAATCTAAAGCTTGAAGACTGGTAGCTAAAAGTGTGCTAAATTATTATCCTCCTCCTGACAGAAATCACACCCAATGTACCATTTTTCTATTCTGAAAACCTGTTCAGCTCAAGTGAATTGAAGTGTCAGTTTCCTCGGCTATGATCCACTTTTTCTTTAGCAAGTCCCTAATAAGAACTCTGGTAAATTTGGTTACAAGTGACTATTCATGGGTCTCGGTGACATCGACTTCCTGATTTAAAGTAGACTTATTATGCAAAATCGACTTTTCAGACATTTTAACCATGTTATAATTATCGCTTAGTTTTTGGAGAGCTTTGTGCATGTTTGAGCAATCTTCAATCACTTATTTTCAAGATGCCATATTGCAAATCAAGCCCCGTTTTCACAGCCACTAGTACACGCCCATTGAGATGGACTTACTTTATCACAGTGGGGTTTCATTTTCTTAATCACTGATGCATATAGGATTCCGTAGCGTTGTGTAGTCATTTTGGCACAAATGAAAAAAAAAAAAAGCTACTAACTTCCATGATGTGCAGCTATCCATTTTAGACTCATTGTTGTGATGACGTTTACGGTGATGTCAGCTCCCATTGGGGACCGCAGTTTTCTAATGAGGACGTTGTAGATGAATATTGCAATTTAAAATATACAAATAATAACATAATGATCCACGGGTGTCTCAGATTGTAACTATATAGCACACACAAGAATTATATGTCTATTTTTAAAGAACTTTTTGAAGACTGCCCATTCAAATGTCCTGTATTGCTGGGTTTCAGATGACATCAGAACATTATTTAGACCAATAATATTATATATATGGAGACAGATAGATGACAGGTAAAATAAATATCACTAAAATGCTGATTTTTGTTGTAATACAATGAGTTCACTAATAAAAATAATCAGGTTCAACATTTGTGAATTTACCTATTGGATATTTCACGCCAAAATACAATGTAATCAATGGAGAAATCTCTTGTGTCGTCTGGGACTGTGACACCATCACATTCAAGAGTCTGAAAACCGCAGATTATTTATAATTGCTTAACTGCTACGGCAACCATCCTCACTGAAATCAAACTGGAGATGTCTGAAAAATTAGCATATTAGAGATGATGTCACCATGTACACAAAACACAAGCGATTACAATCATAATACTAGATTGGCCAGCCAGCCTGACCTATCTAGTGCGGATCTACTAATTACATGTACACGGACACTCATTAGAACAATGTGTGGGTTTGTATTGATAAAAAACCCAGCAGAGATTTAGCAGAATGTTGAGACATACTGGAACACACATGAAGCAGTTATCACAAGCCAGATCTTTGTCGTAATCTTTTTTCCCCCCTTTTTTTGCAAAGAGGGAGAGGCTCTTAGCGCACTAATTAGCCAGCGATAGATGGGAGATTGATCAGGCTGGTGCATTTGTGGAATTAGCCAGCCGTCTGTAAAATGATCTCATGCTTCATTTGTTGATAGTGAGCCCTTCTTTGATGCAGCTGCACGGGGAGTGGGAGGGGCCTGGCGGTGAGGTAATGGTTCAGGGAGCAGGGGGCAAATGTAAAACTGTAAAAAAAAACAAATGCTTTCAAAAGATACGGAGGAAGATGGGAAGAAACGTTTTAAAATGTGCAAAAATAATAGTTTCTTTTGAATGGTATATCTAATTGGTGTAATATTAAAGGAATTGTACACATGCTCTGCTCCTACTGGTACAAAATTAGAACTGCAATCACAAATGAACCTGTGTTGCCAGTGTCTTAACCCGCTGATTGAGACAGTAATGAAATAAAAAGTGCACAACCTCCTGCGTGACTCACAAACACCCTGCTCATCACCTTTTCCACCAGCTGTCCCCAGGTCCAAACAGGCCAGAACAACCAGGCTGACCAACAGCCTGTATCCCCAAAGCCCCCGTCCTGTCTCTGCACCCCTCACACGGACAATAACCTCATTCAACAATACAATAACACTGAACCAGACTTTGAATTGTTGCATAATGACATAAAATACTCGACATAACTGTGTGTCCCTGTGATGCCCTTTATATTGCTGCTAAGAATGTTACTGTTTATTACACATGTGCTGCTCTGGTGTCATTATCGTGCCAATGTTTACACTGGGGTTAATTATGGGGTAATTATGGGATGGGCTCTTGCACCTTTTGTATTCCACTTTATGTCAAAACTATGTAGTGTTTCTAATTGCTCTGAAAAAAACATTGCTCTATGAAATCTTTAATCTTGATGAACTGGATAATTGTTTTAAGAACCAAAACACCAAATGACAACATAAAGGAGTTGGGAAGCATCTTGTCCTATTTTCGAGATCAATGTTGTCTGTAAACTTGGATATCGACATATCTGGAAATAGTGGCTAAAACAGTGGCTTACATGTACACTCAAAATCGGATTATTTTCTGAAAAATAATTTTAAACTACTATTTATTTAATTTATTTTTCATTTATTTTATTATTTTTATTGATTGATTGATTTATTTTATTTTATTTTTTATTTTTTTGGGAAGCCCTTACATCAGTTGAAATTATTTTAAATATGCTTTTTTATAAACAAACTTGAATTGAAAATAAAATGCAAAGAGCAAAATCATATTACTTCTTTCTGATCATGGTCCTTCTGAATACTCACATCAGACTTTGAAGTTTGTTCAGAAATCAGATAATAATCAGATTTTTATGTAAATATATATAAAGCCACTGATAGGTCATGTTTATACAATTCCACATATCTTACCCTATTTTCAGTAACATTTGAAAATTGAAACATTGCTGTATGAGGCATGGCACCTTTTGTAAAATGGAATCAATCTATTAATAAATTTTGCCAATTTTGCCTTTACTGACTCTCACCGAAAACTATTTATTTTGTGTATTAATATATGCCAATAAACAGGCCCATCAATAAAAATTTGCGGGCCCTGTGCAAGAAGCCTCGCATGGGCCCCCCATCACCATTAAATTAATAGAAAGAGCCTGCAGTTCTGGGCCCCAAAGACCCTGAGGCCCAGGACAATCCTTTTATTCCCCCCTGTCTACTGTCCTGCCAATAAACACTGTCTATTTGCAGAATTTTCATCGAGTTCTGTGTTACTTTGTTGTCTTCCTCGTAGCTGCATAAACACACTATGAGAATCCTTGAAACAGATGTGTACCGTGCCATCTGTGTAGCGTACATGAGCATATGTGTGTGTTAGCCGCTAATTAGCCTGTGTGGTACCTGGGCCTGGGAACCTTGTCTTCAGGAAAAGGCGTCCAGGTGGAGTCAGGGGATTTCTGCTCTTTGAATCGGCCCGTGAACGTGTTGGCCACCTCTGCCATGTCGTAGGCGCAGACAGCTGAGCCTGGAATACTGCCAAACAAACAGAAAAACACACTTTTAAGTCAGTATCAAAGAACCACCTTCCCCAATGTCGACCAAAACCAGTTCATTTCTCTCTGATTAACCCCCAATAGCATTGCACTGTTTGTTTATACAGAGGCAGAGCTATCCAAATGGAAAATTAGTTTTAATATGGAATCAAATGAACCACCCCAGCTTCCTTCCTTGGAATAGAATAAGCAACAGCAGGCGTTTTGTTATAATTTTGTCTGTGACTTTTAATGTTGTAGTCTTATGAGGACACACATTCCCTTCTGGGGTTCCCCTAAACTGCGGGACGTTACATTTGATCACAAGTCTTCTGTCTAGAAAGAAATACAGCCCACAGACACTGGATTATCTTATTCTAATGCTATCCATCTTGTGATAGCAGCCCAGCCACTGGCCTTGGGTTCATGCGCTGAGCAACTTTTCATTTTTTACCAAATAATAAAACCAGTGATTGTGTGTTTCTTATCAGACGTTTTAAAGGGCAGATAACTAGGATTTATAGCCTGTTGCATCATGGGTATCTTTGGAATAGAAGCATTCACAAGGGAAGCCTCACAGACTGCAGGGCCAAAATCTTGGCTTTGGGACAAAATTACAGCAATTATCCTGTGCTTTTGGTTTGTGAGGAAAATGAGAGAGTCACATGGTAACATGTGTGCACCCAGACTGTGTGAGCCAAACACTGTGCTGTACTCACTATAATACTTCTAATTGTAACTCCTGTCTATGAAATGGGGAATTAAACCCTGGATGAGGACTGGCATTCATAGAATATTTCACCGGCTTTGCTTCGTTGGGTTTAATGTCCATTAACCATGCCCAATTGCATTGTGACAAGCCATTGTCTTATCTGCTAAAAGTCGCCATAAATGGAAAATTACAATATGTGCAGCTATCGGCCCAGCTCTGTGACTCTGTGGTAATTTTCAATTTAGATAACAGTGTCTCCAGTCTCTGCATAAGAAGTAGCTCCGAATAAGACCAGACGAATATGATTAAGCACCTGCATGTCACAGGCCAGAACAGTTATGACAGAAGATGTAAATGTTGACCCTTCCTCACAGAAATAACATGTTGCCAAAAGGCCCAGCGGGAGTACCCGCCTCGCATTAATAAGGTCAGGCTGACATCATGTTGACGAATCGAAGGCTTTCAAACACTCTTTCAAACAACAACTCATAATTACTTTAATTAATATAAAGTGCACAGCGCCTGTCGCTGTGTGTCATGTCATCAGAAGAGAAGCCTACCCTCAACTCAGCTCTGAATCACATCCACACAAATGTGCTTTAGGATGTGTGTGTGTGCGTGTGTGTGTGTGCACGCGCGCGTGTGTGTCTGGGTGTTTGTGTGGCTGTGCATGTGTGGAGGTACATATTCATGGGTTTCAATCATAAGGATTACTTGCTGATTTGAATTCAATTTCAATTCAACTCATGTTTTTTTCGGACTCATGGTCCATTTTTAAAACAGACAGAGACAATACGAACAATAAACATTTATGAATGATTTGGAATGGCAAAATATTCCATCTTTTGAATGGGGAATGATCCTCATAAAAGCCTTAAAATCAGGAGGGAATCATTTGCCTGAAACCCAATGAAACTGTAATGTGAGTGTGAATTAGACCTCAGAAGAACGAAGACAAATGTTTCTAGTATTCTGTTCTTCTTTATAGTCTATAATCTGCACACTAGGAGCACTACTATACAAACAGAAGTGTTCTAAGGGAGTGCGGCGTCACCCATAAGCTTGGCTTCAATTTGGAGTTCCATAATTGGAATTCTGACCGCAAGTATCATAGCAACCAAAGAGCCAATCTGGAGCAAGGCTGTTGAAAGTAATGCTCCTTCCTGCTTAGCACAATCAAACCTGTTGACCTCGGGGAAAGAAGGTGCCTGATTTGTCCGTTATTAATGTTCATATCTTGATTCACGGACACAAAAGTGAAATAAAAATACCACGATCAGGTAGAGTTGCTTAATACAAACTTTTTAAGACAAAAATGACGAGCCTGACACAATCAGTTACAGAGACAGGGCAACAGTTTTTCAATAGAAAGTGAATTGACGCCAGTGTCGATAGAGTCGGAAGTGTGCCCGTGCTCACTTCCTATTTAGAAACCGGCTAGAAGGTCAAGCTATGTCCATTTGTACACACATTCTATGGTGCAGATACATATATGTGACATGTGTGTGCGTGCATGTACCTGTTGTAGGGAGTAGAAAACGTGGCCATGACCACATCTCTTCCGTTGATGTGGATGACGTCGGTCACAGCCTGCAGGATGTTGAAGTAAAAGTGGGAGTCTCCGGGGATGGAGCAGTTGAGACGAGCCTTCAGGAAAGAGGTCCACTGTTTCTCCAAGACCCGAGGAGAGCCTCCGCGGTCGTTCTTACACACTCTGGCCACACGGGGGAACACCACCTGAACACAGCCAACCCCCAAAGGTTTAACATTTAACAGGTCCGGCTTCCACACCGTCACATTTTAATATGTGGAGCTGAAAAATTAGGTCTCATGTACTGTAAAAAAAATAAAATGCTTTGAATTGTGTGAACAGAATCATTTTAGCCATGTCTCAACCTTTTCTGCAACAAATCAAATTCAATCAAAGCTTTTGTGTTGAGTTGGATGTAAGGACTCTGTCATTTTTTTCCAGCAAGATTGAGTTTTCTGACAATTATGTGCTGTGTGAACTTTACTTTTCACAGTCTGAGCTCTGACTCTTTCATCTTAACCTGTTTTAAAAGATGGTGGAAGATCACTGGTTTTCTCAGGCTTGTAAAATAACTTTCATTTTTTTTCGTTGTTAAAATAAGTCTCTTAAAATCTCTCACTTAATGGTCCTATATTACACAAAATGGACTCCTGTGAGCTTTAATCCATGTTATAATGTTACCTCCTCAAAATCATACCTGGATTTGTGTTTTATTTCAAGCCTGACAGACTTCCCTTGTCTTCAGAAAAAGGGTTGGTCTACATCAAAGCTCAGAATGTTCCACCTCGTGGTGTGAAACTTAACAGCTACCTTTTACGTTTTGTTCAGTAGAGATTGACAACTTCAGGGTTAAACTCATCCAAATGATTCTACTGAAAGTGTATGGACTTTAAAAACACAGTGGAGCACTTCCTGTATTACCACATGACATCACAAGGTGGAACAAAGTGTTGTTTTTGATGAGAAAATGACATTATAACAGCTCAGAAAATGGCGTAATATGGGTCTTTTAAGGTTTGCAGTGAACCCGACTTCAAAATGGAAAGAAAAACAGACACTTTCTCATACAAAAACATTAGCAACCACACCAGGAGCCGTAAAACACTACAGACTTAATCTAACATTTCATCACTTCATCGCAAATTAAAGCCGCACTCTGTAATCTTGCGTGTTTGATATGGCGTTAAAGAGCCAGCACCTAGCAACAGCCTCAATAGGAGCCAGAGGGCTAATTACATGTGTGCTGTAAGATGGGCTGTAATTAGTTGTTGTCACACTATACTTAACAGCAATAAATCTAACACTGACCTGGAATCGCAACCTGAAGTAAACAGCGAGAACGGGAGCGAACGGGGCATTTAAACCCAAAGCTCCGCATGCACACACACCCCCTCACACTCCGCGAGACACACTAAACAAACAGTTACTCCAGAAAACACATGCTGATATAGTGCTAACCTCATGAAACGTGCCAAGGTGTCATTTATTTTCATGTCAGAATGGCTTTGATACTAAAATGACAATAATGGCAAAATCATGAGAACTTGGAGAAATATAGAATTGAAAACATTATTATTAGTGAGTACTTATTTTTGCATAGAGAGATATGACGCTAAATTGAAGTAAAAGGGCAGAAGTAGTACATGAAGGACAAAAAAAAGGGATTGGATACTGTGAGATGCCAAATTGGTGTCGTTTTAAAGGTGCACTGTGTAACTTTGCTGGTAGATGGCACGCTACCAGTTTGTATCCATGGAAGAGCATTAAACAACTTGGAGCTCTGGGTTATACAGTTTTAACGTATGAAGCCAGTTTCTACATTCTAGTCACAGCGGTTGAGCGTTTGTTTACCTGTTGTAAAAGTTACACATCAGATCTGCGGAGAGGGGACTCAGCTCACAGTAAGAGTGCAAGTTTATCAAGGTATTAAAGAAACAAAAAAACACCTGAATCAATGCAAGATACATAAGTTTAAAGCCTTACTGTCATGATATTTTCATCAAAACAAGCCGGAAGTGAGTCCTCCACTAGAAAAGTTACATAGTGCGCCTTTAGGTGTTGTTTTACTATTAATACACGATACACCGCGTGCCCATTTTCTTCTGTGTGAGAAAAAATGTTTGGCAGAGTTACATACGTCTTATGTCTCTAGTCATGGTTTTCAATCTATGGCAACAATCTTTGGTCGCCATAGCAATTACTGCACCGCTCTACTCCACCCAGAGCCCTGAGGTCAGCTGACCAAAGCCAGGCTCAAGACCAGAGGTGACAGAGCCTTTTCTGTGGCAGCGCCCAAACTGGAACAGCGCCTTCTGCCTGTCAGATCCTCTCAGTCTTTAATACAGTTTAAGACTAGACTGAAAACCCACCTCTTCTCCCTGGCATTTAACACTAGCTACACAGGATATCTTGACGTTTTATTGTTCTTTTCCTATGTATCATGTTATCTGGATATATGTTTTTGTTGACTTTTATGTGAAACACTTTGATAAGCTGATATTGTTTAAAATATGCTATATGAATAAACTTGAATTGAATTGAATTAAATTAAGCAAATCTACAGTATCTTTTGAATGGAGAAAAGGTCCTAAGGTGGAAAAATCTTCATATCAGGAAGGTTTTTTTTAGCCTGAAACTCATGAATTTTCCTGCCTAAGCAATTGTTTACTTGGCCAGGCAGGACACATCCACTGTTTATTAATGAAAGCATATAATTTACTAAACGTTAAATATCTCGGCCCGCCCTCGCGGCGCATACATTAGCAGAGCCACAGAGCTTCGGAAAAATGCAGCAGATTGCACAGGCCGCTCTGCATCTGCGCTCCCATAACACATGCCTGTCACTTCAGCAAACGCAGCCATTATCCTCTGCTTCCTGGTACCTCTCCTTGCTCTTTTCTGCACCTCTTGTGTGAATTTTTCATTAATTCACATCAAGATACATATTGAGTGGACGGGTTTCATAAGGGATGGACAATATATCAATGCTAATATGAGAACTGGTGGGTATTTTTGTATTCATTTATCAGTATCTGTCATATATCGCAAAATTCACAGATATTTTGCACTTGCATTTTTTCCCCAGTCTCTATATGCCCAAATGTCACTCCCAGTTTGTTCTCAGTTTTTCATATGCAAACAGATTAGTGAGCTAAAATGGAAACAGCACTGAAGCTAACAAAGTGTAGTAAAGTAATAAATCCTTGAGAAATACAATGATTTTCGTAAAGTTAGTACATT
This sequence comes from Periophthalmus magnuspinnatus, assembly GCF_009829125.3. NCBI lineage: Eukaryota > Metazoa > Chordata > Actinopteri > Gobiiformes > Gobiidae > Periophthalmus > Periophthalmus magnuspinnatus. The sequence goes on from NC_047134.1 coordinate 26,463,009, forward strand.
TTGTGAACTTTTCCACAAATTTGGGGCCCTTGCAGTTGATACTGATATTGGCAAATTTGTTTTTTGTCTCAAGCCTGAGTTTCACAAATGGTAAATAGCAAATAGTCACATATTTATATAGCACTTTTCCACCTTCAAGGTCCTCAAAGCGCTTTACATCAATGAAAAAGTCACCCATTCACACACACACCAATGTACGCAGACACTGGGGTCGAGTTGTGTTAAGTCTCCCAAGGACAGCATTCATTTGTAGGAGCTGGAATCGCACCGCCAACCTGTGGGTTAGTGGATCTGACCGCTCGAATTCGAACTCCACCAATTCTCTACCGAATGAGCTACAATTGAAAGCTTCTCCCGAAATACCTGTAGGAATCTGCATGCCTTCCGTCTGTTTTTATTAATCAATTTTTTCCTGCCTTTGTAATTCCTTCTGGGAACAATGTCGAGTGGGTCAAATGCTTAAGGAAGGAAAGGACATGCAGCTGAGATTGTATATTTAAACTACAAAAATGGAATCTCAAGACATCCACGCCCTTCTACTTGGATCCTATTTTAGGTCCCTTCATCCTGCCAATGTTTATCTTATAACATAAAATGCTTGGCAACTTTGCAACTCCTGAAAGCCTCCTTCCCGCCATGTGATCCACCCACATCCCGTTCACTTCCTGGTAAATAGGAAGTCACATCTGATTAGACATTTAAACAATAGCTTATGGACTGTGTTTGTGCTTACCTTTCCCATTGTGTTGTACTCCATGGCAATTTCCCGAAAGAAGAAGTAGATGAAGTCTCCATAATTGACTGCTTGTACAAAGTAGGGCTCTGTAGACAAAAAAGAAAACCACCAATGTGATGTTTTGCCATGACAAAACACTTCTGACATCATATTTCACAGTAAACAGCCCAGATAGCTGTCATATTATGCAAAAAAGCGTGTGAGTGTGAGCCCGGAGTGCCTCAACCTATCATCCATCATATCAGGGAGACAATTTGCACGCAATGAAAGAAGGATCTCTCTATTGGGTTTTGACAGACTGGACTTGTGCTCGTGTTTCTCCCTGCGGCGCAGCAATTTCCTCAAAAATTACTTGTGTGTAACGTTAGCATAAGAGCTGTTGTGCTTCATGCAAATGCCATAGTGCCTTTTACGGCTTATAAAACAACATTGGCAGCGTACATATTTTAGCACCGCAAACTTAGCAGATATCAACACATTAGCATTAGCCATTATACTTAGCAAAACTAATATTGTTTATGAAACTGGCCACACATAGCGGTTGCGTATATGTAATGTCAGTGCTTAGTTTAATTTGAGACCATTGGTAATAGGCTCTGTGCACAGCGCCCATCTCTATGAGGTTTTTGCCGATTCACGCTAAAATGAATCAATATTTTTATTTTTTCATGTTAAAACTACACAAATAAAATTAATACTTTCTCCGGAGGATGCTTCTGTGTTTAGAAAGAGAGACGTTTGTGTCTCAGTGCTAATGCTAATGCTAATTTTGAGGCATAATAAATATTAAAACAACACCACAAACTGAAAAAATAGTTGGTTAGTCTTTATTTTAGTCACTTTGAATTTTAAGAGGTTGTTTTTTTCATGTTTTCCAATTTTAATCAAAGTGACTGTTAGCTTTGAGACACAGTGAGCTAGCTAGTGTGAGTTTATTAGCTCAGTGACAGTGTTGAATGGATAAAGAAGCACAACATAAGCCAAAGGCTACAAGCTAAAAGTCAGTTAATACAAGGGAGAGGTGATACAGTATACTGGTGTTTATATCAGTATCCGTGATGGTGGGACATGTATCGACACAATTGTCTATTATATTTGGGTCGATATGTTTTCTGTCTTACGGAAATTAAGCTGCAATGGTGGCTATATACACAATGATTGCAAAAAGTACAAAAAAACCTAAATATATTGTTACAAGAAGGAAAAGTTCATTCGTAAACTTAACTACACCTTTGGATTTTAAAATATTGACATCTACTTTTGGTATCGACCATAACAGCTAGACAAATAACAGACGTCATCTGAATAAAATCGGCCCATATCGCGTCAATACTGTATGATTTTTAAGCTAATGTTGTGCGTCATTGACAAACTTAATGGAAAACACAGATAATGTTGAAACATGCATTCTATCCCTGGCAGAGTTACATGTGGTTGACTCTGTACAAACAGGTTATGACTCACAAATCACAGAGATTCATAGCGGTGGTCGGAGCGTGCACTGTTTGTTTTGTAAGTCGGCAGGCGCGCCGCAGCCCTCTGACCACAGCGCCTCTCTGCTTGGATGTCCCACACTCACCTTTTAGCCATTTAGAGTCGTGCTTGACCGTGCGAAGAGTCGGGCTGTCTCCTAGGCTACGATAGATGACCGCATCGATCGCTAGGAAGTCTGTTACCGTGGCAGAGTACAGCTTGCCATCTGGAAGGGAGAGAGTTGGAGTAGTAAATGAGTGGGAAAGAAGTAATGGAGTACACTAGGCCACCAACTAAGGTCTTGTTATGTGGTCAAACACAGAAGATCTCGTAGAAAAGCACGTTTGTGTCAGGAAAATGACGGCCATGTTTATAAAATCTGTTGTGTGATTTGGGGACTACTTCAAGGCTGAAACCAAGATGGCTCGATGTAATGATGTGTCCCCATAAAGCCTTGACTTCAGCGTGCCAAGTTAAGTTTTGCTTTGTTCAAACTTTTCACAAAGCTTTCAAAGTAATTCTGATTGTAGTGGAGTAGCAACCATAGACTGTTTAAAGAAGTGGACTAAGGGAGTGTGACGTCAGCCGTAGTGTCCGGCTCCAATCAACTCAAGCTCGTAGAGGCTGGCAGTTATACCTATGAATTTGGAGCCAAGTTCCATATTCCGACTGTGAGAGTATAATAGCAACCAAAGAGACACTCCAGGGCGAGGCTGTTGAAGGTAACGCCCCTTCCCGCCCACACCGCTGGTTTAATGAGGAGCGGGCCCTTAGCAACACTGTCAATCAAACCTGTTGCTAACACTAGCGGGGAAGAAAGAGTCACAATTCTCTGTTATTAATGCTCATATCTTGATTTCCAGACAAAATAGGCAAATAAAAAAACACTAGGATCATGTAGAGTGGGTTAATACAAACATTTTAAGACCAAAACGACAAGCCTGACAGCAGCAGTTACACAGAGAGGGGCGACAGTTTTTCAAAAGAAAGTGAATTGAAGTCGATGGAACCAGAAGCACACCCATGCTCGCTTCCTATTTGTAACGCGATGGCTAGCAGGTTAACTATGTCCATTTATGTAAACAGTCTATGATTGAACCTAAAACTTTAGATTTCTTAAACCAATAAAATGATAATATACTGCTCATCCAAGCCGCTGCTTCAATTCTGGTCAGAAGCGGCGAAACATCTTCACTCTTACAACGATTTGTCCAGTTGACAGATTTAAACTTCGTCTTTTGCTATGGATCAGACCTGAACGACTGAAGAATGACAGACATACTTTAAAAATATTCAACTGTAGCATCCTACACAATATGAATAATTGTAATTGAATAAATGCAAGATATGCACTTTTAATGCCATACAGTAGAATATTCAAGAAAAGTTACAAAGCGCACCTTTAATATTCTTCTCTCGTTACTACTTGGTGAGTCTTTTACATGCCCAAAACTTGAACTAGAGCAGCCTATCATAGCTGAATCATCCTTGTTATTGAAAACCGCTCGTTGCAGAATTTATACAGCACATAAAAATAAAATAGTGAATCCCATCAAACCATAACAACGAGCCAAACAACAGTATAATTACTCCGTGCTTTGAACAACACACTTCAAAAACAGCCTTCGTCGTCTCAATTCTCAACACAAGAGCAGAAGCACCATGACCTCAGCCTGCCTCAGCCAACACCACAATGGAAACTCCAACTACATAATTGAAAGGATGGTAGAGAGGAGAGCCGTGTCCGCCACACTCAGTTATTCCAGTGCTGTTCAGACCCTTTCCGTATAGGTAGTGCACTAAGCCTCCGCTGCTGTAAACTTGTCCGGACAGTTCATCAATAGCCCTATAAATCGGTTCACAGGCGATACCGATGCGGACTGGATGTCTTTAGCAGCTTTGTGGTCAAACCCTAGACTGTATATATAAATGGACATAGCTAACGTGCTAGTCGCTGCGTTCCAAATAGAAAGTGATCATGGACGCGCTTCCGGCTCCAAATCACTTTACTTTAAAAAATTATCACCTGTCCGTCTGTAATTGCTGCAGTGAGCCTCGTCATTTTGGTCTTTAAATTTTCATATTAACCCTTTCTACATGATCTTGGTATTTTTATTTCACTAATTTGCCTGTGAATCAAGAAATGATTAGTGTTTGATTGACTAAACCAGCGGTACAGGCAGGAAGGGGCGTTGCCTTCAACAGTCTCCCTCCGGATTGGCTCTTTGGTTGCTATGATACTCATGGTCGGAAGTCCAAATATGGAACTCGGCTCCAAATTCGCCTCTATAACTGTTAGTCACTTGACTGGAGCCGAACGCTATAAATGACGTCACACTCACTTAGTCCACTTCTTTATACAGTCTATGTGGTCAAACCAGCACTCTTACTCAAACCAGCGCTGTGTCACAGGGTTATTTTTAATCTTGCGGAACATTGCTTCAGTTTTCATTTTCTGCTGATACACTTCGAAGTGGCTTGCTCAAATGTGTCAAACCTATTTTTTCTCCTGATATCATTGAAGTGAGTGCTGCCATTAGACTAAACCACAAGGTATTAAGAACAATATTACAAGCAACCACGGCTAATCCGCCACTTTTAGATTCACGTCTGACTAAAACATTTCCAAAGTGTTTAATAAGAGCAGATAGGGAAAATGAGCGGTAATAACTTGCCTTGTGGCGTTTTGTTCAGTTATATGAGAATTCTGTATTAGCATAATAAGGCTTCCATCTCTTTTGAAATCTTAATAATCCACACACAATGGAGAAAGTAGTGCTTAAGAAGGATGTTTAAATGCATTATGCTCTATACTATCCATTCATGGCTTCAATTCTCTTTTAAACTCTTTTGATCACCTTGGAATTTCACTTTTTTTACTTAAAATAAGGTCTGCATTTGGAAAATACACTTTATAAACTACACCTCTGTTTTCAGGTTTGAGGCTTTAAGTCACTGGAGCTCCCTCTGCTGCTTCAAGAAGGAATGAACAATTGGAAAATAAACAAATGACCATGTGAATGCTATGCTAATAGAGATACGCTTTCCTTGTGAGCACAATTTGACCACAAAACGAATTCAGTGACGGTTAATGGATTTAAAACAGCTCAGAGTTTTACCTGTGACGCAATAATTCAGGCAAAATGCAAACAGACCATTTTTGAATGCTCCGAGGAGAGCACTGAATTTGGCATCAGTGGATTCATGAAGCAAAACAAAAAATTAGCATAATATGTGTTCTTAAATCTTACCGGCGAAGAGAGCAACGTTGGCGTGCTTGGCGTCATATGGACATCTCGCCATGCCGCTAATTTCTTCTCCCAGCGCCTCCAGGCTGTCCATCTGCAGGGGTCACAAAACAGGTCAAAGGTCAGCAAATACACCAGAGAATGTAGGGCTTTAAAGTATATAAACATCCAATTCAGGAAGGAGTGCATCCTGTTGGGTCAGAAAACAAACTGTCACTGTGTAAATATGGAGAGGCCGTCCACAAATAAAGTCGATGTAGTTTTGGGCTGAACGGCTGACCAGCTGAATGTGAATGGATGGATTTAAAATAAAAGATAAGTATATAGGTGCTCTGTGACACTGGTACTTTCATTCACACTGAACGATGATGTATCAGGCCCTGATACATAATCATTCCTCTATGTGACCCGCTTTATGAAATCTAAACTTTGGGAACTATTGTGTAACGTATACAAACCCCCAAAAAACTTTACATTATGTTTACGTTTTAGGAGTATGGATTAAATTGAAATGACTAGATTTTGCTTCTAAAATGGTCACCTTTATATAAATATGCAGTTATGCCAATACTTTGAAAATGTATTTAGTGTATTTTTGCTGTATATATTCAGTTACTTCCCAACACTGTTCTTATGATTATCTTGATTTTAGTACCGCTACCTATAACGAATACTATAAATACTACATTTCAACGACCTCCAACTAGCAAGGACCACACAATGTCCCCAAATAAACCATCCAGTTCAGGGAAGCCTTCGTCCTGTTGTCCGAGTACAGGTCCAAAAACACACTTAAATTAGAAACATTTTGTCAGAGCTGAAGAACGGTGAGGTTTCTGGTGGAAAAGTCTTTTCGGGGCAAACAAACCAGAGTCCAGACGTATGTCCATGTGGCTGCGGCCTACACTAATATCCTGTCTGTGCCCGGAGCATTCCCGCTGCGAGCTGTCAGGGGGGAAGCTGGGAAAGTGTCATGGATGTAGATGAAAAGCAACATCCCCGGTGAAAATGCCTGGCAGTTTGTGAGAATGTGGTTTGGTTCACCCGGGCGTTATCCTTCACCTGAACTGGCATTAACAGTGGGGCTACCGGGGCTCCAGTACTCTGCCAGAGGGTGCGTTTTACCCCCCGCTAAACGTGACGCAGGAGCGGATAAGATCTGGTCTTTTAGAAGATGAAAAGATGAACAGAAATAGCAGTTTCTCACATTTTAAGGACAGCAGAAGCTCAATCTAGTTTTGAAGAAGTTGTCAGTAAGTAGTAACTAATCCAGATACACTTCAAAATTACACTTGAAAGGTATGGCATCCCATCTGCGTTGATATGTTAATGTTTGAGTAGACTTTACCTATGATTTTTTTACACTGTGGATGACTATGATGTACCAAATCAAATTAAGTTTTTAAACATAGACTTTATAAAGAAGTCGACTAAGTGAATGTGACGTCACCCAGAGCTTTCAGCAAATGAAGCTCGTCAAGGCTAGCAGTGATGGGGCAAATTTGGAGCTAAGTTCATATTTGAAATTCCAACTGCAAGTATTATAGCAACCAAAAAGTCAGTCCGGAGTGAGACTGATGAAGATAACACCTCTTTCCGCTCGCAAAAGTCTAAAGACGAGCCTGAAAGCAGCAGTTGTGGAGAGAGGGGTGACAATTTTTCAATAGAAAGTGAATTGGAGCCACAGTACACGAGGCCAGAGGCATGCCAATGATCACTTCCTATCTGAAACGTGGCGTTAGCGTGTTAGCTATGTCCATTTATATATACAGTCTATGATTTTTAGCCAGTTGTCCATGTTTTAAATTTATGAACATGGCTCCACACATTTTAATCCCTAAAACGTCTATAAAAACAAAACATTAGGAAATCAGTTCATTTATCCTACAAGTAAACTCACTTTTATTAAGAAATATTTAATCTAACAGTAGTTTTGAAGCCTAGTTTCAAAGTTATAATCACTAATTATAATCAGAAGGTCACATGGCGCTGTAATTAACTGACAAGAACAATATACAGTACAATGTAGGTCAAAGGTTATTTTCATTTCTCCAGGGATAAACTCATCCTCCCAGCATGCATCAGTCAGGAGTTTGCCCAACCCCAGCTAAACAGCACTAGAGGGAGTCCAGAGTGCAGCCAGCTTGGGCCAAGGTCAGTGGACTCCAGCGAAAACTGTTTGCCTTCTTCACAAACACACTTCTGTTCTTATATCAGTCTCTATCTCTCCTGACAAAGCTGAACCTACAAAAGTGCTTACTCCACCCTTTCGCGCTGCTCTTAACGGGTCATTTTGTTTTTGCTATTCCTGTCCCAAGCGGAAAAGGCTCTCATCTGCCCACTAAAAAGGTCATGCACACTCCGATGCTGGAAAAATCCTGCCAGAGAAATAGTTGAGTCTGATTTGGCAGTGAAAATTACAAGTGACCTTTAACAACAAACACAGAAGAATGGGACGACGGTGGTGGTGTGCTCTTCCATCGTAGATCCCAAGTTACTTCTGTTTGAGCTGCTGGCTGCTGGTTTTAAGCGTACATATTTTATTGTAATTATAAAAGGGTAGGTATAATCGTCCATTAACGATAACTGCGAGGACTAATAGCTAGATTTTTACACGGAGCAATAGGGAACGGATTACCTGGTTTGAGGATTGGTTGTTTTAGGTATCCATTAGCACTGTCGCCATAGCAATACACAATTTAAAGCAAAATATTTTATCTTCTGAATGGTGAAAAGTCTTCATTTTCACAATAGGAAACAGAAATTCATGAACAAAAACTGTTGTCAATCTTACTAAATTAAAAATTGCTTGTATCATTTCATTTTAAAAGCAACAATAGGACATTAACTGGTCTAGGGGCTCATGCTGTGAAAACTGACCACACTGGATATCTTCTTTCTCTTGTGGCAGTCAGGTTTGTTATTAAGTAAAAGTGCACACATTTAAGCCAAATGTATTTCGCACACTGTAATAGTTGCAGGACTGGGGGGGGGGGGGGGGGGGGGGGGGTAAAGGGCAAAGGATTTACCCAGGGAGGGGGGCGTTTACAAACTCTAATGGGCCTTTTCATTAAATAACATGTAATGCAGGCCCACCATGATAATTTGTACCCAGGCCTCAAACTTTGGTGCTACATCCCTGCACACCGAGAAGTCACAAGTCTAGTATGTGTCAGATTTAGTTGATGATATAAAAATAATAAGGCTAAGCATAAGGTACACTTTATTGTCCCCATAGAGAAACTTGCCCTCTGCATTTGACCTAACCTAAAATGCCACTGGGGCACCTCATCAGGAGCAGTGGGCGCCGCAGTGCTGTGCCTGGGGACCCATCTACGTCATCTTGAAGTTAGGCCGCGACTAACTTTGCTACGTCAGGGCTACCTTTGTGGGTGGATTGTACCTACAGTATTGTTTAGGTTGATGTGGGAAACTGGAGTGACTGGAAGAAACCCACCCAGACACAGGGAGAACATCCAAACTCCACACAGATCCCTCATATCTACTCGTCCACTGTGCCGCTAATCTAATCTAGGTTAACCCACTAATAAATACACCCAATTAAAGATCCGACAGCTTTGGCTCGCAGACTCGATTAACTGCAATCTTTCGTTTTCATATTAGTCAAGTATATTTCCCTTGTGCATTTTCAGCAGACTCGAGTCCAGCCCGTATCACTGTCATCACATGTAATTTATCTTAATTTTATTCATATCGTTCTCATTCCTCTCCGCTTTGTAAAATCAGCATCTTCTTCTTCTCCGGGAGCTGCGCCTAAGAAGCAGCTCCCCCTACTTGTCACATCTCAAATAACACTCCTGCCTCTCCTCCTCCGCTCTCTCCGGTGACCTCTGACCTCTGGGCGGCTCCGCTGTCACTGATCTCCTCCTGTCAGGAAGACTCTCCCAGCTCTGACCATAGATACATAGGCAAACAGTGCTGCTCTGTCAGGGAGTGTGGGAAAACAGAGGCTGAATGCTCACGGTGAAGCCCTCACTCTGCTCTAAACTAATATCTGTTCATTTAAGAAGCCAGTGTTTGTCAGGCACATAATTTAAACACAGCAATTTTCTGGCATTTGAATGTTGTTGCAAATATAATATACAAATATAAATATGCATGAGTGTAGTAGCGCCAGGATAATTTGTAACAGTGAGTGATGTAGGCCTATTTAAGTTAATATGTTTCATATTTCATTGCGTTAGATTACGAATTTTGACTTTTTCCAGTGTAATTGTGGCAAATAAGGTTCAATTATGTCAACTATAGAAACATTTTTAGCTTTTTTTCACCACTGATCTAAGTAGCTTCTTCAGTTCTGACAGAGTTCTGGTCTGAAGGGAGGAGCTAATTACACTGAAACTAACACACCCTAGTTGTTTACAGTAAATAAAAGAAAAATACACATCTGTCAACTGGACGTTTAAGCCTAAGTAGTATCTGTTATTAGTTAAGTCGACTGAACCCTAAGGTGTGAACTGCCACCTCTTTTGCATAAAAGAGTCCCTAAAGTACCATCTAACACCTATATCATACCCTAATCATCCCTAACTAATTGTGGACACTAAATTGTATAAAACAGTCAAATTATCTCAAAAACGTGTACTTATCCTAGAGTGTGAAAGTTTATCAAATGTGTTTTAACCAATCATGAATGTAGCCATAGATCCGCATATATATTCATACCCACTCTTCTATCCCGTACACAGTAGGAAAACAACATCCCGGCGCACATTCCCAAGCTTTTAGCCTTGTCCGAAGCAATAAGGAATCATTTTCAAAGAGCCAATTGCATTTCATCAACCTGCCATCCTCAGACTACATTTTCAACATTACCATAAAGAAACTAAAACAGCCAAGCGGGATATTTTTTACCTTGTTTACCAGGCCAACACTATTACGCTGTCAACTCCAATAGAAGCGTGGAGGGAAAGTACTTTGGCTTTGTACTTGCGCAGTTGAAAGTAATGTGTGAGATGCTGGCACTGTCACTCCAGTACCACTCGGGGGTTTAACAAATGTACAGTAAGATAGTGGTGCTCTGGAGGACGCACAAGAATTAATTACAACAACAGCTCTGTCCATAGGCTATATGCTAATTAATTAGACAAACATAAATCCCCAAACATGCCCATCAGGAGCGTTCTAATTGGTTCACGGTTGGAGGAGATGTGCAAAGGTTAGGGGAGCGCTCTGCCTCCCACTTGCTCTATGCAGTGTTGCTTACATAGGATTTATTTGTCATTGCGAAAGGATAGATGAGGTAAGATATTAAAGATGTACTACGTCGCTTTTCTGGTGGATGGTTGGTAACGTGTTTGTCTCAATGGAAATGTTATAACTTTGTGTGCAGTGAATGAAAACACTACCTGCTTCTTTCCATGGAGACTGATAATGTCATAGTATGGAACAGTCCAGGTAAAGCGAAAGCAGTTCCAGTACAGAAAAGCAGGTGGTGGAACTTACACCAAAATAGTTACATATTGGATCTTTAATTAAAGTGAAAAATGAAGCAAATACACTGATTTATACCAATAACCTTAGGCTGCTATGGATAAAATTACTTTTATCCTTGAGTTTTGAGAGCTTATGGGGATACTTAAAATGAATGTTACTTAAAGGTCCTATACAGTTGTCCCCCGCTTTATCACGGTTCACCTTTTGCGGTCTCGTTGTTTTGTGGATTTTTTTGTTTTGGTACAATTTTGCATGCTTCTTTTACACTGTATGAACGTGCATTGTGTTCTGCGTCCTGATTGGCTGAGGGACTGTAGACCATTGTCCATCAGTCTCCTCTGTGCCGTGTCTCCTGTACAGTACAGAATGTGTTCAGACAAATGTACATAAATGTTGGATCGCAGTGTGACTCTGAAGTGCTGTATGTTTGCAAGTTTTCTCCCCAACAAAACCTACAATGTCGATGAAACGTTCTGCAGCAACAAATTTCAGAAACGCTTTGGACTCAAAAGTGTTTCTGTGCACGGAGAGGCGCCTCTGTGGATACCGCTGGAGCAGAGGAACATGAACAACACATTTAAAGCGATCATCGAGGAAAAGGGATTTAATCTACGAAGGTTTGAACTTTGAGAGTGTTTAAACAAGAGAAATGTGAGAAAATGTTAATGCCTGTCTGAGAAAAGTGTATAAAGTGTGTGGTGAGGAGTTTTACAGCTGCAAAACATATAATAATTGTAAAAAATAAAACTGACTACTTTGTGGATTTCGCCAGTTTGAGAGAAGAACTCAGTCTAAATATGCAGGGTTTGTGTGTTAAACATGTGAGAATGGGCACTTTAAACACAGCTCACGATATATGTTTTTGATAATAGGGCATCAGTTTAGCACAGAAAAACTACCAAATTCACAACTTGTTTATGAGACAGTTCCCATTTTGTTCTTCAAGTCAACAGGTAAATCCAGCCTTTATAGTTTTTTTTTTTTTGAGCGATCCATTCGGCCTTTGCCTCACGTTCCCTCTCTCCATGATGTTGACCATTTCAGACCATCTGCCGACCGCAATAAAAGCACGTTGTCTTACACTCTGTTAACACTTTTCTCTTGCATCTCTCCACCTGTGCAGCTCTGAAGGTCAAGTGCACGAGTTCACACCTGGGCCATGAGCGACTGTGGACGAACCAAACAAGGACACGGCTCTGGGAGATTAATAATCCTGACCCATTTCTCTGTACAACCTGATTCAAAGCGTGAACCTCTCCCCTGCATATACCCCCGGCGGCCATCTTTTACCCCGGAGCTAAAGACACTGGAGTCAAGCAGCTGCTGAAGCATTTGTTATTTTAACCTGGTGAAGAAAAGCGCCTTTGTTTAAATCAACTATAGTACAAACATGACAGTCATTCTGCTGCATTTGTTTTCACTCATGAATTGTCGAGGTAATTGCAGCCTCTTTGACAAGACTGGTCCATTGTCCTTACTCTCGGAAAAAGAAAAAACAAAAAGACTTTTTTTTTTCTAAAAAGCTTTGTGTTCGAATATAGTCACATTTTTTACAGCGCTTTTCCTCCTTCAAGGCAATCAAAGCAATTTACATTAAAGAATCACTCACCCAATCACACACATATTCATACATCAGTGCACGCAGAGGGGGGCACAGGGAGTTAAGTGTCTTGCCCAAGGACACAACAACAACACCATTCATAAGTGGGAGCTGGAATCGCACTTATACTGTCACATCTTAGGGCTGATAGCAGCTCATTTGAGTGTTTGTCCACTGATTCGAAAGTTGGCGGTGAAATTCCAGCTCCCACACATGAATGCTTTCGTTGTGTCCTTGGGCAAGACACTTAACATACCTCATCCCCACTGTGCGCGTACACTGGTGTGTGAATGTGTGAGTGGTTCCTTGATGTAAAGTGCTTTGAGTGTCTTGAAGGTGGAAAAGAGCTATATAAAAATGTGACCATGACCACCAAATAATAAACAAATAAACATACAAATACATGAATATAAAATTAATAAATCATGTTTTTACCCAAACCATTAGTTAAATAGGGCAGCAAACGTAATTCATTTTCATTTTATGCTAATGGAGTTTCCAATAAACAAACAACATCAAAGTATGAATAAAAATGCAATGAATTCAAAGGATAAAGTCTATAACAAACAAGGACTAACTAAGTGGTACAGACTAAAATTATACAACAACAAAAAAAACTGCACAAATTATTTGAGTAAAAGAAACCAAAGTGTATTAATTGGTTGGTACTGAATGGAAGTTGTGTTCAAGGTGAGGGTTTATGGATGCTGTATCCCATAATGCCTATTCATTGATTCTCCAACATTTAGCACAAAATGGTTTGGTTTCTATAGAGCTTGAACCGAACCAGATCTTCCAAAAAGACTGATGAGATAAAAGTTGCATAAATAACTAGACTTAAAAGCAGCTCTGTTTGTGTACAAGTCTCTCCATGGCCTAGCACCAAAGTACATTTCCCACATGTTAGAGCCATATGAACCATCTCACACTCTGAGGACTTCAGGGACCGGCCTCCTGCTGGTGCCCAGAGTCAGGACTAAACATGGAGAATTACCTTGTGGACCAATTGTGCAATACAAATAAACTTGCCTTGCCTAAATCTTCACTAGAACAAAATGTAAAGTCTAAATCTGTGCCTGAGTGGTTTAAATGGCAAATTCTCACATTTTTATACAGCGCTTTTCCACCTTCAAGACACTCAAAGCACTTTACATCAAGGAACCATTCACCCGTTCACACACACATTCATACACCAGTGTACACAGACACTCATCTGTGGGAGCTGGAATCGCACTGCTAACTTGTGAGTTAGACAATCTGACCGCTCTACTAATGATGTTTATGTTTATGTTGAGCGCGGAATTTGAACCACCAACCTGGACCTGGATCTAACTCTACCAACTGTGCTACTGTCGCCAAATCAACCAAATCAATCTTTTCAACAGTCTCTCAGAAAATAGCAAGCATTCAACTGAGGTTATAAAGCAGATTTATCTTATCTATCTATTTCCATCCAGGTACCTTTCAGTCTTCATTTAAACACTTCACTAAAGAAGAGTCACTTAAGGCCACTGCAGCACTAATAAACTCTTCTGTTCCAATGGTGTCCTGGGACTCTGAGTCGATTCCCCAGATCCGCCCGGCAACAGGCGATGGAAGCACCGCTGGATAGGCCATTTATTATCACAACACAGCCAGGTTTGGACTTTGGGAGGCGAGCACCAATAGAGCTTCCAAGAAAGACTGAATAGAAGAAGCTATGTGTTACGCTAAAGAGAAGAGTTGTGCAATGGCGGCCAATGAGTCTCGAGTGTTTTTCTCTGTCGGCATTCCTGCTTTTGTGACCGTTACAACAACGTCAACAACATCTAGCTTTAGCTTTAAGTGTAACCTTCTTGGCTCCATGGAGAAGTCATTGCTTTTACTGGAATGTTTCTCAGTGTGGCATTCGATTTATCTATCTCCATGGAGACAGGAAGGTGACACCGCCAAGACAAATTACAAATCAGATCTGTGAAGATGTGACAGTAAGAATATATGAAAGACAGACTGGTTCAATGGCAAACTGTGGGACATTTCACACAAACAATGACATTTGCTTCATGGTATTACCAAAGCTCAAGTCCTCATTTGGCAGTAAAAGATTTGCTTTCATTGGCACAAACTGGCTAGAGGCTGGGCATTTCTCTGTCCTGTGTGCGGTCACTGCGGTCACAAAACTGCACAACGAATTGGACAGAAACATGTAAATAAACCTAGCATGGACCTAGAGATGCAAACACTAGCAACTGTGCAAATATGGAGCATTATACTCAAGCATTGCACAGCCGACCTGGCAGGAACGCGCTCTCTCTGGGTTTGTACCAAATCTACGGTGGCCTGCTGGGTTCATCCACCGGCCCCATGGTCCAAATGTGTGTGTATGTGCACGAGGGAGGGGAGTATTTGTGGTTAAATCCACCTTGGCCACGGTTCGCCTCTCCATCTCCACAGTGTGACAGTGCTGAAAAGAGCTCCTGTTTCGGGGCCAGTCTCATCCCACATTAATCAAGAGCACGGTGAGGGCGAGAGAGGGGGAAGAGGAGGGTGGAGAGAGTTGGAGGAGGGGTAAGGCAGGAGCACCCTTCACGCTTATGCACCTTGTAGCTAGCTTTAGTTTCCATTCCAGGTCCAACAGGTGTTTAAGTTTACTATTGCGATTTTGATACACATTCAACTCTACCCATAGGCCTATATATTGTTTTGGGGTTTTTTTCCCAATATGAATGGTATCAGGATAGATAAGTTGCTCCGGTGGTATTGAAGGATGGGTCAATTGTAGAGAGAAAAAAAACAAACAAACAACATACTTAAAGGGCCCATATTACTCTATTTTCAGTTCTATGTTATAATGTTGTTTCCTCATCAAAAACATATCTGGAGCAGTGTTTTGATTCTTTCACAAATGTTTAACACACAAATCCTGCATATTTTGGCTCAGTTTTTCTTGTAAACAGAAAACACACTGTTCCACCTTGTGATGTAATACAGGAAGTGCTCCACTGTGTTTTTAAACTCCTTACACCTTCACTACAATCATTGGGTTCATTTCAGACCTGGAATTACCAGTCTCTACTAAACAAAAGGTAAAAGGAGCTGTTAACATGAAAACTACCACTTCATGACATCACAAGGTGGAACAGAGCATTTTGAGCTTTTGAGATTTAGACAGACTAATAGTAAAGGATCATTCAAACATGTGTGAATGAAACAAAACACAACTCCAGGTATGTTTTTGAGAAGGTAACAAAGCTCACAAGTCAATTTTGCAAAATATAGGACTTTTAATGTGAGTCTTTAAGGTGCACTATGTGACTTCATCAGGTGGAGGGTCTGTCACCTGCTTGTCTCCATGGAGATGATAACACTATGCAAAATGTTACACAGTTTACACAGCATTTTAATGTATCCATTTCTATAAATATAAGAAGATGACGTATCCAGGCCAAGTTACAGGTCAGATCTGTGGAGCGTCGAGTCCACTTACAGTTAGAATGTTTTCCAAAGAATTTAGTACAGCAATAAAACAAGATAGCCACATTTAATGCCTTATTGTGGAACATTTTTGGATAAATTAATGACATCTCCACAAAGACAGTGAAAGTTACCGCATATTATATTAAACAAAAACTGGAAACTAAATAAAATATGTTGAATCAATCCAAGACTATGATCTGACAAAAGCTCCCATTGCTTTAATAGAACTCCAGTATAAACCCAGTAAGTGTAAATTGGCTGTTTACTGTCTGTATCGCCTCACTGTCTCTCTCCAGATTCATTCGCGTTACCCACGTTGCTGTAAAAGCTAAACACGACTGGTAAAAGCACGCACATAAATCCCACTCTCTACAGCAGCGGGAGAAGCGGCAGGGCCCACTGAACGGCTCGGCCCGCTTTAGCATGCTCGAGCCGCAGAAGGCAGCCAGCCGGAGACGTCTTGTTTTTCGGGTAAACAGATCTAGTGAACCAAAGCAAGAACGTTTCCCCCACAGGCCAGCGCGATAACATCTCCGTGTGCTGTGACCATCGCCTGCTAACAAGGCAAACCACAACATCCTCCAGGACACACATGCAGTGAGCCGTCCCATCAAAGTCTATTATTGTCACTCACATTGGCAGAAGTAATTACTATGACTACAAGCTGTACACTAAATCCTCAAGTCAACAAGCACAACATTCTGCCGGTGAATTTGAGCTAAATAATCCAAGGAAAAAATATGCAGGAGACATTTTAGGAAACAAGATTTGCCAAGATTAAGGATTTATTATGAAACTGCTCCATGTACCGTATTTTTCAGACTATAAGTCACACATTTTCTCATAGTTTGGCCAGGGGTGCGACTTATACTCAGATGCGATTTATATGTGAAATATGTTTATTTCTTCCTTTAATATGCATTTTTTGGCGGGTGTGACTTATACTCAGGTGTGACTTATACTCAGGTGTGACTTATACTCAGGTGTGACTTATACTCAGGTGGGACTTATACTCAGGTGGGACTTATACTCAGGTGCGACTTATACTCAGGTGCGACTTATACTCAGGTGCGACTTATACTCAGGTGCGACTTATACTCAGGTGCGACTTATACTCAGGTGCGACTTATACTCAGGTGGGACTTATACTCAGGTGGGACTTTTACTCAGGTGGGACTTTTACTCAGGTGGGACTTATACTCAGGTGGGACTTTTACTCAGGTGGGACTTTTACTCAGGTGCGACTTATACTCAGGTGCGACTTTTAACCAGGTGCGACTTATACTCAGGTGCGACTTATACTCCAGAAAATACTGTAACTTGTCTGGTAGAGTGTCCGCTGCCTTCTTGTCTCATTAACCCTATAGCGTCGGATCCTATCGCCGGCGATAGCGCGCGGGTGCGGACTTTTCAGCAGCGTAACTCCGCAAGCAGTCGTGCTCTCATGTAAAGTCAAACAGCGTCTCAAAGCGGAGGCACGGGGCTATTTAAATATTTTTCCGTGAGTTACGGTAATCTGCCTCTGTTGCTCCGCGAAGGTGACGAATGAGAGCGCGGGTGCTGCGGGGATTTTCCCAGTCATTTACTCGATGCGTAAAAGAAAAAATACAGATGAAAGTGAAAAATAGAAGTAGATGTGTGAAAAAATGCAGTAAATTCTGATACTTCCTTTAATATGATTTTTATGGCTAAGAAAAATCTAAAAGTCTAGGTGACCTATACTGGCCCATAGTAAACTCAGTCCTTAAAGGGTTAAGATGTTATTGAAAGTTCTACAGCATGGCATTAAATTTATCTTTTTTTTTTATAATTATAGAAATGATTACAAAAAGTCAGGGCTCCAAAGTACAACCAATCTGGCCTAAACATTTGCCTGATGCATTTAAAAACTTTCCTCGGGCTCATGGGTGCAGCTGGAAGATCCTCATCACATCCCTTTTTCTGTGTCCTGGATAAAATAGTATAGAACACATTTATACTGAAATCGTTACTCTGGAGTCCTGAGCATAATGAAAAACATACATTCTTACATTGAGCCGGGTCGCCTCTCCACACATCTGACCTGTAAATGGTTTTTAAATGAGCTACTGCTAAGTTCAATTACTGTGCAGTTTGTATGTTCTGGCCATATGTTTCTATACTAGTGTACCTGCTTCAAGGAACAAATACACACAATAAGAGAATTCATCAGCTGAAATCCTAGCTCAAGATTTTGCGAGCAGAAGCACTGGCATTAAAGATCTGTGTAATCCCTCAGTCGTCCTGGTAGGTTCCATAGTCTTTCATGTGCGTATACTAGTCTATGTGTCTTATACTTGTTCTGATACGGCTCAAAATCATTCTAAAGCAATTCAAGGAAGGTTCATTTCTGTCCTGTGAATGGATTTTTTGAGCATCTAGTTTCAATACTAGTGTTAGCATTAATTTTTGATACTTTTCACAGCCCTAACAACTAGTCAAACATCATTTTAAAACTGTACAACATGAAATACCAGATCTAACCAGTTCAAAGAAGTTTATATTGTGCAGAATACAGAACCGCCTCTACACAGATCTGACCTCTAACTTGGCCTACTGTGTCAGCTACCTGTCTTTATGAATATACGTACATTTAATGCTCTACTGTGGAGCAAAGATAAGGCTTTAACATCTCTATGAAGACAAACAGGTACCCTCCACTCCATTCATGCCTTTCAGCTTCCTATTTACAGGTGCCATTTTAAGCACCACCTTTCAAAAGAGAAATTTAAGCATTAAATTGTTAATCGCTATGGCTACACTACTCATATTCTTTATTCTGAAACCTGTGGATAGAGGTGGATGTCTACACCACAAGAATATTGAGTAGATCATCGTAAAAAACCCTTTGTAATCTATTTTTAGTTCAACTTACACATACTGTTACGCTAACTTGTATTGCTCTCAAATATAAATCATTGTTGTATATATACTGTGGAACAAAGAGAAGGCTTTAACATCTCCCTAAAGGCACCAGAAAAGTTCCACATTGTGCCTTTTAACGTGCTAATATACCCTTCCTACTCTACAGTGTGGTCCTGATTGAGATAAAGATTTACCATTGGCCACAGTGGGTTGTCCTATGGCTCCCTGTACGCTCCACATCTGCGTCTCTTTTGCGAGCGTCCTCCATCTGCTTCCTCTTTCCCTCCTCGTTACTCTGTCTGCCTTTTATTAACATCTTTATTCCTGCATCCCGCGTCAGATTTTTATGTCCTTGCAAACCTCAATGCGGACATCACCTTGAATCCCTGGTTTTGCTTTTTCCCTTTAAAGAATCCTCAGACTCTCCAAGACATGCCCCCGCTTGGATACGGTTTTGACAAGCGTCTGTTTACAAGAGGGGCTGAATCGTATTTCACGTCACGCACCGGCCCCGGACAGGGAGCGGAGACGTTGTTTGGGAATTTCTGTTTGGAAATTGAGCGTGTCCGAGGATACACCTGGAGCTGAAGACACCCTCTGAGTTGTGAAAATCATCTATTTATGTATAGCGTATTCCATATGGGCCGCGTTGCATGCAAGGGTAATGGTGACAACGTGTGCGATGAAGAAGAGGATGAGAGGGAGTGCTAAGAGACTGTAACGTAATGAGTTGGTGACACCTTCTGCTCCTCAGGGCAAATAGGGGGCAGTAAATGAATCACCGTCACTCAAAGCAAGACGCAATGTGTTGATAGCAAAGGCATGTTTATATAGGAACGGTATGGAAGTCATGAGTCAAGTCAGCACAGGTACATTACACAAGTAGAACAAATATAGGGGTCAAATGGGACATGAATAGTTGTTGGTATGTGTTTAAAAAGGTGAAGCTATGCCATTTTTGGAGTGGCCCTGGACCTATTTTTACCAAACTCCAAACTAAAGGTTCTGACCTTTGCACTCTTTACTCCCTCCCATGCACAATGGGTAAAACACATAATGTCTTATATGGATTTGAAAAAAAATTAGATATACATTTTATAAACTATGGCACCCTTTCTTAGATTTTAAACTTTCAACTATTGCTGCAGAGTAGTGCCCCCCCCCCCCCCCCTTTCCATATAATATATTCCCTCCCTCTCCATATAATCAAATTATATTTTACTATTACAATTACTATTATTTACATCCGTTCCCCACCACCTTTATTTATTTATTTATGTATTTATTTATGTATTTATTTATGTATTTATTTATGTATTTATGTATTTATTATTATTATTATTATTATTATTATTATTATTATTATTATTATTATTATTATTATTATTATTATTATTATTATTATTATTATATACATTTCTGTTTTGTGCAGCTGGTCTGTAGTTTGTTGTTTTATGTGTGTGGGGCAATTTTGTTAATTTTGCTATGTTATTTGAAAAAAGTTATACAATATAAGTATTGTACATTTCATTGACACTTATAGCCTAATAAAAAAAAGACCTTTGAAAGAAGAAAAAGGTGAAGTCAAACTCTGATTATTGCACGATACAACAGTGTTTCCCAAGCAAGTCATTTACATGGTGCATTTCCATATTGGCCACTCACAAATCTTTAGCAACGATGCATCCAGTGTATTCTCCCCATAAGCAGAAATACAGATGATATTTGTTTCAGTCTGACAAGAGCTTAGTTTAGGTATGTGTAATGTATGAAAATGTAACAATGGATTTAATATTGGTCAGTAATTTAACACAAGCGATTCCAAGCAACAACATGGACACAATTTTGACTAGGGAATACAAACATTTTTCTACGATTAACCAGCTACCAATTCATATGTTTCAGCTTCCTCTTTATAGGCACCATTTTCAGCACTTCTCATCTTTTAAAAGAGAATATTAAGCCTTAAATTGTTAATTGCTGTGGTTACAGCACTAATAAGCTCTGTGCACAATAGCGCCTAGCAACATCACTGTTAGCAAAAACCTCACAGATATAAAAAAAAAATAAAAATTGGACAGGAAGTTGTGATGCTGAGTTGTGCTAAAATGAATAAATATTTAAAGATAAGACAGGACAGGGAGCTGCGGGTGGGTTAGGGGTCAGGGGTCAGAGGTTAGGGGGTTAGGGTCAGACATTGAACAGGGAGATGCGGGTGGAGGTCACTGACAACATGTTTAACACCACACAAATAAAATTAATAGTTCAACAGAGTTTGTATTTGTGTCTCAATGCTAATGCTAACACTAATCTTGAGGCGTAATAAAAATGAGAACAATGTCACAAACCGAAGTATTCTACCATTTTAATTGATCTGAATGTTAATAGGTTGTTTATTTTATCTACACTACAAGATGCAACATTAGAATATTGAGTATAGCATAATAAAAAACCCATTATAATCTATGTTTTGTTGCTTTTTTCATGCGACTTACAAATTATCCCTACTTGTATTGCACTTAAGCGTATCTCATAGTTTGTATACATGCCCCACTGTGCTGATTTCAATTCAAGTTTATTTATATAGTACATTTAAAACCACTTGAGCTGACCAAAGTGCTTCACACAGTCAATACGAATATCAAAAGCTTGTGTGTTTGTGCTCGCTTGTGTCGTGTGTGTGCTTGTGTCGTGTGTGTGTGTGCGCTTGTGTCGTGTGTGTGCGCTTGTGTCGTGTGTGTTTACCTTATATGTCCTGCAGGAGGGGTTGAACGCATTGGTCCCACACACAAACAGAGTGTCGTCATTCTGCTGCAGCAGGACTTTGATGAAGTTATGGCACTCGTCCTTCAGGAGAGACAGAGACACAAGGTCCAATGTGACTTTCAACTCTTTTGTAGCGCACTTTAAAACAACAGCACACATTTGGGTTTGAAAGAGAAAACGACTTGTGCCATAGGACAAAAAACGAGAGGGCACATCGCCGTCTTATGATAGTGTCTAATGGCGGAATACTAAAATGTTCACCTTGATTTTGATACTACAGAAAACGCTTGATATTTTGTACCAACTTTGATCCGCGATGATGATTAAAAACGCTATTTTTAAACAGCGGAAGAGAAAAGTTTTCATTTTTAAGAGCGATTTATTTCATATTCACATGCGGTTTTATATTACAGCAGTTCTAACATAGATAAAGACCATTCAGAAACTATTCAGGATGTATTTTTCACAGTCCAGATAACTGCTCTAATATACATATAGTTTCGATTATTATCTGAACATCCATTTTTGCAAACTCCACTTTATTCTACAAAAAGACTGTCCCACCATACAGCCCAAAGTGGTGTAATACTATTTTTATTTAAAGCTCTCAAAAGAGTGTACAAGGACAACCCTAAATATCTAAGGATTAACATCGCAACTCAAAAATCTCACTAGAGAAATCCTTGAAATTAGCTTTTATTGTAGACCATTGTCAAGTTTCCTGGTTGATGGTGACAGAAGTTAGTATGAAAAAAAGGTTGAAAGATGTCAAAAATTTACTATTACTACAAAATATCATTCACTGAATCAAAAGGTGCCCGGCCGTAGTAATTCGCAAGGACTTTGAAAAATCTCATTAAACTTCAGAACCTGGAATGTTGAAAATATTCAGCCGCCAAGTTCAAAAACTGTTGCAGATATTTGAAAAAGGCAGTTCGTTTTAGCTCATTTAAGCGAATGTTCTGTGAAGCATGTGGATGTCGAATAAGCGGTCATTATAACGCTAACATAGACTTTATATATAAGTGGGCATAGCTAAACTGCGAGCCGCCACAATTCAAATAGGAAGTGGTCGTGGGCACGCTTCCGGCTCCATCGACTCTGGCTCCAGTTCACTTTCTATTGAAAAACTGTCGCCCCTCTCGCTTCAACTGCTGCTCTCAGGCTCATCATTTTGGTCTTAAAATGTTCGTATTAACCCACTTTGCATGATCCGGGTGTGTTTATGTCGCTATTTTGTCCGTAAATTAAAATATTAACATTATGAACAAATATATGATGCATAGTCCAATATAGTTCAATATATTGCTGAAGTAAATATAGATGATAAACGATAATATTGAAACTAATTTACGCCACTGACACGGTAACACAAGAGCAGATTTAAACCACAAAAACAATTCTAAATCTACAATATTATAAAAATAAATCAATAAATCATGAGTTGCAATAAATAAACAGCAGAATGAAACACTTTAGTACTTCATTTGCATCTGTAATGAGTCATACAAGTTTCAACCTTTTACAGCTTAAAGGTACACTGTGTAACATATCTGCTCGTGGAAATGTTAGTGATTTGTCTAGAATGTTCCACAGCACAGATTAAACCTATCTATCACAAGAGAGACAAACACTGCGCTACAACAATTCAGATCTGTGGAGAGGCGCCTCTATTCACAGAAGGATTTATTGTATTTTTGAGCAATGGAAACACCCGTAATGAATAAATGTTAGATATATATGTTTAATGTCATACCGTGTAACATTCCAGGAAAAACAACTAACTACATCTCCATGGAGACAAGTAGGGAGCGGACACTGCGTCGGAAAAGTTGCGCAGGGCAGCTTTAAGTCTTAACATATTGCCAAAATATAAACAAAAAGTTAGCAGTAGTGCAAAGAAGAAGTACACATGATAAATATTGACTACCAAAAATACACACTATGTCGATGTAGTAATTATCATGACAAGCCTAGCAATTTATTCTAATTTAAAATAATGCTTTAATGAGACAGAAGCTCCTTGTGTGGGCTTGCCTGTTTTGTTTTTTTTGTTTGTTTTTTTTGATTCTCCAACACCTCCATCTCCTTTACCCCTGGTATAAACATGTCATGTGTAAATATATTGGTATGTCAGAGCACTGTCTCTTTCATAGTATTTGCATGTGTATTCTGTACCTTATGCTTTCCTTTCATTCTGCACGTGTCCACGTCGGCCTGCCTGGACTTCCACGTCAGCTTCTGCAGAGAGAGATGGTGCAAAATGAGAAAGAGGTTTAAACAGTCGACTATCAGAGGATGAGGAGAGTGGCAGAGAGAGGTCAATACGGGATCTATACGGTGATCAATAGTCATAATGTGAGAGTGTTCTGCTCATGAGGAACCCGCGTAGAGGTGAACTTCAGGCTGGCAGCAGATAGCAGATAGCTGCACTTCCACAGACGCTCCAAACTCAGACGTAATGTGATCCGGACACAGCACCAGGAGCAAGTCTAGACAAGGACACGCTCGGACCAGTCAGAGATAGCTGTAGAAAGATTGATCTGTTTGGTTTGCCTCATGCATTTCTCACATATAGGGGACTTTTTGGAAGGAAATGCCAGGAAATTAAGAATGTGAACGTGCATTTGAGTTCAAATCTGCAGGAAAGTCAAAGGGTTGTACTGGACAGAGACTCAGCAGCTATGTGGTAACCATAAACTGTATATATAAATGTACATAGCTAACATGCTAGCCGCTGTGTTTGCAAATAGGAAGTGATCAAGGGCATGCTTCTGGCTCCATCGACTCTAGCTCCATCGAGCTCCAATTCACTTTACGTTGGAAAACTGTCGCTCCTCTGTCTATAACTGCTGCTGTCAGGCTCGTCATTTTGATCTTAAAATGTTCGTATTAACCAGTTCTACATGATCCTGGTGTTTTTATTTCACTATTTTGTCCATAAATGAAGATATGAACATTAATAAGACACAAATCAGGTGCCTTCTTTCCCTGAGATCATAGGTTTGATTGACAGTGTTACTAAGCGCCCACTCCCTGCTAAACCGGCCGTGCAGGGAGGAAGGAGCTCTACCTACTGAGCCAAACGTTGTGGGTGACGTCACATTCACTTAGTCCACTCCTTTATACAGTCTATGGTGTTAACTGTCCATAATGTGGTTGTTTTCAGTCCAAAAATGCATTTCAAACTTCAAAACGTGGCTAGACTTTCTGATAACTAATTTGAACATAATTTGGATTAGTATATAAATGTTTAAATTGTTACCAAGGAATTGTTACTCTCCTCAGCAAGGAAGGTAAGGTAAGGAAGTTTTATAAGATAGCAGTAGTGATACAAGTAGTAATACATTTACTTATTTTGAATTTGTTGCATTGAATTATGTAACACTTTTGGCCCTATATAATTAGCAGTGGTGGATGAAGTACTCAATTTTGTTACTTTAAATAAAAGTACAGATACAGAGGTAAAAAGTTACTCAAGCAAAAGTATCACATAAAAAAATGCACCTAAGTAAAAGTATTTAAGTACCTATTTAAAAATGTACTTTAAGAGTAAATAGTAAAAGTATTTCACACAAGTGTTGTGTAAATGTCATGATATTGATTTAAAATCAATATCAAGCAGTAATCATCATTCAAGTAATTATGAACATGTAGGAAGTTCAATTGTGTTGTGCAGTATTATCTCATGTACATCAAAATGCACTGTACATGTAAGAATTCATAATACATTTACAAATAAATATATGTTTAACATTTTTGTATTAGGTGGGAGATCTTTCAGACCCGATCATTTTAAAAGTAGCTCACATACTGAAAAAGCCTGAGCACCCCTGCACTAAACCAAACCCGTCATCCTGCTCTTTAACCAAACACAGTAGACATGAATCTTGTACGCTGCCCCTTGTGGCCTGAAGGTCAACTGCGGCCGACCTGCCCCTGAGCCTTGTAGTACAATCTGTTTGGAGCAGAGCCACTGATTAAAGACTCAGGCTCGTCCATCAATCCGCGGGTCTCTACAGCCTTTCATCTGCAGCGCACTCATTACGTCCCACTATAGAGCGGCTACAATCAAGAGGAGGAGGTGGAGAGGTGAGGCCTATACAAATGCATTACGCTAGGGCCAAGTGATGCACATGTGGAGAGCTTTGGAGTGGTTGGAGAACACGAGGGCGTATGCAAATGTGGAGATTCATACAGATTTGTTGTACACTATTCATATTCAAGGATTTTCTTTATTTATTTATTTTTTTATAATGTTTGATATATTCCACAGAGTAAGACCTGGAATTTATTTATTTATTTTTTATATGATGTTACTCTCTTTTACATTTATGCACAGATCTAAGCAAACTGAAATCAAGTCATCGTCACCTCTTACTGTCAGATTAGAAATTATCAAAAGCTTATCACCATTTTTTTTTTTTTTTTTGTAACTTTTAAGTGGAAATAAACACAAAATTAATCTTTTTTGCAGCTAAATTTTGTATGTGGTGTTTCATAGCATTTTTAATTACAGCTTTCTGGTCAAAAAGTGTTGTGCGTGCTGCCTCCAGTCGCCATTGCAATTTCAAGTACTATGTGACACCACACATGACTTGGTTGTGTTTAATTACAGCTCTGTGTGAAGTGCGGCTGTTGATGCAAGTGTTTAGGCGTCAATTCCCACTTTAAAGTTCAAACTAATTAAACTAATTATCTGCTTTTTCTTAGAGTTCACGCTTCACTGTGATTGGTTAAGTCCACCTGGCATTCAATCAGAGTGTGAAGGAGGGTGACCAAAAAGAGCGGTGGGGAAAAGGTTTCTGAGTTTCAATTTAACTCACTTTAACCTACCTACCTTCAAACTCAAAGAGGTTCACTGCTTTGCTTAGAATTGTTCACAGTGTGGCATTAAAGCTATCTATCTCCATGAACACAAGATGGTGACGCCACACTCTAAAAATGCACTTTTTGACCAACAAAACACCTACAATTAAACCCATAATAGATAGAAACACGAGTCTAGTAAGTGTCACCACCCCATCAGAAAAAGTTACACAGTGCACCTTTAATATCATGCTTAGCTAACACCATAATGGAAAGTTGTAGCAGGTGGCAGGTGGTGTTTTTGGTGACTGTGGTGTATTTCTTTCCTGTCAGTGATCATAGTGACAGCCCTTTTGACACTTTCACTTTAATCTTTGCTGGCTCATCACTGTTTTTTCCTGTCTGACTTCCTGTCTCCTCTCCTCCGCACTTCCTCCGCTCTCGTCAGTCCTTCCTCCGTCCCGGTGATGGGGCCAACGTGACGCACGTGCCCTGTTTGTTGATTGATTGGTTAATCTTCTTATGGAGGGAGCACAGACTCAGGGTGCCAAACTACTGAGCCAAACTGTGCCGCCAACTGCCTTAAGATATTAGGGTTGCTGTCTCTGCGTCCGTGTAGTTCAGAATGCATTTAAAAGCTGGCTCGATGTGGTTTATACATCAGTTTTGCATAAGAATTTTGCCATCTTTGCTACTTTCATTATTTTGAATTGTATTACCATTTATTTTGTTGTTGTTTTTTATGCAGGAGCTACTATATCCAAGTAATTTCCCTTGTGGATCAATAATATTTGGAAGTCTAATCTTTTTTTTCTGCATTTTTCTTCTGCAACAAAACATTGCATTCAGCTTCTAGAAAATGATGGTAAATGGTTAGATTTTTATAGAGCGTTTTTCCACCTTGAAGGCGCTCAAACTGTTTTATATCAAGGACCCACACACACATTCACACACACATTCACACACCAGAGTACACAGACATGCTATAAATTTATATATAGACATGGCACTGAAAATCTCAAACCTCACATTTATTAGGTCCACAAACTTGTTGCATTAATGTTATACCTTAAAGAGGAGGTATTATGCAAATTCTACTGTGTGTTTTGACAGTACTAGGGGGAGGAGTGACTGAGAGCAAAGGGACGGGGGAATCAGAGTGTCAAAAATTAAACTGAAACCTCATAAACATGTTAATACCACAGACTGTATATATCAAACAGGAAGTGAGCTCCTCCCTCCATAAATGCTGCTGTCAGACTTGTCATTTTAGTCTTAAATGTTCGTATTAACATGATCCTGGGGTTTTTATTTAAACATTGTGTCTGTAAATCAAGATATGAACATCAATAAGAGACAAATCAGGCGCCTTCTTTCCCCGAGGTCGCTCTCACGAATTTTAGCAACAGATTTGATTGACAGCGTTGCTAAGCACTCGGGAAAAGGCTTTAGCTTCAACAGCCTCGGTCCGGATTGGCTGTTTGGTTGCTATGATACTCCTAATAAGGAACTCAGCTCTAAATTGACCCCTTTAACTGCTAGCCTCAATGAGTTTCATTTGACTGTTGTTTTTGGTATAATATAGCATTTTCAAAGCAATAAAAGTCTAAATCTAAATATGTTAAGTGTTAAGAATAAATCCCCCCTTACAAGTGCAACACACCTTCTTTAATGTCCTTTCAACTGACAAAAATAACTTATCTATAGAAAGTTCACCTAACCTTAAGTAATTTATGCTGACAAAGAAGACACTGGACTTATTGTTTCAAGCCGATCTATTTTGCTAAATCGAATTTTCAGAGCTTTTAACCACGTTATCGTAGTTTCCTTCTCGCTTACCCTCTCACAGTTCTTTTTTTGGAGTGATTCGTGCATGTCTGAGCGATCTTTAATCACGTATTTTCAAGACGCCATATTGCCAATCAATCCACCGGCATACGTCGACTTTGACATACTTTGATCTCCAATTTTATTTTGTTAATTGATGACACGTGTAGGATGCAGCAGCGTTGCGTAGCCATTTTGGTATAAATGCAAAAAAAAATCTGCTTCTCGCTAGTGTGATGTGCAGCTATCTTTGTTGTGATGACGTTTCCCGGTGACGTCAGCTCCCATTGCGGCGTTTTAAATTAATATCGTGACTTAAAATGTGCAAATTGTAACATAATGATTCGTGGATGTCATAGATTATAACTATAAAGCAGACACAAGCTCAATATGTCTTCTTTCATGTTCATAAACCTAGGTAAAATACAGCTAAAAGGCAAGTTCTATAAAGTATTCTGATCTATCTAAAAAGCTTGGGTGCAGTCTGGTGGGACAACGCACTCACCTTACTGAAAAAGATCTCATCGGCGTGGCCAGTGTCCGTGTCCACCGTGTATATGTGGTCCCTGCAAAGAAAAAGACGACAGGAGGTCAGGCAGACAGTCGGAAAACCCACCGAAATGCAGCTTTTATTTTCTCTGGCTGTGTTTAGACCCCGGGGGCACAAACAAGTCTGAAAATGGGGGCTTTGTGTAAACTTTGTTCAAACTTCAAAAAAAATGACAATAAACAAAAGGAGGCCAGAGCTATTTGGCCTGTCAGACAGAAAGCGTCAACAAAGGTTTGGAGCAGTGTGGCACAGGCCCTGGGACAAAAGGCGTCTTTGTCCCGGGTCCCGAGGAGGGGTGAAGGGGTGAGGGGGGGAAGGAGGAGAGGGGAGGAGCGGCGGGAGGTGCCAAGTCACTCCGAGCTGTTCAGGTCAATTAAGCCTAGTGTTTGAGCCACAGGAAATCTATACTAACACTCATTACGGCGCAGACAAGGAGACTTATGTGTGCTGGCCTGGAAATATACAGGCTAGTGCTGTATTATGGGGTCCAGGCGTAGAGCGGGCAGCATATGGAAGACATAAAAACATAAAGGGTTAATACATATCAGACAGACGGAGCGGCGGGTCACCCATAGTCGCGCACCTACTTACCACGGAGAATTAGGGTGCAGACAGGGAGGGGGAGAGGGAGGGGGAGGCGGAGAGCGAAAGGTGAGGAGAGCGGAAGGGGGCAAACAATAGTGATTTAACGCAGAGGTAAAGCTGCCCGCGCCAAGAAAAGTATAGGTTTTAAACTGTTGGAGCCTTGCCGTCCCAATATGTTTTTACTCAGAGTGTGAAATATAGTCAAACAGAGCTGTGGATAGCCTTAATGTACAACGTGAATGCCTATTTTTAACGATACCCACCACAAGACAGAGAGAAAAATGAAAACTATGAAACATTGAGAGTGAAAGATTAAAAGGTACTACAGACCTCCGCCAAGGCAATAGTCCCCGAGGGTCGCGTTTATTATAAAAATGTTATTCTTGCTAAAAGTGCACATACAAACAAAATGCAAACTTCAGTAAACTTCATCACTTCTTGTTTCACGTCTCTGAAAGCTCCAAAGTTCAAAGTTCGTACATTGGATCGCAAATTTCTATGTGAAGTTGTCATTCTATAGATCACACATGTAACGAGGAAAGTAATATTTTTGTACGTGCACAAGCTTAATAAGTGAGACGCAGGTATGCACCATTTATTTAGCTACAAAACCCTTATTTTATTACATTTTTTCCCGAATAATAGCAGTCTGTGTGTGAGTTTGCATGTGCTACCATTTTCCAATTTCCTCGTCAACCTAAAACACAAACTCATCCTTCTGCAACTCCTGAACAAGACGATGCACACGCCAGTTTTTCCTGTTATATACAACATTTTTATTTGTATCCATGTTGGATTTTACCCATTCAAAAGATATATTATTTTTCTTTAATGTGCTAATCGCTATGGTAACGGTGCATTCTCATCACTCATGGATGCTTTAAAGCGCCCATATTACACTATTTTCTGATCTAAACATACCTCAAGTTGTTTTTTGTTCCATAACACACAAACCCTATATATTTATGGTGAGATCTTCTCTCAGAAAACACTGTTCCACCTTGTGATGTCATGTGGTGATACAGGAAGTGCTCCACTGTGTTTTTAAACTCCATACACGTTCAGTAGAATCATTTGGATGATTTCAGCCCTGGAATTGCCAATCTCTACTGGACTAAAGGTAAAACGTAGCTGTTAACTTGAAAACTACCGCTTCATGACATCATAAGGTGGAACAGTGTATTTTCAGCGTTGGAGATGTAGACAGACTAATAATAAAGTGTTACTCGAACATGCATAAATGAAACAAAACTCAACTCCAGGTATATTTTTGAGGAGGTAGCAACATTTTAACATGACTTAAAGCTCACAAGAATCCATTTTGTGTAATATAGGACCTTTAACCCCAACCAAAAAGAGCAAAGAGCAGCCAAACTGTGAACCACCTTTCATTTGTTGGAGATTAGCCGTCCAGCGTGTTTTTAATCAAAGTGTGTAACAGCGGCATCGTCACGGCTTAATTACGCCCTGCTCCCCAACCTGCAGCCGCCTGCTCTCTCATTAACCAAATCTAATAAAGTCTGTGGAGGAACAAGCATCTCCAAATGAATCCACTTATATGGCTTTCCTGGGGGCCGCCATCATTTCCTCAAGGTTGAAACCCAGTCTTCTGTACATTAGCACCCGTGACGCTCAAATTGAATCATTCATCTTTGCAAGCATTTGAAATTACCAAAACAAAAACAACAAGCTTGGTGTGAGAGGATATATTTCCGGAAGTGTTGTATTTTAGGGTTATAATTGCTGGGTAAAAAAAGAAAAAATCAAAATCCAGACTCAAAACTAGGCACTAGGAATCATTTTTTTAAAAGCAGGAGAAGATTTTCAATGGTCCTGGTCTATATAAGGTCAAACATGATCATATTAAAGCGAACAGATTCTGCAAATTCAACTTTTCAGAGCTTTTAACTATGTTGTAGTTGTTTCTTTCTCATTTACACATTGAGCACTGTAGTTTTCTAATGCAGAAGTCAGCGGACATGTTTAATTTATGAAGTTGTTTTAGATCAAATGTGCAGATTTTGACTTAAAATGTGCAGATTTTAACATAATGATCCACGGGTGTCATAGATTATAACTATAGAGCAGACACAAGCACAATATGTCTTCAAGGGAACTACTATGTCCCAATTTGTCTAAAAATAGTGTTTTTTATGATCATCGTAATATCGAAATCATTATAGAGCGTTGAAAATGTACCTTAGTATCGAAATCGAATTTGAAGTTTTAGTATTGTGACAACCGTACACCTTTGAGCTCACTTTTGACTTGTTTCACAGTCGTTCAGCCCACAGACAGGACAAGTCCACTAAAGGTTACTGGGAAGCGGCACATGGCCTTTCAACATTCAAGTTCACTAGCTTTAGCAAATGCCAAGCGCTAACTACTACTGTGCATTCTTCCATGAGGAAAACAGAGCAATGCCAGAGAAATCAAACGCACTTCTGCTGTGCCAGTTCTGTAGAAGCCATGTACTGGTTAGAAATAATACATAATAATATACAAGAGGACAAGAGCTCACGTTGGTTAGCTCAAATGAAACGGTGTATGTATGCATGTATATATGTGTGCATATTCCTGTCATATGGTGAAAAACAGTGCAAAAACCTCCGCCAAGGCACTAAACCCGTCACACGAGTAAAATGGCTACTCAGCGCACCTCAAAAGAACAAAATATAAGATAAAATAAGATAAGATATGCCTTTATTAGTCCCACAGTGGGGAAATTCCAGTATTGCACCGCACAGTTAAAGAACAGAAGGAAAATGGTACATGCAATAAAACAAGATAATAGATAAATAGCTTAAAATAATTAAAAAAATAGACTTTAAAAAATAAACTAAAAATAGACTCTAATGTAACATCTTCGTAAAGTGACTCGAGTATTGCACATAGGTCTGGATGAATGACACATGTTCAGTGTTAACAGTGTTCATTGTACAGTCTGACAGCAGCAGGAAGGAAAGACCTGTGAAACCTCTCCTTTACACAGCGAGGGTGAATCAGTCACTGAAGCTGCTCTCCAGGGCAGACAGAGCGTCCTGCAGGGGGTGAGACTCAGGGGCCAGCATAGAAAAGACTTTAGCCAGGACCTTCTGCACTGAGTCCAGAGGACAGCCCAGGACGGAGCTGGACTTCTTGATGACCTTGTCCAGTTTCTTCCTCTCCCTCTCTGTGATGCTGCTGCATACATGCACTAACAGTCACAAATCTGGACACACCCACCCATTCAATGTTTTTTTTATTTTATTTCTTTATTTGTACTGCTTTCTACATTTTAGATACATACAGCAAACATCAAATATATGAAGTTAGATATATGGGATTATGTAGTAAAGAAAAAATTTAAGTTAAAGTTAAATAACCCTGTGTGTTTGTGTGCTTTTTGTTGTTTTTTTTCCTTTTGTAAAAACTCTTTTAGGGACGGACATAGCAAATTAGTCTTGGCTATAAATGTTGTAGTATGTTATATGTCTAATGTGCATACTTGTCCCTATGAAAATAAATAATGCATAATAATAATAATAATAATAATAATAATAATAATAATAATAATAATAATAATAATAATAATAATAATAATAATAAATAGAGAAATAAATAAATAATAAAATAAATAAAATAAGTAAATAAAGAAAATAAATACATAAATAAAATAACTACTAAATATTTTTCGACAAAGGAAAAGGGTGGATACTTTGAGGATTTGAAAATACAGTATTAAAAAAACAAAAAAATGCTTTTTCTTTGCTACATAATTCCATATATCTTACCTCATATATTTGATGTCTTCTGTAAGTATATAAAAGGTAGAAAGTAATAAAAATAAAGAAAAAAGGGTAATGGTCAGTACCTTGTGTGAAGTACAGTATTGTCTTATCTTAAATCAAAATAGTACCAAATGCAACAAAATATGCCAAAGCTAAACCAACATCAGTCATTAGTCGTATCATATCTTCTATCTCTCTTCAAAGTTGCTCTGTTGTTCTTTACCTGGCTTTCAGACTTGTTAAAACCGTTGTTGTTCGCTTTTAATTCCACGGTAAGAAAACACATCAAGGTGCTTTATGAACCAAACAAAAGTCTGTCATTTCATTTGCACGTTGAGATAGAGCATTCAAAAGAACAAGTGCTTTAAAAGTTCATTGCACGGTTCATTTAACTTCTATCATATTCAAACTTTGTAAGACAAAACCAAATCAGAAGCTGTTAAAACTGAGGGATTACTTTGCGGATTTGCCATAATCCCCAGGGTTATTTTACAGCAGCCAATTTCCAAGCGCACATAAGTAATCTATAATTGAGTGGTGTATTCTTTCTGACAGTAACCTTGGCAGCGCTGTGCTTCTGTCTGCAGAGGCTGTATTCCCCTGAGGCCCGGGACCGTCCAGCTACAGGATTCACTTCCAACTGAGATTAGCGAGACACAGGTAGCAGTCACTCTGTTTATGTGCACGCCAGGAAAGCCGGATAACTGGCCTGGTCCGATTTAAAACTATTTTTCAGAATGCCTATACAGGTGAGGCGTTGTGCATCGAATCTCAACAGATCCCAGTAGCACATCTGGAAAAGCCGGTACGTATGTGGAAAACAGCGCTGTCCAATCACATTAGGAGCAGGATAGGAGATTGCAAGAGGTAAGAAACGGCCAGGAAAACTAAGGTCTCTCCACCGTGAACTGGCTTGTGTTGTTTCATTGTTTTGGCCTGCTATGTTAAAGTGAAAGTGAAAGTAAAGTAAAACAGATTGTGCTGCAGAGAAGAAATAATTGGTGCGTTACACTATGCCAGGAGTGTCAAAAACATTTTCACCGAGGGCCACTTTAGCAAAATGGCTGCACTCAAAGGGCCAGATGTAAAATAAATCTATTCAAACTACTTTTTTGATTTGTTAATTAACTGCTTCTGTATTTATTACTTATTCAAGTTACCAATATTGCATATGAATTTGCCTAGATGTATAAATATGGCTGTGTAAGACCATCATACCTTTTAATTTACCCTGTCGAGGGCCTCATAACATGATGTAGAGGGCCACATTTGGCACGCGGGCCTTGAGTTTGACATGTATGCTATGCAATGCTCGATATAAATTAGCTGTACCTTATCTATGTTGTCCTAAAGTGTTATTTTTATGCACGAAAGACATTTTATCAGCATTTATAGTCGCTCGCTAGTTTTAGTGCTAATGCTAACTGAACATCCCTTATTGGTTCGTTGACCTGCATGTGGGTTTTGAGCCAAAGAACAACGCGAATTTGGTCCTTTCGCGCGTTCTGAGTTGTCTGTGCATGTAAACGTGACTGAGGTCCCGTGAACATCCTGACGGGCTCCGCGCTAGAACAATGGACAACTCTGTCTGTGTCAACACCGGTCACACAAAAGCAGAAGAAGAAGAAGAAGAAGAACACCCAGGCGCTCTATAGTTCGTTGTTTAAAGTCCAACATGTTTCATTAGACAGGCCCCCACACACTCTCCCTGCACCTGAACTGATCCGTCTGCTCCTGAGTCACGTCTGCAGACAGCTCAGTGAATCCAGAAGAATGCAGGAATAGGGGCTGCAGAGGCTTAAGACCACACAGGTGGAAGTGGATCTACGTAAATTTTAAGTGATTTATGTGTGTCACTGATTCAAAGGTGAGCGTAAGTGCCATGATATGAGAGGTTCAATTATATGAAGTATTGTCAGTAAGTCCTTACAAAACACTGTGGTTCTACGATGGGAGATTGCTCTGGATTGCTATAAATCGTGTACTTGCTTTAGGGATGTGTCCCTGTTGAGCTCCCAGAGGCAACAGAGGAACAAGAACAACTTTTTGGACTATCAGTGTCCCGCAAGCAATCCACACTGCCAACACTAGTCACATCGTATCATATAAAATAGAGATGTCAAATGCATTTATTTTTTGAGATTTCTTTAGTAGATTTTAATATGTTGAGTCTGATGAAATCCAGATTTTAACAGAAGACAAGAATGGAATGAATCTGTGGTAAAGGTTCATTCTGTCTTCAGTTTTAGCAATTCTTTTAGTCAGTTTGTTTCCTGTTACTTTCTTCAGAAGCATCACGTGATGCGCTGGTTTACTTGGTTTTGCCTTACGCCCCCTACCACCTGACGCCTTCTCCAGAACTGCATCCCATGTGCGCAGAAGCAACAAATACCACCGCTGAATGGTGTTGTCAGGATTGCATCTTTATTGCTGTGTGTCACTCCTTGGGCTCCATTTGATATTCCTCGTCCCGGGAAGTGTACTGTTCTTCTTGCTATTTAAACCTTTTGCCGCTTTACCTTGTATCCTTTGGTGGACAGATGAGTCAGGAGCTTGACAGAGGCCATTGGGATCTGCAAACGAGGTCCGAGGAGCGTGAATCGTGACGAGGGAGTGAACATCTTATCACACACGGTGCAGTTCTGGAGAAGGTGTCAGACAGTAGGGGGCGTAAGCTTCCCCTTACTGTTTGGCAAAAGCAATTAAAGCAGCCTAGAAGACACGTCACTACAGGAAGTCGCCAAAACATATATAGAAATGTAAACAAACACTGTCTGACAAAAAGAATTGCTAATGCTAAATATGGAATAAATCTAAATCTAATGTCATTTGTCAGTTTAAATTCCAACAGGTATCAGACAAAAACATCCTTTCTATTTCATAAAATCACTCCAAACATGCACATTTGTCCGTCAATGTATTGGAGTCATTTTAAAGACAACATTGTAGCTATTCACATATTCAGATCTGAAATATTTTGAATAAGTGAAGAGTTAATTTGCAAAGTGCCATTTGAAAAAGTCATCGGCGGCTTGTAATTTATTATTAGTATAGGAACATTCCCAAAAGCCAAATGTATTTTACTGCTATCAAAATATGATTCCACCCTCCTTGATAAAATCCACTCTACATTATTGTCACAGATAATGTCTCTAGAAGATAGTAACAAAAAGATAAAACACTTTTTGTCAATTTTTCAAAACGGAGGTATCTGATTTTGCTATAGAACTCTTCAAATAGTCGTGCGCTCACTTGGACCAATGGGAGCTGAGGTCGCCCT